>NC_143578.1:190746409-191397367 GCF_048544385.1 Mastigoproctus giganteus
ACTTCCCTAACACACCCCTTAAAGTTATTACCAGCTAATAGGGAAGCGAGCTTCCCTGGTATTAGCTGCCCACTCATTTGAAACGTTTCTGCCTCAGAACTGATACTAATATGTTCTGTTGCGGTAACTAACAAGAACTCTTGAGGTATGAGGTATAATACTGACAAAAACTCTTGCACCACCTTTGTTTAAATGTATCCTGTCTCTACAAAACAGAGTCCTTCAAGTCTTGAGTTAATCCACAAGGCTTTCACAGCATATAATCCTTCCTATCGTGCCTGGGCAGAATTGGTCCTATGTTTGCCTAACAAACCATCAGATCATGTATGCTTAATGTCATTAGTCCCCACATGAATAATATAATATTCTCTTTACCCCCCCCCCCCAAATCTGACATTCTGTTGGTGACATCATTAATAGTTGCTCCTGGCAGACATAACCTGGTTCTAGTCCACCTATCCTTATTACAAAAAATATTTCCCGTTTCCCGGACAATGGAGTTTCCTAATAAAATTAAGTCCTTTTGAACCAGAGTAGTTTGCTTGGTTATTCTGTTCTTGCACCTGAATTGGGAGTGCATCAGTGGTAAGTTACTAGAATCTTGAGTCCGTGACGAGCTCCCAGTTACATTATTCTCGAGGGCAAGCACCCGTTTTTTTAAGTGACTCAAATTGTTCTAGCAATGCACCAAATATTAAGATCGGTGCATTCCTTGAAATGGTGACAAAGAAAAGAATCTCCAATTGAGCTAGGATTATCCATTAGGTAGATTTTGGAATATATGCCAGAGGTTCTGAAAAGGATAAAATCATGACTAACCTGGTAATCGCCATCGGCTATTTCTGTGAGTCATGGTACCCTCTGACAGTGTTCAAGGCGGATCTTGTAATAACCATTGTAAAATTTACTAATTATTAATAAAATAAACTTTCAAAAAATTGTATTTATAATATTAAAAAATCAAATATTACAGGAAAAAAAAAAAAAAAAACCCTTTTCAAAAGAAACTTTACAATATACTGAATAACCTTAGAAATCTTGCTCTACTCCACTAGTCTTACTCTAATCCCCTCTTATCTATAATTCTTTGCTGTCACTGTGGAGAGCTCCAATAGGCACATCTGCTCACCACGAATTCCAATAGTCAAATGCACATTATGCATAAATATAAATATATAGATTAGTCTGTAACATACAACATATGTTGTAAATATTAAATAATAATAAAAAACACACATATACTATATGTAACTCCTGAACTTTACATTCTCCCTCCAGTGTGAATGCCCTGGATTCAACACTGATGGTCCTGCCCAGGTTGCTGACAAACTGAATAGGTATTTTGCATCTACATTCATGCATCAGTAATTTTTTAGGAAGGGGTGAATGCAGACATTTACCAAGTTCTAACTGAGAGCTAAACAAAGTTTATCAAACAATAACAAAGCTGAGAGAAAATTGAAAGAGGCATTGTTGAAGCTCAAACATAGAGCATTTTTGGATTCAGGAGAGGTCCCTATGGACTGGAGATGCTGTACACTGCTATACAGGGTGTTTCAAAAGTGATATTGCACATTTCTAGTTGGGATCCACCACAGGCTTGTTTATGTTAGGTTATGCTCTATTAAAAAGAGCAAAAAAAATTTTTTTTTTTTTTTTTTAATATATATATATATATGTTTACATTAAATTTAGATGAGATAAAACTTAAGTTGTTTTCCACTGCATGCAGGTCAACTGGGTGTTGTGCTTTTTAGGCCTATTACTAGGAAACAAGCCCAGAAGAAGGCAAAGTCGTCTAAGAAACATCAACTTAATCCACTTCCCCACCAACTGTCTTACCTCATTTATTTTACATTTATAGTAAACGTGCATGTGTGTGCACGCATGCATGCTAAATTAACTATTTTAAACTTTACTGTTAGGACTTAAATCATATGATTATTCCAGCTGTTTTACATTTTTGGGAATGAACATTTTTTTTTTTTTTTTGGAACATCCTCTAATTGAGGTGTTGAGAATCATGGTGGTGTAAGTCAGTAATTTTTTAAATATGAGCTGTTCATATTTCCCACCTTTTCTAGGTGCCCACTGTTTAGTTTCATAGCAAAGTAAGTCAAAGTTACAGTTCCAACCAAGAGATATCAGTACTTGTTTTGAATAGTTAACAATATGAGCATAAAGGTTTAGAATCATAGTGAAGTAAGTCTGACTTACACCATTTTGTTTCTAAACAGCTTGTATGATGGAGGTTATGTTTCAAGTTGGTATTGTTGTAGCACGATGTCTTTTCATATTTCATCTTTTCATGTAGCAAGAAGTCTTTTCAGTTGAAATCTCAAGAAATGGAAGATTATTTACTCAATAGTAATGATGGTGATTCAAAGGGTAAGTTATTTTAATTACATTATAATCCAATATATTAGGTAAATTATGAGCTAAATTTTTATTGAATGTTTAAATTTTGCTGTTGGCTTGAGATTCTACTATGAAAATATTTAACTAAACACATTCGAAATTTCAGTAGCAGGGAATAAGACAACAACTTGTCTGTGTTATTCATTGCCTTTAATTATTAGCCTAGGTTCTGATTTGAAATGTGTGTTTCAGATGGAGGTGATAATACGAATGTAGGAAAGGATTTGCACATAAAGAGGCCAACAAAGTAGAAGAAGCGTGCCAAGAAACTTCATTCTCAGACCTAGAAAGGAAAGATTCAAAAAGTGCCATAGTCAGAAGACTTCGCAATTCAAGTCAGGCATATGTGAACTCAAAACAAACACAAATTGAGTGTAAGCAGTTTGAAAACTTACAGATTGTGGTTGTAAAAAGAGATGCATGAAGTCCTTAACAGAAGAGGAAACAAGAAAGCAATTTGATAATTTTATATCCATGGCCAATTTTTCTTGACAGAATGCATATTATGCAGTCTCATACATTAAGAACCTACAAAGCAAAGGTGGCCTTGGAATGGCAGTAAGGGAAGAAAGCAGTGTACAAATCTGTTTTTCATTCAAAAAGAAAATACCACAGTAAGTGTATGTAAAAAATTCTTTCAACACTTTTTTGTTTCTGATGACGGGTGACAAGAAAAAAGTAAGGAAGGGGAAGTCTGCAGGAGGAGATTTAAGGGGGGTAAACATGTAGCAGCACAAAAGATAACTGATGAACAAAAACAGTTATTTAAGGATCACATTAATATTTTCCCAGCATTTTAAAGTCATCACACTCAAAAAGATTATCTGAACAAGAAGTTCTTTAGCCCTGACTTTAATGTAAGAAAAATGTATGTGCTTTATTGTGAATGGTGTGAGCAAAAAGAAACTGAACCTCTCTAAGAGTATTACTATAGATATGTTTTCAACACAGAATTTACTTTTTCACATTCTTCTAAAGTACACTTACAAGGCCTGTGACAAGTATAAACAGTCGATTTATGTAGAAAAGGACGAAGAAAAGAAAAGTAATTTGGAGAGGCAACATGTTTTGCATTTGGCAAAAGCAGAGAAAGCAAGAGATCGACTAAAGGCTGATGGGGAAAAGGACTGAGGAAATTCTGACATCTATACAATCAGGGTAGACTTACAAAAAGCCCTATGATTCCCAAAATTAACCGTTCTGAGGCCTACTGTAGGTGCAATATGTACTGCTATAACTTAGGTTTGCAACACACTCAAAAAGATTATCTGAACAAGATAAAGTGTGTTTGGGATGAGACCATTGCATCCAGAAGTTCACAAGTGTGTTTCTTGCCTGACTAAGCATATTAAATTGAACAAAAAAAAAAAAAAAAAAAAAGGATGTGATAATATACAGTGACATATTCACTGGTCGAAATCGGAACATCATGGTCTGATTCAAGAAACTTCAGCTGAAGTCAGACTACAAATTCATGGTTTCTGGCCACTCTTACCTTCCAAATGACTCAG
The DNA here is from genome assembly GCF_048544385.1 of Mastigoproctus giganteus. Classification (NCBI taxonomy): domain Eukaryota; kingdom Metazoa; phylum Arthropoda; class Arachnida; order Uropygi; family Thelyphonidae; genus Mastigoproctus; species Mastigoproctus giganteus. Next base: position 190,750,339 of record NC_143578.1, read on the forward strand.
ACTTTGGGCTGATTAAGCAAGCTGGAAAAAAAAAAAAAACAAGATTATCTATGTTCTGGATGGATAGTATGGTACTATGAAGTCTGCCAGAAGACACAACAAGTTTATATGGTTGTAAAGATGCAACAAGATGACTTTTTGAAAATAGAGGCTCTAGAAGAAGAATGCTGAAGGTGCAAATGTAAGCTGGTTGAAGATACAGTGGCTCCATCATGAAAAGGAAAACCCATCCCTTTCAGCGAACTGAATGTCAAACCCAATAAGAAGGGTCGACCTAAGAACGTAAAAGTACTGAACGGGAAAAGTATGATAGCCCTAGAGTGCTGAACTTTCTAAAGGAAAGAGACATATATCTTCTCAAATATATCCCCCCAGTTCACCATGCCTTCTTTAAAGGTATTAGAAGCTCATGATCTAGGTCACTTATCTAACTACGAGGAAGCATAAACAGTAGTTTGTTTGTAGTGGCAGTGTTTTATGATTATCGAATTAGTCATGACTTTTTTTTTTTTAAATGAGAACATCAACAAAAAGTAACTATAATTTTTTTTTTTTTTTTTTTTAGTTTTGCGATCACATTTTACATTATAATTAAATTCACTATGTTCATCTTAGCTTTTTTATGATCATTCTGCAAGCAACTAAGACAATCTTAACTATTTTGATAAAAAATTTCCCAATGTGCATACTAAACAGGTTTTTTTTTTTAATTTTGTTATAGTATATTTTTAGAGGGAAAACATCTCTTCTTTATGAAATCATAGTTTTTATAAATCTCCCCTTACAGTAATTTATCATTTTAAAATAAGTAAACTACTTAAAACATAATGGTGTAAGTCAATTTTATCAACAAAAACTGGCAAGCTCATGTAAATTTTAAAATTTTTTTTAGTTTTTTATGAATGCAAACAAAACTTATTCTTAACTCAGAATAGACTGACTTACCACTATAATTCTCAACACTCCAATTATATCTCATACAAAAAAATAGCTCTCAATTTATGAACTTTGTCTTTGTGAACTACTTTTCAGGAAAGCCATAGCATTCATGGGAGGTTATTGCAGTTATATTTACTCAGCCTGTAACTTGGTCCCTTTTAAATACTACTTAGCTGCCAATGAAGGCTTTTTCAGAAAACAGTTCCAACTGGTTTTATTTATAACTTAACAGACTGAAATATTTCAAACTGCTTCATTAAATGAAATGTGCACGTATAAAATTTCCTTCATGCATGTAATCACGCCCTTTTCAGACTATGCCAAAAGTGACTTCTATACTTTAGGTCAGCGGTTCCCAAACTGGAGTCTGCAGACCGTTCCAGGGGGTCCACGAAACAACCCTCTAGATCTGATAAAATTATTCATTGTATGTGTAGTAAATTGATGATTAATAAAGTTATTATATATTTATGTAAAAATAAGAATAAAGTTGAGTTGTTTTAAGTATAAAACTTGGAATTTTCTTTACACACACACACACACACACACACACACACACACACACACACACACACACACACACACACACCGATGAGCCAAAACAGCTCGTACCCAGTGAGGCGTGGATGCTACAAGATTTCTAAATTCGTCTTGTGGTATCTGGTACCAGCAAATCCTTTTAACTCGTGTAAGGTCCATGGTTGAGATGCCACAGATCAGAGTTGTTGTTCCAACACAAACCACAGATGCTCAATGGGATTGATGTCTGTGGAATTTGGAACCCAGGGAAATACCTGGAAGTCTTCCTCGTGTTCTGTGAACCAGTCTCGAACAATCCAGGCAGTGTGGCATGGTGCATTATCCTGCTGAAAGACTGCACTGCCAGAGGGGAAGCCCGTTGCCATGAAAGGATGTAGCTGGTTAGCAATGATGTGTAAGTAGGTGGTAGACATCAGAGTGTCCGGCACGTGGATGATTGGACCCAGGATATCCCAGCAGAACATTGCCCAAAGCATGACACTGCTGCCACTGGCTTGTTTGGCAGTGGTGTCATGCTTTGGGTGATGCATCCAGGCACCATCACTTCCCCAGGTAAACAACGCACACATACCCGACCGTCCATATGGTGCAACAGGAAACGTGATTCATCAGACCAGATGACCTTTCAATCACTCAAGGTCCAATTTCAATGCTCGCATGCCTATCGTAGGTGCTGTCGCCGGTGAACCGTGGTTAGCATGGGCAAACTGAGCAGCCTGCGGCTACGCAGCCCCATTTTCAGCAGGGTTTGATGTACCATGTGTTGTGACACATTACTTCCATCACCAGCATTCCAATTACCGGCGAGTTGCGTCACAATCGCCCTTCTGTTCTCACGTACCATCTGGGAGAAACTTCACTCACCTCTCGTTGTGGTTGTTCATCTCGAACCACTTTCGTTAGGTACTAACCACGGCTGACTGTGAGCATCCCACCAGTCGTGCCATTTTGTATATGCTCTGATGCAGTCATCTGCTGCCTTTCCCATCTCAAGAACAAAAGTAACACTGATTAACGGAGCTCAGTATCAGGTGTTTTTTGTACCGACTCGCGGCATAGCACCTGCAGTTGCTTCGATTTACATAACGACTTGCTGGTCATAATGTTTTGGCTCATCGGTATATACATAAACATGTAATGATGAAAAATTTAAAATTGACCCCTAAACAGTTTTGATGAAAGCATGCCTCCTTAAGTACTTGTGAGGACACACAAAAAATAATAATAATAAATAAATAAAAAAAAGACGGAAGAGAAGGAGAAATGCAAAACAGAAATTGCATTTTTTTCCTTTTTTTTATTTCTCTTAAAATTAACCAAAGTATATCGGAGAACAAAGCTAAAACACAACAGCAGGATAAAATGGACTTATCTGAGGAAGTCGTATCGTGCTGAAAGACTGAAGTGGTTTGAGAGAGTAAGGCTAGAAGGAGCTTTAAACTAAGAAAAAGTCACACTCGCTGGTCATAATATTTTTGGCTCATTGGTGTATATATGGGGTGTCTGTAGATTAGCATTAGCATTAGTAGAGGCATTTGATGCAAGAAAGCAAGCTTATGCAGCATCAGCGAAAAAAAAAAAAAAAAACCACTTCCACTTCACCCCTCTGTTCGTTCAAAATACCTGTCCAGCTGAGCCTTAAACTTAAACTGGGACCTAAGGCTGAGCCTTAGATCCCAGTAGTTTGGAAACCACTGCTCTAGGTCACTGATTCGTGATTTAATTTTTTAAAAATGTGATAAAATAAAATCGAAAAAAAAAAAAAAAAAAAAAAAACAGTGCGTATGCATGAACGATGTTTTATGTGAAAACATCTTCGATGAAAATCAGAACCACTTTAAAATTTAACAGCTATAACCGAAGTTATGAATGATGTAACATTTTATGCTCATGTCATCTACTAACTCTACCGAATCAATGTTTGGAAGTGGTTAGCGAAATCCAAAAAAAATTTTTTTTTTTTTTTTTTTATGTGAACCCCAAACATGAGAGGTATTAGAACCTATAGTACTTAATACCGTGCTTGGGTTGGAGGTTGAGAAGATGAAAGAAGATATTTGTTGACATTGGACTTGAACTTCTGTAGACTGTAATTCTCAGGAAATACGTATGAAGGAAGGTTGTTCCAGAAAACGGCAGTTGAATGAATAAATGAGGAAGATGAAAAGTTGGTTCTATGGGTTTGAAGTTGGACAGTAAATGGATGTTGGCTGGTGGCGGCACGTGTTCAGACTGTTTTGAAAGAGAGAGCGGGAATTATAGAAGCCAATTCAGAAGAACAGTGCCCATGGAAGTATCTGTAGAAGAGGCATGCAGCAGAAACAGTGCGTCTATGAGAAAGCGAGTGGAGAGACTCTGTTAGAGATGAATCATTAATTAACCTAACTGCCCGCTTCTGAATGTAATCAAGAAGCCTGAGAGAGGTTTTGGGGGCACCACCCCAGATGTGGGAACAATATTCCATGGCAGGGCGGATTTGTGATTTATACAGAGTGAGCAGCCGTTTCGAAGAAAAGTAACGCCGAGAGCGAAAGAGAAAACCAAGTTTTTTAGATGCAGAGGAAGCAATATTTGTAATGTGCTTGTGCCGAGAGAGAGATTAGAAGTCACGGTAATTCCCAAAAGAGATATATCATTTTGCCTAGAAATCGGAGTGTCACTAAACATAAGCATAGGAGCAGAAGAATCCGTTTTGCGAGATATAAGACAAGACTGAGTTTTAGAAGGCTTGAAATCAACTAAGTTGTCTTTGCCCCACTGGAGGATTACCTGAAGATCGACATTTAAGGAATTGGTAGCAGATTTTCGAGAAGTTGAAGCTGATTGAGCAGGACAGGTTTCTCAAAATGGTAAGTTGAAGCAATGTGCTATCATCGGCAAAACTATGGATAGGATTTCCAGTCAATGGAAGAAGGTCATTGATATACAAGAGGAAAAGAGTGGGGGAAAGAACTGAACCTTGGGGGACACCGGCATTAGTGGAGAAGTTAGAAGACAGAGAGCCATCTACCATCACCCTCAGTGAGTGATCAGAGAGAAAACTGGATAACTAATTACTAAAAACAGTTGGCAAACCATAAGATGGAAGCTTGTTTACAAGACCTTTATGCCAAACACGATCAAAAGCCTTGAGATGTCAAGAGCAACTACGCGTGTTTAACCGAACCTTTCCATTGAATTAGTCCATAAATGGGTAACATAAGCCAGAATATCACCAGTGGATCGACACTGACGGAATCCATACTGGCAATCATTGATCAGACGGAAGGTTTCTAGCTAGTTTAAGAGTTGGCGGTTAATTGATTTCTACATTACTTCTGAAAGAGTAGAAGTAATTGCAATGGGACGATAATTGGATGGGAGGGATTTATCACCATTTGAGGAACTGGCTGGATATGAGCAAATTTCCAAGAAGAAGGAAAAACACCTGTGGAATAAGAAAGTGAAAAAAGGTGGAAAGGAATAGGAGTAAGTTCAGGAGCACAGATTTTGAGAACAAGTGGAGGAATACCATCGGGACCTGGAGCTTTCTTAGCATCAAGATTCATCAAAATCCTTCTAATATCCTTTTGACGGAAGACCACAGGAGGCATTGAATGGAGCGTGTTGGGAATGGTGGGAGGTGTTTTACCAAGATCATTAATACGTGAGCTGGAAGAAAAATGGGATGCTAGCAGGTCAGCTTTATCCTTGGCTGAAGTGACAACAGAACCATCTGGTTTGGACAGAGGTGGGAGCAGAGATGGGCAAAAGTTGCGGCCAATAGCTTTGGCAAGAGACCAGAAAGCTCGGCTACCATTAGGGCAAGAAGCAAGTTTTCTACTCTTAGCCTGTTCAAACTCTAGTTTGGACTGATTAATAACTGGTTGATAATTGTTGCGAGCTTTGGTGTAGGCAGAAAATGAAACTGAAAAATTAGAAACCAGCCAATTACGATATGCAGCATTCTTCTCTTGAACAGCCTTAGCACATTTATTGGAAAACCAAGGTTTAGATAAAGGACGAGATTTTAAAGTGCAGTGTGGGATAAAGGATTCCATTCCTGCAAGAATAATTTCACTGAACGATCTGAGCAAATTGACATCAGAAGTTTTGAAACAGTAATCCGACCAAGGAAAAGAAGAAAAGAAGTCTCGCAAGTCATCCCATTTTGCATTCTTGTAATGCCAAACAACACGAGGTTGGGAATAGCCATGAGATAAAGGTTCCATTGGAGAAGAGACAATCACCAAGTTGTGATCTGAAGTGCCTAAAGGACCTCTCACTTCGACCGTGTACTTAGAAGGGTTGTTTGTGAGAAAAAGATCAAGCGTATTGGCTGTATGATTAGGATTGTCCGGTATTCTTGTAGGTAAATGAACAATCTGTGCTAGGTCATTAGTAATTGCAAAAGCCTCAGCATCTCGACCTGCTGGGTCGTTGTGACTAGAAAACGGAAGCCAGCTGGAGTTGTGAACATTAAAATCGCCAAGGAAAATTACCTCACTGTTAGGAAAGTTGGACTAGAGGAAGTTAAAGAGCTCCAAATGATTAGTGGAGTTGGGAGAACGGCAGAGACAACAGATAAATTTGACACAATGTGGTAGAGAGATTTTAAGCCAGAGAAGATCAAAGAGAGGAGATTCCAAATTGCCAAGTCGCTGACAGGGAATATCGGAACGGACATATGCACAAGTACCACATTTGAGGCAAAAGAAATCATACAGCGAATAATTTGGCATCTGAGATGAGCAGTAGTTCAATCAACCGATAACTGAGATTCTGTCAGAAAAAAGTACATAGGGGTTTGGCAGACTGCAAGTGGAAATGGTCATCGTTGAGATTAGAATTGAGACCACGTATATTTGTGAACTGAATTAGGAAGTGTTTGGGAGGTTTAGATCTTTTCACAGATAAGCTTGCTCTATCAGTTCGACAATTCATGGTGTATTCAATAGTAAGAAAAAGTGGGTGGGATATGCTGTATGAAGTAATGAAATTTTTGGATATAGCGTACATGTGGTAAGAATATACCCAGATCCTTGATATAACGTGGCCTCGACAATGCTCCCCGCATACACACTACTCGGACTCCCTCCAGTCACTATCTGGCAGAATAGAGGTAGCAAGATTATACACTAGCTGATCCGGAAGCCTCCTAGAGAGTTACCAATAGGTTCAGTCTGGTGTACTAACTAGCGGCCAGCCTGCAAACACCGTTTTAGAGCTGTACCCTCGAAATGTAAGGAATATTGGATCTCGCCACGACGTTCATCATAACCTCAAAAATCATCAATCATACTGCATGATGGAAGAGATAGGAAGGGTTGAACGGAACTTAGCTCTAGAGACTAAACATGGGTTCCACCACTTCAAGCCTCCAATAAGCAAAGTGGTGGTATTTCACCGGTTGATGAGAGTCATCTACCACCTAGTACTACCTGGTAACATAGAGGGGCGGCGTTCCTCCATGTCGTGTGGGCACCAGACCTCGATCCCTGCTTACGTTGGTTCACACCTGAGTGGTCACCCACCATGTACTTGTGCATGGAGGTTATACCCAGGATTACTAACAGTCCCACCATCGTGAAGGCGCAAGCAGAGCATTTGGCTGTCACAGACCGTCCGGACTTCGCCGAAATTGGGTCCACTTGACTTGAGTGTCACCCGAATATCAGTTCCATCAGCGTTTTAGACTCCCAGGTAGCAAGTACAGCTTGTCTGGCATATCTGAGAGAATGTCTGTGACAACCTCAAAATACCCTAATTACCCATTTGATTGTAGCAATTTGTTGAGTAGTATGATTGTGACTTATTTGTATTGTTGCATTCTGCGTTTTGATTAAATTCCATTGTTAGGTGCTACTATAGATGTTTCACATCAATAATTTTCTGATTAGTGAAAGGGACTGAATGGCACACTGCTATGGCCTTTGTGTTCAACGATGCAGAGTGTTGTCGAGAGTATCAAGCAAGCCAACCTAAGAAATAAAGGCAGAGGGTAGCAATGCGTGCACTAGAATGACAAAGATTATTAAGATTGTGTAAAAGGCAAACAGAAAATCAAGCGCTGGATTTAGCAGTTCCTTCAACCAGCAATGCCACTCCATCTAAGAATGATGTACTCGAAGTGAGTATTAATTTTGTACAATGGAACATTTCTCCAATTGCAGAGCTGATGAGTTTAAATGAGAAAGCTTCTTTTTCTTACACCAACTACTATTTACATAAGAACGCACAGAGATTTTTAAAGGATATTTATGAAAAATGATTTCTGTTCTTCATTTGCAATCTATCGTTTGAAAACGACACAAAGAAACCAGCTGCTAAAGGTACACCACTGATATGCACTGCATTTCCCGATATTGATGTCAACGGGATCCTTGTGTGTAATAGCTGCAGATGATCACTTAAGAACAGCACCATTTCAGTGCTATCTAAGCCAAATGGCTTTGCCTACCCAGAAATTCCATTACATTTACCAAAGTTGGATTTAGTAACAGAAGCTTATTTCTCCTTGCTTACCATTCATGCAGATAAGGCACCTGCGACACACATACGGACAATACGGCATTCTGGGCCAAGTGATCAATGTGCATTTTTTGGTCAACATGATAGTCCATTGCTTGCTGAGGGAGATTGGCTACAATCATTGTATAAATGTGCTTATAAAATGCAAGAAAACACACACGCCCAGCTGCTTGATCGGGTTAGTAAGAAAGTGAGTGATTAAAGCTTGGCTACAATATTTGGTTGAAAGCCTCTCTATCAATTGTATCAAATCATGATAGATCAGTCATTCTTTAATGACAGGCACATGGAAATTAGGCTATTAGGCATAAACCCATAAATCAGGCATAAATCATTGTATCTTGTCTTCCAGCTGAGATTATAGAAATTTGTGAATGATCAATAAAATATTTACAATACCAAAGCTCTTTTATTTTATAATCAATATATACAAATCAAAATACCTAAAAAATGTGGACATGCACTGTATTATGTAAGGTGGTGCCTAAATGTTAGTTCACCTCCGCCATGGTTTTCTCTGATGATATACAAAACTCTGTAGAATGGCCAGAAATGAGTGTAGTGCTATTGCGTAGTTGTGTGTGTTTTTTAGTTGTTTGTGGCCACTTAGCTACCAGGAAGGCTGATTCTCACTACCCATCAATGCCATGAGGAGGCAGGCTGCAACTATATAGGTACTAAACTACATGTATTATTACCAGCATCCATAGGAAGTGCAAGTTGTATGGATAAACTTAGGAAGTGACAATTTATGTCATTTCTGCATCCCATTTGTGACAAATTAGTTTTACTTTAGTCTGAAATTTACTATGTGCCCCCAAAGATGTTTTCACATCAACAAATTATGCAGTTAATGAGTATAATTTATTTTATTTGCTTAGAACTTCTGAGCATTGAATAAATGTTCATCCCTAATAGAATTAGTAGCAGTAGATGATGAGGAAAGCAAGTTTATACTGATCAGCAAAAATAAAAAAAATAAGTAAAATATTCCCCTCCTCCCTACCCCAACAGTTTGTCTAGTTCTTCCATGAATTTGTCCCAACTACCTGCTGGCCAAAGTCAAATTTCTGCACATCTATCTTGCAACCATCCTTCCTCAGTTTAAATTTATGCCCTTCTTACATGCGTGTAGTCTGAACAAGATGAAGAATGCCATCAGCATTCTTCATCTTTCTTAATCCATTCAAAGCCTGAAAAATCTCAATCAGATCTCACAAGTGCTTAGTTTCCAGGCAAAATAATCACAATAATTTTTTTTTTTTTTTTTAAAATTGCATTTATTCCAGTTCATTTTTAATTTGACATCTGTTTTTGGAAATTTATAACATAGTTTTACTATATATATTTTTCCTGAAATTTTCTAATAGTTCGATATATATCTATGAAACATTTTGTAAAAATACAATTTGTTACAAGTGGCAGCCCCTCTTTGTCCAAGGGGACAATGAATGCAAACATTACTCTTGAAATTTTGTTACAAGTACACAGCTAGGAAAGGTGTAGCAGTATTAAATAATGGATTTGTCAATAAAAGAATTTTTGAAATTTTGTTAATAGCTGCAATACACACTGAAAAAAGAATACAACTTTTCTTTTAAGTACATCTGTTGTGAGGAAGGTGTACTTTTTTAATTTGTGCACAAGCAAAAGTCATCATTTTGGCCTCAGTTTTTAGCACAGCTTCCAGTAAACCTTTTTTTCTTTTCTTCTTCTTTGTGTTTTTTTTTTTTTTTTTTTTTTTTAAACATTTTGTAATGTGATTAAATATATATTTTGGAAATGTGAAATTGTTTTTGAAAAATGGAGTTGTTAATGAGCTTTTTTTTTTTTTTTTTTTTAAATCCAGTGCACAAAGTGGTGTTTACCGTTTTGACACTAGTCTGCAATTTATGTGGCCGCCAAAAAATGGATTTTCTTGAAATTGTTAGCATATCCAATACATACTGAAGAAAGAAAATAGTTTTCTTTAAAAAAAAAATATGTGAGAACACTTTCCTGTACATGAAAAGAAATAGTTATAGTCAATTTTTAGCTGAGCAAATCAGCTACATCCACCACACACCAGCCCACGACATACCTCACATGCTGGAAAAATCAACAAATGAGGTAACTCCTTTACTAAGTGAGCTTTAGGGAATAAACTAAAAAGGCTTAATGGTATTTCATACTTGATCCTGTATTTTTCTTGTTTGAACAATAATTAACAAAGATTTTTGGAAATTTTTCAGTGGAGAAATCAAAGAAAACGCTTTCTTTGAAAGTGAATTTGGGAGTTTTGAGCTGTATGAATGGAGTAATGAACAGCCTGAAAGAACTTAAATCCATGCAGGATCTCAAAAGTTACCTCAAATTTAATGCAGTCTGAAAACTTTTTGTGCCAAAATAAGCAACACTCATCTCAGATCTTAATAAATACAGTACAGTATGTATGTATGACAAGACAGATTTAAAAAAATATTAACACGTTATACTTTTATAACTTACCTCATATGTGAGAGAGTTATATACAACTACTTTCCTATTTCCATCACAGGAAGCCAAGTATTTTCCATCAGGAGAGAATGAAACATCAGTAATAGCCCCACGGTGCTCAAGGGATACCTTATGACTTAAGTTATAACCATTTAGTAAATATATGTGAACAGAGTAATCCTGCAAAAATGTTAAAAAATTAATTGAAAATGTTAAAAAATAATAACTTATACAGAAATAAAATTCTAGATTTGTAGATTTTAAGTTGACTTTTATAAACAATTGCAGTAACTATCTGTTACTGTGATCCTTTAAGTAAATCAGTTATTTGATAATACTAAGCTGATAACATTAGTTATCAGCTTAGTATTATAAGCAATAGTTATATATCTGGTTAGATGTTAGTAATGCACAGGGTGATGATTTCAAATATAACCATGCAATTATCTCCTAAACAATAATTATTAGGATTATAAACATGATAGGATGGGGGTAATGTTGGCAGTGGTAAGGAAATGGAGTGGGAGTGAGTGCTCTTCAGGAACTTCGTATACTATACTATATAGTATAGTATTGAAACAATTTCCTAAATACTATACTATATAGTATAGTATTTAAAGTAAAGGTGATTCCCGCTGAGCATGGGGGTAACATTCAACGTCCGTTTACGGCAATTCCGTATTCAGTGGGGTACTGTTATTATGGAAAAATAGGGGTTAGGTTCTGAAACTATGTCAGATTTTAAAACCATAATCTGTGTTACAAATGGTACAATTCATTTGTCTGCATAGGTAGCACAGTGGTATCATCACTGTCCTCCCTACACTGGGTGGAAAATGCCCGGGTTTGAATCCCGTCAATGAAGCGAGGAACTTTAATGGGCTTTTTTCACTTTGTGGCTGAGTTAGTCTGTCTCAGGCGTAGATAGCAAGATTTTCTCCACAGAAACTGGAGTTTTTCGTCCAGCAAAACAGACGAATTGACCATATAACACATGCAATTAACAGACATAAGACACACAGCACGCCATATAAATTTAAAATATTTGGGTGGCCTAATAGTTTGGGGTTTTTTTTTTTTTTTTTTGGTACAATTCATTTTTTAAAGAAATTAACAATTTCACTTTATAATTTAAAATGTATTACAACTAAAAACATCATAAAAATATATGGAAGTAATGTTTCTATGCTAATTTTTGCTGGAATGGAGGTTTCAAAAATGAAAGGCGAGAGACTGACTTCCTCCATAATTTCTTGTCTCTCGTTCCATTGATCCAACTGAGCGGCAGCGAGTTCATGCCCCTAATGTAAGTGTAAAGGGCCCCTATGTTAAAAGAAAACACAATGAAAGAAAACCCCCAAAAAATTCAAAACTAAATTATGAAAACAACAGAAACTTAACTGGGTATACGCTACCATTATGAAATCGAAATGAATTCCTACCAAATTTAAAATAAAACTGCATGCTGAAAAAAATGTAAAACAATGAAATAAAACTTTTAATTGACCATGACTTACCAACACATGAAGGAACCGTCAATTGTTGAAACGGCTAGCAGAAGGTGAACATGCTTTTGAAGTTGACTTACAAAATCCGTAATTTTTGTTTGTCGCTGTTTTGTCATGATCTTTCTCATTGCCAATATTATGATTTCAACATAAGAAATCATAATATTGGCAATGGCACTTAATTTTTGTACTCCTATGAAAGTCAGGATCTTCCTGCATAATTTCCTTCAGGAACTCTGCTGCTTTTAGAATCCCTGATATACCCTTGTTTGTTAGTTCAGGTTTCTTCTGCACTTTATTTTCTTCTTCTTCTTCACAAACATCTTTATTGGAGTCCAGTAGTTCTTCTAACTCTTCATTTTTTAATTCCGCCTGACGGGAATGAATATGTTCTAAAATTTCTTCCAGCCCTATATCACTAAATCCCTCACCTCCAATAATGTTTGAAAGTTTAATAATTTTCTCAACTTCTGTCTGAATAATACTGAGGGCTTGTGAGTCACTTCCTTTTTCAGGGAGTAGCTTCTTCCTACAGTTCTTCAAAGGTGACTTCTTCATTTCAGTCCATGACTGTTAGATTATTTCAAAACCTGTTAGTATTGTGAATTCAGCCCAACATTAGTGCACATTTTTATCCGGAAAATTTTTAATTTCATCAACAAGATTTGCCAAGTTTCCCCTTAGCTAATAAGATTTAAAAGTCGAAATGATCCCTTGGTCCAGGGGCTTTAAAATCGATGTTGTGTTCAGAGGAAGAAACACAACAGAATGTAACATCTACTGGATCCAGGTCAGGAATAGATGAGGGTGGTACCTAATCCCCAATAAAATCACTATTATACTTAGAGTCAGTATAATACATACACCTTTGGTGCTTGTGGGTTTTAATATGGTCCAAGGCTAATTCTATAGCATGCAACTCAGCTAGCTGTATATATGCTACATTTGTTGGGAAACATTCCAGATGTAGTGTTATCTGGGAAGAGCAGCAGATCCAACAGATGACTGACCTTGAGCCATAAGTAAAGTCAAAGTACTCTGCTCGGTGGGCAGCATAGAACTGTTGGTAGACTATAAATGGGATGGCCTTACCACAATTTTTAATGGAGAGGTTGTTTCAATTCTGTATCCCACATACCTACCACATTATCACCTATGGGGCAGGTGTATGTGTCACAATTTGATACTGCTTACCAGAACAAATACAAGGGTATTTGTTCTGGTAAACAGTTCACCAGGACCTCCAGGAGAGATGGGGGAGGTCAAGAGACCAGAGATCACACTCCAACAGATGCCAGTAAGATTTGAGCTCAGCAATGGCACGTTACAAGGGTCCCACCCACTGTTGGGGTGAGCATCAGTTCAGTTTCTGAGTCAAATAGGTTGGTTGTTATGTGCTCTAAAAAAGAATCTTGGAATGACTATTGTTTGTAGTTCGATGAGGTACTGGACCAAGGAAACTTCTCTTGAAGTTGCACCCATGTTGGTGATCTTGCAGTGTTTTTTTTTTTTAAGTCAAGAATGCCTAGAATTTAGGGCTTCTGATAGCTATTCTAGGTGTTTTGCATTTATTCTTCTTTGGAAAGCTCTTGTAAATATGGAGAGGGCAATGGATTTTTCTTTGGTAGCAATAACGTTAGGAGATTCTTGGCAATCAGTACTTCCAGTCTAAATTTGCATTGCTTCTCTAAGGTCAGTGTCACATGGACATTCGTAAAGTATGTGTGTCTAGGTTTCTCTGCTTCCACAGTGACAGTATGGTGTTGGCAACAAGCTGAAATGAAAGAGCTTATCATTTAAGCTGCCGTGTCTGGTGAGAAGAAAAGTTGATTCAAGCCCTGGATTAAACCATTCTAGTTGTTACTATTGGTCAATAGTACTCTAACTGTTGGTAGAAAATTGTACATTACTCTTCCGAGAGGGTTTGCATTCCAATCCTGCTGCAAGCAAGTCATATGTTCTTGTCTGAACCTTTTCGTTTCTTCTTATATTGGCTTTGGAAGGTCTACAGTTATTCCGTTCCTTTCCCCCTTGTAATCTTTTAGTGATGTGGTATTTCAGGTGACAATGGGCGATCTCATACGCATTGGGAAGATTCCCACAGATAACTAACTTGCAAGGGGCTCACATCTGGTGAGTATGGGCTTGGCACACCCAGGGTCCTGAGCTGGGTATCATCATTCTTCTCTTCTTTGGTAATTCCCTTTTATTTCTCTCTCTCTCTCTCTCTCTCTCTCGGTAGTTCAGAAATTTTTTTTTGGCTGGTGCTGCATAACCCTCAGGCTTCCTTGCACCATATGGTATAATGATAATAATGGCAGGAGTGGTGGAGACTGTTCTGCAAGCTCTTGAGAGTTAAGGAGAATACTGAGCTTGGGTTAGCCAATTTTGTGTTGCTTTTGTCAATTCTGTATTCCACACACCTACCCCATTATCATCTATGGGGCAGGTGTATGTATCTCTGCACACCTGCCCCGTAGATGATAATGGAGAGAAAGACACAATCGTAGTACAATTTCAGTGTTCTACTTTTCAGACCCCAGTTATGAATTGCACTTATTACTACCTTTCCAAAAAAAAAAAAAAAAAAAAAGCATTGGAACTTGTCTTTTATGTAGTTGCAATAATGTGGAAAGGAAAAATTTGTCATCTGCGATAACTCTCTGGTATTTGTATTTGTTCTGATATTTTATCTGTTGTCCTCTTAGCTTTATTGTTGGAGGTCTAATTGTTTTCAAAAATCCTTTTATCAGCATTTGGTCTTTTCAGTTAAAATTTTGGCCTTGTTAGTGCCTCACCAGTTGACAAGATCCTCAAAGATGACATTTGAAACATTCTCTAGGTGTCGCCTGGTGTCCCTATAACTGGTGATTGCCAGGTTGTTAGTGTAAGCTATCTTGAGGGTCTCCCTTCTGCAGCTACTTATCAAATACTATATTTCAACACAGTGGGTCCAGGGTGGATTCCTGAGGGCAGCCTCATGACCATATGATGTTTGTTCGTCTCCATAATGCTATGAGCATTGAAATAGCTGGATACTAACTTGTAGGTATGTCAAAGCCCTTTTGAAGTCAACAAAGAGACTGAGAGCATACTTCTTGTCTGAGCATTGATTATGACCTTGACTGTATCCTCTGTACTATCCCCCTTCCTGTACTCAAACTTGTCTGTTGTAGGCAAGTCAGCAATGGGGCAGGTGTATGTATTTGTTCTGGTAAGCGGTATCAAATTGTGACACATACATCTGCCCCATAGGTGATAATGGGGTAGGTGTGTGGGATACAGAATTGAAACAAAAGCAACACAAAATTGGCCAACCCAAGCTCAGTATTCTCCTTAACTCTCAAGAGCTTGCAGAACAGTCTCCACCACCCCTGCCATTATTATTATGCCATATGGTACAAGGAAGCCTAAGGCTTATGCCGCACCAGTCAAAACAAAATTTCTGAACTACACCGAAAGAGAGAGAGAGAGAGATAAAAGGGAATCACCAAAGAAGAGAAGAATGATGATACCCAGCTCAGTACCCTGGGTGTGCCAAGCCTATACTCACCAGATGTGAGCCCCTTGCAAGTTAGTTATCTGTGGGAACCTTCCCAATGAGTATGAGATCGCCTATTGTCACCTGCAAATACCACCTCACTAAGAGATTACAAGGGGGAAATGAACGGAATAACTGTAGACCTTCTAAAGCCAATATAAGAAGAAAC
This sequence comes from Mastigoproctus giganteus, assembly GCF_048544385.1. NCBI lineage: Eukaryota > Metazoa > Arthropoda > Arachnida > Uropygi > Thelyphonidae > Mastigoproctus > Mastigoproctus giganteus. The sequence continues at coordinate 190,766,021 of NC_143578.1, forward strand.
AAAAAGGTTCAGACAAGAACATATGACTTGCTTGCAGCAGGATTGGAATGCAAACCCTCTCGGAAGAGTAATGTACAATTTTCTACCAACAGTTAGAGTACTATTGACCAATAGTAACAACTAGAATGGTTTAATCCAGGGCTTGAATCAACTTTTCTTCTCACCAGACACGGCAGCTTAAATGATAAGCTCTTTCATTTCAGCTTGTTGCCAACACCATACTGTCACTGCAGAAGCAGAGAACCTAGACACACATACTTTACGAATGTACATATGACACTGACCTTAGAGCAGCAATGCAAATTTAGACTGGAAGTACTGATTGCCAAGAATCTCCTAACGTTATTGCTACCAAAGAAAAATCCATTGCCCTCTCCATATTTACAAGAGCTTTCCAAAGAAGAATAAATGCAAAACACCTAGAATAGCTATCAGAAGCCCTAAATTCTAGGCATTCTTGACTTAAAAAAAAAACACTGCAAGATCACCAACACGGGTGCAACTTCAAGAGAAGTTTCCTTGGTCCAGTACCTCATCGAACTACAAACAATAGTCATCCCACGATTCTTTTTTCAGAGCACATAACAAAGTTATGCAGTGGGTGGGACCCTGAGCTAAAATCTTACTGGCATCTGTTGGAATTTGATCTCTGGTCTCTTGACCTCTCCCATCCCTCCTGGAGGTCCTGGTGAACAGTCTTATGCTGGGATATGCCTAGCAAAGATAGGATGTTCTTTCTTTGATGACTGTCATCAGACCCCCCCCCCCCGCATTCACGCCCGCAGTTGTCACCCCTCTTCCCACACACCGAGTGCTGTTGTTTTGACCGGGAAAGATAATTTTAGCCACACCCATGTTTTTTTATGGCGGAAAATGTTCACGGCAATTTAAAATTGTCATTTTTTTTTAGGTTTCATTTTATATTAGATCAGCGAGCGCGAATACAGATACCGCAAATAGCGGGGGTTTACTGTACAATCTCTCTAGGACCAAACTGATTGACTGCTATTGCGCTTGGGCAGAATTGCAGACATTTTTGCATTTAACCATAACTTGACTTTTTTTCTCAACATTGCTCCATACTTGTTAAGTCCTCAGTTATCCTATCCTTAATGTAATAGTGCCAATGTATACAACAATATCACCTTTTGTGCCCTTAAAAGATGTTATCTGCTGAACAGCATCATCATAAACTTCTGCCCCTGGTGGACATACCCCGGTGCTTTTTGGCCTATCCTTTTTGCACAATATATTTTCTGTTTCCCTGACAAAACAGTTGCCAACAATAGCTACTTCCTGTGGGAGCAGCACATTCTGACTTGGGGGCCTTGCTGTGTTTCCTGGTGCACAAGTGCAACATCTGTTGTAAAGGTGGGCAGCTCAGAACTTGATAAGTCCCCATTTTAATTCCTTCAAGGGCATACATACATCCTGTACTTCAAGCTCTCACATGAGTCCATCAGAACAGTGAGTTGATGTTTAATATCCTCACATTCTTTACATTGAGCGCGCGCACACGCACACACACACACACAGGCTGTACCATGTCCCATTCCAGATAATCCGTAAACATTATACAAGTACAGCAGACTCTCGATTTACCAGGACACTTCAAGACACCAAAAAAAAAAAAAAAAACCCAGCAACCAGTGATAAACAGATGTTTTGCAAGTCTTAAATAAGTGACAAGAAGCGGCGTTATAAGCCGTCATTGGGAGATTAGTGTACTTATTAGCTTGCAACTCCCACTGTCTTCACACCCACCACTAAAAAAAAAAAAAAAAGACCAAATGTTTGTAGTTTATTTTAGTGTGTCACTTCGATTGTTGTATTCCATCACACTGCAACAGAGCAAATTTTGTTTTGTTATTTGTCAGGGGTGTCAGAATTTTTTTTTTTTTTAGAAATCATGTAAATGATGGGCAAACACAAGGGTTGTGCTTTCAATTAAACAAAAACTTGAAATTATTCAAAAGTTTCAAAACGGTGCATCTGCTAAATCTCTAATGAACCATTATAATGTTCGTGACCGAACCATATGTGAATTGTAAAAACTAAAGGGAAGCTATTAGATTAAAAATCGACATCGTAAAAAATGAAGGGAAGCATCATATTGGACAGGCGAGAAGTGCATAGCAAGTTTTTTTTCGTTTTTTTATCTATTGCCATACTTTTTTACATAGGTTGCTGAACATTTTTCGATACAGTAAGTCCCCGACTTCTGTAGCTTCAGACTTACATTATGTTATTTATATATATATTTTTTATATAACTGAAGATTTCAGTGAAGGGGACACACATTTCACCAGAACAACATAAAAAAACCACAGAATTCCAGTTACCAGTATTATTCGCAAAATGATAAGAGAAGTTTACCTCAATATACGTTGAGCATTACAGCTCTGGTTCATACTATCTATCGCAAATACAATAAGATCGAGTTTACTACCCGTTTATAATTAGATTCACTAAGAGAAAAGCCCAATAACTCGGAAAGTGCAAATTGCTTTTGTTTTATGGCAGTGACCTCCAGAAATGTGCTTTAGTAAAATGTGAGCTCGCGTGGGGTGATAATAGTGAGTTTTTTGCCTTAACCCTGTGAAGTTCTTTTCAGAAAATTTAATTTTGACTGTTATCATGGTGCCAACTAAAAGAATAAGTGACAGCGGTACTAGTAAATCTGTCAAGAAAAGGAAAGCGATCGAGTTGGATCAGAAAATTAAAATAATAAGGATGTATGAAAATGGTCAAATATTAACAAGTATTGTGCAGCATTCAGATTTGTTAGTGGCAATGGTGAATGCAACAAAGGAGAAAGAATAAGAGAAGCGGTGAAGCGATCGGTGCCAATGAAGTCAACTATAATAACCAAGACTATGAAATACATATCAGTTTTTACCGTACAATAACATGCGTTTTTTTCTTCCTTTTATATTTTATTTTCTTATGTGCCACTCTGATTACTTCACCACGGTCCCTAGATCAAGTTTTTAATTGAACTAATTAAAAATATATAATTATTTTTCTTCATTCTTCTGAGGATATTATGTGGTTTTTGTAATTTTGGCATATGAGGGATATAGTAGCAATATTTTATTAGTCATTCCTGAGTTACGTAAAACTCTACTTACGTAAGGAGTCGTGGAACGTATCTCTTATGTATATCAGGGACTTGCTATATTTTTGGATTAACCAGGAAATCGATTATCTGGGAATTTTTTTTTACCATCTATCCTGGAAAATCAAGTCTACTGTAGTACATTTTGTAAGGCCATGAACCACAGGACAGCTCCCCCCCATGCCACAGTACTTCTGCTACTTTGAGCCCTTTGCATTGCTGCTCTGAGGCATGATTTCCATTCACATTCAATTCAATTGAGAATACTAAAGTAATTCACTAAAGTAATACTCTTAAATGCAATAACACTATGCACCAGTTATACAGCAATAATACGTATTACACTGTCAAGTTTATATTATTAAATATATATATTATGGGCTTGGGTGAAGAAAGTCTGCATGAAAACGACGAAAAACGTCGGGTAACTTACATGGAAAATTAGCTTCCCGATACAGGCACTCTAGCGCTGCTCGATCTGGAGCAGAAATTGAGGATATATTGATTGACAGGTAGGCGTGGCAAACAATGAAATGATTGGTGGTGGGCATGACAGATGACAAGCTACTGTGTAGTCACTGGTTGGCATTATGATGTGTATTTACCAGTAAAGAACGGTGCATAATAGTTTTGTAATGAATGGTGAACAGGTAATAGTAGCAATGAATCTTTTAAAGATGGAAGAAATTTTTAAGGAAAATAAAACTTTGCTTGGTTTTTTGATGAAAACTAAATTGATAAGACCAAAATTGTACTGTTAAAAGTGCAATGATTATTTTCAACTAATTGAATCACGAACAGAGTCATGTGGAAAGTTGTGGTGTTGCAAAAAAATGTTCTTCACAAGTTTCTTTACTGAAACAGTTTTATGGAAAATACAAAAGTTTCATTGAAAAAGATAATGTACATTATATACTTTTGGTCAATGTGCATGCCAGTAACTAAGACAGCATTCCATCTGGAAATTTCGAAAGTGACAGCAATTAAGTTTTATAAGAAACTAAGAGATTTTTGCGGATTGCAGTTAATTAAAAACCCATTAAGTTGGGTGGATTGGGGAAAATTGTAGAAGCAGACAAAACTGTATTGGTAAAACCAAAACATCAGAGGACGAAATTTAACTGCTAAGAAAAAATGGGTGTTTGGTGTGTTCAAAAGAGAATCTAAATTAGTCTTCATGAAATTGATAAAAAATCGGAAAGCAAAAAAAACTCTTTTGCGCATTATTAGAAAAGTAATGAAGAAAAATACTACCATCACAACAGATGAATGGCATGCATACAGCTGTATTATGGCCTGAGAAAAAAAGAAGTACAAACATTTAATGGTGAAACACAAGGAACATTTTGTAGATCCATGTACAGGAGCACATACGAATAATATTGAAGCCCAGTGGAAGAAACTAAAAAGTGTAACTAAAGGAGTAAATGGCAGCTGTAAACATATGTTGATGGGTCACATTAATGAATATATGTGGAAATTTATGGGAAAAATTATGAAGATACTTTTCACAATATTGTTACTCAAATTGTGAATAGCTATTCAGGTCCAACTGTATGATTTGTATTTGTGAATTTGTTTTCTGAGAAAGTTTCGTTTTGTTCATTTTTATGTTCTTCACTGTTTTTTTTTTTTTTTCTCATTATTAAAAGCAGATTTTTGGAGTTGAGTGCTTTTACTGTATTATTGATTTAGGTTTGGTTACGAAAAAAGGAAAAGGTTTTTGTTTTTCCATTGTATTTCATAACCGGTAGGTTAGGAAATAAAAGAAAAAGAAAGAAAGATTCTTTGTGTGTGTGTGTGTGTGTGTGTGTGTGTGTGTGTGTGTGTGTGTGTGTGTGTGTGTGTGTGTGTGTGTATACTGAATAGTTATTAAGGTGCTGATTGACGTTATGATACGTGTGTATTTGCATGAGTGTGTATCCGCATCCGATGTCTTTAAAAATAAAAGTACAGTAATAAAAAATTAATATTTTATTAATAAACAATTTATATGCTAATCCACTCATGATTCTAAAAGAAAAGAGGTTAGGTTACCTCCACCATTTCGGGAGAGGTTCAAGCTCCCATGGGATTCAATTGGAGGTAACTTGGCCTTTTTTCACCATTAGGGCATATTATTGAACAAGAAAATAAAAATAGTCATAAAAAAATTTATTTTTTTTATGAATGTATTTCTAAATATGACTGATTCTAAAGAAAAAATGTTAGGTTACCTCCTCCACTTCGGGAGGGGTTCAAGCTCCCATGGGATTCAAGTCGAGGTAACCTGACCTTTTTTCACCATTACAGTAAATGTTAGGGCATGTGGGATTAGGACAAGTGACCATTAGTGCTGCTACAGTGATACTAAACCGATGTTATCGTGTGTTGTGTTCGTGCACCAATCAGCACGTCGTTTGCCACACCTCCCTGTCAATCAGTATATCGTTCTCGACTTTGTTCCAGACCGATAACTCCTACTGTCTGTTTACCGAGTGAGCAGCGCTAGAGCACCATATCAGCAAACTAATTTTCCACCTAAGTTATCTGACATTTCTCGTCGTTCTTGTGCAGGGTTTCTTTACCTTCGCCATATTATGATATCGTGTTTATGTTATGTATATTTCGTTATCAAGTTTACACTATATGTTATCGAGTTTATCTATATGTATTTGCTATACTGCTATGCACATAATAAAACTGACGCCAACCTACATGATTCGATCTTTCCAGATATCTATTTACCACAATAAAAATACTAGAATTCTCCTACCACACACCACAGTACAAGTTATAAGATACAATATTCATGCCAAATCACCAATACAAATACTGCATATATTAAGCTATAACTTCAAATCTCTAGCTAAATTTAAAAATAAACTAATGAATGTGACAAAGTCTAAAGCAATTTATAGAATTTGATTTATTATGCTAATTAGATCAACATATGGCAAAATTTTTCAAAAACTTTCTGTTCTGAGGAGCTCAAAAATTCTTCCATTTCGCAGCTCGTACTTTTGAAACAACATATTCTGATTGAATATGATGTTAAGAATTACTATAGTCTTCAAGGATTAGAACCAAACCCTTTTAATATGAGTGATGTGGTGAATCCATCATAATATTAAAAAGTACAGCTGAACGAATTATATATAAAATTCTTTCCAAAAATAAAGAAGGGCAGCAAGTCAAGTAAACAGTTGGTGTTACCAATTGGAACTAGTGCATTTTGGCCCGATTAAGCGGCTGCCCCAATTATCCGAAGTTTCACGTAAATAGTTAATAGTTAAAAATACAACGGACCCCACCCTTTACAATTGTTCACTGTACAATCAAATCACGTTATGATGGACTCACCATATTAAAGTACCGTTCACTATATGACGTGTAGCAAGCGCCGGTCATTGTGATCACGTTTGTGTTGAATTTTAATTCTATTAAACAGCGATTCTAATTAGCAAAAATAGGAGGAATATTATCCACAAATTTATCCTTTGTTACCTTACCAATTAAAAAATTAAATGATACGTGAAAATCAGAAGAATATATGTGATAATCGGAATAATTAATACGTACTGTAATATGTACATACTAACCAGTTGACATTTCTGTTCACTGACATTTGTGGGTAGGGGTTAAAATTTAAAACAGTAAAATGATAAGCAATCAATGACAAATAACACGGTACACACAAATTGCAAGTAACACCACACAAGTGAGAACGGAGTAACAATTTTACGAAGCTTTAAAAATAGGAATGAAGAGAAGATTCTGAAAATTAATTTTTTATATGATTGAAGATTTCATGAAAGTGTAAACACATTTCGCCATAATATCCCACAGAATGCCAGCTGTCGGTATTGTCGCAAATTCAGTAAGATCGAGTTCACTATCCATTTATGATAGGCACTAAGAGAAAAGTCCAATAAACAGGTGACTGCTAATTGTTTTTATTGTTTTATGGTTGTGACTTCCAGAAATCCGACCGAATGGTTCGGTCGGAGACAAATGTAGGGTGCTGGGGTCTCCTGCCCCAATTAAACGGCATGTTTTTCCAATTAAGCAAAGTAAACCCTGGCTATTTTCTCGATTGGGTTCTGTTTTTTAAAATTTGCTCCAAATAAACGGCTGCCCTGATTAACCGGTGACCCAAATAACTGGAATACACTATTATATATTAATGGTAGCAGCACCAAAACAGAGTCCACTTGTCTGGACTCTGTTTTGGTAACCTCTTTGCCTACATTTTTATCACAGCAAATTCTAACAAAAAATGTTTTACATGAATAATGTATTTCAATGGACATGAGAATTATTTCTTTAAATTGAAATAAAGCCCACCAAGTCCAACCAGCATAAACAAAAATATGAATCATAAATGCATATGCAATAAAAAAAAAAAAAACGTATATTACCTGCCAATCAGTATTTATAAAGCCAGTCAAAAAGCTCAACTGCTCTTTTTTTCTTTTCTTTTTTTTTTTTTTACAAACACCCCAAACATGAGGTAATAAAACATAGTACTTAATACACAGGCTTAGTGTCGAAGTTTGCAGATGATACAAAGGTTGGTAGGGTTGTTAATGACAGTAATGGCAGTGTGCTACTGCAACAGGATCTAGATAATTTGGGCAGATGGGCTAAGAAGTGGCAACTGAAGTTTAACCTTGACAAATGCAAAGTACTGCATATGGGCAGAAGTAACCTCAGAGAAACGTATCAACTCTGTGGTACCACACTGACAGTGGTAGAGAATGAAAAGGACCTGGGGGGTAATTGTGCAGGCAGATAAGTTTTCTGAGCAGTGCAGACAGTCTGCAAGAGTAGCTCATGGTGTCTTGTCAATGATATACAGGAATTTTTCTAGAAGGGGAAAATGAAGTGATTGTCCCTCTATATAAGGCAATGCTCAGGCCACGCCTTGAGTACTGTGTACAGGTCTGGAGGCCTAATTTTAGGAAGGATGTGTAGATTTGCTTGAGCGTGTACAGAGAAGGGCAACAAGATTGTTGAGGGGAATGAAGGGATCATCCTCTTACCGAGAGAGAGAGAGAGAGAAGCAAGCTAAGCTTAAGTTCTGCAAATTGCAGTGGCTGGAGACTAGGCACCTGCGCGGTGATCTGATTGAGGTGTATAAGGCCTTGAATGGGTTGAGCATGCCGAATTCTGATGGGATCCTTCCACTTGTTCAGATTACGAACCTAAGGTGGCATAAATTCAAATTAAGAAAAGACAGATGTGCGGAAATTTGCCTTTAATTGCTAGAACAAAACTTCCATCTGTCGTGGAAGTTGATAGGTTAAATAAATTTAAGGAGGAACTGGACAGGCATTTGGAGGGAATGGTGTGATTTTTTTTTTTTTTTTTTTTTTTTTTGGCTCATGCTGCATAAGCTCATACACTTGCTTTCTTGCATCACATGCCACTACTAAGTACCATGCAAAGGTTGGAGGGTGATAAGATGAAAGAAGATACTTATTGACATTAGATTTGAACTTCTCTAAATTATAATTTTCAGGAAATACATATGAAGGAAAGTTGTTCCAGAAAAGGAAATAGAAGGAATAAATCAGGAAAAAGAAAAGTTGTTTCCATATGTTTCAAGTTGGACAGTTAAAGGATGTTGACAGGTTGCGGCACATGTTTGGACTGTTTTGGAAGAGAGAGTGGGAATTATAGAAGCCAATTCAGAAGAACAGTGCCCATGGAAGTATCTACAGAAAAGGCATGCAGCAGAAACCAAACATCTGAGACAGAGTAGACAGACACTGTTAGAGATGAGTCATTAATTAATCTAACTGCCCTCTTTTGAATGGAATCTAGAAGCCTGAGAGAGGTGTTGGGGCCACTGACTCAAATGTGGGTAAAATATTCCATTGTACGGCGAATTTTTTGAGATTTACACAGAGTGAACAGTTGTTCGGAAGAAAATTAACACTGATAGCGAAAGAGAAAATCTAGTTTTTTTTTATATGCAGAGGAAGCAATATTTATAATGTTCTTATGGGGGGGGGGGAGAGAGAGATTAGAAGTCAGGGTAATCCCCAATAGAGATATATGATCTTGCCGAGAAACCACAGCGTCTTCAACAATAAGCATGGTAGCAGAAGAATCCTTTTTTGAAAGGTATAAGAGAAAACTGAGTTTTAGAGGGATTGAAATCAACTAAATTATCATTGCACCACTGGAGAATTACCTGGAGATCACAATTTAAGCAATTGGTAGTGGATATTCAACAAGTTGAGGCTGTTTGAGCAGGACACGGTTTCTCAAACTGGAAGGTGGAATGCGATCTGCTGTCATCAGCAAAACTATGGATAGGATTAGCATTAGTAGAGGCATATGATGCAAGAAAGCAAGCTTATTCAGCATCAGCCAAAAAAAAAAAAAAAAAAAAAAAAAAACAACCACTACTCCCATTTCACCCCTCCGTTCGTTCGAAATACCTGTCCAACTGAGCGTTAAATTTGTTTAGGCTATCAACTTCAACAAGTGATGGAAGTCTATTCCACAAACCAACTGCCCGCTGGCTAAAGGCAAATTTCCGCACATCTATCCGACATCCATCCTTCCCCAATTTGAATTTATGCCCTCTCAGGTGATTATTCTGAGCAAGAGGAAGAATGCCATTGGCACTGAGCATGCTCAAGCCATTCAAAGCCTTATACACCTCTATCAGATCACCTCGCCGGTGCCTAGTCTCCAGACTCTGTAATTTGCAAAACTTAAGCCTTTCTTCGTAAGAGCAACCCTTTGTTCCATTCACTAATCTTGTTGCCCTTCTCTGTACTTGTTCCAGCAGCTCTACATCCTTCTTGAAATGAGGCCTCCAGACCTGTATACAGTACTCAAGGTGTGGCCTGACCAATGCCTTAAACAAGGGAATAATCACATCCCTATCCCTCCTAGAAAAATTCCTGTATATCATTGACAAGACACCATGAGCTACTCTTGCAGCTCGTCTGCACTGCTCAGAGAACTTCATATCTGCCTGCACAATTACCCCCAGGTCCTTTTCATTCTCTACCACTGTCAGCGTAGTACCAGAGTTGATATGTTCATCTGGGGTTACTGTTTCCCATATGCAGTACTTTACATTTGTCAATGTTAAACTTCATTTGCCACTTCTCAGCCAATCTGCTCAACCTTTCCAGATCCTGTTGCAGCAGCATAGCATCACTAGTGTCCTTAACAACCCTGCCAACCTTTGTATCGTCTGCAAACTTGGATATTAAGCTTGATATATCATCATCAATATTATTTATAAATACAGAAAACAACAATGGACCCAACACTGAACCCTGAGGAACTCCACTAATAACATTAGTCCATGTTGAGCAGTGTCCATTGATTACCACTCTGTCTTCTGCCACTCAACCATCCCTTTATCCATAGCAGCAATCTGTCTCCAATGCCACACTGCTCCAATTTGTGCAGCAGTCTTTCATGCGCAACAGTATCAAAAGACCTTCTAAGATCCAAATATATAATATCAAAAGTTATTCCCAGCATCCAGTTCTTTTGTGACTGCATCATAGTATCCAATCAAATTGGTCAGGCAAGACTTTCCCTTAACAAAACCATGCTGTGTCCGAGCTATAACTGAAGTCTTGTGTAGATGATTCTGCAGTGCTTCTTTAACCAGTGCCTCTATTAATTTTCTTGGAACAGAAGTTAAACTCACAGGTCTATAATTACTTGTGTCAGCCTTTGATCCTCCTTTGTGAATTGGGGTTACATTTGCACATCTCCAGTCTATGGATACCTCCCCTGAGTCCAAAGAAGCTATCAATAATTATGGCTAGGGGTTTGCTTACTTCCATTGCTGCCTCCTTTAATATAACCGGATAGATCCCATCCACCCCGGGTGCCTTTTTTATGTTTATCCTCAACAATTTCTCCTCCACTTTCCTCTCAGTTATTAGAAAATCATCTAGCTCACTGCCAATGTTTACTTCACCTACGACATTCCCCTTCCTGAATAACTCCTCATGTGTGAATGTAGAGGCAAAATACTCGTTTAGATTGTTAGCCACCTGAGCAGGATCCTCCACTGTTGAACCATCAACATCCAGTGGACCAATCTGATTCATCCCTTTCCTTCCTGAGTTTAAATAGGTAAAGAACTCTTTTCTGTTTTTCTTTGCATCCTTTGCCAAGGATTTCTCATAATCTGCCTTTGCCTGCCTAATCTCCTTTGTGACTTGGTTACAGACCAACTTATATCTATCATAGGCTTCCATGTCACCCATTAATTTGTATGTATCCCATGCATTTTTCTTCTCTGCCATATGTCTCATTAGTTCATCTGACAACCATTTAGGCCTGAACCTTGAACAATATTTCTTGGTTGGTATGTAAAGCCTGGTAGCTTTCCTTGAATGCTTCCCATTTTGAATTTGCTGTTGGTAACATCATCAGTTGGTCCCACTGTATAGAATTTAAATACTGTCTCAGACCATCATAGTCGCCTTTACGAAAGTAAAAAAAACTCTTCCCTTTACCCCCTGATGGTAGTTACCTCTTTGAGTAAATCCCACTTCAGCACACTGTGATCACTGCCACCTAGTGGTTCCTTTATTTGCAGATTCTTAATGCATGAAGAATCACTACTGATAATCAGATCAAGAGTATTACTCCGTCTAGTTGCCTCCCGAACATGCTGGTGTAGAAAACAATCATCCAATAAATCCACAAAAGCCTTGCTAGTGTGTGAGTGACCAACCCACAAATTCCAGTCAATATCTGGGAAATTAAAATCCCCCATTATAAGACTCTCTGATTTACTGGCCCATTCTATTTCCCTGTACAGTAGCTTATTATACTCATCAGAGTCATTAGGCCTATAGCACACTCCTACTCTCAATTTTGATTTACCTATGCTTATGTCACTCCAAACTGACTCGACACTGCCCTGTCCATCGATGTCGACTGCCTTCACTTCCTTGGATTTTTATGTGTTTCTTAACTAATAGCATAACCCCTCCTCCCTTCCTATCCTGTCTATCCTTTCTGTCGACGTTGTACTCCTCAAATTCCAGTTCTGCACTCCTTATATCTGTGTGACACCATGTCTCTGATATCCTAACAATATCTGCCTTTGATGTTTTGAGCAATACCTCAAATTCATCAAATTTATTTACTAAACTCCTAGCATTGGTGTACACGCAAGTATACATGCACCTGTTTCTATTCTTAGCTACCCCAACACAACCCATGTGTTTACGTGTACCGCAATGACTTCCAGCAGTCTCTGAAATATCCTGCATCTTGTTTTTCAGGCTTCTGCTCATTCCAATAGAAGCAGTGCAAGGATCACTTTCACCTCTGCCAGTGGCTACTGTTAATCTATTAGTCTTTGTCTCCCCCCAAGCTAGCAGTTTTCCGACCCACCTAACACTGCCTCGATAGCATCAGCAAATATTCTTGCACCCTTTCTATTTAAGTGTATCCCATCCCTGTAGAAGCAATCTCTGCTGTTAACAACTACAGTCCAGGCTGAAAAAAATTCTACCCCTTGAGCCTTGCACAATCTTTCCAGGGCCGAATTGATCGACAAGGCTCTCATCATATACTCCCTCCTATCGTGTCTGGGCAGAATTGCAAACACTTTCAAATTCAACCCTACTTCACAGCTTTTTTTCAACAGTGACCTGTACTTGTTAAGTAATTCCGCTGGTCTCCTACTCTTAATCTCATTAGTGCCAACGTGTACAACTATATCACCTTTTGAGCCCTTAAAAGATGATATCCGCTCTACAAGGTTATCAACCTTTGCTCCTGGCAGACATACCCTGATCCTGTTCCACCTATCCTTTTTACAAAGCATGTTCCCCGTTTCCCTGACAATAGAGTCACCAACAACTACTAGTTCCTGTGGGACCAGCGCATTCTGCCTTGGGGGGCTGCCTCTGTGTTGCAAGATGACCAAGTGCAAGCTCTGGCATTGATGTGGGCAGCTGAGAGCTTGATGGGCCCCTCAATTTATTTCCTTCGAGGGCATCCACCCTGTCCTTCAAGGTCTCATATAGGCCCATAAGAATGCTGAGTTGTCGCCTAATTTCCTTGCACTCCTTGCATCGTGCACACACAAAAAATCCCCCATGGCAGTATCATGTCTGTACCCAACTGCTCCGCAAACATCAAGCAATCAGTGCATCTTAAAAGGCTGTGATTCAGAGGGCAACTGCCCCCCTTCAGTTCTCCCCTGAGCCACAGCACTCCCATTAGCTTGAGCCTTTTGCTTTGCTGCTCTGGTCTGAGTCATCCGGATTTCTGGTCAGTGGAAGAAGGTCATTAATATAGAAGAAAAAAAAGAGTGGGAGAAAGAACTGAACCTTGGGGAACAACTGTATTAGTTGCGAAGTGAACACTCAGAGAAAACTAGATATTCAGTTACAAAAAAAAACAGTCAGCAAAACATATGATGGGCATTTATTTAGAAGACCTTTATGCCAAACATGATTAAAATCGTTTGTAATTTCAAGAGCAACTGTTTGAGTTTCACCAAACGTTTCCATTGAATATGCCCATAAATGGGTAACATAAGCCAGAATATAACCAGTGGATCAACTCTGATGGAATCCGTGCTGGCGATCATTGATCAGATGGAAGGTTGCTAAATAGTTTAAGAGTTATCATTTAATTGATTTCTCCATTACTTTAGAAAGAATAGAGATGATTTCAATGGGATGATAACTGAATGGGAGGGATTTGTCACCCTTTTTAAAACTGGCTGGATATGAGCAAATTTCCAAGCAGAAGGAAAGACACCTTTGGAATAAGAAAGTGAGAAAAGGTAGTAGTAGTAGCATGTGATGCAAGAAAGCAAGTGTATGAGCTTATGCAGCATCAGCCAAAAAAAAAAAAAAAAAACGCCATTCCCTCCAAATGCCTGTCCAGTCCCTCCTTAAATTTATTCAACCTATCAACTTCCACAATGACAAATGGAAGTTTATTCCATCTGTTGGTGACACAGAACAGGGGTAAGTTCAGGAGCACCGGCTTTGAGAAAAATTGGGGAAATACCATCAGGACCTGGAGCTTTCTTAGCATCAAGATTGTTCAAAATCCCTCTGACATACTTTTGATGGAAAACCACAGGAGGAATCAAATGGAACATAGTGGGAATGGCGGGAGGAGGTTTACCAAGATCATTAATACAAGAGTTGGAATAAAAATATAATGCTAACAGGTCAGCTTTATTCTTGGCTGAAGTGGCCATAGAACCAACTAGTTTAGACAGAGGTTGGAACACAGATGTGCAAAAGTTGTAGTCAATAGATTTGGCAAGAGTCCAGAATGCTCAGCTACCATTTGGACAGGAAGCAAGTTTTCTACTCTTAGCCTGTTCAAAATCTAGTTTGGACTGATTAATAACTGCTTTACAATTGTTGCAAGCTTTGGTGTAGGCAGAAAATGAACTTGGAGATTTGGATACGAGCCAATTACGATAAACAACATTCTTCTCTCAAACAGCCTAGGCACATTCATTGGAAAATTGAAGTTTAGATAAAGAATGAGATTTTAAGGTGGAGTGTGGAATAAAGGATTCAACCCATACAAGAATAATTTAACTGACACGATCCGAACAAATATTAACATCAGAGGTTTTGAAACTGTAATCCGACCAAGGAAAAGGAGAAAAGAAATCATGCAGATCATCCAATTTTCCATCCTTTTTTGTAATATTAACTCTAGTTCTTCCATTGTTATATTTTCTTCATCTTTGGTTGCTTGGGAGATGGGAGTTGGTTTTTATTTGATCATTTGTGTCTAGTTGTAATTTCTTAAAAATTTTAAAACCTCTTCTCTGTGGGCCCGTGATATCACATTCTAAAGATTTAACAAATTTATCCCAGTCATCTTGTCGGATTCTTCTGTTTAGTTTTCTGACTTCTGTTCTAAGCTTTTTATATTTTATGTGTAGATGTAGGTCTTTTAGTTTGTAGGAACAGTTTATAGGTCTTTTTTTTCTCGTTGATTGTGTTTCAATTCTTCATTCCAAGTTTTTAGCCAGTTTTTATTTTTTATAGGTTTATATCCAAGACTTTCTTCAGCAGCTCCCATAATTGATTTTTTCATGTTTGACCAGATTTCCTCAACATTATCATTTTCATCTGATCTGAGTTTATCTTTCAATCGACTTTCATACAGGAATTGTGCTTTTATCTTCCAACAAATGTATTTTTAATTTCTTAGTAGTTTTTGTTAGTATTTTCTTCTTTTTATTAAGATAATATCTTTTTATTTTGAAAGTGCTTTCTACTAGGTAGTGATCACTGTCAATTTCACTGCCTCTGAATACTCTAGTGTCTCTAATTTTGTCATTTAAATTTTCATTAATGATAATATAATCTATTATAGACTGTGTTTCTTGCTTCCCATGTGAATTTATGGATATTCTTGTGTCTGAAAAAAAGTATTTGTAATTTTAAGTTTATTAAAAATGCAGAAGTCTATCAGGCATCTTCCATTATTGTTGACCACGGTTTTCTAATTCTATACATTTGTCTACTGATTGAGCACCAACTCTTGCATTAAAATCTCCTGCTAATATAAGATACTTGTTTTTGTTAGTTTGGTCTATGATCTGTTGTAATTCGTCATAAAATTCTGCGGTTTCATCAATGTTGTCTTCTACTGGTGCGTAGATGCCAATGATTATTATTGTGTAAGATAGAATTTTTAGTCTTAATTTCAATATTCTGGGTGATATCCAAGAGCAGTCTAATATTTTGTTTTCCCATTCTTTCTTTATTATAACAAATTAAGATAACAGCAACTCTCGATGATGCCCACATTTCACTTGGTACGCCAGAGTATATCATTATGAAGTTACCTATGTCTTTGGATCCTTTGTTGTTCTTTTTTTTGTTTCGGTAATGACTGCTTTGTCAATATTTCTATTTTCTAGAGTTCCATGGTCGATTCATCTAATTTGTGATTTATTCCCCTAACGTTCCAAGTTGCTACTTTAAGTTCCTTAATCGTAGTCCTATATCCATTGCCTAGGTCGTTACCCTTGAGATCCATCCAGTTTTTCCCTTGAGCTTATTTTGAGTATTTAGAATGTCCCCCGGATAGGTTACCAGCCTTTCGCGGGGCAAGTCTAGTGGTGGGGTTACTACCTTAGCCTTTAGACAGGCTTCAGGTACAGCATTTCCTCTGTATGTGATGGGACACTTATACCACTGTGACTCGATATTGATTAAATTAATAAAATAAGAGCTGCCATGTCTAGTAATAGAAGTGCAGTAAAGACCAAGTGAATTTGAAAATGTCACTAAAATGTCAAATGAATCTATCATTTTGGAAAAAAAGATGGAGGCAATTTGTAGAATGGAAGATGATCAGATGCATCCTAATGTGTGTAGAAGTATGAAATTGCCCCACTGACTGTGGAAAAATGCATATAAAATAAGAGTTATAGCAGAAGTAACCTTTTAGAAAAAAAATGGAGAAATTGTCATTGTGGGTGGATGATTTAAATCAAAAAGCATTCCATTGATTCAAGCTGTTATTAGTGAAAAGGCAAAGTCAATTTTTGAAGATTTTAAGAAAAAAGACGGTAGTGATGAGCCATTTTTAGGTTACAAGGTTTTAGGTTAATGTGATTTAAATCTCAAAGTAAGTGACTCTCTGTTAAATTAAGTGGCAAGAAGGCAAGTGCAGATGCTGAGGCAGCATTTCCTTCAGAGTTACAGTTTTGTAGTAGAGGGTAATTATCCTCTTGACCTCATTTTTAATGTTGATAAGACCAGGCTTTATTAGAAGAAAGTGCCATCACGAACCTTCATTGCTCATGAAGAGCAGTCTGCAGCAAGTTTCAAGGCTGCAAAAAACAGGTTAACACTTCTGCTGGGTGCAAATCTCTCTCTCTGGCACTTTAAAACAGAAATCAATGTTGGTGTACCACTCAGACACCATGTGCTCTAAATGGGCCTAAACAAAGCCATATTGCCAAGTGGAAATGGAACAGGAGGGCTTGGGTGACAAGAAATCTTCCTGGATAGGTACACAAACTATTTTTTCCCTACTGTGCTCCATTTTTGTCAAGAGATACCAGTGAGTTACCAGCCAAGGCTCTTCTTCTCTTGGACAATGCCCCTGGCCATCCTGCAAACCTTGCTGAAGTCAGACATTTCTGGATGTCAATGTTGTTTACATGCCAAACACCACTTCAGTTTTTGCAACCAATTGACCAGGGGGTAATAGCAATCTTTAGAACCTATTACTTCTACCAAACCTTCATGGAAATGATAATTTTTGACAGGTCAGACAAAACTATAAAGGATTATTGGCACTCATTCGATATTTTGAAGAGCATTAATAACATCAATTCAGCTTGGGAGGAAATGTCAGTGAACTGTCTGAATGGAGTGTGGGGCAGACTTTTCCCAGAATTTATGTATGCCTTCACATGTTTAGAGCCAGTGGAGAACATTTCTGAAGACATTAGCAGGGTGGCACAAGAGGCAGGATTGGACAAGGTTACAGCTGAAGAAGTAACATAGTTGTTGGATAGCCATGGACAGCAGCTTTCCATGAAGACTTGGCTAAAGAACTAAGCCAACAGGAGGAGGAGAAAGAAAAAGATGTCACTTCCTCTAAAATCTATGAATACAAGCGATCTACAGCACATTCTTTCAGCCATGGAGACCCGCACTGATGAACTCCGTGAGACTGACCACAACTGGGAGTGAAGTGGAAAACTGAAAAGGAGCATACTTGTATCCGTTGGCCCTTAATTCTAAGATTCTCAAAGAAAGAAAGAAAGAAAGAAAGAAGAAACCTTGACAGTCAACACTGCATGCTTTTTCAAAAAAAAAAAAAAAAGACTTTTCAGGGACTTCATCAGAGAAATAAAATCTCTGCATTATGCCACTGTCAAAAACAAAAAAAAAAAAAAAAAGGTCAGTGCAGGGTCTTACAGTAGCGCTTACAAAAACTTTCAGTCTAGGCATCAAACAAAGTATTTAATTTTTTTTATTTAATTAAATTTTGTTTGATTATTTTATACTGTATTACACATTTAATTGATTTATATTCATAAAAATGCTGTTTTTAGATTCACAACATTAATTTCAGAGCTTTGAATATAATAATATATTATTTATGTCAGTTTTGGGAAGGGCCTGGAACATAACTCACAGACTTCTCATTGACTTACATTATATAATTAGGTTCCTTTTAGACCAATTTTTTTGCAACAGTTCCTTCAGGAATGGAACCCCATCATAAACCAAGAGCAACCTGTGGTTGTTGTGGGTGGATTTTAGTGTCATCATTAATGATAGTTCATATTATTTGGATTCAGTGTTATCAAGGAATACCAGACTAAATTTATTCATAATTGGTTTATAAATGTGCCATGCTGGCCTTTTTACTTCATGTATTCTAAATCATTATCAGGTACATATTCTTTCTACAACACCCTTATCCTTAATTTAGTTTCCACTTGCTTCTCTAGAAACTATTCCTTTCACCATAGAAATTTGTTTTCACACTATTTCATGACATTGTGTTCACTGTACTGTCAACCTCTTATTGTAGTCTGGATCCTTGGTATGGATATTAGAGCTCCTTGTATTTCCCTCTGACATGTTGAAATAAAGAATAATCATCTAGATGGTTTGAAAAATTGTTACCACATAGGGTATTGAAAATCCACAATTCCCAATCTATATGAGGCAATCATGCTTTCTAATTCAAATTGTCTAATTAGGTTTTTTCATAACCTTCAGAGAATCATCATTGACTCAACATTCATCTGATGTTGATCAGGCTCTGGGAGCAATCTGCAAAACACTATATCACAAATATAGCTGCTAAAGTTAGTGAACTTATTTTACAGTGTTGCTTGTCTTGTTAAAAATATGAAATTAAATAAATCAGTATTTAATATTAAAAGCATCAAAAGCTTAATAATAATAATAGCAATAAGAGCTTAATTGACGGTACTCACCTCAATTGATCTGATTAGTTACATGGTATTGAAGTGGAAATGAAGTTTAAAATAGGTTAAAATAAATAAAGACGGAATTGTTAAAACCTGTAATTAAAATTTGTTCAAAGAAGAAGTGCATTACTTCATCCCTTGTTGTCGTTTATAAAATATTAATATGAAAACAAGGTGAAGCCAATAGTCACAACGAGCAACTTTCGTGATAAACTTCTTCGGTTGGCAATGACAGGAGAAAAGGAATTATGTATTTAAAGAATTCTTATGTTCCATAATGCATTGAGACATGTGGGAACTTTACGTGAACTTATTTTACAGTATTGCTTGCCTTGTTAAAAATATGAAATTAAATAAATTAGTATTTAATATTAAAAGTATCAAGAGCTTAATAATAATAGCAATAAGAGCTTAATTGACGGTACTCACCTCAATTGGTCTGAGGTGAGTACTGACCAGACCGGTGAAAGGTTGGTTGGAAGTTTCTTGTTTAGAACGTTAAATTTAGTGTTATGGCGACACCAATCTGTGACAAGCACCTCGTGTTGGAAGATTTTGCAACTAGATCCTAATTTAATAATTGCGATGGCTGAATCAATTAGGGGATTGTGGTTGTGAGAGTGCACATATAGTGTAAGTTCGGTGCCATCTTGATTAGTTCTGAAGCTATTACGGTGGTAATAAGCACATGTATTGGAAGTTTATGTGGTGCCGTATTTTGTGGTAGTGCTCCCGATGTAGCATGCGTTACAACCGGATTGACATTTAATTAAATATATAACGTTGTTGTCACTTATTGAATATTTGTGACTCTCTTTATATGTATTAAACATGGTCCCTAATTTATTATACGAAGAAAATATTAATGTTATGTCTGTATTGGCAAGCACTTGGTGAAGCTGTCTGGCAAGTTTGCTGTGATAGGGTAGGACAATGCATGTGTTCTGTTTGTTGTTCTGGTTAGTGTTATGATTATGTGAGTTTTTGACATTATTTCTTGCAACAGAAATTGTATGTTGAATTAGATGTGAAGGGTATTTCCTATCTATGAAATTGTAGTTCGGTGGATAAATTTATAATATTTTATAAATGACAACCAGGGACGAGGTAGACTTCTTTCTTGAGCAATTTTAATTACAGGTTTTAACAATTCCATCTTTATTTATTTTAAACTTCACTTCAATACCATGTAACTAAGCAGATCAATTGAGGCGAGTACTGTCAATTAAGCTCTTATTCTATTATTATTAAGTCCATTACATAATGATACATTAAGAAGCTGTATAAATCACCTAAGTATCAAGAGCTTATTTTTTGATTAATTAACTCACTATCTGTTGGTTTAAATGATCGAAAAAATAAAAAATTAATAAATACAGATGAAACGAGAGATGTAAGTTCATTTGAAAAACCTTATTCATCCTGAAATTTATTCCATTTGAAACGTGTTTTTTAAAACTAAATAAAACTGAACATAATGAGCCTTTACAATCACTTTTAATTAGGTTTACATTTCAACTGGAGTGCATTCAGGATGCATAAATCATTTTTTTGAAAAAACTTAAATCTCATCAGTTTTAAAACTCTTTCATGATTTTTTATGATCATTTAACCCAACAGATAGTGAGGCGAGTTATTTAAAAATAAGCTCTTGCTATTTTTAATATAAAATTAAGAGACAGTAACTAGCAGCCATTAGTCCATAATCAATATAATATAAATCAGTGTTATAATTATAAAAATATAAATGATTAATAATTTATTACTAAAAGAATTTTTTTTTATCATTTTAGATGACATGCAAAGTTTAACTTCTACAAATGTCCTATAAATGCATATATAAAATTAAAATTCGGGGGAAAAAATACATGCGTGGCATATTCAACAGCTTTTGTTAAAAAAAAATCTGAATTCAGAGGGGCACTTCTCAAACTTTTTTGGGTCTGAGACAACTATAGCAGGATCATCTCTTTCACCAACTCCCGTAGCAAAAAAAATTTGCCTAGCTGTAATGCTACACTCAACTTTACTGACCTCTCATCAAATCAGTTGGAGAACACTCATGGATCATATATCAAGAACCACTAATTTACTTAATTTACTGATAGAAATTTTAAGCTGGGATTATAATGCTGGAAAATGCAATTGAACAAAACTGTATGATAAAATATTAAAAATAATAATACCAAAATCATGTTAAGCAAATAAAGGACAAAACATTCAGTTGGACTTACATCACCAGACAATACTATCTTGGTTAAAAATAGCTTTTTCCCAAGCATTACACATAATATGAAATAAATTTACCTTAGTACCTCCAACAGCCACATCTGACTCTTTTGGATGCAGACTAATAGAACTTGGCTCATAATCAACAGGAAATGAAGACATCTTTTGCCCGCTGTCCACTACACATATCTGGTTTGGGGGAAGGGGGAATAAAAAAAAAACAATCAATTTGGAAACAAGAGGAAAATAATTTTGTTTTACATTCAGAACACTTGATTCCAAAATACTGCAAAATATACTTAAGAGATTCAAATTTTGTTATAATAAAATTATTATATGAACAGTATATCAGTTCTTGTATGATTCCAGTATTTTTATAATGTATCTGGGTAAGTATTGTAATGCTTATGCAAGCAGACAAAGTTTCTTACAATATGATTATGAATGAGTTACTGGTCTCCTTAAATATGGATGAGTCTCTGACCCTAACATTCTTCAACTGTGGGATTTTTTTTACTGACATTCTGAAGATATGTACACTTTACTTTGTTGGTGATAGGTTTATATTTCCTCACAATTTATAGATTTGGTTTTGGTTAATATAATCCCTTCCTGTTTTTTTACATCATGTGATTATGCAGTTTTGCTAACAGAAGATAAAAAGTATGTCAGTAATTTTCTTCTTTTTCTGTAATGACATACATCACCCAATTTGTAACAATTGACAGAAAGGACATGTACACTTCTCTCACACACACCTGACTTTGAAATCTGAGCACCTGTCTAATAAAATGTATACTGAGTGAGAATATAAGCAAGAATTATTAATGTATATAAATATTAATGCACACTATTTTGAAGGCGCCTCCGTAGCCAGGTGGGAAGGAGCAGCAGTGCGTAGCACACGCTTCTTGATTAGACTGGGGTTCGAGCCCATCACCATCAAATACGGAGGATGCAGAAAGGTCAGGAATGACCACTGCATATTCACAGAGCAATATGGCCTTAGTTGCTAATGCTCCTAAAAACCAAATAACAAATAACAATAACACTATTTTGAAATCGAAAAAGAATATTTTTGATACTTTCGATAGAGAATATATCCTCTACAGCAGTTTTGAAATTTTTGAAAGCTAGAATACCAAAAAATCACAGAAGAGTATTAATATGAAAAAATGCCTGCTAAGGTCTCATCTTATCAGGAACAACAAAATCGCAGTGACTGAAAAAAACTCACAGGATATAACATAATAATCCCTAAACTTACTGTTGTAGTTCCACACTGTGACAAGTACAGTAGAATTTCACTTATAGGAAACCAATTGTCCAAAGTTTTTTCAAGCTTTCTTCAGCTTTTATTTTTTTCCCTAATTTCTCTTGAAGAAATTCACACATTTAATATTTGACTATAAGAAACAAAACTATCATGTGAATATAATGAAACAACGATTTCATTTATAAATATAAATAAATTTCATTCATATCATTTCTCTACAACACCAATCACACTGACATAATCCATAAAAATTTCACTGTTGATAAAAACTATAACTTCATCATTACATAAATTACCAAAAGTAATAAACATGTATAATTAATTTGTAGGCTTTTCCCCGTGTTAGCAAATTTCTTATGCATGACATCAATGGGATCGGTGCTAACACAGAAGTGGCATGGATAATCTGGCCTGCATCTTAGCTTTTTCTTTTTTAACTAAAAGTGGTTTGTGTGTAAATTTAGGCTTTAAAAATATAGAACAATGAGGTTTAATTTGTTACACATTATAAATAATCAAATTAATTGAAAAGGCTTACCTCAATATTTTCTTATGAAACCCTTCAATTCTGATTCTCATTATATTACTTAAATTAAATTTTTTTATATAAATTACTTAAATGAATTTTTTAGCACTTGAAAGAAAACAGACGATCTAAAACATCCATTATCAACAATCGAAGGCCCCAACCACGACATTCAGAACTATAATAAACCATCCCAAATCCAAACAATGCAAAAAACATTATCATAAAATAAAAGATACAGAACAAATAGAAGTACTAATAAAATACTATCCTTAAAGCAGATTAAGCTTTATTGACTGGAGTGTCGTGTTCGCAGGTAGTACAGAATCATAATGTGCATGGTATTTAAAAGGAGAAGAGATTAACTACTTCCCTGGCACGTGTATAAGCGACCAGAAGTTGGAAATGAGCAATGAGTGATGAGTTTTAGTGACGTTTCATTTCGAAGGTTTCAGCTATCAGTAATTTAGTATAATTATGTTGAATACTGAAGATTTTGACTTTATTAAGAAGAAAGGCGTGTCCTTCAGTAATCGCCTGATATGCTAATTCGGACATGGTAAAATATGAAGCTCAAACCGACACAGAATGCTGCTTCACCCTCTGTTCTAAAGTTTGATTTGATTTTGATTTTGGGTTTATTGGCGCAAAAACAACTAAGGTTATACTGCGCCAAGAAACGATTAAAATATCTATAAAGATAAATTCTGGTAACCTTTAAAAAGGTTACCTCGTCAAATTGTTATTTATATATGTGTGTATATATTAATAGCTTTTAAAAATTTAAAAACTGCCGACACGTGGTCGTTTTCTGATAAAATCTGACTGAGTGTATAAGGCTCAATTGGATGAGTAAAAGCGGTAAAATATATATTGCGAACATGGGTAAAATTAACGCAATCTATTAAAATATGTTTTATTGATAAAATGGTGTCACAAGACTCGCACATAGGAGGGTCATCCGCCCTCAGCAGAAAAGAATGTGTCGGATGAGTGTGTCCTATGCGGAGTCGAGCAAGAACAACTTCCTCGCTCCGATTCCTGCGCAGACTAGACTGCCATGTTTCTATTACAGGCTTTATTTGATATAATTTATTTGTTCTCTGTCTGTGCCATAGTTCTTGCCATTGGGAATATATTTTGTTGCATATTATTTGCCTGTAGTCTGTATAGGGGACTGACAGGCAACGATTATGAGTGGGTGTTGCTGATTTGGCTGCAGCGTCAGCTAAATCATTTCCCTTTATCCCAATGTGGCTAGGAATCCAGCAGAAGCGGATATCAAATTTGCATTCATAAAGAGAATGTCTCTTCTGCTGAACCCGACAAAGAACTGGATGAGAATTATGTCTCGTAGATAATAAAGCCTGTAATACACTCAATGAATCAGAATATATTATTGACCTTTGGAATTGACAAGTTCGAATGTGATCCAAGGCTAGCTCTATAGCATATAGCTCTGCAGTGTATATGCTGGATTCGGGAGGAATCTGCTGAGATATTATAGTGTCCGGGAAGACAGCAGCAGATCCTACGCATGATTCAGACTTCGAGCCGTCTGTGTAAACGGGCAGGAAGTCTGAGTGCTCAGCTTGGTGTGCAGAGTAGAGCTGCTGGTAGACGGATGATGAGGTCTCAGACTTTACCCATTTCTTAAGGGAAAAGTCGCACGGTGGAGGATGAGCATGCCAAGGTGGAAGAGTTTCTTTTGGTGTTTGTGCAACCTTGTCTACCATGATGTTAAACTCTCTGATTAGCTCTTGGACACGAATACCAAAAGGTCGGTTGGCAGTCTGACAGGTATTGTACAAGTTTTCCCAACGTGGCTCAAAAACGGATGCCCACGTAGGATGGTCTGGCAGGGATTTCAACTTTAAAGCATAGTTTAAAGACAACTGCTTACGTCGAAGGGATAACGATGGTTCGTTTGCTTCGACGTATAAGCTCTGGACAGGAGATGTTCGAAAAGCTCCAGTAGCGATACGGATAGCCTGATGGTGGACAGGGTCCAGCCATCGGAGGACACTATCTCTAGCTGAGGAGTCTAATTTGGGTCGTACAAGTGCACGGTAAAGCCGTAGTAGGGTGCATCGATCTGCTCCCCAACGCGTTGAGGAGAGAGAGCGGAGAATATTGAGTCCCCTCGTGCATTTTGTACGAAGCTGACGAATATGTTCGAGAAAGGTCGGCTTTTTATCAAACACAAGTCCCAAGAATTTTGTGTCTGACACTACTGGAATAACATTTTGTCCGAGCCTTAATTCAGGTTCAGGATGAAGATTACGCTTGCGACAAAGGTGTATGCAAACGGTCTTCTCCGGCGAGAACCTGAAGCAATTAGCAAGTGCCCAGACATTCAGATTATCAATGGCTTTCTGCAGTTGTCTTTCGATAACCCTCATGTTGCACGACTGGCAAAAAATGCTAAAGTCATCAACATAGAGGGCACTGTTTACAGTTGGAGGAAGTTGTTCTGTGATGGAATTTATTTTGATGGCAAAAAGCGTGACACTTAATACTGATCCTTGTGGTACTCCCTCCTCTTGGCTGAAGGGACGAGAGAGTGAGGATCCCACACGAACTTGGAAAGATCGATTGGCCAAAAAGTTTTTAATAAAAATGGGGAGTTGCCCCCTAAGGCCTAGGCTATGCAGATCTTTTAATATGCCAAATCTCCAAGTTATGTCATACGCTTTCTCCATGTCAAAGAACACCGACACCAAGTGTTCGCGTTTTAGGTAAGCATCCCGGATGGATGCTTCCAATCTAATAAGATGGTCCAAGGTGGACCGGTTCCTTCGGAAGCCGCACTGGATGTTGGAGAGAAGGTCATTTGATTCGAGATACCATATTAAACGAGAATTAACCATTCTCTCCAGGATTTTGCACAAACAGCTAGTCAGAGCAATAGGACAATAATTGGTGGTGACTTTTGGATCCTTTCCTGGCTTAGGAAAGGCAAGAACGATTGCCTTTCGCCAGAAATCTGGAAACTGCCCCTCAGTAAAGATTCTGTTATACAGAAGGAGCAGACAATCCATAGATTTTGGTGAAAGATGTTTAATCATTTCATAATGGATGCCATCTGGTCCAACAGCGCTTGCTTTGGAAAGAGCGAGGGCTCTTTTCAGTTCCTGAATAGTAAAATCCCCATTGTAGGGATAGAGGCCCTTGGACTTAAAATTAAGTGCTTCTCTTTCCAGTTTATGTTTCAGGACCAGGAACTCTGGGGAGTACGAGGATGTTGCGGAGATGTTAGAGAATGTTTCCCCAAGAGCATTGGCTATTGCAGTTGGATCTGCAATAGCACATCCATTATAATCTAGGATTGAAGAAGGGTGGGATGTATATTTTCCCTTCATTTTCTGGATTTTATCCCAGACTACCTTAGAGTTGGTAGACTGATTAATAGATGATGTAAAACGGATCCACGATTCCTTTTGACTCTGACGGCGGATATATCGTGCTTTGGCTCGTGCACGTTTAAAGGCTATAAGGTTGGTCATGGTAGGATATCGGCGGAATATCCCCCACGCTTTGTTTTGAGACTTTTTTGCTGCTGTGCATTGTGAATTCCACCAGGGTTTAGGAAATGGTGGAAACCGGGCAGATGTTTTTGGAACAGCATTCGCAGCTGCTTGGACAATATTTTCTGTGATGTACTTAACTGCATCATTGATAGACTCTTGACTGACTGTGCTAAGATCGAAATTTGCCTGATGTTGGAAGGCAGTCCAGTCAGCCTGATCAATCTTCCACCGTGGTAACCTAAAAGGAAGACATGGTCTCCCACTGTGTAACAAGGTTATCACGGGGAAGTGATCGCTTCCGTATGGATTCTCCTCCACTTCCCAAGTGAGTGAAGGGAGTAGAGAAGGGGAGCAGATAGAGAGATCAATGGCAGAAAAAGTACGGGTAGGCATGTGGAAAAAAGTGTTTGTTCCAGTATTTAGAAGGGAAAAGTCATTGTCATTGAGTATACGCTCTATGACTCGTCCCCTTCCGTTGATGTTAGCACTACCCCACAGGGTGTTGTGTCCGTTAAAATCCCCGAGAAGTAAGAAAGGGGGAGGCAGCTGCGTAAGAAGATCATCAAGGTCTGCCTGGGAGATGTCAATCCCGGGTAGCAAATAAATGGAGCACACAGTTAATAGAAATCCCACTGAAAGGCGAATTGCAACAGCCTCTATGCTGGTTGTAATTAGCAAGGGCTGCACTGGGGTCTGGTTACCCACAAGGATAGCCACTCCCCCATGTACAGAGCCATCTGCAATTCTATCCTTTCGAAAAACTGTGATGTTGTGCATGGTGGGATCATCATTTGCCTTTAGATATGTCTCCTGCAAGCAAAAGCAAACTGGCTCGTGCTTTTGCAGGAGGGCCTTGATGTCATCAATATTTCGCCGGAATCCACGACAATTCCATTGTAGGAATTTAGCCATTATTTTGGCTTGGTGGGTCCATCAGGCGGCTTCCGAGGTGCTGAGGGCTTACTTTTATCAGTCTTGGATTTGTCTTTTTTTGGGGAAGAAAGGACGCTGTCCCGTGTCCATTTCCTCCTCCGCAAAGAGTTCCAAGACTGAATCATCGGGTACCTCCTTCTGCTCTACATCCATCTTTTCTTGGGTACTAGGGGGGGGGACTTCCCCTTTCTTATTCTTTTCTTTCATAGTTACCTTTGTTACTTGTGGAGCGTTAGGAGGTACCGATATAGGAGTGGCAGCTGATTGGTCCTTCTGTGCAGGTTTTTGAGAACTTAATAGATACCGCGCGATGGGAGTGAAAGACTCCTTTGGAGGAATGGTCATGTCCGTCTGAGTTCCGACGGAACATCTCCCTGCTACCTTCTGGGCGTAGGTAGGTTTGTTGATATTCAGGGGTTTGACCGATTTCCTTGCCTCCTGGTATGATATATTTAGCTCTGCCTTCAGCCGTTGAATTTCTTTTTCTTCTTTCCATCTCTGGCATGCTCGTGAATAGGCCGGGTGTTTGCCTTCACAGTTAATACAGGTGGGTTTTGCGGCTGAACATGCTGTTGTTTCGTGGTCCTTTGCACCGCATCGAGCGCATGCAAGGACTCCACGGCAGGCCATTTGAGAATGTCCATACTTCTGGCATTTGAAACACCGTAAAGGATTCGGAATGTATGGACGCACTGAACATTTGATGTATCCAGCTTTAATCTCATCAGGAGGTTTAGGAGTGTTAAAAGTCAGGATAACGCTCCTGGTTTTAACAATTTTTCCATCCCTTCGCGCAGTGATTCTCTTGACGGCAATGACTCCCTGTGGTTTTAATTCGGAGCAGATTTCCTCCTCGGTTACGTCAAGAAGGTCCACTCCGAAATGACACCTCTCGATGAATTGAGTGTTCTGTGTGGTGTCACTGTTATAGGGATACCTCCGATTGATGTTACTCGGAGTAGATGTTCCGATTGCCTGTCATTTTTAGTTTCAATTAAGAGGTCTCCGGAACGGAGCCTCTGAACTGATTTGGGAGAACCTGCTAACCCGTCTAACCCTTTTTGAATAAAAAAGGGCGACATTTTACCAATCGGTTTTTCACTGGTTGAGTGCATAATTAGGAACCTTGGAACAGGCCCTGATGATATTTCTGTACGCTGCCTCTTTGTAGCAATAATGCTATCTGAATCTGTATCAATGTTTTCAGATAGGGACCGGGTTGGGGCCCCTGAAGAAGTAAGTTTCTCAGGATTCATGAAGTTTTTTATATGGTTCAGTGCCCGGGCTCCCCACCCACCACGGAGCCCAAAGGGACGCCCACTACCCGGCATGCAATAAATGCGCTCGGGAGTGGGACGCCAGGGCTACCCAGACACTATACCCGCACCGCCGCCAGCCTGAATCCTGTCCCTCGGACCATGAGGGTAGGGGCGTGGCATTGACACGGTTGACCCTCGCAGGCGAACCTACTAGCCGATTGATCCTAGCCGGGCCTTCCAGGACCACCCGTCTTGTCGAAGCAGGGGCCAAAGTGGTGTATTGAAGCTGGGCCCCTCAACCACCAGGATCCCCCTTTCCGAATTTCCACGGGTCGCAGCGCACGGCAAACACGCCGGATTCCATTGATGTAAGCCTGGAACCTGGGCTGTGGGCGTTGGATCCCAGTGATGCTAGTCTGGAAGTCCAGCAGCGTCACTGGGAGGTCCCCTCACCACGTACAGGTGCCCACGTCGAGGGGCTCTGTTCTAAAGTACAGCATGTTGAGCTCTGATATGAAGAATCACAATCCCTACATGAAATGTTATAGATCAGATCATTTGTTTGTAGCAAATTATGGCTAGAATGTTTGTTTAAAACAGCATGTAATTTTCTTGTAGGTTTAAAGCAATCTTGTATTCCGTGTTTATAAAAAGTTTCTTTAACTGGACATATCACTGTTCTACGTATGGAAGTGAAATAAAATATTTTTTAAAAATACTGTTATCTGTAGGAGTGTTATTTCTTAACCAGTCTATTGCTTGGTCCTTTATTTTATTTATAAGGAATAAAGGGCAGCCAGAGTTTAAGAACCTATTTACTAATACAGTCCATTCCAGTTATTTGGGACACATCAGGACTAGTGCATTTTGGCCCGATTAAGCGGCTACCCCAATTATCCAAAGTTTCACATAAATAGTTAAAAATGCAACGTAACCCCCCCACCTTTTACAATTGGTTCACTGTACAATCAAATCACGTTACGACGAACTCAACATAGTAAAGTACCGTTCACTATACGATGTGCAGTAAGTACCGGTCATTGTGATCACATTTGTGAATTGAATTTTAATTCTATTAAACAGTGATTCTAATTAGCGAAAATAGGAGGAATATTATCCACAGGCTATAAAAGCAAAGATATATTAAGCAGAAATTTACCCTTTATTACCTTACCAATTAAACAATTCGTGAAAATCAGAATAATTAATATGTACTGTAATATGTACATACGAACTAGTTGACATTTCTGTTCACTGACATTTGTGGGTGGGGGGTTAAAGTTTAAAACGGTAAAAAGATAAGTAATCAATAACAAAGAA
Organism: Mastigoproctus giganteus; assembly: GCF_048544385.1. Taxonomy (NCBI): domain Eukaryota; kingdom Metazoa; phylum Arthropoda; class Arachnida; order Uropygi; family Thelyphonidae; genus Mastigoproctus; species Mastigoproctus giganteus. The sequence continues at coordinate 190,796,158 of NC_143578.1, forward strand.
CGTGGCACACACAAATTGCAAGTAACAGGATACGTGCAAGTGAGAACTGAGTAACGAGTTACAAAGCTTTAAAAATACGAATGAAGAGAAGATCTGAAAATTAATTTTTTTATATGATTGAAGATTTCATGGAAGTGTAAACACATTTCACCATAATAACCCACAGAATTTCAGCTGTCGGTATTATCGCAAATTCAGTAAGATAGAGTTTACTGTCAGTTTATGATTGATTTCACTAACAGAAAAGCCCAATAAACAGGTGACTGCTACTTGTTTTATGGTTGTGACCTCCAGAATTTTGACCGAACCACATGGTACCATTGGAGACAATCGTAGGGTAAGCTCCAGTGCTGCAGTCTCCTGCCCTGATTAAACGGCATGCTGTCCCAATTAAGCGAAATAAACCCTGGCTATTTTCTCGATTGGTTTCTGTTTTTTAAGATTTGTCCCAAATAAATGGCTGCCCCGATTAACCGGTGGCCCAAATAACCGGAATCCACTGTATTTGTATTTAATTACTTAAATCTAATTGAGAAGTAGAATATTTGTATGCATTAAGTAACTAATTGAAAATCACAGATCTTTTATATGTAAAGGGATGATAACTATCATCAAATAAGAACATCCCTGTATATTTTGAAATGAATTATCTGATCAACTTGTGTTAGCATTAAATATAAAAAGTTCAATAATCTCTTATTGACGTCTTCCATTACTAGAGTGAACTTAAATTTCCACTAAGGTTTAATCCCATCAGCAAACTGAATATCTGCTTATGATCTTTATTTTGAAAGGAAATATAATTGGCTTCAATTAAGTTTAATTAATTGAAATATTGTTTTTGTCAGAAACTTGGGTCTATTGTTTAAACTACAGTTACTGTTCAACATCTCCAATACAATATCTAAAGTGTATTCAACATATATTATTATATAATGAAGAAACATGCAGAAAAAAAAACATCCTTATTAATTAATTGCACATCTTTCAAATTATTAAATAAATGATCTGTATTTTTTATACCAAATAGAATTGATTATTTAAATGGTTTTATGCAGTGCTTTTTCTGGGACAGTATGTAGCGGTATGGCATACCAGCACCTTTATTAACAGTGATGTGTGACATTTGATTGCAGTACACTTTGAAATTTGTAATATTCTGTAAATTTTTTTCACGTTTACCTACTATTCAAATAAGCTTAAAGTTATTTAACTAAATTTGCATTTTTCACTCTATTGTTAAGAGATTTTCTATATAAAACTTTATAACCATTTTTAGAATTCTAAATTACTCAGTAAGACCTCTGTTTAACGAACTCCTTTTATAGCAATTTTTTTTTTAAATTCCCCATGGAAATTACATTTAAAATAGTTTGTTGATCGAAGAAAATTTTCATATAACGAACGGCGAAGAGACTTAACTGGGTACGTACTGTTTGCACTTCAAGCAACTTAGGAAATTAGTGCTGCTGCTAAGCAAGAATTGAGAGAGCTAAAGGGGTTAACCATTCTACAACTCCGTGGTACCTGGTAAAACCTATCTGACCACCTCTCCCACATACGGAGAAGTCACGCTGGTCAACAGTGAGCAGATCAAGGGGTATTCCCAATGGGCTCTGATCCACCTTCTACTGGAGTGGTGTCCAACCTTTTCCCATACAGGGACCACATTTAAAGTTAGATTTGTTTCACGGGTCGCACTGAGTGATTCGCAAAAAATTAGTGCATTACATTTTCTATATCTTGTTATATGTAAAAGGAAGTTTCAGTTTTAATGTTACTGTTTTTTATTTTCAGGCTATATATAAAAATGCAAATTCCCAATACTTTTATGTGTAGCAAATCTGTGTCACTAATTTATTTTTTTAGATTTTATTTAAAATTATAAAAAATGACTTTCTTTTGTTTTTCAAAAAAATACCTTACTTTTGCCTTTAAATGCTCACTTTAGAAAATTTACAACCTGAAAGGATTACTGCTTAAGATGAATATAAGGTGAATAAATAAAAATAATGATACACCTAAAATTGAAAATATTCGAAAATTTTATTAAGTACAATACACGATTACATTTACTAAACAAAACATTTGATAATTAGCATAATTAATTAAAGGAGAGAGTGATTTTCTTTTACCATGACAAATAATCATCTGTTGCTTTGCGAAAGTGTATTATCCACATTTTCCCAGTCTCTGTTTACAAGGTCACAGTAGCTGAATATCTGAATGGCAACGACAGTTTGGACAGTTAAAAAAAAAAAAAAGAACAGAAAAGAAAAAATTTAAATTTAAGAACTAGTGACAATATCGATGATGAGAGAAGGAAAATGAGGACAATGAAGGTATAACACCTTCTAAACATGAAATTTTGGCATTTGGTGAGAATGAAGTTAGAAAATTGTCAATTAGGCTTCAATTAAATGAAAGAGATACAATTGAGAATACCTAATCGAAAAGACAGTTTTGGAAAAATTGAAGAGTATTTCAAAAGTTCTGAGTATGATACCAATTACATCAGGTGAATGTGAACAAGGATTTTCATAAATGAATCTGATCGTCAGCCCAACTAGAGCTTCGCTGATGACAAAAACAATTTCTTCACTACTATATCTTAAAATTGCAGGCTCACCGGTGATATGCTCTCTTTCAGTGGACCAAGGAACCCGTGACTGCGCAATTTGATTAATATTTGTATTGACTTATTTATTGTAAATTCCACTGACCTGGTGGTCGTACTGGAGTATAAACAGGAATATGTATTTGCTGGTCAAATTGTCCCACCAGTGAGCCTACAATTTTAAGAAATAGTAGTGAAGAAATTGTTTTTGTCATCAGCAAAGCTCTGGTTGGTCTGATGGTCAGATTCATTTCGGAAAATTCTCGTTCCCATTCACTCGATGAAATTGGTATCGTACTCAGAGCGTTCATCAAATGCTCTTCAGTTTTTCCAAAACCGTCTTTTCGAAATCCACGAATTGTCTCTTTCATTTAACTGAAGCCTAACTGACAATTTTCTAACTTCATTCTCGCCAAATGCCAACATAAAGGAACAGATAAAGGAACCACTGGGTGGCAGTGATCACAGTGTACTGATGTGGGATTTACTTAAAGATATAATTACCATCAGGGGTAAAGGAAAGGGTTTTTGCTTCCATAAAGGTGAGTACAGTAGTCTCAGACAGTTTTTAAATTCTGTACAGTGGGATCAACTGACGATGTTACCAACAGTAAATTCTAAGTGGGAAGCATTCAAGGAATAAATCGTGGATGCTACTAAAAGTTTCATACCTATTAAGAAATATTGTTCAAGGTTTAAGCCTAAATGGTTATCTAATGAACTAATGAGACTCGTAACAGATAAGAAAAATGCATGGGATGCATATAAATTATCAAGCGACTCAGAAGCCTATGGCAGATATAAGCTAGTCTGTAATCAGGTCACAAAGGAGGTTAGGCAGGTGAAGGCAGATTACGAGAAATCCTTGGCAAAAGATGCTCAGAAAAACAACAAGGATTTCTTTACTTATATAAACTCTAAAAGGAAGGGGATGAATCTGATTGGTCGACTTGACATCGTTGGTTCGAGTGTTGATGATCCTGCTCAGATAGCAAACAAACTGAATGAGTATTTTGCATCTACATTCACACATCAGGAATTATTAAGGTTTGAAAATGGCAGAAGGTTATCAAATTGTAGCAGGATACTTAATGATTTTGTTATAATTGAAAGCAAAGTAGAGGAGAAATTGTTGAAGTTAAACATAAGAAAAGCACCTGGGGTGGATGGGATCTATCCAGTTATATTAAAGGAAGCAGCAAAGCAACTAAGCAAACCCTTAGCCATAATTATGAGAGCATCCTTGGACTCAGGGGAGGTTCCCATGGACTGGAGATGTGCAAATGTATCCCCAATTCACAAAGGGGGATCGAAGGGTGACACGCGTAATTACAGACCAGTTAGTTTAACTTCTGTTCCAGGTAAAATAATGGAGTCACTGGTTAAAGATGCATTGCAGGATCATCTAGACAAGACTGCAGCAATAATTCCGACACAGCATGGGTTTGTTAAGGGAAAGTCTTGTCTGACAAATTTGATAGGATATTATATGATGTGATTACAAAGGAACTGGATGCAAAAAATAATTTTGATATCATATATTTGGATTTCAGGAAAGCTTTTGACAGTGTTGCGCATGGAAGACTATTGTACAAATTGGAGCAGAATGGTATTAAGGGTAAGTTGCTACAATGGATAAAAGGATGGTTAAGTGGGAGAAGACAGAGGGTGGTAATCAATGGGTGCTGCTCTTCATGGACTAATGTTATTAGTGAAGTCCCACAGGGTTCGGTGTTAGGTCCACTGTTGTTTTGTATATTTATCAATGATATTGATGAAGGTATATCAAGCTTAATGTCGAAGTTTGCAGATGATACAAAGGTTGGCAGGGTTGTTAATGACAGTAATGGCAGTGTGCTACTGCAACAGGATCTAGATAATCTGGGCAGATGGGCTAAGAAGTGGCAACTGAAGTTTAACCTTGACAAATGCAAAGTACTCCTTATGGGTAGAAGTAACCCCAGAGAAACATACCAACTGTGTGGTACTACACTTAAGGTGGTAGAAAATGAAAAAGACCTGGGAGTAATTATGCAGTCAGATATGAAGTTTTCTGAGCAATGCAGACAGGCTGCTAGGGCAGGTCATGGGGTTTTGTCAATGATATATAGGAATTTTGCTAGCAGGGAGAAGGAGGTGACTGTCCCTCTGTATAAGGCAATGGTCAGGCCACGCCTTGAGTACTGCGTACAGGTCTGGAGGCCTCATTTTAGGAAGGATGTAGATTTGCTTGAGCGTGTACAGAGAAGGGCAACAAGATTGGTGAGGGGAACGAAGGGATCCTCTTACCAAGAGAGGCTTAAGTTCTGCAAATTGCAGTGGCTGGAGACTAGGCACCTGCGCGGTGATCTGATTGAGGTATATAAGGCCTTGACTGGGTTGGGCACGCTGAATTCTGATGGGATCCTTCCACTTGTTCAGATTATGAACATAAGGGGGCATAAATTCAAATTAAGAAAAGACAGATGTAGAATAGATGTGCAGAAATTTGCCTTTAGCCAGCAGGTGGTTAATTGCTGGAACAAACTTCGATCTGTCGTTGTGGAAGTTGACAGGTTAAATAAATTTAAGGAGGAACTGGACAGGCATTTGGAGGGAATGGTGTGATTTTTTTTTTTTTTTTTTTTTTTTTGGCTGATGCTGCATAAGCTCATACACTTGCTTTCTTGCACCACATGCCACTACTACTACCTATTGTAATGCAGTTGACTCGAACAGTAAGCCACCAGATGACCGATCCTAGTTGGACAGGTCTGGGACCCTCCCATCTTGTCAAAGCAGGTGGGCCAAAGTGGTGTATTATGGTTGCGTTCCTCACCCAACAAGATCTGTTTCCAAGTTTCCACAGATCATGGTGCACAGTTGCACATGCCAGATTCCAATAATGTAACCCCTGACCCCAGGTATGATCACTGATCTCAGTGATCCTAATCTGGGAGCCAGCAGCATCACTGGGAGGTCCCCTCACCACCACATACAGGTGCCCACATTGAGGAGTACATATATAGTATTATTAATGCTCAGATCTAATTTATTTGCATATTGACATTAATATTATAGTAATATTTATTTACTATGGCTTCATATTAAAGTAAAATTTTGGATGATTACTGATATCAAAAAATATACAGAGGGCATGGATATTGTCATATTAATTGGCAGTCTTAAACTTGCACACTATTTGTTCTAATCAGCATATTAATGATCTTCTTTGTTTAAATTATTTTACTATCTGTCAAGCTAACAATCTCTTTGTATCAGTTTACATTAAAATTATTACTGCCTTAATGATATAACTTAATTACAAAATTATAATTCTAATAACAATTTCTCACAACTCAAAAATGCTGTAAAATTAAACTTTCAATCACAAGGGCTACATAGTACAGAAACTGATAGTAATACACTATCAATTTATATGTATTGATACATATTGGCCCAAGATGAAGCGCTTTTCAATGTGTACAGCCAGACAACTATATAAATATTGTCATATACATAGGTTTGCAAGTTGACCTACATTTCATTTCGGTGTTGGTATTTTTATACAGACTATGCTTATTTTACGGAAGATATAGCAGGTACTATTCTGATTTTTAAATGAAAAAAAATTTTCCTGTTTACATGCATTTTTTTCTTTTTTTTTTAAATATGTACATTTTATAATTAAACAAAATTACATATATATAATATAATTTTTTCCCCTTTACACAAAATACATAAGCAGAAATGCATGCCCATGTGCAATACTAAATTTCCATGCACTTAATGGTTTTATAAATTTGGAAATGAGAGGTCTAGATGCAAAACTTGCCAAGTCCATTTCTTTTGTAAAGGAGGAATTGTTCAATTTTGAACCTCAACTAGTGTTGGACCTGGAGTATTTACATCTAAACTGAAATTTTAGATTAGATTTTATACTGGACTTGAATTTTGCAGCTTTTTCAAGTAACATTTCATAGATTTTTACCAAGATTCATATGGTACTCATAAGCGTTAAAAAAAAAAAAAAAAGTAAGAAATTTATACTTTTTTTGTTTTAAATAAAAAACTGCAAAAAAGACCAAGCATTGGTATACTCCTATCAGAATTTAAAAAGCCAAAAAATTTATTTTTTCAGAAAACATTTGCAGCCTTTCAGACAGGATGCCACCACCTTGGTCCCAATTGTGAACTCCATCCACTAACTGATTAAAAGAAACAAGCCATTAAGGAACCTTGTTTGATATGATATGATTAACATGGTTAAAATGTTCTGACTTTTGCCATTCAATTTAGTTTTTTAATGTGCTTATTACATTTTGAAATCCCTAGCTGTTCACATTTCATGGGAATTAATACTGTATTGGGCCATGAATAAATAAGATGTTCCTAAGAAATGGAGTAAGAAACAAAATAATAAAACATAAGTAAATAAAAGTAAAAAGTAGGGGCACAGAAATTCAGCATTGGATATGTGCACATTTTTTTTTATACATTAATTTCTTGAAATGTTAATGCAAGGGGAAAAAAAAAAAAAAAAAAAAAATCAAATTCTTACGTCATCAATCCCTGCGACCAGTAAAATAGTACCATCCCTAGTAGTAATACCTCGTGGTTGACAATCCATCTTAATTTCAGCAGTCCTAGAGAAAACACAAACAAGCAAAAAGCGATTTAAAAATTCTTTTATTAATTTTTTTTAAATGTAGACTTGTAAACTCTTAAATTCTTTTGCATCAATAATAATTAAATAAAAACTTACGTGTACTGATTTGTAACCAAGCTTATCGACCTTACTGTATCATCTAATCCACAGGTATAAACAGCTTCAGTATTACCTGCCATATCCTGAACTTGGTTGCTATGACCCTTTCCTTGAACTCTATCCTGGTCTCCAGTAGCAATATCCCAAAAAGGTAAAAACAAGTTAAGGAAATATTAGAGCTGCTATAAGTTATCTTACAGTTCCAGGAATGACAAAAGATTTCTAAATAAAGACTTTTTCCAGTGGTGCAGAAAACTTTAAACTACAACTACTGGCACAGGCTGCACAACATTATTCTGTCATTGGCTTATATCATATAAAAGGCAATAAAAAAAAGCATATCATCTAAACATTGGCATAGTTTAAACTGAGAAGTACTGCTTAATAAATTAATTAGTATTTCTTTAACTTAAAGTAATAGCCAGCCATAACAATCACAGAGAAGTGTGCAGTGTTTGGCTGTCATACTTGTGATGCTGATATATATTGTTCAGTGATTACCTTGTTTTTATTTCCACACAGAATGGGGAAACAGTTTTAGCTTCCCTTGTGTTCCTAAAATTTAAGGCTTTGGGTTTGGTTTAAAATTTTTATGGCACATTAGCAGCAGTGGCTATTATGCACCAAGAAAAAAGGTAAAAATTGATTCTGGTAACAGTAAAAGTGGTTACCTGGTCAAAAGATTACAACTAAAATTTAAGGCAAAAAATCCATTGGATTGTGGATCAAAATAAGTTGTATGAGTGTTTTGTGCAGGACTGTGGCAAGAAAAACATCATGTACTACATAGCAAATTTTTTAACAACAGAAAAAGTATTAAAAGCTTTTCATTTATGATCCTAAATGTGCAGTATCTTCTTGATTTATTGTTAAAAATCTGCCATTTTACTGTAATAGTTTTGCTTTAAGTGTGCAGAAGCTAATCACATTTATTATTTTGATTAACAGCAGCTGCTAATCATGACTATCAAAACCCAATGTAGGGAAATCATCCCACAGTCAGGGTTAAATTTATGCCTAGACGAGTTAGACAACTGTCTACAGTCCATAACAACTGATGGCCAACATTCTGATACATTATCTTCTGCAATAATAATAATCACATGTGGGTCATTCATGTCAAAGTGGCTTAGGGATCCTTGCTTGACCATCTTCAATTTTGTTGAAACTTGGTGTGGATGTTTAAATAGGTTTCAAAAGAAGCTGTGCAAAACTTCAGTTCAAAATATAATACACTTCAGACACCAGGTATACCAAGTTTCAGAGCACTAACTCCCAATGTTGTGCAACAGTAACACTTAATTGAATTTTTTGTGATTTGCTCCAAGTAACACAAGTGACATCCACAAAAAAGGTGCTGGTATATTTTGAACTGAATTTTTGCACAGCTTCTTTGGAAACCTGTTTAAACATCTACACCGTTTCAACAAAATTGAAGATTGTCAAGCAGGGACCATCTTCAAATTTAGGCCACTTGACATGGAATCACCATGTCAAGTGGCCTAACCATGTCTTGCTTTGTCAGATGGGGAAATGCACAGCTGGGGGGATTTTTACCCCCTCAACCTATGTGTGTTATGTCTGTAGGAGTACTTGTTCATGGGCCATTTGCATATTCTGCAGGCTGAAAAAAGCCTGAATAGGTCTTGGGGGAGAAACCCTACTCACTCTGCCTGAAATCTAATTACAGCCTTGATTGAACAGAACTTCGGAAATTCCTCTGGCCTCCAACAGGAACTGGACCCTGACCTTTCCAGACAAGTGGCAAAGTATCATATGACTAGAATGTCATACAGGACTATCTTCTGCAATTTGGAACATATAAGCAATTATTTTTAGAACATAACACATGCTTATAACTATTAAATTAAAACAATTTTTTTTATTAAAAACAGCCTGAAATAGTGTGTGTGGTATGTTATTACTGGAAACATTTTGCCCCAGTTCTTTTTTAGGGCTGTTTATGGATATTTTGTCTAGGGTCTGTGCATAGATATTTTGTCTAGGACCCACAAATTTACAAATGTGCCTCTGTCCACAGTTTGATCAGCCAATCATACAACAGTGACAGTTGGCTATGGCAAAGTTTTCTGCAGCCCTGGTAAGAGTTTGTTGGTGAACTTTAGCATGGAGAATTATCCAAAAACAAACTTGAAATTTACAGCTAGACAATGCATTTATAATGGATTACTAATGAATGGAAAGCATGCTTCATAAGTACCTAATAATAAACTTAGACCTTCAATATGAACTTCAATCTTAGATAGCCTTTTATATAAAATGTCTAAATTTTGAAGTGTTCAAATTGCCAGAAAATTCCTTCGGAAATTAATTTTTTTTTTTTTTAATTGACAGTAACAAAAAAACCTCTTCAGGTTTTTTATATAATATAGGGTAGCATGCCAATTTAATTATTAATATATTAAAGAAAAATATATCACTAATACTGTATAACATTAAAAAAAAAGGGAAAAAAAAAAAAGAAGAATCCTGAGAACAGAGGCCTATTTTAATTAGAGATAACATTTCATTTACTGCTTTAAAAATTCTGAAGAAATATTTGACATGTTTGAGATAGGTGAACTTTGTCGAAGCACTTTAGAGAAATCCCCACAATGATGTTCAAGCCACATGGAGTGTGTCCCATCAGCTATTTCTTCAGAGAATTACACTCTAGCCTTTCATCTCTACATCCATCCATCCATCCTTCCTTCCTTTCTGGATTGTAGAGTCAGTTCAGTTTTGTTTCAGAATGAAGTGGGAGCTTTTGTTTGCATTTTGCATGTAATATTTGTTATACATGTCAGGTTATTGTGAAGTTGAAACTTGCATTGTCCTACCATTTTCAATGACTTTGCATCCAACTATAATCATGTAGAGCGTGCTTCATTTGCATGTCATAAGGTGTGACAGCATCTTGTAACTTAACTCTGTGAAGTGCTTTACAGATAGTTATAGTATATAACTATTTTTTTTTTCATTCTTCTGAGGATATTATGTGGTTTTTGTAATTTTGACAAATGAGGGATATAGTAGTAATATTTTATTAGTCATTCACGAGTTACGTAAAAATTGACTTACGTAAGAAGTCCTGAAATGTATCTCTTAAGTATGTCAGGGACAGACTGTACTGCATACTGGTCTGGAGGCTTTATTTTAGGAAGGATGTAGAGTTGCTTGAGCAAGTACAGAGAAGGGCAACAAGATTGGTGAGGGGAACAAAAGGGTCCTTTTATCAAGAAAGGCTTAAGTTCTGCAAATTGTAGCGTCTGGAGACTAGGCACCTGCAAGGTGATCTGATTGAGATGTAAAGGGCTCAATTCCGATGAGATTATTCCTCTTGCTCGATTTACTAACCTGGGGAGCATAAATTCAAATTGAGGAAAGACATTTGTAGAATAGATGTGTCGAAATTCACCCTTAGCCAGAGGTAGTTGATTGCTGGAACAAACTTCCATCTGTCATTGTGGAAGTTGATAGATTAAATAAATTCAAGAAAGAACTGGACAACGTTTTAGAGCAAATGGATGTGTGAAATGGAATTTTTTTTTTTCTTTTTTTTTTTTGAGGAAAGACATTTGTAGAATAGATGTGCCGAAATTCGCCCTTAGCCAGAGGTAGTTGATTGCTGGAACTAACTTCCATCTGTCGTTGTGGAAGTTGATAGATTTAAATAAATTCAAGAAAGAACTGGACAACGTTTTAGAGCGAATGGATGTGTGAAATGGGGTTTTTTTTTTTTTTTTTGGCTGATGCTGTATAAGTTTGCTTGCTTTCTTGCATCACATGCCTCTACTACTACTACATTCTTGCTGGAATTAATTTGAATCTTTATATTTTAAAGTGGAAGAAATATTAATGCTCAATTATAAATTTGTTAATTAAACTTCTCATGAAAAGAATAATGCCATATCAATTACAAAGAGAGCACATTTATTATTTAGAAATCTAATAATAATGTTTAAAGTTTTGGAGTGCGAAACAACGGTTTCAAAAAAAAAAAAAAAAAGCATCACATAATGCTGAGCAATGAATATGTTTACTGTTTGGATAAAGAAATTTTGGTTGAAACAGACAGGAATAAATAACCTTTAACAATAATTTCAAGAGAAGAAAATATGTACAAGATGGTTTAAAAATGCAAAAGTTGTGGCTTCTACAGGAAGGTTATGGTAATCTCTTTTATTGACAATCAAGGAATGGTTTACCAGCATGTTGTGCCATGTCATACAACTGTTATGGAAATGCTTAATATTTAACTTGTCCATTTACAGGATCAAATTCATCACAAATAACCACAACTGCACACAGGTGGGTGGATGCCCCCATCATGATCATGCAAGACCTCACATTATTTATACTATCATTGAGTACTTAGCCAGCATTAATGTCAAATTGTGTTCCTCATCTGTTCATGTGTTCTACAGCCCTGACTTTGCATCATGTGGTTCCCCCCCATCAAAGTTAAAGAAGGGGCTGTGAAGAAAACGTTTCCAGTCATCAGAAGTGATTCTCAAATGCATGTCAAAAAATGGCTTCCACCATGTTTTTGAAGAATGGCAGAAATGTTGGAGTAAGTGCATTTCATTCAATGGTGACCACTCTGAAAAGACCATTAAAATATGGATGATTAATAATGTTATGTTGTGGAAAAATTATGATCATTCTTTATTGAACAGCCCTTGTAGTTGTCCTGCAGCTCATTAGGCAAGAGTTAAGTAGTTGTCCTGAAATTAATACAACCTGAAAAATTACTTATATTTTTCATATCTCCAATACTGGTGAGTTTCAGAACTAAAATCTGCATTTTCAACTAAGTCAAACACTGATCACAAAAAAACCAAACTGCAGGATAAAAAAAAAGGGGGGGGGGTCCTTTACTGAACAAAATATTCAACTTTACAATTAGGTCTGTTCATAATTTAAGAGGCTTCAAAAAAGTAATATTTCTTAGACACTAAACTAACTTCTTGTAAGAAAATTTAACCTGTCCACTGGAGGCCAGTCTTTGCATTCTCATACCTGTGAATAACTTATGTACATTGGTAGATTTATGGAGTGTAATCTACCTTCTGATCAATATCTGTGGTATCACAACCTTTATTGTAAAAATTCTTTCTTTAATTCTAATGTCTTCAATAAGCTATTAATTTCTTGCCACTCTCCACTTTTTCTAAGCATGATCTTGTGTCAAATTAATCTTAGCCTTAATGAATGATACTCTCCACACACTTGGTGAACCTATTCCATCTTTCTAATTCCCAAAACCTCTAATCTAAAAAAATTAAGACTGGCAGCTGACAAACTCCCAGAAATTTCCTCTTCTCTACTAAAACCTTTTCAGAGGTCTATTCTACCTGTCTTGACCTCACAAATTCTAGCATCAAACTTCTCCCATATAATTATGGGGAAAAGGGTGTTTCTACTATTACAAACTTGCTTGTAACTATTTTCCTTGATACTGAAATATTAATATGAAAGGTCAACTGTACTTTTCATAGATTAATGATGTACTGTGACTTCCTATGCTATTTAATCTGTTGGAAACCTTTTACAGGATACAAGATGACCCACTCATTTTCACTTTGTAATAAGTCTAGTACAATATTTCACTTTGCAGTAGACCTCCTCAGAAGTCTTTGTTGTAATAGCAACAAAGACTTCTGATGAGGGCATTTATGCTCAGCAGCATACTTTCAATTGTGATTCATGGAAGGGGACACTAACTATTATTACTTCTGAAACAAAAAATGCTTCTCATTTTGTACTTAAATTAGCATATATGCTACCCTAAACTACCTCAAAGAGATTCAAATTGCACTTCCACAACCATATAGTATTTCAAGAAAAAATCTATTACCACATGAATTTGTCTTTTCAATGACTGCAAATAGTCTGTGGCAGAAAGTGGTCAGTTTCACTGTTATGTGATTTGTTGAGCTGTGAGAAGCATAGAAAAATCAGTACACTGCAACAAATGAATGATATTCAACTGCTAATGCATATGCCTTCCAGCAAAACCTGAAGGCATATGGATTAATTAATTACAGGCATGTTTGCAAAGTATACAAAAACAAAATTATCTGTTATTTAATTTTCTTTATGGTTGTACTTCTCCAATTCTAACACAATTAATGCTTCAGATAAAAAGTAAAAACCAAATTTGAAGAATACTACAGTTGGTGTTGGTATTTCATGCTGATAGGTAGCTCTAATTTATTTCCACATTCTAGCTCCTGATATTTTAAAATTACCTATGGAAATTCATCCCTATCCATTCTACTACTTACTGACATCATTTGAGGCTATGATGGCTGTCAATGATGAGATTTGACATCTTTTATATTGCAAGTACAACATATGGGAAGGGGTCCAATATAGGATTAAATTAAAGCATAAAACTAGACAGGCTTTCCAAACCTACTGAATTATTATTGATGTCATTTGAAGACATAGATTGTCATTTTACATCCCCCTTTATGTTACAGGAGGGAGGAATGCCTATTCTAGTATTAAATGAAAACATGGAACTGGGAAAATAATTAAATGATCCACTTTAGTTTCAACCCAGCATTACAAAAGCCAAAAAGAATTTCTTAGATAATATAAATACCAAAATATCCTACAATTTTTAACATCAGTATTTTGATAATTAAAAACATATCAGAAGCAAATATGAATATGTTAAGATAGCATTCTTAAGCATTCTATCAAATGAACAGTGGATTTCGTCTAAAAGATTTACAGCTTTAGCAAAGAAAATGTTTGGCACTGTGGACTCTACCTCAGTTGCTGAAAATTGCTACACACTACTTGCAAAACATTTAAGGTGTATTACCAACACCAGAAATCTGTTCCAAACTTAATATATGGCCAGGATTCACTGCATTAAATAAATCTATACACTGCTGTTTATATTTTTTTTTGGTTGGAATAATTTTAGTTAGTAAACTAAAATCTGTATTAAGCTAAAATACAATGTATGACAAAATTAATGAAAGGATATTGATATAACCATCATGACTACCAGTAAATAAAGTTGACTTGTCTGAGCTTATTGCAAGGGCTGTAATGGATTTGTTGTGTCCCTAAAGAGTAAGTAATCAGAAGAAAAGGGGAAAAAAAAAAAAAAAAAAAAACCTTGTTATTTAATGAAATTATATTTTAAAAACACACATAATATTACACATAAGCAAGAAAATACATAAATGTTAATGCAGAAATTGTAATGCAGTTTTTTTAAGTATATTTTAGATGTTTAAGTATATATTTAAATAAATTATATAGTTTATATATTTATATAGTTCATATTTATATAGAACTTTTATTGTATATTTTATAATTATTACAACTAGAAGTAAAACTGTTATAACTCAATATTACATTCACTAAAACTAACTGAAAGGTTGCTTAAATCAACAAGGGGTATGAATACAATTTTAACGTAAGGATACAAGGGTTGTATATCCTTATATGGCACCCCAAAAACTAGATTTGATATATATATATATATATATATATATATTGCACTTCTGAATAATCTCTGCACTAACTTCATATTCTTCATTCATATGCTGTGTTTGCTTTCCTCAAACTAATTTTTTTCCACACTCTGGGCTATTAGTTTATATAAAGGCAGGAGTGTATTTTTGTTCTAATTCCTTTTCCAATCTAGTCGACTGTTAGCTAAACTGCTGTACCATTTCCTGTGACCACAACACGTACACAAAATGAGTATATACATGTAATACTACCAAATACTACCAAGCTCTGTCTTTGCAGAAAGTCACAAGATAGGCCAGTAGATACACCCAATAACGAAAACCATATTCTGCAATTTGCAGAACTTAAGCCTTTCTTGGTAAGAGCACCCCCCCTTTGTTCCCTTCACCAATCTTGTTGCCCTTCATTGTACTCATTTTAGCAATTCTACATCCTTCCTAAAATGAGGCCTCCAGACCTGTTCATAGTACTCTAGGTGAGGTTTGCCCATTGCCTTGTATAACAGGATAATCACCTTCCTTTCTCTGCTAGCAAAGTTCCTATATATCATTGACAAGACTCCATGACCTGCTCTGGCAGCCCATCTGCACTGCTCGGCAAACTTCATATTTGACTACAAAATTACCTCCAGGTCTTTTTTTTTTTTTTTTCCACTTTCCACTTCCCTGAGTGTAGTACCAAACAGTTGGTACTTTTCTCTTCGGTTACTGCTACCCATATGCAGTACAGGTGACCCCCGCTTAACGCTGATCATTCGTTCCGGAAAAACAGAGCGCTAAGTGAATCCGCGCTAAGCGAGCGCCGCTTTCCCATAAGGTAACATATGTATTTGTGAGCTGCAGTCGGTGCCATAGGATATTTCCTAATCAATAATAAACGGTAATGAAAAGATGCACAAATGTCGGTCAAAATATTTAATATTCAAATATTTGCACATATAAAATATTCTGCATTACATACGTATAATTATGTGGTAACTACTTGAGTCTCAAAAGTAAACAAAATTCCAATTAAAATAATGAATTTAATTGATTTACAATTAAATTCATTATTTTAATTGGAATTTTGTTTACTTTTAATTTAATGGATGAATTTAATCATGAAAAATGTGTGGATTTTGAGTTGAACTTTGGCCCTCTTCCAAATAAACTAAAAGGGGTATTAATTTTTAATGGCCCGCAGCATTACCACCCAACAATAAAGTCAACCGATCCTTCGCCGCTTTGAAACTTGGCATGTTTTTTGTTCTTTCAATATGAAACTTCTTTTAAGCATTCGTTTCCACAAAAGTCCTGCTTCATCTATGTTAAAAACTTGTTGAGAAGTATAACACATAATACCCCTCTTCAATAATTTTAACAAGTTCTTTTTTGAAAGTTTCGGCTCCTTAATCTGCACTAGCAGCTTCTCCCGGGATTTTAAATCTATTCTACCAGTTTTAAAAGGTGCCACATTTTTTTTTTTTTAGGCGAGTTTTCTTCAGATCATCGTATTGGGTAATCTCTTTCTCTCTCTCTCTTTTTAATATTTAACTTAACTGAATTCTGCATTGGAATATTATCTTCAAAAAATTAGTCTTTCGATTTCAATCCTAATAGCCGGTCTAGTCCTAGTTGCTTGCAGTGGAACAACTATCTTTCCCGCTGCTAAAATTAATTCTTTATTTTTTCATAATTGTTCTTACAGTTAAATTTGCGAGTCCTAAATTATGGCACACATCCGCTTGTCTTTGACCGGAATCGATTCGCTTCAAAACGTCTAATTTAATTTTCAAATTCAGTCTTTTTCTTACATTTATAGTCTTCGTACCGCGCCCAGACGTTGTTGCATTTTCATTCCTGTCGGTCATTATTAGCTCTTCGAAAATATAACTGCGTTGGTTGAATTAATTATGATACAATGTTCAAGTAAACTGTCCGTTATGCACGATGTCTAATACTGTACTGAGTGATGAGTAGACTTCGGATAAATGCATATAACGCAAATATTACAAGCAATATATTTGATCATTTTTTAAAATGTTGATCTCGGAATTACGTAACAA
The DNA here is from genome assembly GCF_048544385.1 of Mastigoproctus giganteus. NCBI lineage: Eukaryota > Metazoa > Arthropoda > Arachnida > Uropygi > Thelyphonidae > Mastigoproctus > Mastigoproctus giganteus. The sequence continues at coordinate 190,813,069 of NC_143578.1, forward strand.
GTGACTGTACTTAAATTAGCGTGAGAGAAAATTTTCACTGAGCGTGGGAAAATTGCTCAAGTCGGCGTGGGAAACGTTTTAATGCTGTTTTGCTATTCATTTTCAAGCTGTCGACTCCATCAAATGAAACGATTTCGTTAAATATGTCAAAAATGTAATCTCTAAAAGAGCGTTATAGTGATCTGTGACAGCGTTATAGTCAGATACGGGTTATAATATAAGAACAGCGTTATAGCGAATCAGCGTAAAGCGAACCGCGTTATAACGGGGGCCTGCTGTACTTTGCATTTGTCAATGTTAAACTTCAGTTGCCACTTTTCAGCCAATTTTCCCAACTTATCTAGATCCAACTGAAGTAGCATACTGTCTTTACTGTCATTAACAACCCTGCCAACCTTTGTATCATCTGCAAACTTGGACATTAAACCTGATATACCTTCATCAATATCATTGATAAATACACAAAACAACAATAGGCCCAGCACTGAACCCTGGGGGACTCCACTAATAACATTAGTCCACAAGGAGCAGTGTCCATTTATTACCACTCTGTCATCTCCCAATCAACCATCCCTTTATCCATTGTAGCAACTTGCCCTTAATGTCATGCCTCTCCAATTTGTACAGCAGTCTTCCATGTGCAACAGTATCAAAACCTTTCCTGGAATCCAACTATATGATATTAAAATTATTTTTGGCATTCAGTTCCTTTGTGACCACATCATAGTCAAATCAAATTGGTCAGAGAAGACCTCCCTTTAACAAACGCATGCTGTGCTTTAACTATTACTGTAGTCTTGTCTAGATGATACTGCAATACTTCTTTAACCAGCGATTCCATTATTTTTCCCAGAACACAAGTTAAACTAACAGGTCTGTAGTTACTTGTGTCACCTTTTGAACCCCCTTTGTGAATTGGTGATACATTTTCACACCTCCAGTCCATGGGGACTTCCACTCTCTTTTCGGCGAAGAAGAACGGATGGTCTGTGACAGCCAAAGCCTCTGCTTGCACCTTCACGATGATGGAACTGTTAGTAATCCTGGGTATAACCCCCATGTTCAAGCACACTGTGTGTGACCACCCAGGTACGAACCAACGTAAGCAGAGGTCAAGGTGTGGCACCCACAGCAGAGGAATGCCACCTCTCTGCATTACCAGGTAATACTAGGTGGTAGACGACTCATCAACTGGTGCAATACCACCACTTTGCTTATTGGAGGCTTGAAATGGTGGAACCCATGTTTAGTCTCCAGAGCTAAGTTACAGTCAACGCTTTCCCATCTCTTCCATCATGCAGTATGACCGATGACTTTTGAGGTTATGATGGACACCATGCGAGATCCAATCTTCCTTACATTTTGAGGATACAGCTCTAAAATGGTGTTTGCAGGCTGGCTACTGGTCAGTACACCGGACTGAACCTACTGGCTTCCGGGTCAGCTGGTGTATAATCTTGCTACCTCTACTGGAGGGAGTCTGAATAGTGTGTATGCAGGGGGCATTATCCAGGCCACATTATGTCAAGGATCTGGGTATATTCTTACCATGTGCATGCCATATCCAGAAATTTCATTACTTCATACAGCATGCACCCCCCCTCTCCACTCTTTCTTACTATTGAATAAACCATGAATAGTTAAACTAATAGAGTAAGCTTATCTGCGAAAAGATCTAAACCTCCCAAACACTTCCTACTTCATTCCACAAAAAAACATGGTCTCAGTTCTAATCTCAACTATGTCCATTTCCACTTGCAGTTTGTCAAACCCCATGCACTTTTTCTGACAGAATCTCAGTTAGATTGATTCAACTACTGCTCATCTCATTTGCCCAAATTATTCGATGTATGATTATTTTTGCTTCAAAGGAGGTACTTGTGGATATGTCCATTCCGATATTCTCTGTCAGAGACTTGGTAATTTGGAATCACCTCTTTTCAATCTTCTCTGGCTTAAAATCTCTCTAACTCATTGTCAAATTCATCTGTTGTCTCTACCATTCTCCCAACTCCACTAATCACTTTGGCTCTGACTTCCTCTATTTGCAACTTGATTTTCTCCAGTCCAACATTCCTAACAGTGAGGTAATTTTCCTTGCTGATATTAATGTTCACAACTCCAGCTGGCTTCTGTTTTTTACTCATGCTAACTCAGCTGGTTGAGATGCTGAAGCTTTTGCAATTACTAATGACCTCGCACAGACTATTCATTTACCTACCAGAATATCGGACAATTCTAACCGTACAGCAACACGCTTCCCTTCTAAGTACACAGTCGAATGAGTGGTCCTTTAGGCACCTCAGATCACAACTTGGTGACTGTCTCTTCTCCAATGCAGCCTTTATCTCATGGCTATTCCCAACCTAGTGTTGTTTGGCATTACAAGGATGCAAAATGGGATGACATGCAAGATTTTTCTTCTTCTTTTCCTTGGTCGGATTACTGTTTCAAAAATTCTGATGTCAATGTTTGCTGAGATCGTGTCAGTGAAATTATTCTTGCAGGAATGAAATCCTTTATTCCCCACTGCACTTTAAAATCTCATCCTTTATCTAAACATTGGTTTTCCAATAAATGTGCTAAGGCTGTTCAAGACAAGAATGTTGCATATCGCAATTGGCTTGTTTCTAAATCTTCAGTTTCATTTTCTACATACACCAAAGCTTGCAACAATTGTAAAGCAATTATTAATCATACAAATCAGATTTTGAACAAGCTAAGAGTAGAAAACTTGCTTCTTGTCCTAATGGTAGCCAAGCATTCTGGTCTCTTGCCAAAGCTATTGGCCGCAATGGATGTTGGCTGGCGGCGGCACGTGTTCGGACTGTTTTGAAAGAAAGAGTGGGAATTATAGAAGCCAAATCAGAAGAACAGTACCCATGGAAGTCCATGGTAGGGCGGATTTTAGATTTGTACCGAGTGAACAGCTGTTTGGAAGAAAAGTAATGCCGAGAACGAAAGAGAAAACCAAGTTTTTTTAGATGTAGAGGAAGCAATATTTGTAATGTGTTTGTGCCAAGAGAGATTAGAAGTCAGTGTAATCCCCAAAAGAGATATTTCATTTTGCCTAGAAATCGGAGTGTCACCATAGATAAGCATAGGAGCAGAAGAATCCTTTTTGCGAGATATAAGACAAGACTGATTAATATCAAATTACTGTGGACACAGAGCGAAACAGAGACAGAATAAATTACGACAAGTTTAATAATAGGAAAAAGAATAAAAAAAGATATATATATATATATATATATATATATTAGATTAGGTACTTATAAAAAGCTTTTGGTTGTTTTTGTTAACCTTCCTCTGTCAAACTGACAGTTAATAGTGGAACATGAGGGCGTGTACTGCCAATCATGTACATGAACTGCGTGATTAATTGTTGGAAGTTGAAGACTGTGGCTGTGATGCATGTGGACAGTGCCAGCGTATGTCATTAATCAGAATTGTTGTTTCGATGATAGGGTGGACCCGACATCCACTGCTCCTGTTGGATGTCCCCCAAGGTTAAGTTCTCTCCCCCACTCTTTTCCTCTTTTATATTAATGACCTTCTTCCATTGACTAGAAATCGTATCCATAGTTTTGCCGATGATAGCACATTGCATTCAACTTACCATTTTGAGAAACCTTGCCAATCAGATTCAACTTCTTGAATATCCGCTACCAATTCCTTAAATGCTGATCTCCAGGTAATTCTCCAGTGGGGCAAAGACAACTTAGTTGATTTCAATCCTTCTAATACTCAGTCCAGTCTATAAGGCCTGTGCGCTCTGGATTCATTATTAATATCGAATTACTGTGGACACAGAGCAGAACGGAGACAGAATAAATGACAAGTTTAATAATAGGAAAAACACACAGATATTAGATTAGATACATACAAAAAGCTTTCGGTTGTTTTTGTCAACCTTCCTCAATCAAACTGACAGTTAAGAGTGGAACATGAGAGGCATGTACTGCCAATCATGTACATGAACTTAGAAGTTAGACGACAGAGAGCCATCTACCATCACTCTAGGTGAGCAATCAGAGAGAAAACTAGATAACCAATTACAAAAAAAAAAGTTGGAAAAACCATAAGATGGAAGCTTGTTTAGAAGACCTTTATGCCAAACACGATCAAAAGCATCAGAGATGTCAAGAGCAACTGCTTGTGTTTCACCAAACTTTTCCATTGAATTTGTCCATAAATGAGTAACATAAGCCAGAATATCACCAGTGGATCGACACTGACGGAATCCATACTGGCGATCGTTTATCAGATGGAAGGTTTCTAGGTAGTTTAACAGTTGGCGGTTAATTGATTTCTCCATTACTTTAGAAAGATAGACGTAATTGCAACAGGACAATAATTGTATGGGAGGGATTTGTCACCCTTTTTAGGAACTGGCTGGATATGAGCAAATTTCCAAGCAGAAGGAAAAACACCTTTGGAATAAGAAAGTGAAAAAAGGCAGCAAAGAACAGGAGTAAGTTCAGGAGCACAGGTAATCTTCCTCGTTTATTCATTTAACTGCTATTTTCTGAAAGAACCTTCCTTCATATGTATTTTCTGAAAATTACAGACTACAGAAGTTCAAGTCTAATGTAAACAAATATCTTCTTTCATCTTCTCAACCTCCAACCCAAGCACGGTACTAAGTACTATAGGTTCTAATACTACCTGTTTGGGATTTTCATTTAAAAAAAAAAAAAAAAAACCCCAACTTGTTTTAGTGATTCTCCCACAGTATTTGCATTCCCATTTCCTGAACTTCTCTTTTCAAACGGTAATTTGTTGCATTTACGTTTATGCCCGTTACATTGTTGTTGTTGATGCCAGTCCATGAAGGCAGAAGCTCATAATTTAAAAATAGAGTATCTATGTAGAAAGAAAAAGGAGATGTATTGTTATGTTGGGATAGATTTTCATCTGTTCTCTATGCATGCTAATGCATAGAGAACAGATGAAATTTTTACTGAAATAGCTGATATTGTATTATATCATCTGATGTTAGTTGCAGTGTGGAAAGGAAGCCTTATTCTAAATATAAAATTCAAGGAAATGAATATGCAAAGTCAATGTGGTTTTCTAGACATTTCTTTTAATAAAACTGCAAAAACTAATAAGAGATTTATCCCATATTTGAGAGATTCAAGTCTAATTTACCTTGATAATACGTAAAGGTTTGGAGGGATTATTAGGATCCAGGTAATTAATGAAGCCTGAAAGTGAAACAGATAGCAAATACTGTCCTTGCCATAAGCAACTAACTTGTTGATCCTGGATATCTGTCCCCATTGGAAATTCCCTATTTAAAAAAATACATATAACATATATACACAAGATTAATGTTTATTTAAAATGTATATAAGATATATACACAAGATTAATGTGCAATGATATGGAGCACCAGCTTTTAGTTTTATACTGTAGAAAAATACATTAAAAATGAATTCATCAAATGACTGTTATATATTTTAATATCTATTTGTTTGTAGTTCAAATTATACACATAATTCAAAATTATTGTAATCCAAACTGTAAGTGTTAAAATACATGTTCATAATTGTACATCCATGATCTTCCAGATTTTTATCTTTTGCACTACTTAAAAGGAGTAGTACAGCACTCCCTGACTTACGGAAATTTGACCTTATGCAAGTTTTTGCCAGCCGATGCAAACTTAAAAAAAATTGCTTAAACATATTTTTCATCCTGTAGGAATAAATGGAAGTATCATGAAAATATTGTAATATGAACCCAATAGCACATCATCATCATCAGCCATTTTCAATCCACTGCAGGATGATGGCCTCTCCAGCAACTTTCCAGTTCCTTCTGTTTTGTGCAATGGCCATCCATTACTACCCACAAACTCATGAATTTCATCTGTACATCTCCGTTGTTGTCTTCCCAGGTTTTCTTCTAGCTCCTCTTTGGTATCATTCTGTTATTCTCTTAGTCCATCTGACATCATGTCTTCGAGCTGTGTGTCCTGCCCAAGACCATTTTAGTTCTTTAGTTTTGATAAGAATGTCCTTTACTTGAGTTTGCTACCTACACGTGTTTCTTTTCTTATCTAACAGTCTGATTCCCAATATAATTTGTTCCATTCTTCGCTATGTAGTTCTCAACTTCTTGTCCATTCTTTTGGTGAGTGCCCAAGTTTCACTTCCATAAGTCATGGTGGGGAGTATACATTGATTCATTATTTTATGTTTCAGACAAATTGGGATATTGCTCTTCAGTATGTGAATGCTATCCATCCAGAATTTATTCTTCTCTTGACAGCCATTTATCATTATTATAGCTAATGACCTGTCCCAGATAAGTATATGACTCCACCTTTTCAATTACTGCTCCTTCAATCATTATATCCCTTTCTATGGCATACTTGTTCATCATTACTTTTGTTTTAGCCATATTCATCTTTAGTCCAAAATCCTTACTAACTCTGCATAACTGATTAAGATTTTCCTCTAATTTTTTGGATCATGGCTTATTACCACAATGTCATCTGCAAATCATAAATGGTTTAGGTACTCTCCATTCACATTGACTCATTTCTGCGACCAATCTGATATCACAGTTTTTTTTTTTTAATTCGTTCCAAGATGTTGGAAGTTGAAATTTTTGCTATATAACTAAGATATTTCTCCCTAAAAGGTCATTTTAATAATGGAAATTGCACTACACTTTCATCACATCGTTATCATATGTTCCATTATAAGAATCAATTTTGAATGCTTTTGTGATATTTTTCTAAAGCATGTTTCTGGAGGTCACTACCATAAAACAAAAGCACTTTCTGGTTTATTGAGCTTTTCTGTTAGCGCATCTAATTATAAACAGTTAGTAAATGCGAGCTTATTGCATTTGCGATAATATCGATAACTGCAATTGTTTGGGTTTTTATGTTATGGTGAAATGTGTTTCCCCTTCACTGAAGTCTTCAATCATATAAAAAACAAATTTTTCAGAATCTTCTCTTCATTCCTATTTACTTATTACAATGGTGAAGGGAAATCAACCAATGGAAAGTGCAAGTGGTGGCAGTGCTAGGAAACTAGACATTTATTTAGAAATGAATATGATTAAGGGGTATGAAGCAGGACAAAGTTTGTCATCTATCGCATGGGAATTTGGTCTCGCTGCTTCAACGGTGAATGCTGTTTCAAAGGACAGTGCACATACAAACGAACATGATCAACTCATTTAAGATCAACAGTGATTACAAAGCAGGGTTCAGGTGCTATATCGAAGATGGAAAAGCTATTAATACTACTATGGATGGAAAATCAGATTCAGAAGCAAGTGCTCCTGAGTCCAATGGCCATTCAAGCAAAAGCAAGAATTTATGAAGATAGTAACGATAAGTAACAGCGAACCCCAAGCCAAGTTCGTGGCAAACAATGGGTGGTTTAATAGGTTCAAGCATTATGTTAGTTTCCACAACATTAAAGTTGCAGTGAAGTCACCAGTGGCAATTCTGCAGCTGCAGAAAAATTTTGTGATGTGTTGGAGAAAAACTCTTCTAAATCTCCACAGCCCTCAACTTCCGCAGCAGCAGCATACTTATCAGCTGGAGAGTTATTTTGGCAACGATGGTCGAAAGGTAAAACTTGCTGATGTTATGCCTGTCTCCTCTCTTTTTGTAATTTTGTACACTTTTGCAATTTTTCCTGTGCAAGAGATAAATTTAATAAATCTATTTACATGTTTATCGAACATTTCTTTTTTGCTTCAATCAAATTCAGCATGCACAGTTACAAGTGCTGCAGGAAATTCCGATTACGTAAAATTCGACTTGCATAGAGTTCTACGGAATGCAATCCTTATATAAATCGGGGAGTGGCTGTATACATAAACATTCACATTTTAACAGAATTAGAATGTCATTATCAAATCAGGAATTCCAAAGGTAATTGTTCAAATATGTACCAAGAAGAATAAATTAAAAAAAAAAAAAAAAAAAGTTTATTCTCAAATTTGGGAGCAAGGTTCATTTTGACAATACCTATTATGTTTATAATAATAAAAATAAAACTTATTTTAACCTCTATTACGGTTGTGTTAAATAAAGTGTATAGGTTACATGTAGTGATGTAATTAGGGTGAGGTAGGTGGGACACATGCCCTGGGTGCCAAATTTGAGGAACACCTTTGTATGGTTAAAAAATGCAAAAATTCCAAAAGAACAGTTTTCAAGGGGCACCATTTTTTTATTTGCCCTGGGCATCATCAATCCTAGTTACGTGTTCTTTGAATCACTCTGTACATAATTTTTGTGCTCTGACATGCAGTTTAAGAGAAAATCCACATTAGTTGCAAGCAGCATTTTCTTGGAAGTAAAGGTTACAGATGTTCTCAAAAACTTGTAGAAAATCTTGGATAATTTCTAGACACTGCAAGAACTTTTGAGTAGTTGATATCATGAAGCAATGTTTCATAACTTATCCATTTAAATTGCAATCATGGTGCATTTTTTCTACAAAAAAAAAAAAAAAAAAAAGTCACCACTTACTTTACTAAAAGTTTATAAAAGAAAAGCTGAAGAAGCTAATCATCGGTGTAATGAAGTATTTTGTAAATATCATGCCAAAAAACGTAACAAATAATGAATTTTTGGGAAAGTGAGAGGCCAAAATATGTCAGGAAGATTGCTATCTCATAAAACTGCAGCCATTATCAACTCACTACAGGATGGAAGCCTCCTCAGCAATTCATGTTGAGAGAAATGGACCATAATCTGCCATGCTGGTCCAGTGCGGGTTGGCAGATCAACCGTATTTAGCAGTCAGCGGCTTGAACCCCGGTCTATTCAAGGAGCGTGTGCTACTGCACTCCCGCTCCTGACCACTCGGCTACAGAGGCCTCATACATCCAGAACGGTTGTATAAGCAATCAGCAAAAGCATCATATCATCCATAGTTCATTGTCAGTATCTCTGTATTATCAAGAGAGAGATAAAAATTACATGCAGAAAATGAAACTGGTTTGAAATTCGGGCCAAATCTTAAAGTCAGGCAGTGACCAAAAATTTTACTGCTGCTTTGGCATAAATGGATTTGATTTTGTACAACTTCAAATTGCAAAATTCTGATATGCAGTAATTCTGATATGCAGCATTATAACCATTATTGGGCATATTTGAAAAAAGAAAAAAAAAAAAGGCACCTGTCTCCATCCCTAAGAGATTGTCTAGTTCTTCCTTGAATTTATTGAAACTACCCACTTCTACAACAATAGATGAAAGTTTGATCCAAAAGTCAACTATCTGCTGGCTGAAGGCAAATTTCTGCACACTGATCCTGTTACTATCATTTCACAGTTTGAATTTATGCTCTCTCATGTGTGTAAACTGAGCGAGGAGAAGGATGACATTATTAAGCTTGCTCAATCCATTCAAAGCCTTAAATAACTCAATTAGATCATTGGTGGCTAGTCTCCAGATGCTGCAGTTTAAAGAAATGAAGCCTTTCTTAGTAAGAGCACCCCTTTTGTTCTCCTCACTAATCATGTTTCGCTTCTCTGCATCCATTACAACAGATCCACATAATTCCTAAGATGAGGCCTCTAGATCTGTATGTAGTACTCAAGATGTGGCCTAAACACTGCCTTATACAATGGGATAGTCACCTCCTTATCCCTGCTGGCAAAATTCCTGTATATCACTGACAAAACACCATGAATTTTCCTGCCAGCACTCCTCAGAGAACTTCATATCTGAATGCGCAATTACTTCCAGGTCTTTTTCATTCTCCGCTACACTGAGTGTGATACTACGCAGTTTGTATGTTAATCTGAGATTACCTCTACACCCATATGCAGTGCCTTGCATTTGTCAATGTCAAACTTCATTTGCCATTTCTCAGCCTCTCTGCCTAATGTCATTAACCGTTCTGTCAACCTACACGTCATTGCAAACTTAGACATTAAGCCTGGCATTGTTGTTGGATTTTAGTATTAGTACTGACATATAATGCAAGAAAGCAAGCTTATGCAGCATCAGCCAAAAAAAAAAAAAAAAAATCCTCCCATTTCACCCTATCCATTCGTTCCAAATGCCTGTCCAGCTCAGCCTTAAATTTATTTAAGGCTATCAAGTTCCACAACACAAGATGGAAGTCTGTTCCACCGATCAATTACCCACTGGCTAAAGGCAAATTTCCGCACATCTATTCTACAATTGTCTTTCCTCAATTGAATCTGTGCCTCCTCAGGTTCTTAATCTGAGCAAGAGGAAGAATCCCATCGGCATTCAGCTTGCTCAAGCCATTCAAGTCCTTATACACCTCAATAATATCACCTCGCAGATGCCTACTCTCCAGGCGCTGCAATTTGCAGAACTTAATTGCCTTTCTTGGTAAGAGCACCCCTTTGTTTCCCTCACTGATCTTGTTGCCCTTCTTTGTACTCATTCTAGCAACTCTACATCCTTCCTAAAATGAAGCCTCCAGCCCTGTACACAGTACTCTAGGTGTGGCCTGACCATTGCCTTGTATAACGGGATAATCACCTCCCTGTGCCTGTTAGCAAAATTTCTATATATTATTGACAAGACTCCATTACCTGCCCTGGCAACCCGTCTGCTCAGCGAACTTCATATTGGACTGCACAATTACCCCCAGGTCTTTTTCACTTTCCACTTCCCTGAATGCAGTACTTTGCAATTATCAATGTTAAACTTCAGTTGCTACTTCTCAGCCTATTCGCACAACTTATCTAGATCCAGTTGAAGTACCATACTGTCTTTACTATTCTTAACAACCCTGCCAACCTTTATATCATCTTCAAACTTGGACATTAAACCTGATATACTTTCATCAATATCATTGATAAATATACAAAACAACAATGAGCCCAACACTGAACCCTGGGGAACTCCACTAATAACATTTGTCCACAAAGAGCAGTGTCCATTGATTACCACTCTCTGTTGTCTCCCACTCAACCATCCCTTTATCCGTTGTAGCCACTTACCCTTAATGCCATACGTCTCCAATTTGTACAGCAGTCTTCCATGTGCAATAGTATCAAAAGCTTTCTTGAAATCCAATATGATATCAAAATTATTTTTGGCATTCAGTTCCTTTGTGACCACATCATAGTATCCAATCAAATTGGTTAGACATGACCCCCCCCCCTTAGCAAACCCATGCTGTGTCTTAACTATTACTGCAGTCTTGTCTAGATGATCCTGTAATGCTTCTTTAACCAGTGATTCCATTATTTTTCCCAGTAACATAACAAGTCTATAGTTAGTTGTGTCACATTTTGAACCCCCTTTGTGAATTAATGATACATTTGCACACCTCCAGTCCATCAGGACCTCCCCTGAGTCCAAGGAAGCTCTCATAATTATGACTAAGGGTTTGCTTACTCCCTTTGCTGCCTCCTTTAATATAACTGAATAGATCCTGTCCAGGTGCCTTCCTGATGATTAACTTCAACAATTTCTCCTCCACTTTGCTTTCAGTTATTACAAAATCACTTAGCTCCCTGTTAGAGTTTGATAAACTTCTGGCACTCTCCTCATTGAATAACTCCTTATGTGAGAATATAGATGCAAAATACTCATTCAGTTTATCAGCTACCTGAGCATATTTATCAATAGTCAACCAATCTATGTTAAGTGGTCCAAACTGATTCATCCCTTTCCTTCTAGAGTTTACATAAGTAAAGAATTCTTAGCTGTTTTTCTTTGCATCCTTTGCCAAAGATTTCTCATAATCTGCTGTTGTTGTTATTTGGTTTTTAGGAGCATTAGCAACTAAGGCCATATTGCTCCGGGAATATGCGGTGGTCATTCCCTGACCTTTCCGCATCCTCCGTATTTGGTGGTGACGGGCTCGAACTCCGATCTAATCAAGAAGCATGTGCTACGCACTGCTGCTCCTTCCCACCTGGCTACGGAGGCGCCTCTCGTAATCTGCCTTTGCTTGCCTAACCTCCTTTGTGACTTGATTACAGACTAGTTTATATATGCCATAGGCTTCTGTGTCATCTGATACTTTATATGCATCCCATACATTTTTCTTCTCTGCCACAAGCCTCATTAGTTCATCAATGTTACCAATGATGTTACCAATGATGTATTTAAAATACATCATTGGTAACATCATCAGTTGATCCCATTGTACAGAATTTAAAAACTGTCTGAGATCCCTGTAGTCACCTTTACAAAAACAAAAGCCCTTCCCCTTTAGCCTTGATGGCAGTTACATCTTTAAGTAATTCTCATTTCAGTACATTGTGATCACTGTCACCCAGTGGTTCCTTTATCTGCAAATTCTTAATGCATGAATAATCACTGCTGGTAATCAGATCAAGAGTATTACTCCCTCTGGTTGCCTCTCGAACATGCTGCTGTAGAAAACAATCATCCAATAAATCAAAAAAATCTTGCTATTGTGCGAGTGACCAACCCACAAGTTCCAGTAAATATCTGGAAAGTTAAAATACTCCATTATAAGACATTCTGATTTACTAGCCCACTATTTCTTTGCACAATTGCTCATTATACTCATCAGATTCATTAGGCCGATAACACACACCTACTCTCATTTTTCCTTTCCCAGTTCTTATATCACACCAAACTGCATCAACATTGCACTGTCCATCTATGTCAACTGGATGCATTTCCTTTGATTTTGTGTTTCTTAACTAACAGCATAACCCCTCCTCCCTTCCTGTCCTGTCTATCCTTTCTGCACATTGTACTCCCCAAATTCCAATTCTACACTGCTTATATCTGTGTGAAACCACAGCTCTGATATCCCAACAATATCTGCCTTATATCTTGACTAGCACTTCAAGCTGATCAAATTTATTAACTATACTCCTAGGATTGGTGTACATGCAAGTATGCATGCACCTGTTTTTACTCTTAGTTACCCTAACATGGCCAATGTATTTCTTTGTTCCACTATGACTCCCAACGGTCCTGAAAATCTCCATTGCCTTGCTTTCCATGCTGCTGTTAATTCTAATAGAAGCAGTGCAAGAATCACTTGCCTCTGCCTGCGACCACTGTTATCCTTTTAGTCTGTGGATCCCCCCCGCAAGCTAGAAATTTTCCAGCCCACCTAACACTGCCCCGATTGCATCAGCAAATATTCTTGCACCCAGTAGCGGATTAAGATCGGTTGAAGCCCCGGGCGCAGAAGAAAATATTGGGCCCCTTAAAAAAAAGAGAGAGACAGGGAAAATAAAAATACACATTAACCATTTTTTTAAATAAATAAAAAATATTAATGTACTATTAATGTTTTATTTCCAATAAAATTTGAATATAATATATGTATAATATAATTAATAATAGCATAATAATAATCACAAAGTTTTGAACTAATAGTTGAACATATTAGTTCAACTAATTTGTTGGGGTTTTGCGTATAAAGTTGTGGTTTTGTGTGGGCCCTTCAGAAGTCGGGGCCCAGTGCATCTGCTGTTAAATCCGCCTCTGCTTGCACCCTTTCTATTTAAGTGTACCCCATCCCTGTAGAAGCAGTGTCTCCTGTCAACAAGCACAGACCAGGCTGAAAAAAATGCTACCCCTTGAATCTTGCACAATCCCTCCAGAGCCAAATTGATCAACAAGGCTCTCATTACATACTCCCTCCTATCGTGCCTGGGCAGAATCCTAACTTGCAACTTTTTTTTTTTTTTTTTTTTTTTTCAATATTGACCTGTACTTGTTGAGAATCTGCAGATCTCTTACTTTTAATGGCATTAGTTCCAATGTGTACAATATCACCTTTTGTGCACTTAAAAGATGATATCTGCTCTACGTCATCAACTTTTGCCCCTGGCAGCATACAGTGGTCCTATTCTACCTATCCTTCTTACATAGTATATTCCCAGTCTCCCTGACAATAGAGTCACCAACAATAACTAGTTCCTTTGGGACCAGCGCATTCTGCCTCTGTGTTGCCTGATGCACAGTACTCATCTCTTCCGTTGAGCTGAGACCTTGATAGGCCCTCATATTTAATTTCTTCAAGGGCATTTTCCCTGCACTTCAAGCTCTCAGACACCCATCAGAACACTGAGATGGCACCTAATTTCTTGACACTCTAGGCATCTAGCACCCACAAAGAGATCCTCCTTGGCTAGATCATGTCCCGTTTTAGAAAGTTCAGATTTCGGATTTTGCACATTTTTTGAGACGTGTTGGAGAATTGCCCCCTTTGTTTCTCCCCCCCAAGTCACAGAACTTTTTTTTTTTTTTTTTTTTTTTGGTAGTTGTTGGCGCATCGGCTTCTGTGGCCATATTGCACCTCCCAAGGTTTTTGCAGTACTTTGATCCAAGCCCGAGGCGGGAATCGAACCCGCGACCTTTGGGTTGCCGGGCAGGTACTTTACCCACTCGGCTAACCCGGTCGGCAATCACAGAACTCTCGCTAGTCTGTGATCATTGCTTCTCAAATCTAGTCTGGGTCATGATTTCTGTTTAAATACAGCTTAATTAACAATGGAATTTAATAAGATTAATAAATATTTTTGATTAATTGATAAGACTATACTAATCTAACAGATTCCTAATACACTGCTTCGTATTACGTTATACCTTGCACCAGTGGTTCTTAACCTTTTTCTACCTACACACCCCTTGTCAAATTTAACATCAATTGCATCCCCCCATTATAAAATATCTTTATTTACTTATTTGTACAATATTTTAGTAATCTTAAATATTTAACAAGCATAAATAACGTATACAAATAAAAAAGAAAATAGAAAAAATAAAACCAGAAGTTTAATGTGAGCATTGTTGCTGTTTGTTCATTGTTAAAGTGGTGAACCGTTTTCGATAAAGAAACATGCATATCATGTTCCACAGGAAGCCTATTTAATTTCTTCGTTTTTAATGAAAATTCATGGTGCTTCTTACTAATGCATGATAGGCTTCTTTTAAGGAAGACCAAAATTCTTCTAAAGATGTAGAATTAAATTGTTGTTTTAGCAATTCTTTTGATCTTAAATCAATAAGGTCATCTTTAATTGATTCCTCATCCTTAATAACATCAATGTTAGTAATAAAAGGATTACGGATCCACGCTACCATTGTTAATTCATCAGAACAAAAATAATTATCAAAAGAACTTTGAAGCTTGTCCATATGTGCAATAATAATTATGTCACTGTTTAATCTTTTTTTAAACTAATTCTAAATTTGGAAAATTTAGATAGTTGAATAACTCCAGTCTTCTTTTCCAAAGTGGTAACTTTGATAAAAACACTTTTAATATTTCAGAGGCATCAATGATAGTAACTGCAGTTCCTTGAATTGAAAGATTAATTTCATTCATTTGGCCAAAAATATCTGCTAAATAAGCCAAACTAATTTCAAATTCTTGTTTTTCAAACTGCTGGGCAAGAAAACTTTCTTTTTGTTTTAAAAAGTATAAAACTTCTGCATGAAGTTCAAATAAAAGTTTTAATACTTGACCTTTGGAAAGCCAGTGTATTTCAGTATGATAAAGAAGAATTATGTTGTGTTCTCATTTCTTGACAATTTTTTGAAAATTCGGCGATTTAAAGCATAGGATCTGATAAAGTTGATGACTTTTATTACAGTTTTTAAAACTTGATTGAGTTTAGGTGGCAAAGTCTTGGATGCTAAAGCATGTTGATGTAACATACAGTGAGTTACAACAGTTTCTGGAATTTCTTTTTTTACTAAATCCAGCAAATCCAGAAGTATTTCCAAGTATTGCTGGTGCTCCATCCGTACAAATACTGCCAAGTTTTAATTTCCAGTCAAAATGTTTTCCAAAAGAAATTTAACATATTAAATACATCAATGCCTTTCACATAGTTTCTTGGAGAGGTTCACAAAATAAAAACTCTTCTTGGATGATATTCACATGTTGGTAACGAACGAAAGCTAGAAGCTGACTACAGTAATACACCGACTTACGCGAACTCTGAGTTACGCGGTTCTTGATTTTTTTGTTTGGTGTATATCTAAAATTAGCTTACCAGTGATTTGGAAGTCAAATCATAAAGCTTGGGTTTATGATTTGTTCATACCTGAAGTCGAATGTTATTGCAAGTCTAAACAGATTCCATTTAAAGTGATGCTTCTTATTGACAACGCACCCGGTCACTCTCCTGCCTCCAAACACAGCCAGCTTGCTTCAACCGATGGATGGACCAGGGAGTCATCAAAACATTCAAGGCTTACTACATGAGGCGTTTGTAAAGCACATAGTTTCATTCAGATGTTTGCACGTCTGAATGAAACTATGAGACAAAATAGTGAGATATCTGTTAAAGACTTTTGGAAACAATTCAATGTTTTAGATGCCGTAAGAATCATTGAAGAATCTTGGGATGAAATTCACAAAAAAAAAAAAAAAAACAACATTGAATGGTCTCTGGAAGAAACGTTAATTTTTTTTCAAAAACGAGACAAAAACAATGCCAGAAACTGATCATGTTGCTCATGTGATAGAAGAAGTTTGTCTGAAGTATCCAACACTTCAGACCCAGTTCCACCAGAAAAGCACATGACAATTGCAAGTTTGACAGAAGGTCTCAGCTCAATTGAAAAGGGCTTAAAAATTTTAGAACACAAACTCCAACGAACGCGTTATAGCTACAAAGCAAGGAATAAAAAAATTAACTTGCTACGAAGAAATTCTGCGTGAAAAAAAAGCCGCTGTGTTGTCAGACGAATTTGTTAGATTTTATGAAGCCATCGACATTGAAATAATTTTACGTAACTCATTTATTTTTCTTCTAAACTAGTGTTTTTGTTAGTCCTTGGTCCCAATTAAACAAAATTTATATGTATTTATATGCAAAGTTGTACCCCGACTTACACGAATTTGACTTAAGCAATTTTCGTCGGATCCACATATCGCGTAACTTCGGGGTATTACTGTACATCGAAAAATATCTGTAGTTTCATCAAGTTGAATACTGAAATGGTATGCTTTCGCTCTTAATTCCTTCATTATCTGGTTTAAAATGTTATCAGACAAGTTTTTAATTCTGGATGATATAACATCATTTGAAAGAGATAATGCTTCAAGTTTCTTTCTTTCATTTAAACCACATAAGAGTTCAACCATTTCCAAAGCACAGGGTTTTACTAAGGTTTCGCCAATTGTGTGTGTGTGTGTGTTTTTTTTTTTGTTTACAAATGCTATATGCAACTTTATAAGATGCAGCATCAAGACATGATTTCTGTGAAGGAGTGAATCCAAATTTTTTTTATTAGTGTACCTGATTTTTCAAACCTAGCTTTCTTGATGCGAAATTGCTCTGGACTGTCTCATACGTATTCAGGATGTACTTAAGTGAGATGTTCTTTTAATCTGGAAGGTTTCGTAGATCCGTTCCCCAAAATTTTACTGCACAAGAAACATTGTGGTTTTTGTGTCGCATCACGCTCAGTAGTAAAAGTAAAACCAAAGCATACATATGACTAGTTATGTTTTCTTTTCATTGACATTGGAGGGCGAGTTCTGGAAGTAATGAGAAATAAAAATGACTTATAATTTTATCAAAACCAGCTAACAGTTAGCTTCGCTAATAGTTCTGTTTTATGTACATTTACTCCAGTTAGCTGCTAACTGGAGTAGTGTACATAAAACCGAAAAAAGAAAAAGAAATTTATTTAAAAATTACAACAAATAGTATTTTCAATATTACATATTAATGTCAAAGAAAAATACAAGTAAGATAATAAAAATTCAAATTAAGAACATTTTATTACTTACTTTTTATTTTCGTCAAAATTGTTAACCCTGTTATGCAGCTCAAAACAAGTTAAACAACTGAAAATGAATAACTGAAACAGGGATGTGGCAGCCTATTGTTTTTTCGTGTTGCCAAGTTATTGTACGAGGGGAAGGAGGACAGTGCTATTGTTGGAACTGACAAAAGTAAATTAGTTACCGGCTCCTCTGATAAACGGAGTTATTGTTTCTTGGAAAATCATGCACCGGCCTATGATGGAGAGGATAGGTGGAAATTAAAACATTAAATTTTAAAGTTTTCAACAATTATTTGTTGTAAAAACGTTAAGTAAAATAATTTAAATATATTTCATATCGTTAAATACATAAGTGATATTTGTAAGGGATGAATTTTTTTTTTGTTTAGTACAAGAAATATTGTATTTTACGTATGTTTACATATCAAGACTTGCATACCCCCTGAAAGACTTTCACGTACACCTAGGGAGTACATGCACCCCAGATTAAGAACCACTGCCTTATGCTATCAGTTCGAGATATATACGTTGTGCTATTTCTTATCGATTACAACGTGGCGGCTAGTTCAACAATACTGGCACCAACACCGGGAATCATAGCTTCCAAAAATCACTAGTTAAATTCAAAATAAGAAGCTAATGACCGCTACTAAACCTATCACACAAAGTAGTATGTTAATTAACAAAGAGTACGGTAAAACTATCTAAATACTTATCCCTTTACAGCAGCCAAAAGTCCACCAACTGTTCTCTTCTGCAACCAGAGTGCCCTCTAAAATTTATGTACAGAAACTCCCTGACTTATGTAATACTCAACCTACGCAAATTCGATTTTATATGTTTTTGCCAGCTGGTGCAAACTAAAAAAAAATAGTGACAAATGGGCTTGGAGTACTGGGGTCCATAGTTTAACAGATATTTATTTAAAGTATACCCAGTATAAAATAAAATAAAATAAAATATTTCCAGAAGCTTTCGGAACTCGTGTCCCTTTCTCAACTGACAGAATTTTTTTTGAATACATTACAAGCAAAGTGTGGCACGTTACTCATTCGTCATTGTTGTAGCACGGACGTGTGCTGCCTTGCGCCAGTGATCATCCATCAATAAAACGGTTGTCTCCAGGATTGGATGTATACGCATGCCTTTCTGGCGATTTAATGCCTTAGGGTTGTTCATTATGTTTAGTGACTCTAGCCATAGGCGGTGGCGAAAGTGTCGCGCGTGGTCCACTATCTCAAAGTCGCGCTTGGGGTCAAGATCGTGGTTGGTAGCCCAAAAATGTTCTGCAAGCGCGGACTGGTCAGTTTCGGCAAGCCGGATTGCTCTGTCGTGTTCCGTGAGGCGATCCTGGAGACGTCTCGATGTCTCACCTACGTAGCAACTGTTACAGACCCTACAGGTGATACGGTACACTACATTGCTGCGTAAGACAGGTGTGACAGGGGTCTTCACACTGGAGACAAGTGAACGTAGGTTCCTACCTGGTAATTGTACACATTTTATGTTGTAACTTCTCAGGATCTTCGAGATACGTCCTGACACTCCTGGATAGTACGGAATGTAGGCGGATGATATGCCGACTTGCTTCGGAGGTCTTGGGTTGGAAGTAAGTTCTTGTGCCTGTAACAAGCATCTGTTTAGTACATGGGATGGATAACCGCATCTGGTTAAGTCCGCCTTCACACGGGAGATCTCGTTACGTCTAATTGTGTCGGTGCTGGAATGGCTCCAGGCCCTGGAAAACAGGGTGCGGGCAGTGCTATTGAGATGGCTTGGAGCGTGGCCGGACCCGTAGTTGGTGAATTGACCGCACCACATGGGTTTGCGGTATACTGAGGTCTCTAGATGTGGGCCTACGCGATGCACTAGCACGTCCAGAAACGGGAGCGAACCGTCCACCTCTGATTCTACGGTAAACTTGATGAAATTGGATAGAGAGTTGAGGTATTCTAGTAGTACCGTTTCAGAACCACGTGGTATTATGGTAAAAATATCGTCGACATATCTACACCACGTTGTAATAGGTGTAGGTGGGTTCTGGTGTATCTGCTTCTCCAGATCTTCCATGGCGATGTTAGCTACTACGGAACTGACAGGGGCACCCATAGCAGTGCCATGTACTTGTTTGTAGAGTGAGTCTTCAAAGGTGAAGATGCTGCTAGAGAGGCATAGGTTGAGGGCGGTACAGATGTCATCAGTGGATAGTGACGTCCTGGATTGGAGGCTTAAGTCGCTCTCAAGGAGCCTTCTGGCGCAGTGCACGGCCTGTTGGACGGGAATCGAGGTGAATAAAGAAACCACGTCAAATGATGCCATGACAGAGTTATCAGGGATTGAAATGTCCTTAATGGTGTTAATGAATTCACTGCTGTTTTTAACGGTGTGAGATGTATTACCTATAAGAGGCGAGAGGAGGCTCGCGATGTGTTTGGACAGTTCATACGTTGGGGCACTGCAGCAAGACACTATAGGTCTGAGAGGAATACCCGGTTTATGGATCTTTGGTAATCCGTAGAATTGCGGTAGTTGGCAGCCAGTAGCACGTAGAAGATGGTGAGTCGCGGTCGGGATCTTCTTATCTTTAAGCCATGCGTGGACAAGTTTATTAACATTTGCTTCCAGACGTTTCAAGACTTTAACGGGAGGATCAGGTAGAGGTTCATATACGTTAGGATCGAGTAATAGGGCCAAGGCTTTCTCTCGGTAGGCTGATCGGTCCAGCACAACAGTCCGGCGCCCTTTATCCGCAGGAAGTACAACGATGGAGTTGTCTTTTCTTATAGATGACAGGGCGGCACGTTGGCGGTGGTTGAGGTTTGAGCACGTTTTTCGAGTGTTGCGGAGGACTGCGGCAGTCTTGAATCGGATCTCGTTGGCAGTTTCTTCGGGAAGGTTGGTAATACTGGCTTCTATGCCCATAGCGAGCTGTGTGATGGGAGGTTTCGATGGTATAACGGCGAATTTCATACCGTTTGATAAAACACTCAGCTGCTCGTTGGACAGTTGTTTGTTACTTAGATTCAAGACGAAAGAAGTCGTGTCGTCTGAACGAGTGTTCGTCTTTAAGGAGTTAGTTTCTATGCTCAAGTTTATGAACTTGCGCTGTTGGCGTAAACGGTAGGTATCCGAGGTCTGACTAGCCCGATGGCAGATGGTATGTATAAGGTTTGTAAATACAATAGGCGAGACCTTACCTTGTATATGTTGTAACAGTCTGGACTTGTTGTAGTCAGCGTTCCTGATTTCACGGTGGAGATGGGATATCCATAAATTTAACGTGCGTAGGCTGAAGTTAAAGCAGGCACGATCCATATGAGAGTTGTGGAACGGGGCTTTGTATCGGAACCCTTTAGGTATAATTCGATTGCTTTTGCATCTGTGGGCGAAGCGTAAATGTTGCCTGTAGCGAGCTATTGAGAGGAAGCACTTTTGCAACTGTGCACAATCGTTGTAGGTATTATGGCCATAAAGTGATCGAATAGTGACAAATGGGCCTGGAGTACTGGGGTCCATAGTTTAACAGATATTTATTTAAAGTATACCCAGTATAAAATAAAATAAAATAAAATATTTCCAGAAGCTTTCGGAACTCGTGTCCCTTTCTCAACTGACAGAATTTTTTTGAATACATTACAAGCAAAGTGTGGCACGTTACTCATTCGTCATTGTTGTAGCACGGACGTGTGCTGCCTTGCGCCAGTGATCATCCATCAATAAAACGGTTGTCTCCAGGATTGGATGTATACGCATGCCTTTCTGGCGATTTAATGCCTTAGGGTTGTTCATTATGTTTAGTGACTCTAGCCATAGGCGGTGGCGAAAGTGTCGCGCGTGGTCCACTATCTCAAAGTCGCGCTTGGGGTCAAGATCGTGGTTGGTAGCCCAAAAATGTTCTGCAAGCGCGGACTGGTCAGTTTCGGCAAGCCGGATTGCTCTGTCGTGTTCCGTGAGGCGATCCTGGAGACGTCTCGATGTCTCACCTACGTAGCAACTGTTACAGACCCTACAGGTGATACGGTACACTACATTGCTGCGTAAGACAGGTGTGACAGGGGTCTTCACACTGGAGACAAGTGAACGTAGGTTCCTACCTGGTAATTGTACACATTTTTATGTTGTAACTTCTCAGGATCTTCGAGATACGTCCTGACACTCCTGGATAGTACGGAATGTAGGCGGATGATATGCCGACTTGCTTCGGAGGTCTTGGGTTGGAAGTAAGTTCTTGTGCCTGTAACAAGCATCTGTTTAGTACATGGGATGGATAACCGCATCTGGTTAAGTCCGCCTTCACACGGGAGATCTCGTTACGTCTAATTGTGTCGGTGCTGGAATGGCTCCAGGCCCTGGAAAACAGGGTGCGGGCAGTGCTATTGAGATGGCTTGGAGCGTGGCCGGACCCGTAGTTGGTGAATTGACCGCACCACATGGGTTTGCGGTATACTGAGGTCTCTAGATGTGGGCCTACGCGATGCACTAGCACGTCCAGAAACGGGAGCGAACCGTCCACCTCTGATTCTACGGTAAACTTGATGAAATTGGATAGAGAGTTGAGGTATTCTAGTAGTACCGTTTCAGAACCACGTGGTATTATGGTAAAAATATCGTCGACATATCTACACCACGTTGTAATAGGTGTAGGTGGGTTCTGGTGTAAGCCTCCAATCCAGGACGTCACTATCCACTGATGACATCTGTACCGCCCTCAACCTATGCCTCTCTAGCAGCATCTTCACCTTTGAAGACTCACTCTACAAACAAGTACATGGCACTGCTATGGGTGCCCCTGTCAGTTCCGTAGTAGCTAACATCGCCATGGAAGATCTGGAGAAGCAGATACACCAGAACCCACCTACACCTATTACAACGTGGTGTAGATATGTCGACGATATTTTTACCATAATACCACGTGGTTCTGAAACGGTACTACTAGAATACCTCAACTCTCTATCCAATTTCATCAAGTTTACCGTAGAATCAGAGGTGGACGGTTCGCTCCCGTTTCTGGACGTGCTAGTGCATCGCGTAGGCCCACATCTAGAGACCTCAGTATACCGCAAACCCATGTGGTGCGGTCAATTCACCAACTACGGGTCCGGCCACGCTCCAAGCCATCTCAATAGCACTGCCCGCACCCTGTTTTCCAGGGCCTGGAGCCATTCCAGCACCGACACAATTAGACGTAACGAGATCTCCCGTGTGAAGGCGGACTTAACCAGATGCGGTTATCCATCCCATGTACTAAACAGATGCTTGTTACAGGCACAAGAACTTACTTCCAACCCAAGACCTCCGAAGCAAGTCGGCATATCATCCGCCTACATTCCGTACTATCCAGGAGTGTCAGGACGTATCTCGAAGATCCTGAGAAGTTACAACATAAAATGTGTACAATTACCAGGTAGGAACCTACGTTCACTTGTCTCCAGTGTGAAGACCCCTGTCACACCTGTCTTACGCAGCAATGTAGTGTACCGTATCACCTGTAGGGTCTGTAACAGTTGCTACGTAGGTGAGACATCGAGACGTCTCCAGGATCGCCTCACGGAACACGACAGAGCAATCCGGCTTGCCGAAACTGACCAGTCCGCGCTTGCAGAACATTTTTGGGCTACCAACCACGATCTTGACCCCAAGCGCGACTTTGAGATAGTGGACCACGCGCGACACTTTCGCCACCGCCTATGGCTAGAGTCACTAAACATAATGAACAACCCTAAGGCATTAAATCGCCAGAAAGGCATGCGTATACATCCAATCCTGGAGACAACCGTTTTATTGATGGATGATCACTGGCGCAAGGCAGCACACGTCCGTGCTACAACAATGACGAATGAGTAACGTGCCACACTTTGCTTGTAATGTATTCAAAAAAATTCTGTCAGTTGAGAAAGGGACACGAGTTCCGAAAGCTTCTGGAAATATTTTATTTTATTTTATTTTATACTGGGTATACTTTAAATAAATATCTGTTAAAAAAAAATATGGAAATGTATTTTGCATCTATAAGAACAAATGGAGGTATTGTGAACATATTCTAAGAGAACCCATTGTTTTTTTTTTTTTTTTTTTTTTTGAAATTCATTCCAAGTCCTTGGAAGTTGAAAATTTTGCTATATTACTAGGCTATTTATCTCTCTAAAAGGTCATATTTATAATGGAAATTGCACTACCCTTTCATCGTTATCCTATGTTCCCATTATAAGAATCAATTTTGAATGCCTTTGTGATATTTTTCTAAAGCAAGTTTCTGGAGGCCATGACCATAAAACAAAAATTATTTGCACTTTCCGGTTTATTGGGCTTTACTGTAGTGCATCTAATTATAAATGGGTAGTTTTTTTTTTTTTTTGGTAGTTGTTGGAGCATCGGCTTCTGTGGCCATAATGCACCTCCCAAGGTTTTCACAGTACTTTAATCCAAGCCCGAGGCGGGATTCGAACCCGCAACCTTTGGGTTGCTAGGCAGGCACTTTACCCAGCCGGCTAAATGGGTAGTAAACTCGATCTTACTGCATTTGCAATAATACCGATAATTGCAACTGTGTGGGTTTTTATGTTATTATGCTGAAATGCATTCCCCCCTCACTGAAATCTTCAATCATGTAAAAAACAAATTTTCAGAAACTTCTCTTCATTCCTATTTACGTATTACAATGATGAAGGGAAAGGGACCAATGGAAAGTGCAAGTGGTGGTAGTGCCAGGAAATCAAACAAAATTGATTTAGAAATGAAGATGAAAATGGACGAAGCAGGACAAAGTTTGTCATCTATTGCAAGGGAATTAGGTCTCGCTGCTTAAACAGTGAATACTATTTTAAAGGACAGTGCAAGTATAAGAGAACATGTCAAAGGATCAATGCACTTAAGATCAACAGTGATCACAAAACAGCGTTCAGATGCTATATCGAAGATTATTATTATTATTATTAGCCATATGGTGCAAGGAAGCTTGAGGCTTATGCTGCACCAGCCAAAAAAAAATTCCCATGTTACCCTGAGAGAGAGAGAGAGAGAGAGAGAGAGAGAGAGAGAGAGAAGCAGAAAGGAATCACCAAGAAAGAGAAGAATGATGATATCCAGCTCAGGACCCTGGGTGTGCCAAGCCCATACTCACCAGATGTGAGCCCCTGGGGGTGGAACATCTATTAATAATATGGATGGAAAATCAGATTCAGAAGCAAGTGCCCTTGAGTCCAATGGCCATTCAAGCAAAAGCAACAAGTATTTATGAAGATGTTAAGGATAAGTACGGGGAACCCAAAGCCAAGTTCAAGCAATGGGTGGTTTTATAGGTTCAAGCACTGTGCTAGTTTCCACAACATTAAAGTATGTGGTGAAGTCACCAGTGCCGATTCTGCAGCTGCAGAGAAATTTTGTAATGTGTTGGAAAAAATTATTGATTTCTATTCATTTTCTATTTTATTTTTTTCTATTGATTGCTATTCAACGCAGCAAAATTTTAATGTTGATGAGACTGCTCTGTATTGGAAAAAAATGCCAAATCGAACACACATTGCCAAAGAGGAAAGAACGATGTCAGGTTTCAAAAGATAGGGCCATGCTCTTTCTTGGGGCTAATGCAACAGGAGATTACAAATTAAAACCACTGCTCGTGTACCATTCTGGAAATCCTCGTGCATTTAAGGGCATCAATAAAGCCACCCTACCCGTGCATTTCCGATCGAACCAGAGAGCATAGATAACAATATCTCTCTTTGGTTTAAATGCTGCTTTATTCCTGAAGTTAAAAAATATTGTAAAGACAACGATGTTCCTTTCAAGATTTTGCTTCTATTAGATAATGCTCCTGGACATTATCTAATAGAATTAGATAGCCAGGAGATCACTGTTGATCTCCTGGATTGGTGAGGAGAAATGAAGGGATCCTCTTACCAAAAGAGGCTTAAGTTCTGCAAATTGCAGTGGCTGGAGACTAGGCACCTGCGTGGTGATCTGATTGAGGTGTATAAGGCCTTGAATGTGTTGAGCACGCTGAATTCTGATGGGATCCTTCCATTTGTTCAGATTACGAACCTAAGGGGGCATAAATTCAAATTAAGA
Organism: Mastigoproctus giganteus; assembly: GCF_048544385.1. Taxonomy (NCBI): domain Eukaryota; kingdom Metazoa; phylum Arthropoda; class Arachnida; order Uropygi; family Thelyphonidae; genus Mastigoproctus; species Mastigoproctus giganteus. Next base: position 190,838,855 of record NC_143578.1, read on the forward strand.
AAAGACAGATGTAGAATAGATGTGCGGAAATTTGCCTTTAGCCAGCGGGTGGTTAATTGCTGGAACAAACTTCCATCTGTTGTTGTGGAAGTTGATAGGGTAAATAAATTTAAGGAGGAACTGGACAGGCATTTGGAAGGAATGGTGTGATTTTTTTTGGCTGATGCTGCATAAGCTCATACATTTGCATTCTTGCATCACATGCCACTACTACTACTACATCCTACTCATCTAGATGGTTTCAATTTGAAACGCGAGAGTCATATTTCTAACACCAACCACGACTTCACTCATCCAACTTATGGATCAAGGTGTTATTTTGAATTTAAAAGCATGCTATTTATGCACATTTGCTCAAGCATTGTCTGCAGTAGACTGTGAGAAAAATTTTACATTAAGAGACTTTTGGAAATCTTACAAAATTTACCACACCATCTTAAACATTAATAAGGCCATTTTGTTGTAGATTTCTACAAAGAAATCTACAACAAAAAGAAAAAGGCCATCGTCTAGTCATCCATGCAGCAGAGTACTTATCAGCTAAAGACGTCGATTCTAGCAATGATGCTCGAGAAGTCAAACTTACTGACGTTATGCCTGTCTCCTCTCTTTTTTTATAATTTTGAAATTTTTTAAATTGCATGCTTTTGTAATTTTTCCTATGCATGGGATAAAAATTGAATAAATACAATACATAATTCTATTTACACATTCGTCGAACAATTCTTTTTTGATTCAGTCAATTCAGTGAGCACAGTTGCGAGTGCTGCACAAGCATGGGGAAAATTCCAACTTACATAGAGTTCTGTGGAACGCAACCTTTACGTAAGTCAGGGAGTGGCTGTACTTGAAAAAACTTCTTTAGTTTTGGCACACTAAATTACATGGCTATTTCAGAATAATTGGTTAAAATGCAAGTCCATAACAGCATTGTGTATTAGTAGAATGTAGAGAATGATTTAACCTTTAATATTTTGTCTTTTAGTCTCTATACTCATAAAACATTATTAAATAAAATATTTATTTATTAAATGATGTGTATTTATATTAAAAAATACTGGGGTACAAATGGTAACATTTTTTCAGATATAACACATTTTGTTTATAATGCATTAAATTAAAACATTAGCAAACAAAAACTAGAGTAATGTGATAGTAGTTGCAAAATAAAGGGAAAATTGCCTAACTCATAAGCCTTATGCTATTGAATATGTACTGTATATAAATAAATAAATCTGCAGCCATCGTCAATCCAATGCTGGATGGAGGCCTCTTCAACAAGTCATGTTGAGGGAATGGATCATAATCTGCCATGATGGTCCAGTGCGGGTTGGTAGATAGACTGTATTTAGCAGACAAGGGCTTGTATATACTTGTAAAAATAAGTATATACTATACTAATTTTGCAACTAGAGCCCTTCTTTATACAAAGATTGTAAAGGCCAGTGGTTTACAATAGAAATAAGATTTCTTAATGCCAAAATATACCATCTTTGACAGCATAATTTAATTTTTCAGTAAAGCCAGCTAATTTATTATTCACACTAGTTAGTCTGCTGGGCTCATTAAAATGACTTTTATGATCTTATAAGGAACTTAAGTCCATAACAGCATTATGCATTAGTATAATGTAAAAAACAAAACCAATATAACCTTTAAAACTTTGTCTTTTAGTCTGTATGCTCATAAAACATTACAAAATAAAAGTATTTATTTACTAAGTAAAGTGTATTTATGTTAATAAAATCTGGGGGAAAAAAATGGTAAAACTTTTTCAGCTACAACATGCTTTGCTTATGTGGGTATTAAAGTTGTCACCAGAGTTATATTAAGGTCACACTATTAGCTTTGCAAGTTATTTTCAGTTTACCATGCATTTAATTTCTTAATTTTAAATTTTTAGAAATTAAAAAAAAATTTTTGTTGTGAAATGAATTCTGTGATTAATTAAAGTTAGCTTCAAATTGAAAATATTGTGGGGTCTTTAATTTTTATTTTTAAAAAAAATCTACATTTTGTAATTAATTTTAACTAGTGGAAGCTCAGCGCTTATTTTCTATTAAGAGTTAATTATTGGGATTCCACAGGATCTAAGATTTAATTACAGATTTCTTCTGAAATTTTATATAAAAGGAAATTCTGATTTACCAGAAAGTTTGAGAATTGCAGCATTAATTGGTTGGTTGGTTGGTTGATTATTTGGTTCTTAATGGCACATTGGCAGCTAAGAACATAATGTAGCAAGTCAAGATAAAGAAAAACATTAAAAAATACCTGTAAACAGGTTACATAAAAAGAAGTAAATATATATGGAGACTAGGCACCTGCGCGGTGATCTGATTGAGGTATATAAGGCCTTGAATGGGTTGAGCATGCTGAATTCTGATGGGATCCTTCCACTTGTTCAGATTACGAATCTAAGGGGGCATAAATTCAAATTAAGAAAAGACAGATGTAGAATAGATGTGCAGAAATTTTTCTTTAGCCAGCGGGTGGTTAATTGCTGGAACAAACTTCCATCTGTTGTTGTGGAAGTTGATAGGTTGAATAAATTTAAGGAGGAACTGGACAGGCATTTGGAGGGAATGGTGCGATTTTTTTTTTTTTTTTTTTGGCTGATGCTGCATAAGCTCATACATTTGCTTTCTTGCATCACATGCCACTACTACATCAAAAATATAAAAGGATAAATTCAAGGATGGTGTATAAATTAATACACTGCAAAAAGTTAATGTCAAACATATTGTCTGTCACTTAAAATCTAGTTGAGTGTAAATGGTTCAGCCAGATTAATAAAATCTGCAAAACATAAATGTCATGCATTGGTAAAAATAGAACAATCATAAAAATATGAATAATAGTTAAAATAGTTTTACAGTTCTCACCTATAGGTGGGTTATCTGCCCTCAACAGAAAAGAGTGTCACATATCTGTGACCTAGGTAGGTAAATCTGAGCAAGAACAACTTTTTCTCTTTGTACCCTGCATAGATTGGACTGCCACTTCTTGATTACAGGCTTAATATGCTTTAGTTTATTTGCAAGTCCCATCTGTACCAAGGATCTTGCCCACTAGGAGAATAGTTTGTATTTTTTGCTTGTGGACTGTATAAGAGAATGACAAGCAACAGTTACTCAAGAGGACTGCTGATTTTGCTGCATTGTCAGTTAGATCGTTTCCCCCTGAACCCAATGTGACTTGGGATCCAGCAGAAGCAGACAAAATTCAAGTTCAAAAAGAGTAAAGCATCTGCTCAATCTGGAACATGACTGGATGAGAATTATATCACTGTTAATAAAGCCTGTAACACACTTGATTAATCAGTGCATATGGTGCATTAGGGATCGACCACCTTTGAGTGAAGAGCCATTTTTGATCTAATAAAAAAAAAATCCAAAGAGCCACAACTCAGCTCAAGCTGGGATGAAGGGGAATTTTTTAAGAAATGGAATAGTGGGACGGTGTTTTATTAAAAAAATATATTTTTGAAATATTATTTATTAATACTGAAAAAAAAAAAAAAAAACATAACAAACATCCAATTAGATACAAATTAATGTGACTTTTGCTGCTGAACTTATTGAGTGAGTCTCTCAACATCAGGTGAGTATGCCGTAATTTTTATTTTTAAACATTCTGAGAGACTCCCATTGTTCAAACGGTTTCTTGATTTATTTTTAATGTAGTTCATGCTCGAAAATATTGGCTCACATAAATATGTCACTTGTCATATGTGTGGCTAAAAATTAAAGAGCTGCATGTGGCTCGCAAGCTGCAGGTTGTCGACCCCTGTTATACATCATTTATTGTTGCTAACTTTTATGTGATCAAAGGCTAGTTCTATTGCAAGCAGCTCAGTAGTATATATGCTTCTTTCTTGTGGAAGCTAGATGGATGATATTTTATGTGGAAAGGCAGCAGCAGCAGCTGACCCCCACATATGATTCTGACTTGTGTGTATAAAAAAGTCAGAATATTTCATTCAATGTGCTGCAAAGAGTTGCTAGTAGACTGCTGGCTGAGTGGCAGCCTTCTCCCAGATCTTGAGGGAGAAAGCTATTGTTATTATTTGGTTTTTAGGAGCATTAGCAACTAAGGCCATATTGCTCCGGGGATATGCGGTGGTCATTTCCTGACCTTTCCGCATCTTCCGTATTTGGTGGTCATGGGCTTGAACCCCGGTCTAATCAAGAAGTGTGTGTGCTATGCACTGCTACTCCTGCCCGCCTGACCCTGTCCAAGGACCAAAGGGAAGAAGACTTATTGGAATGCAGTTGATCCTAGCAGTAAGGAGCATTTGCTAAGTGACCCCAGTTGGGCCAGTCCGGGACTTCTCATCTTGTCAAAGCATGGGACAAAGTGGTATATTAGGGCAGGATCCCCTATTCGAAGTTTCCACAGGTTGTGGTGCACAGCTACATGCACTCTGGATACCAATAACATTGGAACCAAGGTACATGTGCTGGATCTCAGTAATGCTAATTTGGAAGCCCAGCAGCATTGGGAGGCTGCCTCACCATGTACAAGTGCCTGTCAAGGGGCTGCATTAATTAATATTTACTTTACATTCTGCTAATGAAGCATCTTTCAGTTCATATTTTCTCACTGAATTTCCTCTTAAATTTTCTATTTAAGAGTAGATTCAGCTAATACGTATCATACTTACGTGATAACATTCATTGTAGAGACATCCCACATTTTGCATGTTTTGTCACCTGAAGCCGAAAGTATACTTTTACCATCAGCACTCCATGACACCTAGAAAAAAATTTTTATTTTAGTAGAAATATATTTGTGTGTGTGCGTGCACTGAAGAGAGGAGGGGAATAGTGATGCAAAAAAAAAAAAAAAAAAAAAAGGAAGAGTAAAATCCCATTATAACAATCCCACCTACACAACTATTTTCATCTGGTACTATGTGGCATGCATTTTTTTTTTTTAACATCTATGACATACTTTTATTTAAGGTTCCAAGAGGGAATATAAATGCAGATATAACCCTCCCTCCCACTTGAGTTTTAGCAAATGGACGATAGAGACTAAAGTGTAAGAATAGTTTCTAGTATAGTTTGTTTACTTCATAGAAATTGTTTTCAGTGCAGTTGATGGTTGTTTGTTTCATATTTTACTCAAAGCTTTGGAGTCCCTCCCCTTTTTTTAAATTGCTCATCTGCTTTCCTTACTGATACAATAATCATTAACTTGATACGTTAAGTGTGTGTTTTGAGTATGTCTGTGCTTTTATGTTCAACATGCCATCAATAAATTATTGACAGCATTGTTATTATTAATATATTAATACTACATTTATTACATTTATACAGTAATACTTCTATGTTTGATTTAATTTAATAAAATCATTCTAAAAATTTTCACTTTTTTTTTTAAAAGAATGCAAAGAAAAGTTGAAGGTGCCATAAGAAAGCAAGCATAGTACATTAAGTATGCAGGTTTTCAACTTACACAATAAACCACTGCTTCATAAACACTGTTTTAAAAAAAAAAAAAAAAAAAAATTATCTATCAAAATACTGATGAGAAATAGCATCCAAAAAAGGGCGATCTCACTTATAGTTCTCTTTGGGGTCGGTTGTTTCAAAAGCATTATAATAAATGTTTACAGTATATAGTTATCACCTAAAGTAGGGGAGATGTCAACTTGTGGCTGCCAAAGCTGCTCTTGTATGGCTTGCTTCTTATGTATCATTAAACAGAGATATGGTCACTAAAGATCAGTAAGTTCATGATGCAATGCTGTCAACCACACTAAGCATGACAATAACTGAATATGCAGTACACAGTACTCAGAGTCTTCAATTATTCTACCAATCTTCACAAGATTATTGGTATAATTGAAGCCATCTTTCATTATAATGGAATAATTCATTTTTTTCCTAGAATGAAGTATATAAAATTCAACATGTCCCACTGATGAGCACAAATCCCCCCCCCCAACTTTCATGGCAACTTAGTTAATACAGTTGATTCTGGTTATTTGGGCCACCAGTTAATTGGGACAGCCGTTTATTTGGGGCAAATCTTAAGAAAACAGCCAGGGTTTGGTTCGCTTAATTGGGACAATATGCCGCTTAATCGGGGCAGCAGACCGCAGCACTGGAGATTACCCTACGATTGTCTCCAACCGTACCATGTGGTTCAGCCGGATTTCTGGAGGTCACAACCATAAAACAATTAGCAGTCACCTATTTATTGGGCTTTTCTGTTAGTGCAATCTATCATAAACAAATAGTAAACTCAACCTTTTTGAATTTGCAATAATACCGACAGCTGGAATTCTATGGGTTTTTATGGTGAAACGTGTTTAGACTACCATGGAATCTTAAATCATATAAAAAAAATTTCAGAATCTTCTCTTCATTCTTATTTTTAAAGCTTCATAACGTGTTACTCCATTCTTACTTACGCGTATCGTGTAACTTGTGTACCATGTTCTTTGTTATTGATTGCTTATCTTTTTTATTATTTTAAATTTTAACCCCCACCCACAAATGTCAGTGAGCAGAAATGTCAACTAGTTAGTATGTACATATTACAGTACGTATTAATTATTCCGATTATCACGTATAATTTAATTTTTCAATTTGTAATGTAATAAAGGGTAAATTTGTGTTTAATATATCTTTACTTTTATAGAGTGAGGATAATATTCCTCCTATTTTTGCTAATTAGAATCGCTATTTAATAGAATTAAAATTCAATTCACAAACGTGATCACAATGACCAGCGCTTACTACACATCATATAGCGAACGGTACTTTACTATCATAATGTGATTTGATTGAACAGTGAACCAATTGTAAAGCAGGAGTCCATTGTATTTTTAACTTTTTTTTACGTGAAACTTTGGACTATTGGAGCAGCTGCTTAACTGGGCAGTCACGATGCAACTAGTCACGATGTGTCCCAAATAACCGGAATCGACTGTTAGCATATTATGCAAGAAAGCAAGCTTATAACAGCATCAGTAAAAAAAATAGCCCATTTCAACTATCTATTTGCTCCAAAAGTGTCCAGTTTTCCTTGAATTTATTTAAGCAATCAAGTTCCACAAACAGATGAAAATCTGTTCCAGCTATCAACAACCCATTGGCTAAAGCAAATTTCTGCACATCTATTCTACAACTGTCTTTCCTCAATTTCAGTTTATGCCCCTCAAGGTTTGTAATCTGAGAAAGGGGAAGAATCCCATCAGCACTGAACCTGCTCAAATCATTCAGGGGCTTATGCACCTCAATCAGATCACCTTGCAGGTGCCTAGTCTCCAACTGCTGATATTTGCAGAATTTAAGCCTTTCTTGGTAAGAGCATCCCCTTTGTTCCCCTCACCAATCTTGTTGCCCTTCTCTGTACTCATTCTAACAACTTCACATCCTTTCTAAAACGAGGTCTCCAGACCTGTACACAGTACTCAAAGTGTGGCCTGACCATTGGCTTATACAAAGGGGTAATCCCCTCCTTATCCCTGCTGGCAAAATTCCTGTATATCATTGACAAGATCCCATGACCTGCAAGGGCAGCTGTTGCACTGCTCAGAAAATTTATATCTGACTGCACAATAAGCCTCAGGTCTTTTTCATTCTCTACCACCCTGAGTGTAGTACCACGCAGTTGGTATCTTACTCTGGGGATCATCATCATCCATTTTCGATCCACTGCAGGATGAAGGTCTCTCCAGCAACTTTCCAGTTCCTTCTGTTTTGTGCAATGGCCATCCATTTACTACCCACAAACTCATGAATTTCATCTGTCAATCTCCATTGACAGATGAAATTCATCTGTCAATGGCTCCTCTTGAGTACCATTCTGTTATTTTCTTAGTCCAACTGTCATCATATGTTCGAGCTGCATCCTGCCCAAGACCATTTTAGTTCTTTAGTTTTGATAAGAATGTCCTTTACTTGAGTTTGCTGCCTAATCCATGTGTGTCTCTTCTTATCTAACAGTCTGATTCTCAATATAATTCATTTCATTCTTTGCTGTGTCATTCTCAGCTTCTCTTTCATTTCTTTCACCAATTCCAAAATTTCCTGTAGTTCACCTTTCTGCACTGTTTTGTCTCTTTCCAAACTTAGCATTGAAGTCCCATAATGATAGTATAGTGGGTTTTCTGCTCGTCTAGAAGACAATTTCTGTGTACATTTCTTCAATGGCTTGATGTTGGTGCATAAATTATTATAATCTCTTTAGCTTGTACCTCTTAGAAATCCTGAGTAGTAGTCTTAACACCTTAGGTGATATACTTTTGAATTCCTCTCTGAGGTTACTGCTATCCATATGCAGTAATTTGCATTTGTCAGTGTTAAACTTCAGTTGCCACTTCTCAGCCCATCTGTCCAACTTTTCTAGATCCTGTTGCAGTAGCACACTGTCATTAACAACCCTGCCAACCTTTGTATCATCTGCAAACTTCAACATTAAGCCTGACATCCCTTCATCAATATCATTGATAAATATACAAACCAACTATGGACTCAACACCGAACACTGGAGGACTTCACTAATAACATTAGTCCACAAAGAGCAGTGTCTATTGATTACCACTCTGTATTCTCCAACTCAAACATCCTTTTATCTATTGTAGCAACTTGCCCTTAATGCCATACTACTCCAATTTATACAGTAGTCTTCCATGTGCAACAGTATCAAAATCCAAATATATGATATCAAAATTATTTTTTGCATTTTTTGTGACCATATCATAGTATCCAATTAAATTGGTCAGACAAGAGTTCTACTTAAGAAACCTATGCTGTGGCTGAATTATTACTGCAGTCTTGTCTAGATCAGTGGTTCCCAAACTACTGAGATCTACGGACCCCCTCAAAAATGAAAAAAGTTTATGGACCACTTCAAAAATGGGGGAGAAAAGTTCAGACTATATATATGCATATGTTTCCCTCTCTCTCTCTCTCTCTCTCTCTCTCTCTCTCTCTCTCTGTGTGTGTGTGTGTGAACAATCAGTTTTCTGAAAATTAAAATTCAAAGTTATGTTTAAAACTACTCAACTTTATTATTTTTACAGAAATATAAAATAATAACTTCATCGATACATAGAATGAATAATTTGACCAGTTCCAGAGGGTTGTTTTGCAGACACCCCCAGTGGTCCGTGGACCCCAGTTTGGAAACCACTGGTCTAGATGATCCTGCAATGCTGCTTTCACCATTGACTTCATTATTTAACCCCAGAACAGAAGTTAAACTAACAGGTCTGTAATTACTTGTGTCACCCTTTGATCCCCATTTGTGAATTGGGGATACATTTGCAATCTCCAGTCTGTGGGACCACCCCTGAGTTCAAGAATGCTCTCATAATTTTGGCTAAGGGTTTGTTTACTTCCTTTGCCACCTCCTTTAATAAAACTGGATAGATCCATCAACCCAATGGGGATACATCAGCACATTTCCATGGACTGGAGATGTGCAAATGTATCTCCAATTCACAAAGGGGGATCAAAGGGTGACACATGTAATTACAGATCTGTTATTCTAACTTCTGTTCCAGGGAAAATAACGGAGTCACTTGTTAAGGAATTGACATAGGAGCATCTGGACAAGACTGCTGTTATAGTTCAGACACAGCATGGGTTTGTTAAGGGGAAGTCTTGTCTGACAAATTATGATGTGGTTATAAAGGAACTGGATGCAAAAAAATAATTTTGATATCATATACTTCGATTTCAGGAAAGCTTTGACACTGTTGGGCAAGGAAAACTACTGTACAAATTGGAGCAGTATGGTATTAAGATCAAATTGCTAAAATGCTAAAAGGGTGGTTAAGGGGGAGAAGACAGAGAGTGGTAATCAATGGACGCTGCTCATCATGGACTAATGTTATTAGCAGAGTGCCCAGGGGCTCAGTGTTGGGTTGTTATTTTGTATATTGATCGATGATATTGAAAAAGTATATCAGGCTTAATGTCGAAGTTTTCAGATGAAGGTTGGCAGGGTTGTTAATGACAGCAATGGCAGTGTGCTACTTCAACAGGATCTAGAAAATTTGGGCAGATTGGCTGAGAAATGACAACTGAAGTTTAACATTGCAAAGTACTACATATGGGTAGCAAGAACCCAAGAGAAACGTACCAAGTGTGTGGTACTACATTCAGGGAAGTGGAAAGTTAAAAAGGACCAGATATGAAGTTCTCTGAGCAATGCAAGCAGGCAGCCAGAGCAGGTCATGGAGTCTTGTCAATAATATATAGGGTTTCTCAAAAATATTGGTACAAACGTTTAGGGGAGGTAGGTAACATCTAAAGGAATGTGAATCGCATAGGAACCCATAACCGGAAACGTCACAGGAAAGTAGTAGCAGAGGCACAAGAAGCAGAAATGACACAAGACAGTAACTAGTGGCAAACATTTATTTGACATAATATTAACAATGTAGTATGAGATGGATGCATTTCATGATGTTACAACAGATGCTCGAAGGTTCCACCATGAGATGCGATGCATGTGTGACACAGATGCAGAATGGATTGGCGGATACAGTCGAACATGCCTGGAGTTTCTTTGACAGTAGCAGCAGCGCAGACGAATCGCGCCACAAGATCCATTTCCATTTCCACAGGCAATTCGTACACGATAGATTTGAGGGCCCCCCCCCCCCACAGAAAGAAATCAAGACTCGATAAACAGGTGAGTGTTGGGGCCAGGCAACGGGTCCACCACGGCCAATCCATCGATGCCCAAAACGCCTGTTCAAATGGTCACGAACACACCTCCCATAATGGGCAGGTGCCCCGTCATGCTGAAACCAAATGTTGCGTCTCACATTTTCTGGAACATCATCAAGTAACCCTGGTAGAACTTGTTCAAGAAAATCCGATAATTAGCGGAGTTCATGTGGGATGGTAACAGGTATGAGCCAACTAAGCAGTCACCAACCATACCTGAACACACATTTATTGTGAAGCGATGTTGTGCCACGTGCGGGGCACCACCATGTGGGCCCTCTGCTAATCCATTCATTAGGTGCATATCTGCCAGCTCACAGTTCGTAGATTGATGCATGCTCTTCGTGCGGCGACTACTGCTTGAATGAGTAAATCAGAAATTTTCCCTCTTGCGAACTGATGAACAGTGCCGTGTACCAACTTACAGTGACGTTTCCTGTCGGTTCCTATGCAATTCACATTCCTTTAGATGTTACCAACCTCCCCTAAACGTTTGTACCAATATTTTTGAGACACCCTGTAGAGGAATTTTGCTAGCAGACACAAAGAAGTGATTATACCATTATATAAGGCAATGGTCAGGCCATGCCTTGAGTACTGCATACAGGCCTGGAGGCCTCATTTTAGGAAATGATGTAGAGTTGAACGAGTAGAATAGAATGAGTAGATGTAGAATAGAATGCGTACAGAGAAGGGCAACAAGATTGGTGAGGGGAACAAAGAGGTCCTCTTACCAAGAAAGGCTTAAGTTCTGCAATTTGCAGTGGCTGGAGACTAGGCACCTGCGAGGTGGTCTGATTGTGGTGTATAAGGCCTGGAATGTGTTGAGCACACTGAATTCTGATGGGATTCTTCCACTTAGCTCAGATCACAAACATGGGGGGAGCATAAATTCAAATTGAGGAAAGACAGTTATAGAATAAATGTGCAGAAATTTGACTTTAGCCAGCTGGTGGTTAAATGCTGGAACTATCTTCAATCTGTCATGGAAGTTGATAGCTTAAATAAATTTAATGAGGAACTGGACAAAAGTTTTAGAGCAAATGGATATGTGAATTTTTTTTTTTTGGCTGATGCTACATAAGCTGATACGCTTGTTTTCTTGCATCACATGCCTCCATTACTACTACTGCCACCACCCCAGATGACTTTCTTATGTTTAACTTCAATAATTTCTCCTCCACTTTGCTTTCAGTTATTACAAAATCATTTAGCTTTGTGTTAGAGTTTAAGCTTTTGTCCTCCACTTCTGTACAGAATTCCTCATGTGTGAATGTAGATGCAAAATACTCAATTCAGTTTGCCAGCTATCTGAGCAGGATCATCAACAGTCGAACCATTAAAATCAAGCAGACCAATCTGATTCATCCTCTTCCTTCTAGAGTTTATAGAAGTAAAGAAGTCGTTATTGTTTTTCTTAGCATTTTTAACAAAGATTTCTCATAATCTGCCTTTGCTTGCCTAACCTCCTTTGTGACTCGATTACAAAGTTGTTTATTTCTACCATAGGCTTCTGTGTCGCCCAATAATTTATATGCATTTCATGCATTTTTGAGAGGCATGGGATGCATATTTCAGCCTGTGCAACATACAAATCAGTGTAGGAATACACTGATTTGACACACTTTTAAAAACAAATACACATTTGGATAGGGGCAACATTCTGGTTGTGTTCAATAATTTGAATTTAATGAACATTGGTTCTTAGAAAAAAATGAAATGAAGTCAGTATATTGTGTTTATAAATAGGATAAATTCATTTGAAAATTTCCAGGAAAAAAAAGTCGCCCAACCCGTGTCAGAGACTGAACTTGGCAACATTATATAAAAAAATAAAAAAGAAAAAAAATAAAAGAAAAAAGGAGGGGAAAAAAGCCCTTAAAGTGCCTCCCATCTAGGCTGGAATTGAACCTTGTCCACCACAACATGGTATAGCTAACAGCAATCATAATAACCAGGCATTCAGTGTACTGGATGCTTAGAGCTAAAAGGAATATATTTAGAGAGTACAGGTAACCCTCGTATAACATGGTAGTTCGGTTCCAACAAAATCTCATGTAATGCGAAACCATGTTATACAGGACTAAGAACCAGTACAAATTTGGGGGGGGGGGCGTACGTTCTAAAAGCTAACAAAAATATGCTATTCTTTTTTATAACTGTCGGAAACTTAATTTTTATAGTAGTAGTAACCTAATATTTTAACTTTATTTTTATAATAATAGTAACTTAAATAGTAATAACTGAATAAACATCTTACCTTACAAACTGTGATACTTATATGTGAGATAATGTATGTTCATTTCATTTTTTTCCTCTTCATCACTGCTAAGCAATCTCTTCTGCAGCATCTAGATTTCGTCTACCTTGTGCTCTCTTTAAAAGTCACGAACTGCACTCTTCGAAGTCACAATTATTTTTTATGGTCTCAAACAAGCACAAGCTCAATAGCACATAATTGGGAAATCCCTACCCAGGGATTTCCGAACAAAATACAATGGACCCCCACTTTAAATGATACGTGAAAATCAGAAGAATATTTTCCAGTTAGCAAAATAAAAATAAATTTATGCTTACATACCTAGCTTAATTAATACATACTGTAATATGTACATACTAATTGATATTTCTGTTCACTGACTTTTTTTTGTTGTAAAATTTAAAACAGTAAAAATGATAAGCAATTAATAACAAACAAGTAGCATGCACAAGTAGCAACAAAACACAAGATTTATTTATGATTGAATATTTCATGGAAGAGGAAACACATTTCACTCTAATAACATGAAAACCTACAGAATTCCAGCTATCTGTACTATAGGAAATGCAAGATCGAGTTTACTACCCATTTATAATTGATTACACTAACAGAAAAGACCAATAAACTGGAAACTACAAATTGTTTTTGTTTTATGGTAGTGACCTCCAGAAATGTGTTTTAGAAAAATATCACAAAGGCAATAACAACTAGCAAGTCAACAGCAGGGATTCAACAAAAAGGAATGGAAACGTTGAAAATTACATTAACATAATAGCAGGGTTTCCCCAGCACAAAAGCTCCAAAATACTGTGTTATGCGAGATTTCAAGCAATTCTCAAACTGTGTTAGAGCGAAACCCTGTAGAAATACTGTGTTGTGTGAGGATTGCTGCAATTTATAAAACGTGTTAGAGTGAAACCGTGTTGTAGAAGTACCATGTTATACGGAGATTGCCTGTAGTTTCTTATAATTGCATGTTGGATGTAATGTGGGTGTAACAGGGATGTGACATTTTCTGCTGCATCCAAAATATGACTGAAGGTGTGCCTGATGCTGCATACTCTGAAAGGTACTGTAGCATCTTAACATTGGGGTTGGAGTACAGCTCAAAACATTATCAATGATAAGGACTTTCTTTGTGTTTACATACTTTATTTTATGAACAGAGCTCGAACCCTGGTCTAATCTAGAAGCATGTGATACGCACTACTGCTCCTTCAAACCTGGCTACGGAGGCGCATGTTTCAAGTGAGCGGGAAGCTAATGCTGGGGAAGCGAGCCTAAAAAACTTCAAGGGTTGTGTTAAGGTTGTTAAATATACAAGAACAGTAAGTCTTAATTGTTTTTATAGTAATGTTAGAAGTGTCGTCAATGAAATGAGCGAATTCGAACTGCTGGTTAAAACAAGTAACGCGGACATAATAGGGCTTACAGAGACGTGGTGCCACAGGGAAATTGGGGATGATGATTTTCAGTATGGCTTGTATAATGTATTTAGGAATGGTAGGGTAGATAGAAGGGGTGGTGGGGTAATGCTTCTTATCAGAAGCAGCCTGAGTGCGATAGCTTTCCCGGATTCAGACATTTCTCATGCTAGTATAGAATCTGTATGGTGTGAGATAGTTGGAAACAAAGGTATAATGCGAGTAGGAGTAATCTACAGACCAGGTGATTGTGAAGATTATGACGAAAGTCACTACATGCAAATGGAATGGGCAAGTAAGCGTCAATGTCTTATGTTATGGGTGATTTCAATTTGCCTCTAATTGATTGGTGTAAATGGGAAGGAAACTCGACGTGGGGAACAAAATTTTTAAATCAACTAGATGACTGTTATTTGTATCAACATGTCAGGGAAAGTACTGGAGAAAAGAATATCCGAGACCTCATCATCACCCATGAATCAGAAGACATAACAGAGCTGACAGTAGAGGAACCAGTAGTGGGTGATCACGGAGTTCTACGGTGGATGATGATGAGAGAGGTAGCAGTAGTAAAAGGCAAAGGAATGGGTTTTAATTTCAGAAAAGGAAATTACGATGCCTTAAGGTACTACATGGCCTCTATTAACTGGGTAGATATTGCACAGAGAATGAATGCCATTGAACTGTGATATGCTTTTAAAACATTAATCACAGATGCGTTGAATGCGTATTTACCATTAAAAAAAATACTCCACGAGGAGGGTTTCAAGTTGAATGAATAGTGAAGTTGCCACATTACTTGAGCAGAAAAAGGTGGCATGGAAAGGTTACAGAGCAATAAAAAGTACTGAGCGTATAACAGCTACAAGATGATCTGTAATAGAGCCACAGAAAAGGTTCAACAGGCAAAGGCAGTTTTTATCGGAAATCACTAGCAAACAGAGCAAAGAGGGGGATAAGGAATTCTTCACATATATAAATGCCCAGAAGAGCAAGACAACCAGATCGGACCATTAGTAAGGGAAAGGGGATAGTATTAAATACAGCAGGTGCCATTGCAGATGAACTCAACAGTTATTTTGCAGCGATATTTGCAAATGAAAATCTTTTGTGGCAATGGGAAATTGTGGGAGCGAAGTTGAAAAATATGCAATTAATGATATTGAAATTTTGCAAGATTATTTAATGAAAAAACTTTCAAGCCTACAGGCCAGTAAGGCTTGTAGGCTTGAAAATATACCCTATAATCTTAGGGGAGGCGGCAAGTGAGTGCATTGAATCATTGAGGCTAATTATGGGAGAATCACTGGGGAGATTCTGTTGGATTGGAAAAGTGCCAACGTATCTCCCATACATAAGGGTGGCTCTAAGAGTGAAGTGGGAAATTATCGACGTGTCAGTCTGATTTCAGTGGTAGGGAAAATCATGGAGGCAATGATCAAGGGTGGAATTCAGGATCATTTGGATAGAACTGAAATTCTCAAGGATGCTCAGCATGGTTTTGTAAAGGGAAAATCATGTTTAACAAATCTGGTTTGCTATTTTGAAAGGGTTACTCACGAGCTGGATTTAGGGAATAATTTCGACATTGTTTATTTAGATTTCAGCAAAGCTTTTGACTCAGTCCCACATGAGCAGTTGCTTTATAAGCTGGGAAAGGTTGGAATCACTGGAATAATCCTTAGATGGATAGCAGGATGGCTTCAGGGCAGGAGGCAGAGGGTTGTGATAAATGGCTATTCCTCAGATTGGGTTGATGTAAGAAGTGGGGTTCCCAAGGATCAGTATTAGGACCACTGTTGTTTTTAATTTTCATAAACGACATCGATGAAGGGATAGAGGGAGTGATGTATATTTTTGCAGATGATGTTAAAATTGGTAGAGTAGTTAATGATCACTGTCAAGCTGAGCTTCTTCAGAGAGACCTAGATAGACTTCAGGAATGGTCAGAAAAATGGCAGCTATGCTTTAATCCAACAAAGTGTAAGGTATTATAGCTGGGAAACAGTAATTCCAAAATAACTTATTCACTTGGTGGAGTTCAACTAAACCCAGTACTGGAGGAAAGGGACTTGGGTGTTACAATATGGTCAGACATGAAATTCTCTGAGCATTGTAAACAGGTTGCAAGGAAGGCCCATGGTGTCCTATTGATGATCTATCGAACTTTTGCAAGTAGAGATAGGGACGTGATAATCCCATTATATAAGGCTTATATTAGACCACACTTGGAATACTGTGTTCAAGTATGGACCGCACCTAAAGAAAGACATCGAGCTTCTTGAAAGGGTGCATAGAAGGGTAACACGCCTGGTGAGATCAGCAAAAGGGCGTCCTTATGAAGAAAGACTTCAAATATGTGGGTTGCAGAGTTTGGAAACTAGACACCTCAGAGAGATTTGATTGAGGTGTTTAAGGCTCTGAGAGGCATCAGTAAAATGAATTAGGACGAAATTTTCAAGATTATAAATGATGCTAGAATTAGGGGATCCTTTCCTGATCCTTTTTGATCAGGAAAGCTCTCTTAGTGATTTCTTGAAAAAAATACCAATCTCATCAGCACTAAATGCTTGCTCTGGATCAGTTTACACTTGTGCATGTTATGTCTGTTCTTAAACTTCTCAAATCACTTTGTATTGTGGATTCAGAAACATATAATGAACATAGGTTTGAATAAATCTTGAGCAAAACAATGCCCTTTGTTTATGGGTGAGTGGAATATGAAATGCTCAAATTAAATTAAATTACAGACAGGGGATACTAGGCATTCAAACTCCTTGTGAGTACTGCTGATTGGTGATTGTCAAGATGGGGGAGTTAATATAAAATACAGTTGAGCCAACTTGCTATCAAGTTTAAAACAGAAAAGTATATATACATACATTAGCAGATTTTACTAAGGGCAGAACAATGTAAGAAAGACTACAATGTCCAGTAAGGCTTTTATATCTTCAGAATTTTCACTCATTAGTTGTCTGCAAACAGCAACCTTATTAGTCCCTTGACATCTATTACTGATCATTTTGGCTGGGTTTAGAGACTTTAATCTCAATCTCCTCATCCCATGTTGTGGTGACTGTGGATTTCTGAGTTGATTGTCCATTTCTCACAGCTCTGCAGTTGCACAGAGTCCAGATGACATCACTGGAATTTTATTGTTGATTATAACTTGTGTTCCTGTTATTCTGCCTTCTGTCAGTCTGTAGAACCCACATATAATTCTGACCACTTCTTATTAATCTTACTCTGCCAAGTCCAAACGACAATGTCTCTTGCCAGGTTTTTACAGAAATTTATGTGAACCAAAAGTATATTAATGATGAAAAATGCCTAGAACAGCAACTGTTTTTCCTTGGATAGAACATGTGATCACCAACTCTTTCGAACTGTTAACTCTTTTCGCTTGTCTCACGTGCCCCTTATGTGGCCTCAGAGAAGATTACAACCTGGGTGGTGAAGAGGATAGTGAACCTCAGCTCCCAGTGACAGCTTCTGGTGCAAAGAACTGCAAGATAAATGGAACAATACAGAACTTGTACCTGATAATTTCCTATACAGGTTAGGGTGGATTTGAATACCTAAGTCCCAAAGCAGCAAACACCATCTGGAAACAATGCTTGGTAAAAAAAAAAAAAAAAAAAAAAATCAAACTCATCCACAGAAATGAACTCCTATCTCATATTTTATCAGAAGTCATGGCACGTAAGGAGATAAATTTGCAATCATTCAGATTTTCAGGCATGAACTGGTTGTGCATAGAAGGGTAATTAGCACACTACCTGCTAGAATACCCCCAACAGGCCTGGAATGTATATTCAGACTATATATATATATCCAAACTACACCCAAAAATCTCTCTCTCCTCACTGAGGTAAATTATCAACCAGTCTTGAAACCATGTTTATTGAAGACACTTGGGGGAAAAAACTACCCTAAAAGCAATGATAAACTACACCCCCCCCCCCAGGCACAGGCTTCAACAAATTCACTATGACTTAAAGGAATGATCAACAGTTAGTCCATTCTTGTGCCATTCAATGCTATACTAGCCTTCTTTGAAGAAAAATTCAAGATGGCAATGATATATTTAGATGAAGACAGCTTTTGAATATTGCTGAACAAGCCAATTTTGAAATTTTTAGCATCCTACATGGAAACAGATAAATCCAGCTTTTTAACAGAAATCAGACCTACACCTGACATTAATGCTGGCATCCTTTTTGACAGCCATTAACAAACCTTCTGGTGCACAACAGAACTGATATAGACTGCTTGCCATATCATTAATCCTCTGTTGACAGTTGACTACATCCTACCAAAGCATATGTCAGACACAACCACAAATATGCATGTAGGCCTTTGAGGAGACATAACCAGATGGTCTGTACATGACATGTCAATGGCACCACAGATCAATATGTTGACAACTGGTGATGTGATCTTCAAATGGAAGTGAACTAATGTTGAAACCATCATGAAACAACCAGGAAAACCTCCGAAGTTGATGGGTTGTGATAGGAGAGCCCTGCAAAGGAGTGCCCATTTTAAATGCAGGTCAATGTTGTAGCATACATACATACAAGCCAGCCACTAATCACCCTGAACTGATACTAGAGACTATCTAGCTTGGTACAAGTCCTGCAGTCCTTGGATTGGACTGTAGACCAATGGAAAGTTGTGCTTTGGAGTGATGAGTTGTGGTATGTGGTTTGTTTGTTTGTTTGTTTGTTGTTTGGTTTTTAGGAGCATTAGCAACTAAGGCCATATTGCTCCGGGATATGCGGTGGTCATTCCCTGACCTTTCCGCATCCTCCGTATTTGGTGGTGACGGGCTCAAACCCCGGTCTAATCAAGAAGCGTGTGCTACGCACTGCTGCTCCTTCCCACCTGGCTACGGAGGCACCACAAGAAACACTATATATAACATCAATTAGAATAATGTCATATGGTAGAGTATTGCAAGTTTCAGGGTTCCACAAGCTTCGTAAAGTACCATAACTTCACTTATGGTACTTTATGTAAGTAAAGTACCATAAGTGAAGTTATGGTACTTTATGGTACTTTACTTACTTTACATAAGTAAAGTACCATAAGTGAAGTGATAAATTGGGAGCATATGTTATGTTACAAAGGGTAATATTCCTCCTTTTTTGCTTCAGTGAGTTTCACTTTTGTGTGCTTTTCATTAAAAATGTTTTTTGTTTTAAATTGAACATGAAAGAAGCTTATCTTCTTTTGGTGTTCAAAACAAGCTTATCTTCCGATTTCCATGTGATAATACAAAGTAACAAAACTTAATTAGAATATAATGTATCAACATGTGATATTATGGTTTTCAGAAAGATGTAACTGTTATAAGCTTCTTTCAATAAAAAAAAAATTGTATGGCACATTAATGCTAAGCAGAGTTGAACAGCTGTGCCTTCTGAAATCACTTCAAAAAATGATTCAATGTACAGTATAAACTTTAAAAGAAAGAAGTATGTTTTGTACTTTGAAAGAAGTACATTTCCATGATGGAAAAAAATCTTTATTCAGTCTAACAGGACAGCTGTAATTGATTTACTAGGCATACTATGCATTATCTTTAACATTTCTTGCCATTCTATATATGATTTCATAGCTTTGAAAAGGATGTCATGTGCTGTTGTTTGCAAAAATTTATAGCTAAATATATTGAAAATGACAAATGTTGTAGCTCATTCTCATTTCCTCTCTGAGAAAAATGTTTACTTTCATGAGTTTCTTATGCGCAGTAACCATTTCACTGATGTACTGCATGTTTCTGTTTTTTTTATTGCATCTCTAATTGAGGTAAAAATAGGCAAAAGCTGAGCATATACAGTAATTACTCTTGGATAAGTCTTGTTTATAAAAATTTAATTGTCCAATTGGGAGCATAAACCTGCAGTAGCTGGTTCTCCCTCTGTGAGGAATGGAATTTGCTTTTATTTTAAAATTTGTCTATTTGCCATAAACTGCATTTTTTTATATATTCCACCTGGGAGATATGATCACACTATGATCACAATATACAGGGTGTTTCAGTTAAACGTTTCAGAACTTCTAAGAGGGGTAGGGTACATCCTGATAACTCGAAATCATATAGCAATGTGGGGTCGGAAATGCTTTCCTGAAGCGGTGTTGTACACAGAAGCACCATAAAGAAAAGAGACCGTAAGTGAGAAATCGTTTTAATAATACATGAAAAGAAGCAAAAGGTACATGGATTAAAGTAAGTGTTCGAAGTTTCTTC
This sequence comes from Mastigoproctus giganteus, assembly GCF_048544385.1. Taxonomy (NCBI): domain Eukaryota; kingdom Metazoa; phylum Arthropoda; class Arachnida; order Uropygi; family Thelyphonidae; genus Mastigoproctus; species Mastigoproctus giganteus. Next base: position 190,859,495 of record NC_143578.1, read on the forward strand.
CACGGGCTACAATGCACGCCTCACATCTCCGACGCATGGACATCCGAACATTCTGGAATACTCCAGGCGAATTTCTTCGGCAGCTACTGCGATTCTTGCAACCAGCTCCTCAGCATTGTCAACAGGGGTGTCATAAACTAGCGATTTCATATGACCCCAGAAATAAAAATCAAGACATGATAGGTCGAGTGAACGAGCAGGCCAACGCACGGGACCACCACGTCCGATCCACTGTTGACCAAATGTGACATCCAGGTAGTTATGAACATCTCCGCTATAATGGGCAGGGGCTCCATCGTGTTGGAACCACATTGTCTGTTGCGTCGATGCAGAAATCTGTTCATCTCTCAAAAGTTGTGGCAATACTTGCTGCAGAAAGATCAAGTAGATAGGTCCGGTTAGACGACACGGTAACAGGTAAGGTCCGATGAGGTGATCTCCCATAATACCGGCCCATACATTGACCGAAAATCGAATCTGTGCTGCACGACGTCGTATTGCATGCGGGTTCTCGACCGCCCAGATATGGTCGTTATGCGTGTTGAAAATTTCTTCCCTTGTGAAGGATGCCTCATCGGAAAACAACACTTCAGCAGGAAAAAGGGGATTTGTAGCACATTTTCCAAGGTACCACTCTGCGAAAGCAATACGAGGTGCATAATCCTCCGGTTGCTGTGTCTGGACATGCTGCCTGGAGTATTCCAGAATGTTCGGATGTCCATGCGTCGGAGATGTGAGGCGTGCATTGTAGCCCTTGGAAGAAACTTCGAACACTTACTTTAATCCATGTACCTTTTGCTTCTTTTCATGTATTATTAAAACGATTTCTCACTTACGGTCTCTTTTCTTTATGGTGCTTCTGTGTACAACACCGCTTCAGGAAAGCATTTCCGACCCCACATTGCTATATGATTTCGAGTTGTCAGGATGTACCCTACCCCTCTTAGAAGTTCTGAAACGTTTAACTGAAACACCCTGTATAATATCCCTTGATATACAAGGGATAATAATTTTATGTTAAATAAAAAGGGACATTATTTGTCAAAATGTTTTCATGCATTTTCTAAACTACTGTATTTTTAAAACAAGACCTACTCTGCTTAAAATCAGCAAATGAGGAAGGGGTGGAACCCTAAATCCCCCTTCCAGTCATGCCATTGGTGATAATTTTTAATACTACAGATTATTCAATAATTCTTTTTTTTTTTTTTTATGACTATGCATCCTCTTGGAGCTGCTCTTCAAAATTTGTCATTGTGACAATGCAATATCAGTCATAGGAAAGTGCAGCTGACTTTTTACATGCAAAACAGCTCCAACTGAAATTAGGCTTTGGCTTTTTAATTTCAATTTTTTAATAATAAGCCAAAGGGGATAAAATTACACAGGGGAACAAAAAATTAAGAGCTTCCTTTTATGTTGATAGTAAATTTATTGTGTGTGGAGTTTTTTTTTTTTGTTTCAACCATAACATACTACCAGAGGTTGTCAAGGTAAGGTTGTACATGCAGCAAGAGAGCAAGCTCGAAATGTTACTTACCAGCCAATAAAATTTCACGAAAATTATTCTTAATCCACTATGATCTGATAGATAGGAGATAAATGGAGTGGTGCTAGAGCACATCACACAGCCAGATTTTATCAAACCTTCCAGATGTTGGCATTGCAAATGTTACAATGACTACACTGCACTATTTCAGCAATATAATAGTACAGTAAACCCCCGCTATTCGCAGTATCTGTATTCTGCAGTTTTGCGGTCACTGATTTAATATAAAATGAAACCTTAAAAAATGTGATTTTAAAGCACTGAACATTTTCCGCCATAAAAAAACATGGGCATGACTAAAATTATCTTTCCCAGTCAAAACAGTGCTCAGTGGGTGGGGGGGGGGGGGTGACAAAATCGCAAGCGTGGATGTTTCTCACTAATCCTTGTTCAGTATGTGTTATGCGCTTGTCATGGAAGGTTTCATCGTTTGCTTTTAATTTATATGCTTATAAATTGAATAAATTTAACAATTTATAAATTGATATGCTTACAAAAGTGACAAATCTACCGTTTTCCAGTGTAAAACAGACTTTTTCGAGTGTGTTAATGGAAGAAAGTGACTTTATTGTGGACAAGTTCTTTCTAATCAGTACAAAAATATGGCTACAAATAACAAGGGAAATGTGAAAAGATCAAAGAAGGTGATGACATTAGCGAATGAAATTTCTAATGGTGAAAATGTTTCAGTGGCAAAACATTATAAAATCAATGAGTCAACGGTACGATCAATCAAGAAATCGGGAAAAAATTCCGCCATAGTGTCTGTGAAAACACGCTAATTGCTTCAAAAATTTGCTCTGTAACTCGTGATGTTAAATTAGAAAAAATGGAAAGGTTTTAAATCTGTGGATAGAAGACCGAACTCAAAATAAAATTCCGTTAAGTTCACTCATCATTCGTGAAAAGGCAAAATTCCTTTATCAACACTTTAGCAAAATTGGTGAGATAAGGTTTTTTAGCTAGCAAAGGCGCTGGTTTGAAATTTCTAATAAATATTACATTTAATATGAAATTGTTTCTTATTTTCATTTCGATGCCATATGCTTGCATTTCACTATGTACTGTCTATGTACATAGTCATATTATGAAGGTACACATAATACATACATAGACAAAATTTTAGACTAGTTTTTCTTATATATTTCATACTTTGGAACAGAACCCCTTTATTACTATGGGAGCCATAACTCAGTATTCGCGGCATTTCTCAGGAACAACCCCCGCAAATAGTGGGGGTTTACTGTATATAATAACATAAGTAATATAAATACATATCTTAAATAAATTTAAGATATGTATCATATTACTTATGTTATTATATATAGTAACAAAAGAACTTTGTTTATGTTAACTGTATTTTTTTTTTTTTTTTTTTTATGCTGAATCCAACAGTGTTATCAGTTTATCCCTAGTGTCAATATTTTGGCAGAAAGTGAAGATTTTATTTTTGCACCATTTATATTTGTTACAATGCATACTGTGTGTGCGTGTGAAGAGTTTTCAGAAATGACTGATGAATCTGGCAAAATGAATAACTGGGTTTCCCTAATCTGCAAGAATTGGGTGACAGTGAGGAATTTCAGTCTCACCCAATCTAATGCAGATTTGGTTAGACTAATTTGGCATCAAATCCAATGCAGAACTCCAGGCATTCCATTTAAAGAGTGTTGCTTCACAATGGAAATATACACTGATCACTTCCTGTTGTGCATCACTCTTTCACATTAAAGAAGACTACAGAAATGTGAAGCACGTATTAGTTTCTGTTGCTTTTTCTGCTTGGGATAGCACTACAAGAGAAGAGAATGAGCTGGCACAACTGAGGTACAACCTGGTGCACACAATATAGTAAACAATCTCAATATTTCCACCAATCCATATCAAGCTGGAGCTGGTCAAACAACTTGTTAAAGTGCTGGATCCTCAACGCAACACTTTCAAGCACATACAATCTACAATTCCAAAATGATTCAAAAGTGAAAGGCGGCACATTTATGGGTTCATAAATTAAACAGATGTTGGCTAAATAAAAGACAAAGTAACTAATGGTGGGCAAAAATGCCTGGCAGTTGTTTTGCCTTCTAGGGAATGGTTTTCTTGGTGACATTAATACCAAAAATTACGAATAACTAGTTGGACGAAATTCAAAGAAAAACGGAAATCCCCCCCCACTTTTCACTAATGTTACACAGAATTGGTCTGGGCGTTGTTAGTAAACAGATGGGGAGGAATTCCAACAGGTTATACTGTCAATGGGGAAGAGGTATCAAGAACAGTGGGATGAAACTATGATGGGTGAATATTTCTTGGTAAATTTACATTTTTAGAGGGTTTTTTTTTTTTTTTTAAACTTCATGGGGGGATACATCAAAGAAATGATTCATTTCTTTGATACAAAGAAATGAATCATTTCTTTGTATCAAAACTGCATTCTCGTGACTACCACTGGAAATTAATCAAAAGAATCATTATTTATTATTTGTTCAAATAAATTCTGCTATGCTTATCTTACTTAGAAATATTAATTTTTTGAAATAAATAAAATGACAAAATACATGTACTAAAAAAAAGTAAAAATTTTTAGAGTATTATTAAAAATATTTATAAGATTATACCACTCATTCAGAAATAGTATAACAATCAAATTTATACAATAAATAAATATAATATAATAATCAAATTTAGTTTGATGATAGTTGAGACTGCAATATTTTTAATTGCAGTAAAGTTTAATTCTCATTAATGCAGGGATAAAAAGTTTCATCATTAAAATAAAGTATCTATTCCTGATACTTCTTTCTGCCTTGCTAATCAAGTGAAGACTGTTTTAATGAATGTAAGAGCTAGAAATCATGAAATAAACTAGGCCTGTTTTGTTATTGCTCCGATTTTCTTTTCATATGTTTTCTTTGTACTGGTTGATTACTGCATATGATTCATTCTATAATGTGGAAACCATAGAAGGAATACGTATATTGAAAGAAGAGGGAAAACATATTTTAAATTATTTTGCCATATTTTTTAAAACTTCTGCATTTTTCTTCAAGTGAATGCTCCTATAATCATATTTACAATTTGCACTACACACTACTGTTCAGAATTTTCCAAGAAAAATTTTTTCTCTTGTGAGCCAGTAAATTTAGGTCTAGATGGACTTTGAAAATAATTCATTGTATCACATTTTTAGCCTATTTCACAAGTTTCATTTGAACAAGAGTGTTTCGTTCAAATGAGACTAACAAAGCACTAACAATAAGGGAAGTTAGCTGGGACCTAGAAATATTTTGATTTTAGTGAATATTTCATTAAAACTGTATTTGCTGTTACAGGATTTTAAATTTCATACAGTATTATTGCATATTTTCATACAGTATTATTGCACTCTTTTTTTCATTTCTTTGCAAACCACTGATGCTGTGCAGAAAAACTAAGGTTAAATTTTTAAGGTTATATTTAAGGTTATTTTTAACGTTATAATCTTATATTTATAAGGTTATAACGTTATCAGTATAACTAAATTCATAAAAAATTAATCAAGAAATGCACATAAAAGAACCTCTGAAAATTTGTTACACGTTGTTATACACCTACAGAAATGCCATGTCCTTTGGGTTTTGTTGTTCACGAAGTTCTTTCAGTTTCTAATAAGATAATGGCACAATAAAATTCTTTATATTTATTTCAATTCTACTTTTAATTTTTAATATTAGAATTTTTAAAATTTCAAGCTCTGCTTTCATAAGGGCCTTCTGAATATTTTCTCCAATTTCCCTGCTATACAAGCAAAGAAAATATTTACTAATAAAAGTTCCTATACACATAACAAAGTAAAAAACTTTATGCCAACTAGTACAAGAATACTGGTGACCCTTGCTGAATACTGCATTGCTGCGTGTCACTTAATTGAACTGAATTAAGTTGAACAAGATCATTACACAATTGGCAATAGTGTGGTTTTCTCAACTGTCTTTAAAGCGGCAAATGCATCCAAAACTCAAATTTCAATGATACTCTACTGCATTTTGCTATTTCTTTTAGTGAGTAGCATATAACCCATTATAAATCATGAATAAGCAATCTGATTTCATCACCCATCCCCACTGGTCAAATATAAATGGGTGAAATATGCTGTATCAATACTGTTTTAACAACAAAAATTACCTAAAGTCCAGAGATAAACAAGTGCATTCTTATTGATGATTCAGTTTCACTTAATTAACAGAGCCTTTGGCCTGAGGTCATCAGTTGGATCATAAATCATCAGGAGTCTTCTATAAGATTTTCCTATGTAGATTTCTTTACACCCTCGGACTGGTTAGAGCACTCCAGGAGAGCAATCTAGGAAGCCCATTTATATACAAAAAACTTCAGCTACACAGCCATAAACTGGAAAGATGGTGTAACCTTCAGAGAAGAATATTTCCCATTATTTGAAGATGAAATCCCAAGCATACAGATGACCCCATGATTAGGAATGATGTAATAAAGGATCCAAAGCTTCGAGAGAACTCTGTTCGGAATTATCCGACAACTGATTCACAGCCTAGTATAACCTTGGAAGAAGTAGATGCTCTAGCTTGTTTGGAAAATGGAATTCCAGAGCAGATCCAAAACATTAAAAATTTAACATAGTTAACTGAATGTACCTTTGTGTTGGAAATCCTCTCTTCTGCCTCTGGATAATATTCAATAAACCATTTAATTTGCGAGATTTTCACCTTTTCAAGTTTAATTTCCACATAATTCTTTCGTAGAACACAAGTAATAGTGAGGATATGTGGTTTTTTTTGTTTTTTTTTTAAATTCTAATTGACTAATGTTGGGCACTGAAGTCAAAATAAGAACAAATTATCATTTAGAAGCATTTATATTTATTTATCAAGTTCTCAGTTTCACAAATTTTCTTCAAATTTCCACAAAGAAATTCACTCCACAGAACAGACACTGAGCATAAAACTGATTCTTGCAATCAGTTTTATGCTCACATGCTGGGTGAACTCACTCAAGAGTTATAAATAAGAATGCCCTTCAAGTGCTTCTTTGTTCAGACAACGTACTGTCACCAAATTTCAATATGAGTAACATCTGAATGTTAAAGTGATGTTTCTTTCCACCAAATACAATTTAAATTCTATAGCATATGAATAAAAATGGCTGCAACATAATAAGAATGTTTTAGTGATTCTATTACAATATTAACAGCTATTAAAACTGTTGGAAAAGCACAGGCAAAAATCAAGCAGTCAAGTGTGAATGCTTGAATGATGAAGCTATTTAACATTGACAAATGTAAAGTACTACACATGGGAAACAGCAACCCCAGAGCAACGTATCAACTCTGTGGTACTACACTGACAGTGGTAGAGAATGAAAGGGACTTGGGGGTGATTGTGCAGGCAGATATGAAGTTCTCTGAGCAGTGCAGACGGGCTGCAAGCGTAGCTCATGGAGTATTGTCAATGATATACAGGAATTTTTCCAGCAGGGATAAGGAGGTGATTATTCCATTGTATAAGGCAATGGTCAGGCCACACCTAGAGTACTGTATACAGGTCTGGAGGCCTCATTTCAAGAAGGATGTAGAGCTGCTGGAACGAGTACAGAGAAGGGCAACAAGATTAGTGAATGGAACAAAGGGGTGCTCTTACGAAGAAAGGCTTAAGTTTTGCAAATTACAGTGTCTGGAGACTAGGCACCAGCGAGGTGATCTGATAGAGGTGTATAAAGCCTTGAATGGTTTAAGCATGCTGAATGCTGATGGGATTCTTCCTCTAGCTCAGAAAAATCACCTGAGAGGGCATAAATTCAAATTGAGGAAAGACAGATGTAGGATAGACGTGCGGAAATTTGCCTTTAGCCAGCGGGTGGTTGGTTGGTGGAACAGACTGCCATCCCTTGTGGTGGAGGTTGATAGCCTAAATAAGTTTAAGGCTCAGCTGGACAGGTATTTTGAACGAACAGAGGGGTGAAGTGGAAGTGGGTTTTTTTTTTTTTTTTTTTGGCTGATGCTGCATAAGCTTGCTTTCTTGCATCAAATGCCTCTGCTAATGCTAATGCTATGACCAGAAATAGTGAATGACATTAACCCTTACCAAAGTTTTTGGAAAATGGCTGGGACCTAAGGTTTTTCACTAGCAGTGGACTTTAAATAATTATTTAAATTATTTGAAATCATACAAAAATTATAATAATTATAATAAAACTAAAAAACTGCATTACTTTTTTGATGGGATCTTCTCACCTGATTCAGTTTTGTTAACTGTTCATTTCATCATGAGTTTAAACATAATGGCCTTCACAGTTTATGAAGAGCCAGAGGGAAAAAATTGAGTAGCAGCAGAGACGAATTAACAAGCTAAGGAATTCAGAGAGATTAAAAATCAGCAGAATTTCTTACCCTCTGACTTTCAAAGGGTTATAAAAATTAAGTGAACTAGTTGATGTGTTGACTCCCTTTGTGTGCATCAGCAAAAGGGTGAGAAAGCAAAGGCAAACCCAAATTACAGCTTTTATGACTCTGGCCTTTGTCCATGTCTGCCGTTTCTTTTCTACAGGTAGTAGCTCATATTATAAGGATAGTTCAAATGAAAACAGCAAAAGTTAAATAAATAATTATTTAAACAAGTAATAAGGAACTTCATTATTTTTAAGTAATACAATTACAATAATCTTACTTTTCATGTATTTTATGTAAAGAAAAAAATATATTTAAAAAAAATAAATTTTGTTGTTAATATAAACATGACATTTTACATTTCATAATACAAGGATTAAAATTACGGGTTGTTTTAGGTAACACCCAATGTCCTAAAAGGGTATAGGCAATACTCTTGCAGTGCAAAATCACCTTGCACAGCCTTCAGTTGTATAGTAACCCAGAATTTAGCAAAGGTCTCCTAGATTACATATGACTAAAATATAATAAATATGACCTTACTGCATATATTCCTCCTCCATGAGCTGGATCTCCAAATTCACCCACTTTACTGTAATCTGTTCCATTATAGAGAAACATCTGAAACATGAATATTTCAAAACTGAGTGTATATTTGAAATATCTTCTACAGATTTAATAAATTACTAGCAGAACACATGTAGTAAACATATAATTAACCTGAGGAACAAAAAAGGTTTCAGTAACTGATAACTTTATTTAAGTTAATTAAAAACTTCAAGTTAATAATAAAAAGGCCTACATCTATACTTTAAAAAAGAATTTTTTCTTCAAATGGCATGTAGTTTTACTGTACAAGCCTGCTACTTTGTTAAAAATATATAACTAAAAAAATATATATAAAGAAAGAGGAATAAATGAAATAAAAGAAACACATCAACAATCACTTTTTCAAACCTATGACGCAATCACTTAACTTATGAAAATTAATAATAATAGCCTACCCACACAAAGAAATGACATGGATTTTAGCCAATCGCAACAAACGGCTTGTCCATTAGTTACTACTAGCGCACTTCTAACACCCATCACTCAATAACATTTTCACCACTACGAGAAACAGAAGTTATACATTGTAAAACCTTTTGTTGTTATTAAGGTTTCTTCCCTCTGTGTTTGTGTTGTATGGTTGACTACAAATAAACTTAATGTCAACACATGAGAGAGAGCCTTTTGCTTACCTTGGTTTACTATGTATTGTCTTCTAAAGACTTCTGCAAATAGATTTGATTTTTTTTACTCTAAACGCCAACACAATTTGTCTCAAATTTTTTATGCAGGGTTCGCCCACAATTGCAACTTTGTTCGTGCTCAAAATAAAGTTAACTTTACCCCTCATTAATTGCAGTATGAAACACACACATGTAAACTCTAATATTCTTCTGAAAGTAGTAGTAGTAGTAGTGGCATGTGATGCAAGAAAGCATGTGTATGAGCTTATGCAGCATCAGCCAAAAAAAAAAAAAACAAAAAAAAAACAAAAAACACCATTCCCTCCAAATGAGTGTCCAGTTCCTCCTTAAATTTATTCAACCTATCAACTTCCACAACAACAGATGGAAGTTTGTTCCAGCAATTAACCACCTGCTGGCTAAAGGCAAATTTCCACACATCTATTCTACATCTGTCTTTTCTTAATTTGAATTTATGCCCCCTTATGTTCATAATCTGAACAAGTGGAAGAATCCCATCAGAATTCAGCGTGCCCAACCCAGTCAAGGCCTTATATACCTCAATCAGATCACCGCGCAGGTGCCTAGTCTCCAGCCACTGCAATTTGCAGAACTTAAGCCTCTCTTGGTAAGAGGATCCCTTCGTTCCCCTCACCAATCTTGTTGCCCTTCTCTGTACACGCTCAAGCAAATCTACATCCTTCCTAAAATGAGGCCTCCAGACCTGTACGCAGTACTCAAGGCATGGCCTGAACATTGCCTTATACAGAGGGACAATCACCTCCTTTTACCTGCTAGCAAAATTCCTATATATCATTGACAAAACCCCATGACCTGCCCTGGCAGCCTGTCTGCATTGCTCAGAAAACTTCATATCTGACTGCACAATTACTTCCAGGTCTTTTTCATTTTCTACCATCTTAAGTGTAGTACCACACAGTTGGTACGTTTCTCTGGGGTTACTTCTACCCATATGCAGTACTTTGCATTTGTCAAGGTTAAACTTCAGTTGCCACTTCTTAGCCCATCTGCCCAAATTATCTAGATCCTGTTGCAGTAGCACACTGCCATTACTGTCATTAACAACACTGCCAAACTTTGTATCATCTGCAAACTTCGACATTAAGCCTGATATACCTTCATCAATATCATTGATAAATATACAAAACAGTGGACCCAACACCGAACCCTGTGGGACTCCACTAATAACATTACTCCACGAAGAGCAGCACCCATTGATTACCACCCTCTGTCTTCTCCCACTTAACCATCCTTTTATCCATTACCCTTAGTAATGGATAAAGTAGCAACTTACCCTTAATACCATTCTGCTCCTATTTGTACAATGTCTTTCATGCGCAACAGTGTCAAAGCTTATTGGCTCCTCATCAGTGGGTGGGCAGGCACCTTGGTGTTGCAATAATGACAACCCAGTTGCGAAGTATGTAATTATTGCAAAATTATTGATTGAGGTGTATAAACTCTAAGAGGCAAAAGTATAATGAATGAGAATGGAACTTTCACTTTTAAAATGATTCCAGCCAAAATATTCCCCTATTTTTAGGATAATAAGTCTCTTTAATAAGCAAGTAAAACATACAATGAGATAGCTTTGCATTGGGAATACTTCCAAAAGGTGACTGTGCCACTACCATTGCCAAGTAGCAAATAGTCTCTATATAAGGGAAGAGTCTGACACTACAATCTGCAGTACACTGGTGTTTCACATAATCAATTGGATAATCATCAGCCATTTTCAATCCACTGCAGGATGAAGGCCTCTCCAGCAACTTTCTAGTTCCTTCTGTTTTGAGCACTGGCCATCCATTTACTACCCCAAACTCATGAATTTCATCTATCCATCTCCACCTTTGTCTTCCAGGTTTTCTTCTAGCTCCTCTTGGGTACCATTGTTATTTTCTTAGTCCATCTGTCATCATGTCTCTGAGCTATGTGTCCTGCCCAAGACCATTTTAGTTCTTTAGTTTTGATAAGAACGTCCTTTACTTGAGTTTGCTGCCTAATCCATGTGTTTCTCTTCTTATCTAACAGTCTGATTCCCAATATAATTTGTTCCATTCTTCACTGTGTAGTTCTCAGCTTCTCTTCCATTCTTTTGGTGAGTGCCCAAGTTTCACTTCCATAAGTCATGGTGGGGAGTATACATTGGTTCGTTATTTTACGTTTCAGACAAACTGGGATATTGCTCTTCAGTATGTGACTATATTTCCTGAATGCTATCCATCCAAAATTTATTCTTCTCTTGACTTCCAGCCATTTATCATTATTACAGCTAATAACTTGTCCCAGATAAGTATATGACTCCACCTTTTCAATTACTGCTCCTTCAATCATAATTTTCCTTTCTGTGGCATACTTGTTCATCATTACTTTTGTTTTAGCCATATTCATCTTTAGTCCAAAATCCTTACTAACTGTGCATAACTGATTAAGATTTTCCTCTAATTCTTTGGGATCGTGGCTTATGACCACAATGTCATCTGCAAATTGTAAATGGTTTAGGTACTCTCCGTTCACATTGACTCCTTTCTGTGACCAGTCTAATCTTCTGAAAGCTTCCTCAAGGGTAGCAGTAAACAGCTTCAGAGATATGTCTCCTTGTCAAACTCCTTTCTCGATTTTAAATTTCCTACTCTCTTTGTCTAGTCTAATAAAGGAGGTAGCACTCTCATATAGTTTCTTCAAAATCATAATATATGGGGTATCTATGCCTTGTCTTTCCAGTGCCCGAAACATTGCCTTATGCTGTATGGAGTCAAATGCCTTTTCATAATCCACAAATGCCAGGCATAATGGTGTTTTATGTTCATTTGCTTTCTCCATTAGCTGTGATATTACGTGAAGGTGATCCATAGTTGAGAATCCTGTCCTAACGCCAGCTTGCTCTTTCGGTTGATTCTCATCAACCGAAAGAGCTGGATACCTAATCAACTGGACACATGACTTTAACTAAGTTCCAATGTGGGATGATTACCAGCAGTAGTAGGGATCAGTATCTCCAGCAGAACAGGCATGCTACAAAGGAGCAATTGACTGTGCAACACAACATGGGCGGCACAACCTATTTCAATGTTAATCATGTATCAGACACTAGCATATTTTGGCTAACAAAGCTGACAGCTCAGTCACCCGAGTCCCCTGACTGATGGCTCGTCACAAGCAAATGCACCTACAGTGTTGCACAGAAAGCCATTGAACATTGGATGACTGAAAACAGGCTTCCTAGTTTGATGAACTAGGTCTCTATCTATCCATGTGGATAGATAGGCTTTGCACATTCAACACGAAGGTTTCAAATCCAATTGTGGGAAGAGGTTAAACAGCCAACAGGGCAATGGTCTGGGGGTTTTTTGGATGGCAAAGCCTGGAACCTATAGATCAGCACTTCACTGGAGATTCATACAGGTAAATCATTTCTGACCATGTGCACCCATTTATGATAATATCCTGAAAGAGGCCCCTGAGGTCGGGAAAACTCATGTCTAAGAATATATAAATTCATACACCGACCATTGAATAAAATTTAAAATTTAATATGACTACAATTTAAAAAAAAAAAAAAAAAAAAAAATATATATATATATATATATATATATATATATATTTACAATAAACTATTACGGAATGCTAAAAACTGTAATAAAAAGGTCATTTACAATAAAATTTGCTAAAATATAAAACATTAAAAGCGCTAAAAATCTGAAGCTTTCGGGAGCGTCAGCTCCCTTCTTCAACAGTGATATAACTTCCTGCGACATCTCCTTAAGTAGCAGGCTCACGGTACCTCCACACGTGGTATTTCTCCACGTGGTTCAATCGGCACATGGTCAATTATGATAATTATCTACTCAAACTGCAAAGACATCATTCACCAAGATGACACTCCATGTTACAGCACTTTACTGGTGTTGTACTAGTTCAAGCATTCTGATTAGTTCTCCATTCTCTCCCTTGGCTGCCAAACTTGCCTGATCTCAGCCTAATTGAATATATGTAGGACGTCATGGAATGGGTCATTCAGTAATCAAATACCTAGGAATGGCATGCAGTGTGGTTGTCTAGGATTAACTCAGTATTAGCATTATGTGACGCAAGGAAGCCCAAGGCTTTTGCTACACCAAACCAAAAAATAGTAAAAATTAATTAATTAATTAGAAATAAAAATAACAGATAAACAAAATGCCTATTTGACTTCCTCCTCACACAGGAATTTTCCCAAGCTGCCAGCCACAACCACCCATAGAGGTAACTTATTCCAGCAAGTTACAACTTGTGGGCTAAAAGAAAACTTCAAGCAATCCAATCTAAACCTCTTTCCCATAATTTTAAATTTATGCCCTTAGTTCTGGAATCATTTTAAAAGTGAAAGTTCCACTCTCATTCATTATACTTTTGCCTCTTAGAGTTTATACACCCTCATTCATTATACTTTTGCCTCTTAGAGTTTATACACCTCAATCAATAATTTTGCAATAATTACATACTTTGCAACTGGGTTGTCATCATTGCAACACAAAGGTGCCTGCCCACCCACTGATGAGGAGCCAATAAGCTCTGAAACGGTGTTGTATGGGTGATAGAATTCACTGAGAATAAGTAACAATAGTCTTCTCCTATGGTGAAGCGTTATTTATTCGAGGTAATGCATGGCAACTCGTTGTGAAGGTATTCACAATATGAGATATACTTAATGATGCCAATTTGTAACTACTTAAGTAGCTTTCTTAAGTACATCATTTCTGTACAATTCGTACAGAAATGATGCAATTTCACTAATTTGTACGCTAGTTCTTCCTCACTTAACAAAGGAATAAAATCTCTTCTTGTTTTATACCCTGCATAACAACATTGGCAGTAAAACTGTTTGATATTTCTGAGCAATGTATCTGCATGATAAATGACAGACAGGTTTTCAGCATTTATGAAATTGGCAATACCATCTTCCCTTTGAAATGCTAAGTTTATTTTAGCATTTCAAAGGGAAGATGGGCTAAAAGAAAACTCCAGCAATCAAACTTCATCAATACTGAAACCAACATATTTGCTTTGTGCACTGTATATGAATTTTTACAGTGCACAAAGCAAATATGTTGGTTTCAGTATTGGTGTATAGGTAATATAAATATACTGACGGAAACAGAAACCAGAATACCACGAACAAGTTATCCACGAGTTATTTTTACTCCAGTTGGTAATATTAAGAGATATTAAAAGAATAAGTGATATCTGAAAATTTAATTTACTGTATTTACCTTCACTGTCTTTACCTTACATAAGTAAGGTAAATACAGTGAAGTGTATTTATATATATATCTCTCTGTCCAACATCTATGTAGTAATAGTATTTTCCACCTTTATTCATTTTACTAACCCCTTTCAGAGCTTTATAAATCTCAATTTGGTCCCCTCTGATGTGCCTGGTACAAGAATACTGGTGACCCTTGCTGAATACTGCATTGCTGCGTGTCACTTAATTGGACTAAATGTGGGCTAGGGAGCCAAGCTCTCTAGCCCACATAATGAGTTTTTTCCTTGTACAGTCGTCCTTTTTGCCAATCTCACCATGCAAGTTCCCCATCTTTGGACCCTTTCAAGAAATCCAATGTCTTTTTACATATGAAGTTTCCATAGTTGAACACAGCATTCCAAATGTGGTCTTACAATTGATTTATACAGTGGGACTATGACCTCCATATCTCTACAGGATAACTTTCGAAAAAGACGTTGGGTCTAAAATGGATGGCTGCCTCTTTACACTGTTTAGAAAACTTCATATCTGCCTGTATCATAATCCTACATCCCTTTCTTCCTCTACTGTTTTTAATTCAACTACACCAAGTGCATAATTTATTTTTGGGTTGCTCGACCCCAAATGTAAGACCTTGCATTTTGCTGCATTAAAACTTTTCTAACCATTCTTGGAGCCAGTTCAAGTCATCCCGATGGAGTGTTGTTTGGCACTGATCATTAGCGAAACTACCAATCTTTACATTGTCTGCAAATTTTAGCATCACACCTTCTGACGTAGCTGAGTGGTCAGGAGCATGAGTGCAGTAGCACATGCTCTTTGAGTGGACCGGGGTTCAAGTCCATGACTGCTAAATACGATTAAAATTTGTATTGATTGATTTATTGTAAACTCCACTGACCTGGTGGTCATGCTGGAGTATAAACAAGAACATTTTTTCTATCCCTTCATCAATGTCATTTATGAAAATGATTAAAGTCATCCACAATAAGACATTCATGCTTGCTTGCCCATTCCATCTCCATGTAGAGACTCTCATCATACTCTTTACAATCTTCCGCTCTGTAGATTAGCTCCACTCTCATTATACCTTTTCTTCCAACTAAATCACACCACACAGATTCTATGCTAATAGATATAACTTCAGACTCAGCAAAAGCTCTTTTTGTGCTCAGGCTGCTTTTAATAAAAAATATGATCCTTCCACTCCTATCTTCCCTAAATACATTATATGTACCATAGTGGAACCACATTTCTGTTAGCGCTATTATATCAGCATCATTTGTCATAACCGGGATTTCAAATTCAGCCATTTTATTGATAACACTCCTGACATTACTATAGGCACAGTTAAGACTAAGTATTCTTCTATAGTTTACTAATCCCTTCGTGTTATTTAGGGTTGTATCCCAAGCTTTATCACCCCCCCCCCCCCACCGCTCATTTAAAACACTGCTCAAATAAGGACAGAACATCTTATCGGCATTCCTCAGAACATGTTATCAGCGTTGGCTGTTGTGGCAACGAACAAGAATTCTTTAGTTGAGTGCAAGCATTACTTTGACCCATATTATTAGATAAATGCAGATCTAAATTACCCTTCTCCCTCCTAACTAGCAGTTTCGCCTGAAATGGCAAAAACCCTTGCACCAGCTTTGTTCAAATGAAATCCAATGAAGGCTTATTTCTTGTTAATTTTTTATGTATATTTTTGTTATTTATTTTTATATTTTTTGGCTAGTGCAGCAAAAGCCTGTGGCTTCCGTGCGTTATATGTTTAATAATAAAAGAAAGATAAACCTAACACTATGAAAATGTGATACGATTTTGAGTTTGGTGATAATGTTGAAAGACATAAGAATAAGTAATTATATTTTCATGTAAATTTGATTCAGTATTAATCACTATTCAGTCCAGCCCTTTTTAAAGGAAATATTTGTAAAAAAAAATTGTGTTGAAATTACTGTTTTTTTTTTTTTTTAAATAAATGTTTCAAAAGTTTAAATTTATTGTATTCCTAGAATAATGCTGAGAAGACAAATTGCTATAGAAAGTTGCTACTGAAAATTGCTACTGAAGAAGAGTGCTTTTTTCTCGTGGCCAACTCTATGTTAGCTGTTCTAGAGGGCAAAACACATGCTACCTGGAGGAAAACTCTTTAATAAAATATTGTCAATACCATAATAAATAAAATACTGGTCAACAATAATAAAACATGTCATAATAAATACTTGAAGTTTATAGTACATTTAAATGTTTAACTTTCATAACTCAGATTAATTAATAGCTTATGGTCTCAGAAACTGTATAATGTGTAAATTAAGGCAATTTCTATAAAACTCAATTTTATTATTGTAACCTAGACACTTTAGCGAGAACTGTATTCAAATTCTGTCTAAATTGTGATCATCTTTTCCTTTCAACATCTAAAATTATTTCTAAATCTGGATAAATTCAGAATGGGTTCAACCACGATGATTATGAATTAGAGATTTAGTTGTATAAGAAACAGGACAACCTCATGTCTGTAGACATGAACCAAAGAATAATCTGCCTATTAACATGGCATACATTAAAATTCATTAACATGATGCAAAGATTAATAATTGGTATACTCACTTTTCCATCGAATCCACCACTTGCAAAAAGTTCCCCATTTGGAGAAAAACGGACAGACTGAACAAAACGAATGTGATCCTAAACAGAAAAAAAAAACTCTAAATATATAAATCACTGATAACAGAACAGCAAATATAAATAAAGTTGTAATAATAATTTGATTAACTGACAGATATAAGCAATGAAAAAGTGCTTAATTCCTATATATCATAATGAGTATCAGTAACTGAAGAGTTGGGTTTTTTGAGATTAGCAATAAAAACAATTCAAGCAATGTTGCACCAGTAAAAATCAGCATTTCGGTGGTGATGTCTTCTGCTTTGCAAAGAGAAAGCAGAACTATACCTATCCAAACATGAATACCCATCTGAGATTGCTGGAGTAGGGAGGAAAAACAGCCAGATCAAAGCCATTCACTTGGCTTCCCACTGTGAATTAACACTATGGAAGAGAAGGAAGGCATAGTGAGTGAGTGACTATGAGCTACCTGTTGCATTTCTCCCTACTATTATCAGCTGTTCGGGCTACACAAGTTTTCCCTAAAGAATGAATACCAAAATATGAATTTACTAAAGGGCAAGTTTATAACACTAATCTACAGAATACATCTAATACAGAATTCTTGTAAATTTAATATTTCATTGCCTGGCAACTTCACATGATGTTATGGAAAAGGGGAAATGAGTTTATTCAAATGCATCTGTTTTGCTACTTTAACGTACACAAAGTAGTAAATAATTCAAGAAATCAAGTAATTCACTTGGTAGACTTAGATAATAGTGTGATTTCATTCACCGACAATCTAAAATATATATACAGGTATCCCCGACTTAACGCTGATAATTCGTTCCAGAAAAACAGAGCACTAAGTGAATCCGCACTAAGCGAGCATTTGCTTTCACTGACTAGAATCGATTCACTTCAAAACGTCTAATTTAATTTTCAAATTCAGTCTTCACACTGTGTCCAGACGTTGCTTTTTCCTTCTTATCCATCATTATTAACTCTTCAAATATGTAACTGCGTTGGCTGCATTAATTATGATACAATGTTCGAGTAAACTGTCCGTTATGCATGATGTCTAATGCATATAACGCAAATATTACAAGCAATACTTGATAATTTTTTTGATCTCGGAACTATGTAACAAGTCACTGTATTGCAACTAAATTTCACTGAATGTGTGGGAAAATTTCTCAAGTCGGCGTGGGAAACGTTTTAATGCTGTTTTGCTATTCATTTTCAAGGTATCGACTCCATCAGATGAAACATCTTTTATTAAATATGCCAAAAATGCAATCTGTATATTGGTAAAAGAGCATTATAGTGATTTGTGACAGCGTTATAGTCAGATACCAGTTTATAATATAAGAAGAACGTAAAGGAAACCACGTTATAACGAGTCTACTGTACGTATCTGCAAAAAAATAAATAATAAATAAATATATATAATATACGCTGGTGTTCAAAGAAAATCCATCACCTAGAAATTTTACATTTCTAACCCTTTTTTGCAGTCGTCCTGAGCTGGATATTATCATTCTTCTCTTTCTTGGCTTTTCCTCTCTCTCTCTCTCTCTCTCTCTCTCTCTCTCTCTCAGGGTAACTGGGGAAATTTTTTTTTTGGCTGGTGCAACATAAGCCTCAGACTTTCTTGTGCCATATGGCTAATATTACTAATACTAGATTACTAATCGTATGTTACATTAATGACTAGCATCACAAATAGAAATATAAACAAAAGATATTTAAGGCAAAGCTAAGTAATATTTCACAGGTGCTCTCAAAATATTCCAAAATGAGCATTTGCAACCTTTATACAACAGTTTTGGTAAACACAACAATTACGGCTGAAACATTATCAGAAGCCCCCAATTTGCTTCAATTTATCATTTTAAATGGAAAACAAAATGAAAAGTTCACCAGGTGCAAACTAATATTTAGTTGACCCGCCTCTGGCCCTGATGAGAGCAGCACACCATCAAGGCATTGACAAGATCAATTTCTGAAGATAATCAACTGATAGTTTATGGTTCCAAACATTAATTATGGCTTCCTGAAGTTCACAAAGGATCTTTGGTTCCTTTCTGGCAATTGCAGATTCTACACGATGCCAACAGTTCTCTATAGGATTCAGGTCCGGGCTGTTTCCTGGCCAGCTAAGAATTGTAATGGACCGTTCTTCCAACCATTTTTTCATCTGTAACAAATGTAAACACATTACTGTCAAACCTCTAATGCAGAAATGAAGCTGAAGTAAGTACAGAAGTGCCTACTTACACTTTTCACCCAATGAAAAGGAGCAGAGTAGTCCTGAAAGATGCAGTTACTTGGTAGGTTGAAATGGTCGCGAATGGTTGGCAGCAATTTGCCTTCCAATAAGCCAGGTATCCACTGGCATTTACGGAACCTTTTATAAACTGCAGGTAATACGAAATGAACCCCCATATCATTTGGCTGGTAGGGAATTGCACTGTAAACACCATACAGTCTGATGGTATTCTTTACCACGTCTACGGCAAATTGTTTGTTTCCCATCAGAGCCGTGCAGGTTGAATTTCTTCTCATCCCAGAAAATAATTGACTTCCACTGCTCGGGGGTCCATTTGACATGCTCCTTACACCAGACTATTTGGGCCTTTTTCATTTTTTGTGTGAGGAGGAGCTGCTTCTGACTATTACTGCACTTGCTACAACTCCTGATTTTCTTCCCATACTTCTTTCAGCTCGACAAAGAAGCTTTACGGTTTTTAAGGCATAAAAAGTTAACTGCAGCCATTATCAACCCACTGCAGGATGGAAGACTCCTCAACAATTCATGCTGAGGGAAGCACTTCAAAATGCGGTCCTGTTTTGGTGTAGAGACTCTTTTGTGTCCGGTTCCTTTTTTACTATCAGCAGAATCTGTATTCTTGAGTTTTTGAAAGAAATCCCACTTTTCACTGATTACAAGCACTATAAGCAATATGATGGGAAGAACAGCCTTCCTCACATAAAGCAACAATAGCACTCTTTCTTCGTGGCATCAACTGCACATAACTCACCATCCTGACACAAGCAAGAAATGACTGCAACTCTTGCAGAGCGCGCTTATATAGCTGCAAGTAACAGTGATGCACTATTACGTCATCACCTACGTGTGTCAATCTTATCTGATGCAATCTGTAAGAAATGTTGCCATATACTTACGTTATTTGGATGACAATTACACTTTTAAGGGGTGATGCACTTTCTTTGAACATGTGTGTGTGTGTGTGAATAATGACATAAGAATAGATAAGAAAATAAAGAAAGTACATAAAATAAATATAAAGCTATCATTAGAGGCAGCAAAATACATATCCTCCACATGATTCCCATTTCATAACCGATACTAAGTATAAAATTAAAATCAAAATTAAAACAGATGCCAGTAACATGGCAATATTGAAATGCAGCAATTCAATGACCATTATTGGCCTCGTGGTCCTCTGTCGATATGGGGCATAATGGCGAGTCTATTTTGTTACTTTGTTTTATTTTAGTAGTTTGTTTAGTCTCTTTTGGTGATATTTCGCTTTTCTTGGAACTGGCACCTTACTGGGGAGATACCACTAAATTTCTATATAATTGGTTTTATATTTTAAATTTTAATATGAATTGGAATTTAATTGAATTTCAAATTATTTGGAAGCTTTCGGCTACAGTTTCTGTCTTACCTTTTCTTTCCCCTCCGTGTTGTTTTATTTTTGCTCTACAGTTTTGCCATGCTACTGGCATATGTTTTAATTTTGATTTTATACTTAGTATCAGTTACACACACACACACAGTCTCAAAAATATTGGTACAAATGTTTAGGGGAGGTTGGTAACATCTAAAGGAATGTGAATCGCATAGGAACCCATAAACGGAAACATCACCGTAAGTCGGTACACAGCGCTGTTCGTCAGTTCGCGAGAGCGAAAATTTCTGGTTTACTCATTCAAGCAGTAGTCGCCGCACAAAGAGCATGCATCGATATACGAATTGTGAGCTGGCAGACATGCACCTAGTGTATGGATTAGCAGAGGGCAATGGACGAGCTGCTCAACGAATTTATGGAGAACGCTTCCCAGACAGACATATACTGGACCACTGTTTGTCTGTGTGTGTGCATCAAAATTTGTGCGATTATGGGTCAATTAGAGGTAACAGGAGTAGTGTGGGCAGACCACGTTCGACGCGAACTCCCGCCATGGAAAAAAGTGTGTTGAATGCCGTCCAGAATAATCCTACTACCAGCACACGTGCCGTTGCCTCTGCCTTAGGAGTATCTTGTTGCAGTGTACAGCATCTTGCATGATGATTCCTTACAACCTTTCATCTCCAAAGGGTTCAATTACTGCTCCCCCAAGATAATCCTGCATGTGTGGCTTTTGCACAGTGGTTTCTCCAAGAAAGTGTTCAAGACTTGAATTTTCCAGTCTATGTTTTGGTCACGGATAAGGCTTATTCAATCAGCACAATGCTCATGTGTGGGCTCCCAACAACCCACACGGTGTGCGCCCCATGTGGCACAACATCGCTTCGTAATAAATGTGTGGGCAGGTATGGTTGGTGACTGCTTAGTCGGCCCATACCTGTTACCATCCCGCATGAACTTTGCTAAATATCGGATCTTTCTTGAACAAGTTCTACAGGGTTACTAGACGATGTTCCAGCAAATGTGAGAAGCAACATTTGGTTTCAACATGACGGGGCACCTGCCCATTATGGAAGGCAAGTTCGTGACCATTTGAACAGGCGTTTTGGGCGTTGATGGATTGGCCATGGTGGACCCGTTGCCTGGTCCCCACGCTCACCTGATTTATCAAGCTTTGATTTCTTTCTGTGGGGGGACCCCCAAATCTATCATGTATGAATCGCCTGTGGAGACAGAATTGGATCTCGTGGCAAGACTCATCTGCTCTGCTGCTACTGTCAAAGAAACTCCAGGTGTGTTCAACCGTGTCTGCCAATCCATGCTGCGTTGGTGTCACACGCATGCATCATGTCTCATGGTGTAACCTTCGAGCATCTGTTGTAACATCATAAAATGCATCCATCTCGTATTCCATTGTTAATATTATGTCAAATAAATGTTTGCCACTAGTTACTGTCTTGTGTCATTTCTGCTTCTTGTGCCTCTGCTACTACTTTCCCGTGACATTTCGGGTTATGGGTTCCTATGCAATTCACATTCCTTTAGATGTTACCTACCTCTCCTAAACGTTTGTACCAATATTTTTGAGACACCCTGTACACACACACACACAAACACCTCCATATAACAAAATCAATGGAGTTCCCTTGAAGAAATTTGTTATACAAAAATTTCGTTATAAAGAAATATGACCTTTTCAACAATGAAAAATACTGTAAACAGAAATATAGTAAAAGATGGGGGAAAAAATCAGAAATAAGTGGGAATGAATAAATTTTCTAACATTTTAAAACAGTTAATTTATTAATACATACATATTAAGAAACGACTACTTACATGATGCACACCATGTATTAGTACACTTTCAAAAATAATTTTGTAAAATATTTGGTTATTTTTTGTTGTGCACTGGATTTTACTGTACATCATTCATAAAAATGTTTGCACTTGTTTAAACACTCAAAATATATTTTCTGTTACATTTTCTTCCCACTGAAGGCCTCAACACAAAGTTTCAAATGCTGCCCACATTTCTTGTTTGGAAGGTTTAATATTGCTCTCATTTTCATCCAACTAATCGCCGATATTGTCACTGGTTCCTTAAATATGCTCCAAAATGTTGGAGTCACTCAGATATTCAGCTACTATGACATCATTATCAACTCCTAAAAATTTGTCAAGAACAATTTCTCCACTGATCAAACCTCGATTGGAACTCTTTCCCAAGCTTGCTCAATGTCTTGTAGTTCATCACTGACATCTGTTAATCAGCATTTCAGCAAAACCTGCTTTTGTGAAACAATTCTTAATCATTGTTTATGTAACATGTTGACTCGACACTTTTGCTAACTCTGATATGCACATCCGCAAATCTATAACAGAATCTATAGGTTGGTTAGTTTCTATCCCTATTATAATTTTTTTTCAGTATGCTCCTTTGGTAGTACATTTTCAAATTCTTGATAATGTACTTGGTCCATTGGCTGCAGTTTAAACGAGGTATTCAGAGGAAGGAAAACAAGCTTCACCTTGTAAGTTTTGGAATTACTGAGCGAAGATGGGCAGGGCAGTTGTCAACAATCAATGCGATTTTCTGTTTCCTTTTGTCACCTTTCTATTGAAATTTAAAATCCACTGCTCAAAAATTTCACTTGACATGCAAGCTTTTTTGTTGTAGTCCAACTCTAACAACTCCTTTGAAACATTGCGGTTGTTTACTTTTGCCTCTACCAAAAGCTTCAGTTTTTAATTACCTGCCATATTTGCACCAAGACTGTAATTCTCTCTTTACTATATTTCAGTGTTTTGTTCAGGAAACATTTAAAAAATAGACCTATTTCATCAACGTTGAATATGACTTTGGGCTCTTAGTCCTCCATAATTTTTTCAAAACTGTTTCTTTCTAATGGGTACAGTCTTGTTCGATTGCAACTCCACTTTCAGCAGAAATAACTTTTTCCAGTAAGCCATGGAGCTCTTTAAATTTGTCCAGTCAACCATAACTGGCTTGGAATGTTTTATGCCCCAGAAATGATGTGTACTCCATTCTTCTTCTTCCAGTCACATAGCTCCCTGAGGAGCTGTTGTGGCCACCAACAAATTCTTCCAACTGCATCGATCGTGTGCTACATGAGTAGCATCGCAAAGTGTCATGCCCGGAAGTTCATTGATCCCATCCTTCCACCTAGTTGCAGGTCTTCCTCTGCACCTCTTCCCCTCAGTTTTTCCTTGCATTATATTCTTCAGCAAAGTGTTCCCTTCTTACTATATGACCAAAAAACTTGAGTTTTCTTCTGTTGATGCTATGAAGAATTTTAGGCCTGCAAATTTTATTCAATACCCACTCATTTGTTCTTCAATCCAAGTAAGCAATACACAGTACTTTCCTGTAACACCACATTTCAAATGCCTTGATTTTTTTCCTGTCAACTCTTTTCAGATTTCATCCTTCACATCCATAAGTGGCAACTGGAAAAATTAACGAATCAATGATTCTCAGTTTCATCTTTAGGGGCAGATCATGATCTCTTTATAATTTTATCAGCGACCAACATTTTAGCAATTGCCTGTCGTCTCTTTACATCGTTTGAACAATCACTATTTTTATTTATTCTTGACCCTAAGTAATCAAATTCATCAACTTCTTTGATATCTTTCCCATTAACCTTCACTTTACTGGAACCGAGATTATCACCATAATTTTAGTTTTACACACATTCAGAAACAATCTTTTTGTCTTACTTGCTTCACATACTCTCCTCAGAGTTCCTTTAAGATGATCCTTAGAATTACAAATTAACACAGTTATCATCTGCATAACGAAGGTTGTTTATCTTCAGTCCTCCAATTTTGATGCCAGTCTCTAAATCTTCCCAAGTTTCACGCACGATATCTTTGGCATAAAGATTAAAAAGGTGAGGTGACAAAATACAGCTCTGCCTGACATCATTACTTATTGTGAAAAAATTCATGTTTCCCATGTTCGTTCTCACAGTTCCTTCCTGTTCCTGGTACAGTAATTAATCAGCTGAATTATGTGGATTGGGAAACCCATAATATCATCGTTTCCCATAGTTCCTCATGTTGAACACAATCAAATGCTTTTGCATAATCTATAAAACACAAAATGACTGGAACATTGAATTCTTTGAATTTTTCAATAATCAGTAGTAGACTTAAGATCTGATCTCTGATTCCTCTATCCCTTCTGAAACCTGCTTGCTCTTCTGGCATTTCTTCTTCAAGTTTTCTTGAGATTCTGTTTAATATGATTTTAAGAAGAATCTTGCTAGCATGAGAAATTGGGCTAATAGTCCTGTAATTTGAGCAAATTTTCAGATCTCTTTTTTTGGTAAGGGGATGAAAATGATTTCTTCCAATCTGATGGCCACCATCCCATTTCCCAAATTTTTACAATTATTTTATGAAAAAAACTCAGTGCCCTTCACACTTGTAGCTTAAGTCAATCCCTGGGATTTCATCAATTCCAGGTGACTTGCCATACTTTAGTTCTCCGATGGCTTTTTCGACTTCTTCCTTCAGTGGAACTGGTTCATGATCACACTCTTGAAAAGGGGGTGGCAGATCATTAGAGTACTCCATAGCATTTTTCTTTTATTAATGGCCCTGATATCGGCCCTAATCAAGCTTCATCTGCTTAAAAACTGCTTCATCCACATCTTCATAAAGGCATAATTTCGCAGGATTCCGAATGGGTCACGTTTCCTCAAATAATTTGAAAATGGAAACAGTTTTTCAGAATGGTTAACACACAACTGCAGGAATACAAATTTTAAAGAATTTCTTTTCTTTAAGCTTTTCCTCTTAGACACTGTAAGGTTACTTGCACAACAGCTAAAACAAACTGATTTAGGGACCACTTGTACCTACCATGTAAACAGAGACAGATGAAATTTAGACAGATGAAACAGAGTGAAAGTGTGGATGACTCATTTCTTCGAAACAACAGATGAATTTCCGGGATAAAAGAAAATCTCTCTCTCTCTCTCTCTCTCTCTCTCTCTCAATTCTATAATAGGATGCTTACAGTAGAAAACAGGTTGACTGGAGTCAATGTCCACATCAAGAATATGCCTTAATTTTTGCCAATGGCTGTGGACTCAGCAGCAGTTGACAAGCCCGACTTCTCAGTACAGTAATGTATAGGCTGTATAGGTTTTACTTCTTTTTAGCCATTGCTGACCCACTGCTGGGCAAAGGTCTCTCCCAAACAACTTGCAACCTTCCAACTTTTTCTATTGTGCACAGCAGTTGGCCCATTTTCTCCTGAAGTTTTTTACTGGCACCACTAAATTGTAGAATGTTTTAGCTCTTAATTCGTGGAATAAATCCCTTTAGCACTTAAGACCTGAAGAGATTAAGTCTTAATCCTTTTAGTTCTTCATTCGCGCTTTCTACAGCATCAGCTTTACTGCCTAAAGTCCAGAGGTGCAGACAATGGGTACCAAGGTCTCTCGAAATCAGTTCGTAATAGGGAAATTTTCTTCGTTATACGGAAACTATTTTCAATGTAATGACCAAAGGGAAATCAAAGAAGTTCGCTACATAGAAAAATTTGCTATAGGGAAGTTCATTAAAGAGAGGTCAGACTACAGTAAACCCCCGCTATTCGCGGTATCTGCATTCGCGGTTTTGCGATCGCCGATTTAATATAAAATGAAACCTAAAAAATGTAAATTTTAAAGCGCCATGAATATTTTCCACCATAAAAAAAACATGGGCGTGGCTAAAATTATCTTTCCCGGTCAAAACAGGACTCAGTGGGTGGGGGGAGAGGGGTGACAAAATCGCGAGCGTGGATGTTTCTCGCTAATCCTTGTTCAGTATGTGTTATGCGCTTGTCGTGGAAGGTTTCCTCGTTTGCTTTTAATTTATATGCTGATAAATTGAAATAAATTGATATAAATTTATCAATTTATAAATTGATATGCTTACAAAAATGATAAATCTACCATTCTGCAGTGTAAAACAGACTTTTTCGAGTGTGTTAACGGAAGAAAGTGACTTTATTGTGGACAAGTTCTTTCTAACCCCTACAAAAATATAGCTACGAATAACAAGAGAAATGTGAAAATATCAAAGAAGGTGATGACATTAGCAAATAAAATTGAGTTATTAGATAAAATTTCTAATGGTGAAATTGTCTCCTTAGTGGCAAAACATAAAATCAATGAGTCAACGGTACGATCAATCAAAAAATTTGCTCCATAACTCGTGATGTTAAATTAGAAAAAATGGAAAAAGCTTTAAATCTGTGGATAGAAGACCGAACTCAAAATAAAATTCCGTTAAGTTCACTTATCATTCGTGAAAAGGCAAAACTCCTTTATCAACACTTTAGCGAAACTGGTGATAGCACTGGCGGGATAGGTTTTTTAGTTAGCAAAGACGCTGATTTGAAAGATTTGTTTGAAATTTCTAATAAATATTACATTTAATATTAAATTGTTTCTTATTTTCATTTCGATGCCTTATGCTTGCATTTCACTATGTACTGTCAATGTACATAGTCATATTATGAAGGTACATACATAAATAAACAAAATTTTAGACTAGTTTTTCTTAAAGATTTCATACTTTGGAACGGAACCCCTTTATTACTATGGGAGACATAACTCAGTATTCGCGTTTTCGGTATTCGCGGCATTTCTCAAGAACGTAACCCCCGCAAATAGCGGGGGTTTACTGTATATATAAAAAAAGTATACATGGTTTAATGATTGAAAGACACACACACACTGAAAGAGAAACATGCCTGCAATCAGATTGAGTTTTCAAGGCAGTATTATAAACAGCTGAGGCATGAGAATGTCGGGAACCATTATTTTGAATTTATTTTTTTCATTTTAAAATATCAGATTACTACAAATTTTATTATACAAATTATTCTGCCTTCATATATTGTAATAGTAATAGAGGCAAGCTCATACACTTGCAAGAAAGCAAATGTATGAGCTTATGTAGCATCAGCCAAAAAAAAAATAATAATAATAAATAAAAATAAAAAGAATAAATAAATAAATTCACACAACCATTCCTTCTAAATGTTTGTCCAGTTTCTCCTTGAATTTAAGTTATCTACTTCCACAATGACAGATGGAAGTTTGTTCCAGCAATTAACAACCCATGGCTAAAGGCAAATTTCTGCACATCTATTCTATAGCTGTTTTTTCTCAATTTGTTATTTATATAGTACATTAGCATCTAAGGTCATACTGCAGTGTTTGTGTCTGTACAAGGTGTGTTCATGGGCCGATTTGCATGTGGTCTGGGTTTAAAAAAAAAACAATAACTTTACACCCACAGCTTCTGACCAGATAACTACAGACATGACTGAAAAGGTCTTTAAGAATTCCTCCAGCCTCCAAAAGCCTTTTTAACCTAGACATCTGCAGACTAGTTGCTACAGTGTATGTCAGACCAAACTTGTGTAATACCTCAGAAAACTTAACTCATGCAATACTAGGTGTTTCCCAAATTGATATATTAATCTAAATAGAGTAGGATATTTCTATTAATGCATGGTACAAAAGTTAAATTATTACTAACCTAAATTAATTTAAAACAATTAAACAGCACTACACTAGCCAGCAAAAAATATATTTTTTTGTATGTCTGGAGTAAAAGTTGCAGTTCTAAAGGAAACTAATCCTTTGTCTCCATCGTATCTATCTGGTGCCTCCGTGGCCGGGCAGGCAGGAGCAGCAGTGTGTAGCACACGCTTCTTGATTAGACCGGGGTTCGAGCCCATGACCACCAAATATGGAAGATGTAGAAAGGTCAAGGAATGACCACCACATATCCCCGGAGCAATATGGCCTTAGTTGCTAATGCTCCTAAAAACCAAATAACAAACAACAAACCATCATATCTCCATTGAATACTGAAATTTCAGTAATGTAATGTACAACCAATTTCAAATTTCATACAATAATACATATGCTAGCTTAAATTAAGCTTATTCATTTACAAATACTTTAATCAAACATAGAATGTACTACTTTTTGATTTAAACTTTTTGTAGCATTCATTAATAGAAATATCCTTCTCTCTTTATTTAGATTCATATCAATTTGGAAAATGCCTAGTACTGGAAGAGTGAAATCTCCTAAGGTATTACACAAGTTTGGTCCAACACACACTGTAGCAACTAGTCTGCAGATGCCTAGGTTCAAAGGTTTTTGGAGGCTGGAGGAATTCTTAAAAGGCCTTTTCATTAGAAATGTTTGTCAGAGAGTTTTTCTTATAGTCCATTTTGCTTTCCCTCTTAAGAAACCAGCATTAATCTTACATTGTGGCAGTATCCTAGTGACCTGGTAATGATTTTCCATTATGGATATATTCTGAAGAAAGTATCTTCCTTGTTCATCACATAAATGCCCCAAAGTTTGAGGGGGAAACCTGAGATGGGAATGAAGAAAATGAATTTTAAGACATTCAGAAGCTCATATCTTTATAACACACCTGCTTTAAATGATTACTGAGTTACCAGTTCATTATCCTGTAGCTTTGTTTCAAATACATTATTTTTGAGGTGTTTCTTTACTTGAGGCCTAATGAAAATTCCTTCCTTCAATAATGCATCTGGTAAATTGGGAAACACTTCCCTCAGATATCAGAATCAACTTTCTTCTTTATCCGGAGCCTTAATAACATTCGTCATTAATCCAAGCTTTACATGTAGAGGTAAAAGGAGAACAAGTGAAACATTACCCTGGTAAAAATTCCTCTCTTTTTCTACTGCACAAGATAATGTTTTTCTGTTGCACAACTGTTTTACAAACACAGAAATCAACAGTGCTTTGTGAAACCTCCCTGTAGACAAGTGAGTAATCCAATTACCTTAAGATCATCACTGACATTTCAAGTAAAGGTCTGTAATACTTTATTGCCTTCAGGATCTTGGGCACACTTCCATATATTGCTTTCAAGACAACAAGTAGAGAAACTGATCGGAATGAATTTCTAGTTTTCCGCACAAAAGCAGTTTTGTGCAACAATAAACATATGCCATTCACTAGATTGTGTTCAATGCCCAGTTCATTCAGATGACTGCTAATATCTTTAAAGAAACACATACTGGTTTCATAATGCAATATTTTGAAAAAAATATGACTTTTCAATAAACTGTAATTTTAGTTCGGGCTTCAAGTAACTTCCACTTTTGTTAACCTAGAACTAAGGAGTTCTGTTTGCTCTTTAGGTAAGTTTAAATTACAAACTAACTCATTCAACTCTTGCTTCATTAAACCCCAAGGGCTCACATCTGGTAAGTACGGGCTTGGTACACCTAGGGTCTTGAGCTGGATATCACATCATACTTCTCTTTCTTGGTGATTCTAGGTTATTTACTAGGATGGCTAAACTGCCATGAGCTAGATCTTCACTTATTCTACTTTTACAGTACATTGTATAATTTTTTTTTTTTACATTTGAATTATCTGTGCCCTAAGGTATGTCTCTTGGAAGCAGAGACAGATTCGTGTGTGGTCTATAAGTTGGATGTCATTATTATTTATACAGAAACCTTGAGTTTCCACTGTATAAAATGGTTCATTGTTTGGTTTTAGTGGTTAAGGGAAGTGGACTTGGACTTTTCCATCCATCCACTCATGTGGATGGATGGAAAAGTCAATTCAGATTCCAAATGAACAGTTTTTGCCAGTATCTGTGTATAGGAATGCTTATTTCTAATGCTTGATTGAACTATTTTTCTTGTTTCCTGATACAACACCATGTCTCATTTTATACTTTTGAATGGTTCTCTCATTTCCAGTGGTCACAATTCTAGAACAAGAATTATGATCTTGCAGTTTATATACATTGATTGATTGCCATGGAGGTGGTGCATTCTTTACTTGTGTGGTCTATCAGAAAGCTGAGTAGGGGAAGGGGCTTCTCCTAATCAAATAAAAAACCCACATTCATTCATATGAAGAACCATCTTTGGCAGTTCCTCCCCAAATCAAGGAATCCTCGCTCTCAGGCAGGCTATGAGAAAGCATAATTTCACTTAAAATTTCAATTAGCCCTATGGTACTGTACTTAAATGCCACTACTACAGTAACACTATCTGATACAATTCCAGCTACTTTGGCTATTTATTATAACAATATTTATTATTTACTCACAGTATCACATAAAAGAAAGTATTCAAGAATTGCAAAAATAACTTAAAAATAATCACAAAAACATGTCCCAAATTTATGGGTTAACTATCTGCCATAGATATAACACTCTCACAACCTCGTATGTCCTCCTTAATTAAAACAATATTGATGCATCTCTGATAATATTGCAGCATATCTTTTGGCCTCTGCTATCTCAAGAATAAATAGAAATCTATTTATTTATAAGAGATAATGCAATTGATCACATCTGTCTTTTTTTTTTTTTCACAAACAGCAGTTACAAGGAAGCTTAACTCTAAGGTGTGGAAATTTTTCATGGCTTGGTAATCTTTCATGCACTGTGGAAGGATGGGTGCCCAACGCATCCCAATGTTTATAAGTGGTATATGAATAGTTTTCATTTATTTTTTTAAAATCCTGGCTAATAATACTAGGTGCAGTGAAATATTCTGAAGACTATCGTCATAGTCTCAGTAGTGTTTTTTAAAAAATTACTGTAACATTTGTCATACAGACTGATTTTTGTACTTCAACCTTTAGAAATTTATAATGTAGCTGCATATGAATATTTATCAATAAAGTTTTCTTATCATTACACTTAAAAGGCTAAATAGAAATTATAATAATTGTAAGTGTAATAGTCTTGGTTTCAAAAAAAAAAAAAAAAAAAAACCATCTAAATAACCTTTCATAATACTCACTTCTTTACAAGTCTCATTTTTAATAGCTTACAACACAAACATGTAAGTTTCTTACTAATATATTTGTTTCTGGTTTACAGCTCTATAACTGCAAAAAAAAAAAAAAAAAAAAAAACACCTCCATAATCAACACTTCTATGTGCTCACTTTTAGTAATTACAGAACTCTATTTCTAAAAAGTTTTAATGCAGCAGTGAACAGTTTTTATTAAAACTTATAATACAGCAGAAAAGTAGGGTTGGGGAGATATCTTTTTTTTTTTTTTTTTTTCAAGTCAAGCCATATCTAATTGCTACAAAACTAAAATATTGCAAAAGCTGTTTTTACACCTTTCACTGTAAAAACAGTAGAGATGATAGACTTGAATCAGGTGCAGCCAAAGTTGATGATGGTTAGGTTTTGACAAATTTGTTCAATATCCTACTGCCACTATCAAAAGCAGAATTCAACACTAACATATTTGTTAGTGTTAATTCATATAACTTTCCAAAGCTGATATCAATCAACCTCATGCTATGATACTGGATGGTCCATTTATAATTAAAAGCATTTACATTTTTTTTACATGACTGACTTATCTATATGATAAATTAATTATAAATGATATATTCAACTATTACCAGCATACTAAACAAAATCAAAAATACAAAGGCCATGGATGATAAATAACTAGCACAATCACCGACTTATGACCTTCCTGCATGTCAACAAAACTCCATAAGATAAACTTGTATAATGATGTTTTCATAAATAAGCAACCTTCAAATATTTATTTAAATTTTTTTTTATTCAATTAAAGAAAAAGTTTGTTGTGCTGGTGCACCTCTTGAATAGGAAACTAATTATAAAATTCCCTCCAAGTAAGTTTAATATTCATGTTGTCTAAATAAAACAAAGAAGTCACCGCTTGGCTATTTTTCTTCAGAAAAATTCCTTTATCCAATACAATAAGATTCATTTTGGAAAATAATGATGTCACTAGTTTAGGATTAATACTAAGAGTCCATCCTACTATCATCTACTAGTCTTTTAACTTTAACTATCATTTAACTTTGTTAATTGGTAAGGTAATAAAGTTAAATTTGTGCTTAGGGTTCCACTGTATTTTGTTGGGAGATCCTGTGCTATAGAACTTGTGCTTGTTTGAAACCATAAAAAATGTGACTTCAAAGCATGCAGTCCTTTAAAGAGAGCAGAAGGTACATGAAATCTAGATGCTGCAGAAGAGATTGTGCTTAGCACGATAAACGTACATTATCTGACATATAAGTATCACAGTTTGTAAGGTAAGACTTTTGTTCAGTTATTACTATTTAAGTTACTAATATTATAAAAATAAAGTTAAAATATCAAGTTATTACTACATAAAAATTAAGTTTCAGATAGTTATAAAAAAAAAAAGGAGTTTTGTTAGCTTTTGAAACGTAATCCCCTTTTTGTACTGGTTCTTAGTCCTATATAACACGGTTTCACACTACATGAAATTTTGTAGGAACCAAACTACCTGTTATATGAGGGTTATCTGTACTTTTTACTGAATAAAAGAAGAGAATCTTCTCATCTGTTAGACCCTCTACGACATTGGCAGCAGACACGCCTATGACCGAGGCAGAATCATTCTTCTGGTTTAGTCTGCTGTGGTAAGCAACTACCAAAATTGAAGTGCATAATTCAAAAAAAAAACTGATATAATAAATCTGCAAATTACATTCTTCAACATATTTAACTGTAATAATAATCTCAGTACATGGATGCGAGCCACATTAGATTGAAGAACTACGTTCGATTTTCAATATTGACAACATTTAAAAGAAACAAGCAAACTGCTTTATTCCATCTAGAGCAGGGGTAGCCAACGAATCAAACGCAGCTTTAATTTTGGTCGATAACGACGAATTTTAAATATACAGTCATCCCTCGATTTGCGCAGTCAGGTATACTACCAAAATTTTATATTGTGCAGAATTTCATATTGCGGTTTTGCTACCTGCGTATTATTTTTAAAAATTTTTTTTTTAACGAAGCTTCAAAAATAGGAATGAAGAGGAGATTTTTTTTGCATGATTGAAGATTTCATTGAAAGAGAAACACGTTTCACCATTATAATGTAAAATACCACAGAATTCCAGCTGTCGGTATTATTGCAAATGCAATAAGATTGAGTTTACTACCCGTTTATAATTAGATTACACTAACAGAAAAGTGCAAATTGTTTTTCTTTTAAGGTTGTGATCTCCAGAAATAGCTTTAGACAAATATCACAAAGGCATTCAAAACTGATTCTTATAAGGATATAACCAAACAGAACAATAAATGGTGGTGTGTTTGTCCGGTTATTTTGGAAACAACTTCCTCATTCGGGAATCCTCTTCATCAATTATCTATTCTGAACTAGCTGTTCAGACAGAATATTTTTCCGATTCAAGCAACTCAAAGTGTTTTAATCAGTAAGCATTGCTTTTGCTGATTTAATAACTGGACAGTACTTATATGTTAATTTAATACCTTTTGATTTAAAATGAATACTACGAAAAAGAGTAAAACGTATCATTTACATCAAGAGTGGGAACTAGAATACTTTTTTGTAATGGTGAAAGAAAAATGTTGCTGTTTGATTTGCAATGCTTCCATGGCTATACCCAAAAAAGGAAATTTAGAAAGACACATCAACGCACTCCATGGTAAATACCAATCGGATTTTCCGCTGAATAGTGACCTTAGAAAAAATAAATTAGAAGAACTTAAATCTAGATTATTCATGCAACAAAATTTCTTCATGACATCTAATTTACAATCTAAAGCAGTAACTATAGCATCATTTAAAGTGAGTCATCTTTTTGCAAAAAAATGCAAATCATTTTCTGATTGTCAATTCATCAAAGATGCATTTTTAGAAATAACACATTCTCTTTTTGAAAATTTTAAGAACAAAAATATTAAAAGTGCCCATCAAGATCTGCAATTATCATGAAATACTGTGATGCAACACATTGAAAAAATGAGTCAAAATGTGAGCGAACAATTGTGTGCTCATATTGCTAATTGTGCGTCCTTTTCTTTACAACTGGATGAATCTACAGACATCAGTGATACAACTCAATTGCTCGTTTTTGTTAGTATGTTTTTCGATGATTCTGCCACTAGAGAAGAACTGCTGGATATGGTTTTGGTTTCGTTAAAAGAAAGCAACTAGGTCTTGATATCTTTAACTCATTCAAACATTTTATTGTAAAAATTAAATTAAATTACCACTATTTAAGCTCGTATCAGTAACAACAGATGGAGCTAAAGCAATGATGGGGCATCTTAACGGATTCAATCGCATTGTGCCAAAAGGATCATGAATTCCCAGATTTTTTTTGAGTTACCACTGTATCATCCACCAACAAGTGTTAGCCAGCAAAAGATTAAATACTAAAAGTGTTATGGACATCGCTTTCGAAATAGTGAATCAGACGACAATCTCTTCAAAGGAGATGTTTCAAAATGTAACTCGATGAAAAAGAACCACATCTGATATTACACACAGATGTGAGGTGGCTGAGTCAGAGTAGGTTTCTACTAAGATTTCGAAATTTGCTGAATGAAATTAAAAAATTTGTTGATCAAAGGGGAGCTGATTATCAGCACCTAAAAGATACGGAGTGGTTGTGTGATCTGGCTTTTTTTGGCAGATTTTATCAGTAAATTAAGTGATCTGAATTTGGAATTATAAGTAAAAAATAAAAATGTGGGTGACATGATTAGTAGTATTTCTGCATATAAATATCAATTTTTGGCAATGGCTAAGGATCTCAAAGAAAAAAAATTCAATCATTTGCAAAAATATCCTGTTTTTGAATTTAATAGTGAGAAATATGTTTCTGAAATTGAGAATGTTGTGGTCGATTTTGAAACCAGAATCAGTGATTTTAAAACAATTGAAGACATTGTTTAATATATTTCTTATCCATTTTTTTTTTTTTTTTTTTCCTAGGTGAACCCCAAACACGAGAGATATTAGAACCTATAGTACTTAGTACCGTGCTTGGGTTGGAGGGTGAGAAGACGAAAGAAGATATTTGTTGACATTGGACTTGAACTTCTGTAGATTGTAATTTTCAGGAAATACGTATGAAGGAAGGTTGTTCCAGAAAACAGCAGTTGAATAGATAAACGAGGAAGATGAAAAGTTGGTTCTGTGGGTTTGAGGTTGGACAGAAAAAAGGATGTTGGCTGGTGGCGGTACGTGTTTGGACTGTTTTGAAAGAGAGAATGGGAATTATAGAAGCCAATTCAGAAGAACAGCCCATGGAAGTATCTGTAGAAGAGGCATGCAGCAGAAACAGTACGTCTATGAGGAAAGCGAGTGGAGAGACTCTGTTAGAGATGAATCATTAATTACCTAACTGCGCTCTTCTGAATGGAATCAAGAAGCCTGAGACAGGTTTTGGTGGCACTACCCCAGATGTGGGAACAATATTCCATGACTGGGCGGATTTGCGATTTATACAGAGTGAGCAGCTGTTTGGAAGAAAAGTAACGCTGAGAGCGAAAGAGAAAACCAAGTTTTTTTAGATGCAGAAGAAGAAGCAATATTTGTAATGTGCTTGTGCCAAGAGAGATTAGAAGTCAGGGTAAACCCCAAAAGAGATATATCATTTTGCCTTGAAATTGGAGTGTCACTAAAGAGAAGCATAGGAGCAGAAGAATCCTTTTTGCAAGCTATAAGACAAGACTGAGTTTTAGAAGGGTTGAAATCAACTAAGTTGTCATTGCCCCACTGGAGAATTACCTGAAGATCGGCATTTAAGGAATTGGTAGCAGATTTTCGAGAAGTTGAAGCTGGTTGAGTGGACAAGGTTTCTCAAAATGGAAAGTGGAATTCAATGTGCTATCATCGGCAAAACTATGGATAGGATTTCCAGTCAATGGAAGAAGGTCTTAATATACAAGAGGAAAAGAGTGGGGGAAAGAACTGAACCTTGGGGGACACTGGCATTAGTGGAGAAGTTAGAAGACAGAGAGCCATCTACCATCACCCTCAGTGAGAAAATTGGATAACCAATTACTAAAAACAGTTGGCAAACCATAAGATGGAAGCTTGTTTAGAAGACCTTTACGCCAAACACGAACAAAAGCCTTTGAGATGTCAAGAGCAACTACTTGTGTTTCACCGAACCTTTCCACTGAATTAGTCTATAAATGGGTAACATAAGCCAGAATATCACCAGTTGATCGACACTGACGAAATCCATACTGGCGATCGTTGATCAGATGGAAGGTTTCTAGGTAGTTTAAGAGTTGGCGGTTAATTGATTTCTCCATTACTTTAGAAGTAATTGCAATGGGACGATAATTGGATGGGAGGGATTTGTAACCCTTTTTAGGAACTGGCTGGATATGAGCAAATTTCCAAGCAGAAGGAAAAACACCTTTGGAATAAGAAAGTGAAAAAAGGCCGCAAAGAATAGGAGTAAGTTCAGGAGCACAGGTTTTGAGAACAAGTGGAGAAATACTATCAGGACCTGGGGCTTTCTTAGCATCAAGATTCATCAAAATCCTTCTGATATCCTTTTGACGGAAGACCACAGGAGGCACTGAATGGAGTGTGTTGGGAATGGTGGTAGGTGTTTTACCAAGATCGTTAATACATGAGCTGGAAGAAAAATGGGATGCTAACAGGTAAGCTTTATCCTTGGCTGAAGTAACAACAGAACCATCTGGTTTGGACAGAGGTGGGAGCAGAGATGGGCAAAAGTTCCGGCCAATAGCTTTGGCAAGAGACCAGAATGCTCGGCTACCATTAGGGCAAGAAGCAAGTTTTCTACTCTTAGCCTGTTCAAACTCTAGTTTGGACTGATTAATAACTGCTTTACAATTGTTGCGAACTTTGGTGTAGCAGAAAATGAAACTGAAGAATTAGAAATAAGCCAATTACAATATGCAACATTCTTCTCTTGAACAGCCTTAGCACATTTATTGGAAAACCAAGGTTTAGATAAAGGATGAGATTTTAAAGTGGAGTGTGGGATAAAGGATTCCATTCCTGCAAGAATAATTTCAATGACACAATTTGAGCAAACGTTGACATCAGAAGTTTTGAAACAGTAATCCGACGAAGGAAAAGAAGAAAAGAAGTCTCGCAGGTCATCCCATTTTGCATTCTTGTGATGCCAAACAACATGAGGTTCGGAATAGCCATGAGATAAAGGTTCCATTGGAGAAGAGACAATCACCAAGTTGTGATTTAAAGTGCCTAAAGGACCTCTCACTTCAACTATGTACTTAGAAGGGTTGTCTGTGAGAAAAAGATCAAGCGTATTCGCTGTATGATTAGGATTGTCCGGTATTCTTGTAGGTAAATGAATAATATGTGCTAGGTCATTAGTAATTGCAAAAGCCTCAGCATCTCGACCTGCTGGGTCGGTGTGACTAGAAAACGGAAGCCAGCTGGAGTTGTGAACATTAAAATCACCAAGGAAAATTACCTCACTGTTAGGAAAGTTGGACTGGAGAAAGACAAGTTGCAAAGAGAGGAAGTCAAAGAGCTCCAAGTGATTAGTGGAGTTGGAAGAACGGTAGAGACAACAGATGAATTTGACACAATGAGGTAGAGAGATTTTAAGCCAGAGAAGATCAAAGAGAGAAGATTCCAAATTGCCAAGTCTCTGACAGGGAATATCAGAATGGACATATGCACAAGTACCACCTTTGAGGTGAAAGAAATCATACAGCAAATAATTTGGGCATCTGAGATAAGCAGTAGTTGAATCAACCGATAACTGAAATTCTGTCAGAAAAAGTACATGGGGTTTGGCAGACTGCAAGTGGAAATGGACATCGTTGAGATTAGAATTGAGACCACGTATATTTGTGTAATGAATTAGGAAGTGCTTGGGAGGTTTAGATCTTTTCACAGATAAACTTGCTCTATTAGTTTGACAATTCGTGGTGTATTCCATAGTAAGAAAAAGTGGTGGGACATGCTGTATGAAGTAATGAAATTTTTGGATATGGCGTACACGTTGTAAGAATATACCCAGATCCTTGACATAACGTGGCCTCGACAATGCTCCCTGCATACACACTACTCGGACTCCCTCCAGTCACTATCTGGCAGAGTAGAGGTAGTAAGATTATACGCTAGCTGATCCGGAAGCCTCCTAGAGAGTTACCAATAGGTTTGGTCCAGTGTACTAACTAGCGGCCGGCCTGCGAACACCGTTTTAGAGCTGTACCCTCGAAATGTAAGGAATATTGGATCTCGCCACGACGTTCATCATAACCTCAAAAGTCATCAATCATACTGCATGATGGAAGAGATAGGGAAGGGTTGAACGGAACTTAGCTCTAGAGACTAAACATGGGTTCCACCACTTCAAGCCTCCAATAAGCAAAGTGGTGGTATTTCACTGGTTGATGAGAGTCATCTACCACCTAGTGGTAGATGATTTAATGTCCACTTAGATACAAAACAAATTTCAGAAAAAAAACGCTGCAATTTTTCATGTGGAGAAAATATTACTTTGAAAATGAAATTATTACATTGTAAAATGATATCTTCCTAAAAGCCAGATCATCAGAAGAAGACTTTTGGAAATATGTTGGCCGAGAAAAGTATCCAAATGTAAAAAAAATGCAGTGAATTTTTAAATTCCTGCTTTGGCTCCACATCTGTGTGAATCGGCCTTTTTGTATTTGAAACAAACAAAGATGAAGAATCACTGTGCTCTTACGGACTTGCATACAGAAGATTCTTTACGGTTGG
Organism: Mastigoproctus giganteus; assembly: GCF_048544385.1. Taxonomy (NCBI): domain Eukaryota; kingdom Metazoa; phylum Arthropoda; class Arachnida; order Uropygi; family Thelyphonidae; genus Mastigoproctus; species Mastigoproctus giganteus. The sequence continues at coordinate 190,898,825 of NC_143578.1, forward strand.
ACTTATCACAATATCTCCCCGATTTTGAAAGCTTGGCAGATGACATGAAGACAAACTTCGCATAAATTAAAATTTTAAGTATGTATTAATTTAAAATAAGAATTCTGAATTGTATTGAATTTTAAAATTTATAAGCATTTTTTAATATGTGTTGATTAACTTTTTTAACCTTGTGCAATGAAATTTTTGAGAAGGTAGATTGCGGCACATTTTTAAGGAAAAAAGTAGATCGCGGCACAAATTACGTTGGCCACCCCTGATCTAGAGGATAGGAACATGAACAGACTTTTTGAATGAATGAGAGTAATATGCTAGAATTATCAGCTGGCTTAGTCTGTTTGGGATTTCTTTCATCAGAAGTTGTTTCTCTTGAAGGATTCTTTTGTATCATGAACTGAATTTTTATATGAATTGTTTATCACTCAGTGATGCTTGCTGTACTTTTCAATTTGGTAACTTTGAAGTCATTTGACTGTTCTCACCACTTCATATTTCTTCTTTAAATAGATTTGTCAAAGTTTGCTGCTATTCTACTTGTCTAGTTACACACCAAACAAGACGTCCAGGGACACACATGCTTCAAAATCTTTTTTACTTCAGTGACATACATTAATTTAACCTCTTTAAATCTATCTTTCCTTTTAGCACTTCTTTCTAAATAACAGTAAATATTCATCCACTTTCACAGGGAGGCATGCAGTCCCCTTTTCAGTACACAAATTAAGATGACGAGAACAGCCTATTAGCATTGAGTGCTCAGTCTCCTCATACCACTCTTGCTGCTCTAATTTTTACGCCTACCACAACAGGGACATTATCAACACTAGTGCAAGACAATTTTTAAAGGATTCCTTCATACTTTCAGGATGTTCAGAAGGTGATACCTAACACTTCACCCTGTAGAGTCATCTTCCAATACTGGCATCGAGAGCAAGCTGCTTGTGATTTGACTATTTATGTTATTACGTATGGTTAATATGGTCAATGGGACCCAGCTTGAAATCTCTTTGATTACAACCATGTGTAGCAATCAAAAATAGCACATTTTTCAAAGCAATCATTACCTCTTGTTTACTCTATCCGTGCAATTGTTACTAATGATACCTGTTGTTTTTTTTTTTTTTGTTCTTCCACAACAGTACTTTTTGTTATTTCACTATCAGGAAACATTTCTGAACAACGCATTACATTACATTTCCTGCAACTTGAAAAATCATGTGTACGCACATAGTGCAAAAGGAAATGTATACATGCAGTATATGTATTGCCTTTTTCCCAGATTTTATAATACAGTGAAAATCTTACACATTTTCTGACATTTTACATCATATTTCTTAGGCATCTTACTGAAAGACATTGTTAATTAGCTTCCTAATACACAACTATAATGAAATGATCACATTACAGAGAACAAGGCAACTATCCTATGTTTCTATTTTACACGAAACTAGCACATGACAATTTGTAGACAAAAATAAGCAGAAATTTGCAAAATTAAAAACACATACACCCACAATTTTAATGTAGTTTTACTTTAAGTATAATGGAAAAAATTGAGCCTTTTTGTTTCCAACAACATTACAATGGTGAGATGGAGAAAGATTTGTAAAATCAAGTAAAAAAAATGAATTCTCCATTGTAAATCCAGAGAGTTAGGAGCTATGTGCTTGACCATGCAAACTGATTAAGAATCTGCCATGAACTTGTGCCTAATGAGTGAGGATGATGAAAGTGATGACTGCTGTGTTTACTATTAACCTGGAACAGACATTCTGAACTGGTGTGCTACAACCTCGATTTGTGCTATGAGATTAGGGGAAAACTTCACTAAGTTCAATGGTAATCACGCTTGGATGTGAAATGCAGACTACAGATTAGCAGTAGCCACAGGACAAGGAATACTAAACAATCGCTCAGTCCTTTCCTCATTCGTAACACAAATAAATGAACTAGTATACAATATTTCTTGTGGTGATTGCGACTCATCTTATCAGAGTTCTATGCAGTTTCCTCTGAATTTGTGTTAATCAACACACGGCCTCAGTTCATGCTTCTCGTTCAGCAGCATCAGAATTAGCCTTTCATGCCGTTAATGAAAAACACTTTTTTATTTAATGAGGCCAAAATACTTAGTGTCCAACATAATTATATGAGACTATTAATTGCAGAAACCGCTGAAATTAAATTACATGAGAATTCTGTTAATGTTCGCCAGCGTATCTAATCTCCAACTTATGGTCCTTTACGTGCATGTGCGAAGACAAATAATCCCTCTAAGTTCCATGCTCTCCCCTATTTGGTAATTTTCATTCCAGTGATCACAACATACGGTCAAAAAGAATTGTGAGCTTCAGGAAGGAAAATCGTTTTGCAATTTTTTTTTTGTTAATTTTTACTCAATTTTTAACTGCATTAAATTTATTTTTAATTCTGTTCATTTGATTTTTAATTATTTCTTATTGTAATGTAAGATTTTTGATTTTTTAATTGTTTTCGTTTTAATTTCTGGAGAGTATCATACGGAAGTGTTCTACGTATCGTATTGAGGTAACCTTCTCTTATTCTTTCACAAACATTGTTCTTGAATAAAATCATAGTTGATCGTTTTATAATAGGTACAGATTGACTAGGTAAATGTTTATAACGAGAATGAAGGTTATGTCCTATTTTTGACTCAGGAAATTTTATCCACACTTGTTTAACAGTTTCATCATCCTCGTATTCAAAATATACTAAAGTACCGATTGCATCGTTTATCAGTCCATGGACCACATCTATACTTGTAGTAATCATGTACGGTTTTCCTTTCAATAATGGTAGAATGTATGGAAGTCCTGCAGTTTCAGTCACTGACATTTTATTTCAAATCCCTTGCAGACATAAATTAGTAGCATCTTCTTTAGTAACAAATCTTGATTCTATAATTTTAAGTTCATCTGGTAATAATGCTTCTCCATTGCCTATTTTTGTAAGAATTTTAGAAAATGTACTATCAGACTGTCAAACAACTTGTACTAATTCATGAAATTGTAGTGAATGCCATAATTCTGGAGAAATCTCTAATGATATAGATTGAGTAATGTTAGCTGTCATTCCTACTGATTTAAATGCAATTTGCAAATTTTCTGCGGTACGCATTTGCACAATTTTCATTGGCATATATAGCAAATATTGGGGAATTACTCCATGACGATCAGATCTACGAATTTCGCTCAATACCATAAAGGGTAATTGTGGTGATATAACACTCAGTAACAACATCCAGTGGAGGCAAATTAATAGGATATGTTGGATATATAAATCCATTTGACGTGGCCATAGTTGGCATCCGTCCCTCTTTTAATGAAGCATGACATGTATTACATGTCATGAAAGTACTCACTTCTTGTAAATGAAATTCATTTTGAAGTAATTCATATGACGTTGTTGGAAATGGTTTCAAATATAGGGATGTAATCAGGAATCTCATTATTAGCCAATTCTAATTTTGCTTTTTTTCATGCACCATATTCCTTCATTTATTCTGCTAAAGTTTTAGATTCCTGATAAGTATCAGGCATAATAGAACTCTGTGGTTGACAAGTATCAGGAATAGTAGAATTGTGTGATTGAATTTCATTATGATTCAGAACAGTTTGAATTTCTAATTTCCTTTTCTTCCATTCACAATATTCCTTCATTATTTCAGCTCAAGTTTTTTTGAGTGCAGTTTGAGAATTCCCAGGCACAATGAAACACTCTTGTTGAATTTCATCTGGATTCATATTTCTGTCCAACTTCCCTTTCTTTCTTTCTTTCACGATATTCCTTCGAATGCTGGGCTGTAGATTTTGGCACAGTCACTCACATATTAATCATTATGCTGATATAATGGTATAACATATCACTGCTCAATTGTACTTGTTGTGTCACTGCAGCAACAAGTACAATGTATGAGCATTGGTTTTCATAACGATTTCTAAGTAACGTAATGCTTTTTTCCAAATAACACCAGTAAAAACGTTTTTAATGTCAAAACTCTTCCCACTTCACCTATCCATCGCCAACAACAGTTTGTGTAGTACTTCCTTGAATTTATTCAAGCTAACCACTTCCATAAAATCAGATGGAAGCTTGTTCCAGCACCTGTTAGCTAAAGGCAAACTTTTGCACATCCATTCTGCAACCATCCTTCCTCAATTTCACTTTACGTCCCCTCATGTGCACAGTCTGAGCAAGAGAAAGAATCACATCAGCATTAAGCTTGCTCAATCCATTTAAAGCTTTAAATAATTCAATCAGATCGTCTCACAGGTGCCTAGTTTCCAGATGCTGCAATTTGCAGAACTGAAGCCTTTCTTGGTAAGAGCACCCCTTTTGTTTCCCTCACCATCCTCGCCCTTCTCAGTATCTGCTCTAGGAGCTCTACATCCTTCCCACCACTTCATGTAGTGGATATAAAAGAAAGGGCCATGTTAACTTTGTTAAAAAAAAAAAAAAAACCAGAGATCATCAAGTGGCTTAAGAAAGGCAAGAAACAATGCATTGATGAAAGAATTTAATGTTATCAAGGTGCAGAAGTGACTTCTGAGACTTCTAAAAATCATAGTACAGTAGAGTGTTGATAATCCAAACTAATTAGGACCGGGGGTAGTTGGGACTTCCTATTTGTTTGGCTTTTCAAATTTATCAAAAATACTGTTCTGGAAACTAAAATAAAATGGTTTAGTAAGTTTAAAAATAAAACACTAAGTTGTACTTATGTATTTTTATTCATAAGTAACAAAATAAATGGAACTTTCAGCCACAATAACACATATGTATAGGCCTTTAATGAAAATAATTACTTATTTTTTGCTCCACCATTTTTGAACTTTGTTTCCTTATTGCCAGATCTCTCTCTTTCAGCAAGAGTAGTTCAATTGAACAGCATTCTGTTTGATGATCGTATGTCGATTTATCATTCAGTGTGTTTGTCGGTTTTCACTAATCATTTAATTTTGTTAATTGGTAAAATGATAAAAGTATAACTTGGTGCTTTTACAGTCAGTCCTCGTATAACACGTGTTTACACTACACGAATTCGATCATACACTATTTTAGCCTTTTTAGCATTAGCATTAGTAGAGGCATTTGATGCAAGAAACCAAGCTTATGCAGCATCAGCCAAAAATAAATAAATAAATAAAAAATAACCACTTCCACTTCACCCCTCTATTCATTCGAAATACCTGTCCAGCTGAGCCTTAAACTTATTTAGGCTATCAACTTCCATGACAAGGGATGGAAGTCTGTTCCACCAACCAACCAACCACCCGCTGGCTAAAAGCAAATTTCCTCAAGTCTATCCTACATCTGTCTTTTCTCAATTTGAATTTATGCCATCTCAGGTGATTATTCTGAGCAAGAGGAAGAATCCCATCAGCATTGAGCATGCTCAAACCATTCAAGGCTATATACACCTTTATCAGATCACCTCGCTGGTGCCTAGTCCGCAGACACCGTAATTTACAAAACTTAAGCCTTTCTTCGTAAGAGCACCCCTTTGTTCCATTCACTAATCTTGTTGCCCTTCTCTGTACTCATTCCAGCATCTCTACATCCTTCTTGAAATGAGGCCTCCAGACCTGTATACAGTACTCTTGGTGTGGTCTGCCCATTGCCTTATACAAGGGAATAATCACCTCCTTATCCCTGCTGGAAAAATTCCTATATATCATTGACAATACACCATGAGCTACACTTGCAGCCCATCTGCACTGCTCAGAAAACGTCATATCTGCCTGCACAACCACCCCCAGGTCCCTTTCATTCTCTACCACTGTCAGTGTAGTACCACAGAGTTGATACGTTGCTCTGGGGTTGCTGTTTCCCATATGTAGTACTTTACATTTGTCAATGTTAAACTTCATTTGCCACCTCTCAGCCCATCTGCTCAACCTTTCCAGATCCTGTTGCAGTAGCATAGTGTTAGTAGTGTCCTTGACAACCCTGCCAACCTTCGTATCGTCTGCAAACTTGGACATTAAGCTTGATATACCATCATCAATATCAGTTATAAATACAGAAAACAATAATGGACCCAATACTGAACCCTGAGGGACTCCACTAATAACATTAGTCCACGATGAGCAGTGTCCATTGATTACCACTCTCTGTCTTCTCCCCCTCAACCACCCCTTTATCCATAGCAGCAATTTGCCTCCAATGCCACACTGCTCCAATTTGTGCAGCAGTCTTCCATGTGCAACAGTATCAAAAGTCTTTCTAAGATCCAAGTATATAATATCAAAGTTATTCCCTGCATCCAGTTCTTTTGTGACTGCATCATAGTATCCAATCAAATTGGTCAGGCAAGACTTCCCCTTAACAAAACCATGCTGTGTCTGAGTTATAACTGAAGTCTTGTCTAGATGATCCTGCAGTGGTTCTTTAACCAGTGCCTCCATTAATTTTCCAGGAACAAAAGTTAAACTAACAGGTCTATAATTACTTGTGTCACCCTTTGATCCTCCTTTGTGAGTTGGGGTCACATTTGCACATCTCCAGTGCATGGGTACTTCCCCTGAGTCCAAGGAAGCTCTCATAATTATGGCTAAGGGTTTGCTTACTTCCTTTGCTGCCTCCTTTAATATAACTGGATAGATCCCATCCACCCCAGGTGCCTTTCTTGTATTTATCTTCAACAATTTCTCCTCCACTTAACTCTCAGTTATTACAAGATTCTCTAGTTTACTGCCAGAGTTGGATACACCTCTGGCATTCCCCTCGCTGAATAACTCGTCATGTGTGAATGTCGATGCAAAATATTCATTCAGTTTGTTAGCTATCTGAGCAGGATGATCAACAGTTGACCCATCGATATCAAGTGGACCAATCTGATTCATCCCCTTCCTTCTAGAGTTTACATAAGTAAAGAACTCTTTGCTATTTTTCTTTGCATCCCTTGCCAAAGATTTCTCGTAATCTGCCTTCGCCTGCCTAACCTCCTTTGTAACTTGGTTACAGATCAACTTGTATCTATCATAGGCTTCTGTGCCACGTGTTAATTTGTATGTATCCCATGCATTTTTCTTCTCTGCCACATGTCTCATTAGTTCATCTGACATCCACTTAGGCCTAAACCTTGAACAATATTTCCTAGTTGGAATGTAAAGCCTAGTAGCTTCCAAGATAAGTTCTTTGAATGCTTCCCATTTTGAATTTGCTGTTGGTAACATCATCAGTTGGTCCGACTGTATAGAATTTAAGTACTGTCTCAGTCCATCGTAGTCGCCTTTACAAAAGCAATAACCTTTCCCTTTACCCTAATGGTAGTTACCTCTTTGAGTAAATCCCACTTCAGCACACTGTGATCACTGCCACCTAGTGGTTCATTTACCTGCAGATTCTTAATGCATGAAGAATCACTACTGATAATGAAATCAAGAGTATTACTCCCTCTAATTGCCTCCTGAACATGCTGATGTAGAAAACAATCATCCGATAAATCCACAAAAGCCTAGCTAGTGTGTGAGTGACCAGCCCCCAAATTCCAGTCAATATCTGGGAAATTAAAATCCCCCATTATAAGACACTCTGATTTACTGGCCCACTCTATTTCCCTGTACAGTTTCTTATTATACTCATCAGAGTCAATAGGCCTATAGCACACTCCTACTCTCAATTTTGATCTCCCAATGCTTATATCACACCAAACTGACTCGACACTGCACTGTCCAGCAATGTCGACTTCATTGGATTTTATGTATTTCTTAACTAATAGCATAACCCCTCCTCCCTTCTTATCCTGTCTATCCTTTCTGTAGACATTGTACTCCCCAAATTCCAGTTCTGCATTCCTTATATCTGTGTGACACCACGTCTCTGAAATCCCCACAATATCTGCCTTTGATGTTTTGAGAAATACCTCAAATTCATCAAATTTATTTACTAAACTCCTAGCATTGGTGTACACGCAAGTATACATGCACCTGTTCTTTTTCTTAGCTACCCTAACACAATCTATGTGTTTATTTGTGCTCCAATGATTCCCAGCAGTCTCTGAAATATCCTGCATCTTATTTTCCAGGCTGCAGCTCATTCCAATAGAAGCAGTGCAAGAATCACTTTCACCTCTGCCAGTGGCTACTGTTAATTAGTCCTTGTATCCCCCAAATATAGCAGTTTTCCGACCCACCTCACACTGCCTCGATAGCATCAGCAAACATTCTTGCACCCTTTCTATTTAAGTGTATTCCATCCCTGTAGAAGCAGTCTCTCCTGTTAACAAGTACAGACCAGGATGAAAAAAATTCTACCCCTTGAGCCTTGCGCAATGTTTCCAGGGCCGAATTGATCGACAGGGCTCTCATCATATACTTCCCCCTATCGTGTCTGGGCAGAATTGCAGACACTTTCAAATTCAACCCTAATTCACGGCTTTTTTTTTTTTTTCTGTTGCATTACTGTTTCAAAACGTCTGATGGAATACTTTATGGAATATTTTATTCCACAATGGAATACTTTATGGAATATTTTATTCCACAATGGAATACTTTATTCCACGTTCCACCTTAAAATCTCACCCTTTATCTAAACCATAGGTTCGCAAAATTTTTCAGGCCACCGCCCACTTTGCAAGACGTAAATTTTGTAACGCCCCCCATTGTAACAGTTTTCCGCGTTCAAGCCGTTTGATATTTTCGACGTAAATAGCAACTAATGATACATTAATGCTTATGCCATTAAATTATTGAAAAAGTAGTGGCCAATATGTGCTTCACTTGAACACAGTTATTGCTATTTCGATTTTGATGAGACATAAACCGTATGTAAAGATTGTAAAGTGTATGCTCGAATAACATTATGCACAGTTTCATACAATGGTTTAAATATGAAAATTTGGAATACATATTAGGAGATTGTATTACATTAGTAAGAATCTTATTGTAATAATTAAAACACCATCAAATGTATTAGAAAATTGTTTATTTCGAACTTACGAAGTAAAAATACAAAGAAAAAATAACAAATTAATGTGAAGGATGAGTCTGATGCATTTTTAAAAGTTTGTTAATATTGGGTTCAACTTCCGTTAAAAATAGTCGTAACTCGCCACGCTCAGTTATATGCAATCGGTTCCTTTTCTTAGATAGTAAATTTGCTACAGCACTAAACCCACACTCAGCCAAATAAGAAGATGGAAATGCAATTAAAAATTTCTGCACTATTTCCCATAATCCAGGGTACAGTGTTGGTATTGATTTCTGAAGCCAGAACTCTTGGTATTGACTTTTGAATTTTATTTTTAGTTCTTCATTTGTTGTGAGTTCTATGAGTTCCTCTTCTAAATTTGATGATCCTGCTGTGTTTACATGTGAGAAAGGATCTAGAACCCAATTTGGTATATTCATGTTTAGAATATCCTTGAATCACTCATTAAAATCAGCGTGGAGAACCTCCAAGTGTTGGCAGTATGTAAGTAAATCTTCCTTTTTGAGATACACTGCTGATAAATTTGAAAATGGCTATATTCCATTCGGCCTATATTCCGCTTGAACAGAAAAAGTTTCCCCACAAAAGCGGCAATAACGTTTTTTGTTTTAATTAAATTCCATTCATCACCTTGTAATTGTAGATTGACTTCATTAAATACCCCTAATTCTGTTTTTACACGATAGATACGTTGCTGAAAAATACGTGTAAAAAAAAAATTCGTGTAAAAAAAAAGACATTGTATTTATGGAAGTAAAGAAGATTGGTTCCGGATCTAAAAAAATCAGTAAAAATAATTTAAAAAAAAAAAAAAAAAAACACATAAAAATATTCGTTTTAAGCTTATTATTTTGTTTCAACAAAATACACATGTAATGAAAATGTATTAAAGTAAATTTGTATGATTATAAAATGAAAAAATTCTTCATGAACAAAAAAAATCTGTTTTACACATAACAAGTTTTATTCATTTTCACTTTCTGATAATAAACGGCACATATGTTTGCGTACGACTGGAATATCACTGCCATCACTAGAAATGTGTACATCGTCTTCTTCCTCTATTAATGAAATTCTTTCTGTGAGTCAGCATGAGTCTCCTCTGGTGCTGATGTTTCACCGGTTTTACAAACAAATTCAGTTATTAATCGTTGTGTTTGTGTCTTGGTTAGGTTGTTATATAATTCTCTGTAAGAGGCTGTCAACAACTTCAGTTCACGTTGAAACTTTCCAGCGCGTTCCTCATTAGGGTCATGTTTGACAAAATGATTACCTAATTTTCTGGCCAGTTCCAGACCTTTTATTAAATCTGCTTTAGAACAGGACCATTTTCTTCATTATCACTACATTCTGTGGGATAAGGAGTCCCAAGGACAAGCTCTAATATTTCATCTTCGCTTAGCGCTTTGTCGGTTAACAATTCATCAATATCTTCAAAGAACAGATCAGCGAATCCTTCTCCACCAATTTTGTGTGCCATTGTAATGATGTTGAGAAATTCGGTCGTATTAGGGATGATGGGATCTTTGCTTTTTACAGTGTGGCCAAACCGTTTTGCAACACGCATTTAAAGTTGCTGGTTTTAATTCAGTTAACGCTAATCCAACTTGATTGATACAATCCATAATTGAGAATTTCTTCCACACATCAATGATAATGACTGTTAGTGTTTCATCATTCCGTTTGTCCAAAACGTGTTGGAATGTTCGTTTTACGTAGTATGTTTTAATTGTCGCAATTATACCTTGGTCTAGCGGTTGTATCAAAGATGTAGTATTAGGTGGCAGAAATAAAATTTGTACGTTTGGGTGTTCCAAGGGATGGCCGGGTGCATTGTCAAGAATCAGAAGAACTTTAAATTCGAGACTTTTCAAATTCATATAACGTCTGACTTCTGGGACAAAACATTTGTTGAACCATTCCATAAAGATAGCAGTGGTCACACAGGCCTTCTTGTTTGCCATCCTGTGAACAGGCAGTTTATTGATATCTACACCTTTCGCTGAACGTGGGTTTAGGGCTCGATTTACCAGCAGTGGTTTCAACATACGATCACCTGAAGCATTGGAAGAAAATAATAAGGTTACACGATCCTTAGCTACCTTAAAACCACCAGCAGTTTTCTGCGATTTGGCTACATACATTCTGTTCGGCATTCGTTTCCAGAAGAAACCAGTAAAACCAGTTTCATCTGCATTCCACACTTGATCAGGAGTGTATCCTCCATCTTCAATAATTTTTGGAAGTTCCTGTGGGAATACTTTAGCAGCCAATTCATCTGCAGATGCAGTTTCACCTTTAATTTTTATATTATGAAGAGCATTCCTTTTAAGAAACCCTGTCATCTAACCTGTACTCGCAGAAAATTCATACTTTCTGTTTAACTGAGATGAAGTGCTTGCCTCCTTTTCTTTAATCTATCTGTAAATTCTTAGTGCTGTTTGCTTGATGGCATTTCCATCTACTGGTACTTGTCTTTTGTGACTGATCTTCTATCCATATTACCAGAGCCTTTTCCATTTTTTCCCTGACAAAATATCTCTTGTATATGATGATGAATTAACACTTACTTTTGTTCCAGAACATACTGACTTCCTAATTGCAGCTTCATTTTTCTTAATAGTGCTTACGGTAGCTTCATGTACACCAAAATGCTTTTCTACAGATGTAGCCCCTTGTCCAGTTGCAAGACGATCTAAAATTTGAATTTTAAGTTCCAAAGAAATCGCTTTCCTTTTCATTTTGGTAATAGGTGAATTATTCGACATTATATAAGGGCTACCGAAAAATATCTCAGTTATAATTAATAAAAAAAGGATGAAAAATTTGTAAACTTACAATTTATTGACTATCAGCAAAATTAATAAATTTATATGTGCACAAATTTCACTAAAGATTCTTTCACTTTGAAATAGAGCTTACTACTAAATGTCTTCCGAAGATACAATGCACGAATACCGTAGATGTGCACCAAATTCAATAAAAACATTGATGATTCATAGATACCTAGACGTACACATTGGTAAACAAAAGCATGCATTTCAAAACGCACACACTAGCTGTTATCCAATCTATTGGTGTGTGTAAAAAAAAAAGAAATGATACTAATATGCCACAAATAAAAAAAATTTTTTTTTTAAATTTAGGCAAAAAAAAATTCATAGAAATCGTGTTAAATCAAAATGACTCACGTAAAAAGAAAATGAAATATTTATTTTGAATTCGTGTTAAATCAAATTCGTGTAAAAAAAAGTTCGTGCAAAAACAGAATTGGGTGTATTTTATAGAGGTCGGTCAAATAAGCGATGTCATTTTTGGATGTAATCAGGTTGGCCCGCAATCTGTCGTCTCTGTTTTCTAGGAACTCTAGTACTGAATCAAACAAATTGTAAAATCGATTCAGACAAATACCTTTTGAAAGCCAACGAACTTCTGTGTGAAGCAGCAAACGATTAAAATCTTCATCATTTTCACTACAAAGTTGGCTAAACAATCTGTCACTCAACGAATTGCTTCTAATCTTGTTGACTGCTCTAATAACGTAATGGAGCGATGTATGCAGGCGTTCACTTAAATTCTTCGCAACCAAATGTTGACGATGAAGAACACAATGTATAGCGAGTACATTCGGTACTGCTTGTTTCAAATGCGCTATGAAACCCTTGTGGTGCCCTGTCATTGCTGGAGCACCATCAGTAGCAGCAGACAAAATATTACGAATAGGAATGTCTTTCTCTTGAAAAAACTTATTCATGGTATTAAATATAGATTCTCCCTTTGTATCTGCTTCCAAATTTTTAACAAATAATAATTCTTGACAAACTTTTTCTTCTTTTATGAATCTTATGTATGATAAGAGTAGTGCTTCGTTATTTGGGAGAGTTGATTCATCGAGTTGAATGGAAAATTGGCATGTCTTCAAATAATGGCACAATGATTTTTCAACATCTTCAGCCATTTCATCGATTCTTCTTTGCACTGAATTATTGCTCAAAGAAATTTTCCTGATGATATCTGAAGCTGGCTTATGAAGCAGTGTTTATTACTTCTTTTACTGCTGCAAGATTAATTCCTCACCAATTGTGTGTGGTTTTCACGCTTTTGCGATTAATAATGGAATATTATAAGAAGCTTGTAATACGTCATTATCTTGTTTAGTGGATGACACAAAAAGTTTTGATATAGTTGGACGTTTAAAATATTTTTCTTCTGGTACTTGAAAATAGGACAAATCTTTATCCTTTTCGTCAGCATGCATTTTAGTCAAATGCTCTTGCAGCCTAGAAGACTTCATTGCTTCATTTGAAAATACTTTTTGGCAAATCAAGCACATAGGTAATAATTGGTTCGTAGGAGACTGAATAAAGCCATATTTCAAATACTCAATACTGCACTGTCGACATTTCTTCTTAGATTCAGACATAATGAAGTAATAAAATTTGCAACAATATTCACAAAATAAAAGATTTAATTTACACTTTGTATGACTCCACTTATCTATCACACCTTCGACTGATGATTGTTGGCAAAGCACACAAAAAATAATGAAACTTATTCCTAAACAGCAAAAATGTATGCTCACATATCAATTTATGAATTATTAAGTCGGCAAAATGGCCTTGGAAGCTTTGAAGATGAAACTCACTACGGCATTAGTTTAAAATTGGTGCCTAATCTGTCTCAAACGAATCAACAGATGCGGAGATATAATTGACTGATCAAGCTTGCGTCGTTAGCGTTACCAAGGAGAAAATAAAAATGTAAACAACTTTCTTGGAAAACAAACAGTTGAGCATCATTACTTGCGAACACTAATTTGCATGGCTCTCACAACAGTTTGCTTTACTGCTTTTCGTAATTGTTGTACAAAAGAATTGCAATGAATTTGTTTTGAAAAACAAAAATATCATCTTTCTTTTCTTCAGTATGTACTGTATCTACTAACAAAAAATATAGAAAATTCATCTATTGGAAGCCATACTGGAAATGAAAGGGGAAAAAAAAAAAATGTCTTAAAACTGATCACTACAATGTGCATTTAATAAAAAAAAAAACAAAGTTCGCTTTAATGTAATTGTTTCTAGAGGACTAAATCGGAACAGCAGTTTCATGGATGTATATTTGATCTTCTTACAAACTTTCAAGAAAATATTTCTATTCATAGCTGCGTTATAAACTTCGAAAACTTATGTCGAAGGAACTTCGCCTTCATCTCATCTGGTGTGCAAATGAAAAAAAAAAAAAAAATATATATATATATATATATATATATATATATATGCTACGAGTAACAGATTGTTTTATATGCATTTGATACCATAAAAAAATTTGAGGGAAAAATTGAATTTTCATTTTCACACGCACGCACGCACGAAAAATTCACCATAAAGTGTCATATGTTTGCTTGCTTGAATTCCATTCTGAGCTGCAAATGTAATTTCACTTCTCTTGCACTGACAGAGCTGCTGTTGGCCGAATGAAGCAAAACGGGGTTCATTTTCCTGAAATTTCCGCTTCCTTTCATTCACTTGGGGGAAAAAAACTCCTTTAGGGGAGGAAGTTCACCCTTTCTAGTCCGACCCTAAGGGAAAGAGAGAGAGAGAAAGAAATAAAAATACTCTTTTGGTGGGAAGAAGGCCAGGAGATTGTCAAAGGTCCACAACTGTAACTTTCATCACAGATGCTGAAGTTCTAGTAAGTCAGTTTCATCGCAGATTCGAAAGTATTTCTTTATTGCATTCAGTTTCACAACAGATACTAAAGTTCTAATAAGTCAGCTTGATCGTAGGATGCCTAAGTTCAGATTAGTCTGATTTTTGTCCGGTGTGCATTCGATAAAAAACGCTCTTTGCTTTATTGTAATTGTTTTTCGGAACAATATTTTGCGATAATCCCCCTGGAAATATTAGCCAGTGAACTGCATTATACATTTCAAACGTCGCCATATAGCTTGTCCTTGAATACAAATGACTACAGTTACTTTCCTTTGAGTGACCGCCTTGTACAGACGTTTTATTGTGGACACTTCCTTCCAGTCAGTAAAATCATCAGTAGTTGTCCTTTATTGTACCTAAAGTAATTCGTTATGTTGAGGCAAACTGTTTTTGCTCCTAATTGAATAGCACTTTCAAATTTTTCCCAAGTTGATTATCTGCACATATTGAAAATTAGGACAGTAAAAGAGTTGATAATTGGTGCCACTAGTGGGCAGCATTCCGACTAACAAATTTTCTGTTTATACGCCAGGATGACCACACGGTCAGAGATCCCAAAATAAAGAGAGAGAATACAAGAAACCGCATCGCATTTAGCAGTCACCGACTTGATTGTGTGAAATTGCTCATCTGTCAAAAACCACAGCAAAGCAAGAAAAGTGATGGGAAGAAAATCTATTTTTCAGCGGGGTTTATCTGTTTATTGCAGCTCAGAACAGCATTATGACCTTGGATAGTGAATTTATTCGGCTGCTGTACTAAAACTGAATTTCTCCCATTGCGATGACATCAAAGCTTAACAAGCAAATATCTTCTAACAATACTTTTTGAGCAGCCGTTAGTGGCAATCTGTTAACTTTCTATTGTTAGAAATATTGCAGTTTTGTGAAGAATACACATTTCAAGAAACAATCCGTTATTCATAGCGGATAATTTTTTTCTTCTTCTTCTTTTGCACACCAGTTTTCGAAGTTTATAATGCAGCTACAAACAGAAATATTTTCTCGAAATTTCGTTACATCAAACCCAGGAAACTGCTGTTTCGATATTGTTTACTAAAAACAATTACAATAAATCAAACTTTTTTTTTTATTAAATGCGCATTGCGGTGTTATCAGTTTTACACCAGTTTTTCTCATTTCCAACAGGTGAATTTCCCTGATTTTCTGTTCGTAGGAGCAATGCACGTTAAAGAAAGAAAATAAGATCTGTTCGCCTTTCAAAAACAGTTGTTGCTACTGTTTTGCTTTATTGCTTCTTATAACCCCAGGGGCTCACATCTGGTGAGTATGGGCTTGGCACACCCACGGCCCCGAGCTGGATATCATCATTCTTCTATTTCTCGGTGATTCCCTTCTACTTCTCTCTCTCTCTCTCTCTCTCTCTCTCTCTCTCTCTCTCTCTCTCTCTCTCTCTCTCTCTCTCTCTCTCTCTCAGGGTAATTTGGAATTTTTTTTTTTAGCTGGTGCACCATAAGCCTCAGGCTTCCTTGCACTATATGGCTAGTAGTAGTAGTAATAATAATAATAATAATAATAATAATAAGGTCAACTCACAGTAGCTCACGTTGTCGCGTTTCAAAGGCCCTAGGCTAATTAGGGTGGGTTTAGAAAAATAACAGAAAAAGGCCTAAAAAATACACACTTGATGTCACATTTTTGTCATTTGCGTGAAATTCAATAGAAGTTTTTGAAAATTGAAGTGGGAAAATCGAAGAAAACAAAACTGGCTTCACCTATAGCGAATTTCAGCTGTGTTCATAGAGAAAAAATTATAGAATTTATTAGTTGACCTTTGAACTGGGTCCACTGGACCCGAGGAGATAAAAATACGGATAGGAGCCACCGACCCCTAGACCGCCTGAATGCCCCCAATTGCTTCTGAACCCACTATCAACCCCCTAGAAGGCTTCAGCGCCCCACTGGTGGGCATTACCGCCCACTTTGGGAACCTATCATCTAAACCTTGGTTTTCCAATTAATGTGCTAAGACTGTTCAAGAGTAGAATGTTGCCTCAATGCCTCATGTGGTTTCCATCAAAAGGATTTTGACAAATCTTGATACTAACAAAGCTCCAGGTCCTCATGGTATTTCTTTACTTGTTCTCAAAACCTATGCTCCTGGACTTGCTTCCGTTCTTTGCCTTCTTTTTTCACTTTCTTATTCCAAAGGTGTTTTTCCTTCTGCTTGGAAATTTGCTCATATCCAGCCAGTTCCTAAAAAGGGTGACAAATCCCTCCCATCCAATTATCGTCCCATTGCAATTACTTCTAAAGTAATGGAGAAATCAATTAACCACCAACTCTTAAACTACCTAGAAACCTTCCGTCTGATCAACGATTGCCAGTATGGATTCCGTCAGTGTCGATCCACTGGTGATATTCTGGCTTATGTTACCCATTTATGGACTAATTCAATGGAAAGGTTCGGTGAAACACAAGTAGTTTCTCCTGACATCTCAAAGGCTTTCGATCGTGTTTGGTGTAAAGGTCTTCTAAACAAGCTTCCATCTTATGGTTTGCCAACTGTTTTTAGTAATTGGTTATCCAGTTTTCTCACTGAGGGTGATGGTAGATGGCTCTCTGTCTTCTAACTTCTCCACTAATGCTGGTGTCCCCCAAAGTTCAGTTCTTTCCCCCCACTCTTTTCCTCTTGTATATTAATGACCTTCTTCCATTGACTGGAAATCCTATCCATAGTTTTGCCGATGATAGCACATTGCATTCCACTTTCCATTTTGAGAAACCTTGTCCTACTCAATCAGCTTCAACTTCTCGAAAATCTGCTACCAATTCCTTAAATGCCGATCTTCAGGTAATTTTCCAGTGGGGAAATGACAACTTAGTTGATTTCAACCCTTCTAAAACTCAGTCTTGTCTTATAGCTCGCAAAAAGGATTCTTCTGCTCCTATGCTTCTCTTTAGTGACACTCCAATTTCAAGGCAAAATGATATATCTCTTTTGGGGTTTACCCTGACTTCTAATCTCTCTTGGCACAAGCACATTACAAATATTGCTTCTTCTTCTGCATCTAAAAAAACTTGGTTTTCTCTTTCGCTCTCAGCGTTACTTTTCTTCCAAACAGCTGCTCACTCTGTATAAATCGCAAATCCGCCCAGTCATGGAATATTGTTCCCACATCTGGGGTAGTGCCACCAAAACCTGTCTCAGGCTTCTTGATTCCATTCAGAAGAGCGCAGTTAGGTAATTAATGATTCATCTCTAACAGAGTCTCTCCACTCGCTTTCCTCATAGACGTACTGTTTCTGCTGCATGCCTCTTCTACAGATACTTCCATGGGCTGTTCTTCTGAATTGGCTTCTATAATTCCCACTCTCTCTTTCAAAACAGTCCAAACACGTACCGCCACCAGCCAACATCCTTTTTTCTGTCCAACCTCAAACCCACAGAACCAACTTTTCATCTTCCTCGTTTATCTATTCAACTGCTGTTTTCTGGAACAACCTTCCTTCATACGTATTTCCTGAAAATTACAATCTACAGAAGTTCAAGTCCAATGTCAACAAATATCTTCTTTCGGCTTCTCAACCTCCAACTCAAGCACGGTACTAAGTACTATAGGTTTTAATACCTCTCATGTTTGAGGTTTTCATAAAAAAAAAAAAAAAAAAAAAAATGCTTGAAAGCATGGTTAGCCAAGCTTAGTAACCCTCAGAGTCACCTTGAAAAGTGCATATGATTTTTTTTTACATAAAATTCACATATGCAAAAAAAATTTACTTATTACATTGAATTGTTACAAAATTGTGATTAATGGATTCATTTTAGCTACAAATAACAAGCCCACTGATAAAGCGGCATATGAAAATGCTATCTTATAAACCATTGTACGTTGATAGGGAAAATGCTGTTCTAAGAATTTAAAATTTATTAGGAATTTATAGGAATATTTAAAATTTATTTAAAATCAAATCGGAAACTTTGCTCGACCTTAAAGTCGGAAAATACTATGCATTAAAAAAAAGCAAAATTTTGTGATAATTTTCACATACACCCCTCATTGAAGAGCTGTTTAAACTACGAGGTCTGTTTAAGAAGTAGAATACCAGTTTTTTTAGGGTGGCGGGAAAGTGACTATGCCTTTGATTGTTTTTGGAAATTTTAACTTTGATATAGACAAAATCGCTTACTACATATTTCTATTTTCAAAATAATAAGAGAAGTTTACCTCAATACAGGACGCAGAACACTTCCGTATGATACGCTCCAGAAATTAAAAAGAAAAAATCAAAAATCTTACATTAGAGCAGTGGTTTTCAACCTTTTTTTAATAATGGCACCCCCACCATACTGTACACCATTTTATAATGAAATAAACATATAAATTAAAAAAAAATAATAAGTTTAAGTAACTTAAACCCAAATTACGTGGCACCCCTGGAATACTGTTGCGGCATCCCAGTTGAAAACCATTGCATTAGAGTAACAAATAATTAAAAATTGTATCTGAGCCCAAAGCAGATTCCATCGTTGAATATTTATAGGCATTTAGAAATTGATTAAAGATAAATCTTTTTTAGGTGAACGGGTTTTGTTTGTTATTTGATTTTTAGGAGCATTAGCAACTAAGGCCATATTGCTCCGGGATATGCGGTGGTCATTTCATGACCAGGTGAACGGGTGATAGCTGTTATAATGTAGAAGCATACCGGTGTTTGTAGGTTTTCGATGATAAATTGTATTTTATTCGAGTCCTGAGTAAGCGTGAAATTTTGAAAATTTAATGACTTTGTATCTGTATGCTCCTTTTCCAATGTAAATTTGAGTCTAGAATGAATATTATTAAAGGAATGCGAAATATCTTGGATAGTACTACTATCAATAATAACTAGAACATCGTCTAAATATCTCACATAAAATGTGATACGGGGTCGTAAAGGCGTCAAATGTATATGCTCAATCGTTGAGAGATAGATCTCCGATATTAATCCGCTAGGCTCAATCCCATTGGCAAACCAAAAGTTTGTTTGTACACTTTGTCTAGAAAGGTGATACCATCATCAGCCATTTTCAATCCACTGCAAGATGAAGGCCTCTCCAGCAATGTTCCAGTTTCTTCTGTTTTGAGCACTGGCCATCCATTTACTACCCACAAACTCAAATTTCATCTATCCATCTCCGCCGTTGTCTTCCAGGTTTTCTTCTAGCTCCTCTTGGGTATCATTCTGTTATTTTCTTAGTCCATCGGTCATCATGTCTTCAAGCTATGTGTCTTGCCCAAGACCATCTTAGTTCTTTAGTTTTAATAAGAATGTCCTTTACTTGAGCTTGCTGCCTAATCCATGTGTTTCTCTTCTTCTTATCTAACAGTCTAATTCCCAATATAATTTGTTCCATTCTTCAGTGTGTAGTTCTCAGCTTCTCTTCCATTCTTTTGGTGAGTGCCCAAGTTTCACTTCCATAAGTCATGGTGGGGAGTATACATTAGTTCATTATTTTACGTTTCAGACAAACTGGGATATTGCTCTTCAGTATGTGACTATATTTCCTGAATGCTATCCATCCAAAATTTATTCTTTTCTTGACTTCCAGCCATTTATCATTATTACAGCTAATAACTTGTCTCAGATAAGTATATGACTCCACCTTTTCAATTACTGCTCCTTCAATCATTATTTTCCTTTCTGTGGCATACTTGTCCATCATTACTTTTGTTTTAGCCATATTCATCTTTAGTCCAAAATCCTTACTAACTGTGCATAACTGATTAAGATTTTCCTCTAATTCTTTGGGATCGTGGCTTATGACCACAATGTCATCCGCAAATCGTAAATGGTTCAGGTACTCTCCGTTCACATTGACTCCCTTCTGTGACCAGTCTAATCTTCTGAAAGCTTCCTCAAGGGTAGCAGTAAATAGCTTCGGAGATATTGTGTCTCCTTGTCGAACTCCTTTCTCTATTTTAAATTTCCTACTCTCTTTGTCTAGTCTAATAAAGTAGGTAGCACTCTTATATATTTTCTTAAAAATCATAATATGTGGGGTATCTATGCCTTGTCTTTCCAGTGCCCGAAACATTGCCTTATGCTGTATGGAGTCAAATGCCTTTTCATAATCCACAAATGCCAGGCATAATGCACCCACTACTGTGGGTGCACAGAGTAGTGTGGGAGTGTGTGGTAGTCAACTACTCAGGTGTGGTTGCTATGATCAATTGAGTCTCTCAAATATCAATGCCTAAACAGAATATTTTGCTGTGGAGGGTAGTTTTGGACGTCATCTGCTTGTCGGTTGGTAAGGGAAACAGCTAAAATTTTTTTTGTCAACAAGTTATTCATGTCTTGGATGCGAAAAGTTTTCTGGATCACCACAACGAACTGAAATTCATTTAGTAGCGAATATTCTTGTTGGCCAAAGTTAATTTTTTTTTAGCTGGTGCAGCAAAAGCCTCAGGCTTCCTTGTACCATAGGGCTAATAATAATAATAATAAAAATAATGGTGTTTTATATTCATTTGCTTTCTCCGTTAGCTGATATTACGGGAAGGTGATCCATAGTTGAGAATCCTGTTCCAAAACCAGCTTGCTCTTTCAGTTGATTCTCATCAAGTATTCTTTCTAATCTGTTAATGATCCTTGTGAACAACTTGTTTGTTATTTGGTTTTTAGGAGCATTAGCAACTAAGGCCATATTGCTCCCGGAATATGCGGTGGTCATTCCCTGACCTTTCCGCATCCTCCGTATTTGGTGGTGACAGGCTCGAACCCCGGTCTAATCAAGAAGCGTGTGCTACGCACTGCTGCTCCTGCCCACCTGGCTACGGAGGCGCCGTGAACAACTTGTAGATGTGGGATAACAGGCTAATTGGTCTATACAGTGGTACCTTGGATTGCGAGTGTTTTGCAAGACGAGCAAAAATTTTTAATAAATTTTAACTTGAGAAACGAGCGAGGTCTTGCAATACAAGTACAGTCAGCCCTCGTATAACACGTGTTCACACTGCACGAATTCGATCATACACAAATTATAAATAGGGGAACGATATCTTATATAACTCGAACCGAATTCGCTTATGCACGATTCACCTTTGTGTTTACAAGAAATGGCAGTCGAACGCAGAATCACCCCAACTGAACGCAACACAATAGGAATGAAGAGAAGATTCTGAAAATGTATTTATAATCGCGAATGCAATTAGATCGAGTTTACTACTAGTTTATAACAGATTCCACTGGCAGAAACGCAACTGGAAATTGTTTTATGGTAGTAACCCCCAGAAATGTGCTTTAGTAAAATGTGAGGTGTTAATAGTATATCTCCTCCTTTACGGTGTTGTTTATTCAGTTGCTACACGCACGCAGCTTTGTTTATGTGTATCAAGGGTGCCTCCTCGTTTTGTAATTGTGCTTTATTCCCAAAAAATTGCCTGCCGAGCGTCACGTGATCACGTGCTGCTCGGGATTGTGGTTAATCATCTCACATGCTCGGTCTCAGTCGGCATACCTCATTTGTATACAGTCAACACTGTAGTCAACATTCGTGCTAGCGTTGTGACCACGTGTATGTGCGTAAAGCATTTTTTTATTTTGTGTTCAAATGTAGTGACTGTTGTTTATTAACTGTGCACTACAAAAATGGCCCCAATGAAGAAAACAGTTGAAAAGGAAGGCAGTAAGAAGGATATGATTACAGTAGAAGTTAAGAAGGAAACCATCGAATATAAAAAGTATGAAAGTGGCCGCCATCGCAAGATTTTATAAGAAGTCTACGTCAACAATTTGCACAATATTAAAGAAGAAAGAAGAACTAAGGGGACTAGATGTAGCAAAAGGAGTCACAAGAATATCAAAGCAACGGCCACGTATTCTGGAAGATGTAGAAAAGTTGCTTTTGGTGTGGATAAACGACAAGCAACTAGCAGGTGATACTGTGACCGAGTACTTGATCTGTGAGAAGGGAAAGGCCTCGTATGCCAACCTCTTAAGTAAACAGCCAGGAACATCCACAGAAAACGAAGAAGGCTTCAAGGTGAGCAGGGGACGGTTTGATAACTTTAAGAGAAGTGGCATCCATAGTGTTGTGAGGCACGGAGAGGCTGCGAGTTCGGACGCTAAGGCAGCTGAGGCATTCGTTGCCGGGTTCCAGAAGCTCGTGGTTTCTGAGTGTTACCTGCCGCAGCAAGTTTTTAATTGCGATGAGACGGGGCTTTTTTTGGAAAAAGATGCCAAAGAGGACCTACATTACAGCAGAAGAGAATGCAATGCTCGGTCACAAGCCCATGAAAGACTGTCTCACCCTCTTGCTATGTGCTAATGCAAGTGGTGATTTCAAAGTCAGGCCCCTGCTCGTGTATCATTCTGAGAATCCACGAGCCTTCAAGAAATGCAAGGTGCAGAAGAGCCAGTTAAACATTATGTGGAGGTCCAACAGCAAGGCTTGGGTCACTCGTATCTTGTTCATTGAGTGGATCAACAAGGTCTTCGGTCCTGCAGTGAAGAAATACCTTTTAGAAAAAAAAAACTGCCACTCAAAGTCTTGCTGGTTATGGATAATGCTCCTGCTCATCCTCCAGATCTTGAGAACGACTTACTGGAGGAATTCAAGTTCATTAAGGTCAAGTTCCTTCCTCCCAACACTACTCCATTACTCCAGCCCATGGATCAGCAGGTAATTTTGAACTTTAAAAAGCTTTACATCAAGGCACTATTTCAGTGATGCTTCGAGATAACTGAAGGAACTAACCTTACCCTCCGAGAGTTTTGGAAAAATCATTTCCATGTCGTAAACTGCCTCAAAATCATCGATAAAGCCTGGGATGGGGTCACCAAGAGAACCCTCAATTCTGCTTGGAGAAAACTGTGGTCTGATTGCGTTGAGGGGTTTGCTCATGAACAGGAGCTGCCAGTTGTCGATGAAATTGTGTCTTTGGGGATGACATTCAAGAGCTGGTGGAGGAACATGGCCAGGAGTTTACCACCGGCGAACTTAAGGATCTGCATCGCGAGCAACAGCAAGAGGTTATGGAGGAGATCTCGTCTGAGGAGGAGGAGAAAAAAATGGAGGCATCGCTCTCTTCAAATGAGATTAGGGATGTATGTAAAATGTGGGAAAGAGTGCAAAATTTTGTAGAAAAGCACCACCCAAGTAAGGCTATGGCAGTGCGAGTGATGAATCTGTTTAACGACAATGCAATGTCATATTTCCGTGAAATCCTCAAAAGGGGGCAAAAGCAAGTGTCATTGGAGAGGTTCATTGTTAAAGTCGCACAAAAAGAAAAAGTCAACAGATTGTAGTGATTCCGTTAGTGACGGTGAACGGCGTCCTACCCAATAATTAATAAATTCGATTGCTTTTAAAAATATAAAAAGGTATGTATGTATTTTGTATTAATAATTTTTACAGTACAGTAATACCCCGACTTACGCGAACTCGGAGTTACGCGGTTCTTGATTTTTTCGTTTGGCAACGCTGCCGCCCACTATCTTCAAGGTCGTTTTTCATATGTTATCGATATACGGTGCGACACCGGAGAATGAGAGCGAAAGATGAACAAAATTCAACTTTGCTGCTTTTACGTTTTTTATATCAGTGAAGGGGAAACGCATTTCACCATAATAACGTAAAAACCAACACAATTCCAGCTATCAGTATAATCGCAAATGCAATTAGATCGAGTTTACTACCAGTTTATAACAGATTTCACTAGCAGAAACGCAACTGGATTTTTATTGTTTTATGGTAGTAACCCCTAGAAATGTGATGTGTTAATAGCGTATCTCTGCCTTTATGGTGTTGTTTATTGAGTTGCTACATGCGCGCAGCTTTGTTTATGCGTATCAAGCGTGCCTCCTCGTTTTGTAATTGTGCTTTATTCCCTAAAAATGGGTAAAATACTTAATTAAAAGGTGTGAAAAGGAAGCATCCTGGTGAAGACATTGCAGATTCAGAGAGAAAAAGAAAAGCAATTATCGATAAACAGAGGCGGACTGGGTCAAAAATTCTTACCCGGGAAAATTTATAGTGGCCTCATACTATGGTTTATGGCCAAAATCACAGTGGCCCACCAGGGTTTCCCCGGTAAGGCTTATGGCCAGTCCGCCTCTGTCGATAGAGAAAAAATATGAAATTGTGAAACGCTTTGAGCGAAATGAAAGACCATGTGATATTGCACGTGCTACAGGCCTAAATGAAGCAACGGCGAAAAGCACATGACAATTGCAAACTTGACAGGTTGAAAATTGAAAAGGGATCAATTGTAAAGGGCTTAAAAATTTTAGAAAACATAGACTCCAACGAAGAACGCGTTATAGCTACAAAGCAAGGAATAAAAAAATTATTAGCTTGCTACGAAGAAATTCTGCATGAAAAAAAGAACGCGCTGTGTCGTCAGACGAATTTGTTAGATTTTATGAAGCCATCGACATCGAAATAACCTTTTAACGTAAGTCATTTGTTTTTTTAATACATATTTTGTATTAATATGTATAAAGAACTGCAATTTTATTAATATTTTTCTTCTAAACTAGTGTTTTTGTTAGTCCTTGGTCCCAATTAAGCAAAATTTATATGTATTTATATGCAAAGTTGTACCCCGACTTACTCGAATTCGACTTACGCAATTTTCGTCGGACCCACCTATCGCGTAACTTCGGGGTATTACTGTATATGAATATTTTTGAGTTTTGGAACAAATCATCTGGGTTTCCATTATTTCTTATGGGGAAATTCGCTTTGATATACGAGTGCTTTGGATTACGAGCACGTTTCCGGAAAGAATTATGCTCGCAAACCAAGGTACCACTGTAATTTCCAGTTTATGATTTATCTCCTTTCTTATGCAGCAAAACTATGATTGCATTATTCCACTGCTTAGGCATCACACCTTTTCTAATGCACTTTGTGAAGAGCCTTGTCAGTTTTCTTGTTATGTCTCTTCCTTCAAATTTTAACAACTCTACAGTAACTTCATCTTCCCCCGGGGCTTTCTGATTCTTCATTTTCTTCAATGCACGTTCTACCTCATCAGGAAGAATATCGGGTATGTCGTATGTGTTGCTACTTTGCAATCCATCTTCCCCACTGTTGGCATCATTCCCCTGCTCCTTGTATAATTCTCTATAGTAGTCTTCTGCTATTTGAATTATGCCTTCTCTGCTGTTTATAAGTACACCCTCGCTATTCTTCAGTTTCAGTATCATTTGTCTTTCTGTATTACTGCTCATGGCTGCTGATTTAAGTCCTTTGTTTCCCCTTAATGTTTGTTCTACTTTTCTTGTGTTAAATCTTATGTCCTCTCTGAGTCTCTTTCTAATGGCTTTGCATAACTCAGTATACTCAATTTTTTCCTTGTCAATGTTTAACTTGCTCTTCATTTTTCGCCTTCGGTTCATCATAACAAGTGTTTCTTGACTAATTTTTTCTTCTTTGGATTTCTTTTTCCCTATAGGTTTCTTGGGCTTTATCACTTTCAGAAAGTTGTAATATTTCTCGTCGATATCTTGGTCCTGAGCAGTCTGCAGAAGCTCAAACTTGTTCTTAAGTTCCAGTACATGCTGCTTTTTCTCCTCTTCTGTTATCTCAAAGACCTTTGTATTATTTACTCGAGTCAGTTTTTTTCCTTTCCTTTCCTACATTTATATCAAGTGTACATCTTACCATTCTGTGATCACTTCCAACATTTACCTTATTCAGGACGGTAACATCATTCACAATATATCTTCTGTTAGTGAGGATGAAGTCGATTTCATTAGCTGTTAATCCATTTGAACTCTTCCATGCCCACTTTCTGTTCATCCTTTTTTTGAAAAAAGTGTTCATTACTGATAATCCTTGAGATTCTGAAATTCCACAAGTCTTTTATTTCTTTCACCAATTCCAAAATTTCCTATAGTTCCCCTTTCTGCGTTGTTTCGTCTTTTTCCAACCTTATCATTGAAGTCCCCTGTAATAGTAGCGTAGTGGGTTTTCTGCTCATCTAGAAGACTCTCAATTTCGGTGTACATTTCTTCAACCTCTTCATCATCATGGCATCATGGCTCGACGTTGGTGTATAAATCATTATAACCTTTAGCTTGTACCTCTTAGGAATCTTGAGTATTAGTCTTGACATCCTTGGTGATGTACTTTTGAATTCCAAAATGTTGTTTTTTAAATCTTTATGGACCAGAAACCCAACTCCACCTTCATTTCTTTCATTGTTTCCATTGGTGTCAGCAGATTTCCACTTGCTAAACTTATAAGTGATTCGTTGTTTCTTCTTGTTTCAGCCAAACCAATGATATTCCAATTCACATTTTCTAATTCCTTTTCCAGCTCTAATATCCTGTCTTCACCAATGAGTGTTCTTACGTTATAACAGGCCAAGTTCAGTTTCCGTGAATGGCAGCCTGGTCGTACCCAGAGATTCTTAGCAGCCAACTATATCACCTAGAAAGGTGATATAGTTGACCAGATTTCACTTTGGATAAAAGTGAAATCTGGTCCTGCGATAGCATATACGAGGAAAGATTTATAACCTGCTGATATGTCAGTTCATTGAATGCTGGGCGCAGGGGGTGTTCGCAAACTAGCTGATGTATTCTGTGGTAGCACGTTGTGTGTGTGTATGTGGGGGGGGGGTGTCATCACCCAACTTTTATGTACTTGTTCGCAAGCCCGCGACAATATGTTAGAATTTGTATGAACATGTCTTGACCCTCCCTATAATGTTTGTAATTTGTTAACATGTTTTTTTTTTTTATTTCTGAGGCTGTGTTTCCCATCGCAAATTTATGGAGGTCTTCAATGTAGACCAATCGTTAGGATGTAGATAATTTTCTAATTTATCGCGAAGCTTCCTAACCTGGGAAAGGTATTTTTGTTTATTAGAATATCGAAATTTTAAAGCAAGTTTAATGATATTACGCAATGTAGCAAGGGCTAGTTGTTTTATGCCTAAAATTTTTTTATTTAAATTGACCCTAGCAAACTCCTGAACGTTGTTGTTTTGAAGGCAATATTTTAGAAAAGAAATATGATAACTTTGGGCTGAGTATTTTAATGTTAATTTAATGTAATTTTGTACCAAGCTGTTTAAAAAATCCCCCATAATTGTGTGTATCGATAGGTTATACCTGGAGAGAAAGGAAGTGAATGAAATAGTTAATAAGAGTTTAAAAAATGAATTAGATAGTATGAACCAGAGCTGTAATGCTCAATACGTTCTACATTGATATCAATATTTGTAAAATAATAAGAGAAGTTTATCTCAATATACTTTACTTTATGTCTATCCCATATGTTGAACAGTGGCACAAACAGCTTAACAGATTCTTTAAAGATAGCGAATTTAAAATTGTGGCCAGGCCAATACGGAAATTACACACTATACTGCACAATCGTTCAGTCCTTTCCTCATTTGCAACACAAATTAATGACCTGGCAAACTCCGGAACGTATACAAGAAATGTTGTATACAACATTTCTTGCAGCAATTGCGACTCGTCTTACCAAGGTTCGGCACGTTTTCCTCTGAATATTCGTGTTAATCAACGTGCGGCCTCAGTTTGTGCTTCTCATTCAGCAGCGTCAGAATTAGTCTTTCACGCCGTTAACGAAAAACACTTTTATTTAACGAGGCCAAAATACTTATGTCAAACGTAATTATACGCGACTATTAATTGCAGAAACTGTAGAAATTAAATTACATGAGAATTCTGTTAATGTTCACTGGCCATATCTGATTTCCGATTCGTGGGCTTTTACACACATGTGCAAAGACAAATAATCCCTATTTAAGTTTCATGCTCACCCCCTATTCGGTTATTTTCATTCCTGTGATCACAACATACAGTCGAAAAGCGTTGTTAGCTTCAGGAAAATCGTTTTACAATTTTTTTTGTTAAATTCTTTTAATTAATTTTCTTATATTTAATTGCGTTAAATTGATTTTTAGTTATTTGTTACTCTAATGTAAGATTTTTTCGTTTTAATTTCTGGAGAGTATCATACGGAAGTGTTCTACATACTATACTGAGGTAAACTTCTCTTATTATTTTACAAATATTGATATCAATGTAGAACATATTGAGCATTAACAGCTCTGGTTCATACTATCTACATATTTCTGCATGAATAAGTCAGAAAGAATATTCAAATTCTTTGAAAAATTTCAGCTGGTATTAAAATCATTAGATATTTATTGCTACTAATGAATTTTTTTTCTTTTTATATTTCATGTTAAAGTATTATTTTTAGATAAATTTTGCCTGTTCATATTTCTCTGAGAACCACAATTCAAGTGTTGAACACTGCATATATTTTGTCCGTGTCTGCTGTATACACAAATTCATAGTTCAGTTATTTAAATATTTTATCATTCATGATAAATCAAAAATTTACTTATTAATAAAAACAAATGCAGCTTAGCAACAAAATACTGAAGAGACTGCTTTCATAAAATATAAAAATTCTTATTATATAATTTTACAAGTTTAATGATAATTAAGCCTATAAGCTCACCGCTAAAGAAACTTGATATTATTACATTTAATGTTGTCTTGAATTTGAAAGGTGGTCCCTCATAAATGCCTACAGAATTGTCTTCACTGCCTGTGATAATACGAAATGGGCGGCATGGACGGAAGTCACAAGAATTTATCAAATTACTATGACCTGCAATCTCTCCGACTGAAGTCCCTGTTTCTGCCATTATTACATGTCCAAATCTAAAAAAATTGAAGTTCATAAATAGAACCCTAAATTATTAAAGAAAAAAAGCCAAACTACTATTGTATTAATAATTAAATTATCTTTTGACCATTAAAAAAAGTGTTGTGTTAAACCAGATATACATAATTAGAATAATTAGAATTATAAAATAAGAATATGCCAGTCTCATAACAAGCTAATCAAGTAACAAATAGAACACACACAGAAATCATAGTTTGGACACCAGTAAGGAGGATCCTTCCAGTAACCAAACTAGAGTATAAGTTTTAATATTTTATTAAACCTTATGTGGTGCATTATTATACAAAATTCAGATAAATAGTATATTGGATAACATTAATCCAACTGCCTAGTCACTTGGAATAATCAAACTTCTACTATAATGATAAAAACAAATGCAACTCAGATAAAAAATACTGAAGAGTAACTGCCATCAATGACAAGCCAGATGATGCTCTACAGATTCAGGCCTTAGGAAAGAATGATCAAGCATGGATTGTTTTGCTTTAAAAGGACAGTTTTACTTGGGTCTCTGTCAGGAGGAACAGGTCACATCTCCCAGAAGCTAAAATTGATTATGTTACCAATGATTAATATTCATGTGGGAACTAACAATAGTAATTGAGCACAAACTGATGACCAGCTGGATAATACAGGCATGCTAAGAAAAAATAAATGAAAAAAATGTCATGATTCAAATCACAATCTGTGTCTCAGTTCTGCCAAGGCACAACAGGAGAGGGACTATATGCAGAAAGCCTTGAAGCTTTTGGAGGGAGATTATTGTAGTGTGGCCTGCCCCAACTAGGTAGAAGAAATCTGCTTTGTAGAGATGAACATATTCGAACAAAAATGGTGAAAGTGTATATATATGTCAAATATATCCACTTTCATATATGCAGGCACATACCTCATTCCCCTCACAATTATTTAGTCCTCAAAGGCCAAAAAACATTCTGACACTGGAAAAGTGCATTGAGACCAACAAAGTTTTCAATTAATGGGAAGGTAATGCAACAAAGCTTTCATAACTTCAAGGAATTTTTCAGGGCAGTAAACAATATAAAAATACTTACTGAAAACTACATCTACAGTAATGTCTGAAGTGTTGGCAACAAAATGAGTGAGTATGAATTCTCGGTTAAGGGCAACTAACACTGACAAAACAGGGCTAACAGAAACTTTAGTGCTTGTATTTCAGTGGGTGATTTGTATTTGTCCCTTATTAATTGGAGGAAATAGGAGGAAAATAAGCATGCACTACTTGGTCTAGTTAATTAAAATTTTTTTTTCCTGCATGCTTATTTTCCTCCTATTTCCTCCAATTAATAAGGGACAAATACAAATCGCCCACTAAAGTTTATGCTAATTTATTGCTAAAAGATAAATAAGAACCACAGTTTCCATAACTTTGAAATTAAATTCAATTTTTGACAACAAAAATGGAATTAACTATAAATGTTTATCTTAATTTTTGATTTTTTTTAAATCAGTTGTATAATTTTTGTTGTTTTTATTTTTTCATTGGTTAGTGGAGAAACTGTGCTAGTGAAGCCAAACAATATGCAATTAGCAATACTGAGATTACAGAAGATTGTTTATTAGAAAAACTTTTAAACTTAAAAGCAAGTAAGGTCCCAAGGGTTTATGGCATATAACCAGCAATTTCTGAGTGAAGTGGAAAAAGAGTTCAATGAGCCATTAAGATTAATTATGAGGGCTTCAGTGAACTCAGGAGATCCCTCTGAATAGAAAGGTGCCAATGTATTGCCAACCACAAAGGAGGTTCTAAGATCAATGCACATAACTACAGCTGGGTGATTCTGATTTCAACAATAAGGGGAGGACCTACTCCTGTAGGAGATCAGCTAAACACAGCCTCAACTGAATACTTCAGAAATGTATCCAGTGATGATAGGAATCGCACTGAGAAAATGAACCCAGACCTGCGCAAGTGGCACATGACAATGTGCCATGCCAACTAAGTTGCTATATAGATATTAATGTAAAAACAAAAAAGAAAATAAATAAGAATGTTTTTTTTTTTTTATGATTTTCAATAATCCCGCCTTGACATAAGGGTGCAAAGTCTTGTGCCCTAATAGAAAAAAATAAAATAATAATATTTAAAAGCATCTGTATTAACATAAGAATATATCCCAGGAATGCCAACAAATTCCTCAAAAAAAACTCACTCTAATGGCGTTTGTTGTTTGTCATTTGGAGCATTAGCAACTAAGGCCATATTGCTCCGGGGATATGCGGTGGTCATTCCCTGATCTTTCCGCATCCTCCGTATTTGGTGGTCACGGGCTTGAACCCCGGTCTAATCAAGAAGCGTGTGCTACGCACTACTGCTCCTGCCCACCTGGCTACGGAGGCACCCCCACTCTAATGGCATGCACACTGTCTGGAGACTCACTTGAAAGGGCTAAAAACTTAATAAAAGATAACTACTCTAGAAGTAGTCACATCATAATGCACCGTTTACTAGTGACAAAATAACACTGTTCTTCCAATTCATTACAAGAATATATCCGAGACAGGGCCAGATTTACACATAAGCTAATCAAGTTACAGCTTAACGCCTCGTATTACAAGGGGCCTCACTCCACTTTAAAAATTATTTTTTAATATTGTCACAGTGAACCGGTAAAGGGCCTCGTACATGTTATAGCTTAGGGTCACAATTTTTTTTTTAACTGCGGCTCAGATCCCAGGAATGCATAGAGAGTGTGTGTGTGTGTGTGTGTGTGTGTGTGTGTGTGTGTGTGTGTGTGTGTGTGTGTGTGTGTGTGTGTGTGTGTGTGTGTGTGTTTTAGACAATCTATTGCTTGGAGGCACACATGTTACCAGATGTGTTATCCACAATTATCAGTAAAAATTTGTTCCAAATTCTTTCATTTTTTTACTTTCCCCTAATTTCACTAAAAGAAACTGATATTTAATAACTGTAATATGAACAATATAACTGATTCCATTTATATTAAGCATTAAAATAAAGGAATTTACTGTTAATGCTTTATTATAACTGTTTAATACATTTATTATTTAAGGAATTCACTGATTAAGAATCAACTGGTATGTTTTATGAAAATACAGACTGACAGGGCGATCATTTAATTTGCAGACATCTTAAGTTTAAGTTTACCGTACAACTTTCCATAAATGCCGCTAGAAATTAGGTACTCTCCGTGATCACTACTGAGCAGACTGTGTGTGCATGCCAGTACGTGTCGAGCTAGTGTTGTGTGAAGAGAGTTTTTGATGTGAAAACATCTTTGGTGGCATCTACTACATTTTCGAACAGAAACAAAACCAATTGGTAACAAAATTTTCTTATGGCAATGACACAAATGATGTCACTTCCTAAATGGAGCTAACGATGATAACTCAGTCACTACGTTGATTCCGTAGAGTAAGTAGCAGGCGTGAGAATAAAACATTACATTCTTCATGCGGAAATTACATTCTTCAAGAGACGGAAATGATGTCACTTCCTAAATGACACTAACTCAGTCACTAATGTTGATTTGATGGAGTAAGCAGTGGGCAGTACTATTATGCAAGAATAGAAGCTTCAAAGACACCGAAGAAGCCTCTCGTGTTGACAAAGGAACAAAAAAACAGATAATGAAAATGAAAAAATGCAGAGTTTAATGAAATCTGCCTCTCAAGATTTTGATCAACCTCAACCTTCTAAGTAGCACAAGTAGTGGGCATGAACATAAAATGTTACATCATTCATAACTTCAGTGGCTGTTCGATTAAATTGTTTAAAAATTTAAACAGTTTTGATTTTGATACTTGATATTGACATGTTCGATGGTCTGGCTTAAGAGTTTTAGGGAAATTGGGATGTATTGAATACGACAAAGAGACTAATTCCATTAAACATCTTTGGTTGAAATTTCCTCCAGAATCACTTGCTGTGGGCCGACTTGTGGGCTACAGCAAAGTCTTGTCACTTTGCTACAGCTTGAGAAATCGATTTAGAAGCCATACCGATCACAAGAAGTACAAGTGTTTCGTTGAATAGCAACAGAACGATTTCAGCTAAACAAAATCATTTTCCACTAATACTGGCTTGTACCATTACCATCCATAAATCTCAGAGAGGTACTTTCAATTCCGTAGCTTATGAATATGAGAAATGTCACAAAAAACAACTAGTTTATGTTGCATTATCTTGAGTTACTGATATCAATGATCTTTACATTATTGCTGCAAATGGAGAAAAGAAATTTTATCATGAACTGAGAAATGCTACAACCATTCTTGCACTTCAAATTGAAATGACCAGGTTGTCGAGTAATCCTCTACTTGCCATGCAAGATACTTTATACAAGTTTATCAGTAAATGACAAGATCATTCTATTCTAATGTTAAGTTGTTAGTGTTTAAGTGCTCACAGTGACAATAAATGATGCAGTCACCCAGAAATCCAATTTACTTCTACTTTCTGAAATGTGACTAAATAACAATGAAGAAGTCAGCATACCTAACTTCGATTGTGTCGTTCAATTCAAGCGAGAAGATCAACAAGCTGTCAGTGTAACCGTTTATCATAAAAGAGAAAAATCATACTCATGTTGTTACTCCTGTTCAGATTCTTTTCATTCCTAAAACCCTTTAACCTCATCCAAGCCAAGGATGTTTTCACATAAAATAAAATATCTTTCGTGTATACAGGGTAAACACATGCTGCTTTTTTTTTTTTTTTTTTTTTTTTTAGCTGCATATCACTGACAATCATTTTGAAGCAAGTATCACGTTGGCATACACATTGAACAGTGATATGTGATTCACTATTGTGTCAAAAGGAGCTTAAATGCATCGAAAACAAAACAGTTAGAGATGAATGAAGCATATGATATTGAGTGTCTTGGTAGGACGACCATATTTAAATTGCACAAGTGATTCAGTGAAGGCCATGAGTCTGTGGCAATGAGCCTTCCTGCAAGGCTCCAACTCCATGATGTCCTAAGTGCAGGGAGAACCATTCAGCATACCATAAAGGTTGTAATCTGGAAGTTAGGGAAGAAAAAAAACAAGGGGGGTGATCATTTAATTCATGGACAGGCGCAAGATTTGATGTTTACTGCACAAACTTTCCATAACTGCTGCTAGAGGTGCTCTCCTTGATCACTACTAAGCAGACTGTGCATGCATGTGAGTACTTGGCAAGCTAATGTTGCGTAAAGATTTAAACTGCGTGACACTGATGATTGTTTTGAAGCAAATGTCTTGTTGAACATACAGATTGAACAGCAATATGTGATTCGTTATTGTGTCAGATGAGACTTAAATGCATTGGAAACAGTTAAAGAGATGAATGAAGCATATGGTATTGAGCATCTTGGTAGGACATCCATATTTAAATGGCACACGTGATTCAGTGAAGGCCATGAGTCTGTTGCAGATGACCCAAGACCTGGTACGCCTTCCTCCTCAACAGCTCCGGAGCAAATTGCAAAAGCCCAGGAAATCTTAGTGAAGACAGGCGAATTACACTTTGTGAATTAGCTGTTAGAATCCCTATTTCATATAACAGTGTTCACAATATTGTGAAAGATCACATGAAAATGTCATGAATCTGTGCCCGCCTGGAGTCAAATTGTATGATTCCATACAATTTGACTCCAGAACAAAAACAGCAAAGAAATGCTTGATTGTTCTGAAACACATGGTCAAAACTTCTTAAATCGAATAGTGACTTGTGATGAAGCTTGGATTTTTCACTATGATCCAAAGATAAAACAACAGTCAAGTGATTGGAAACATTCTGATTCACCAAGACCTAAGAAATTTAGCTTCTCGTTTGGTTGACAAACAAATGGTTCTTGTGTTTTTTGACATAAAAGGCATTCTTGTTACACATTTTATACCTTGTGGAACAACTATGAATAAGAGAGCATACTCTGAGGTTCTCAGAGTCAAACTTCGCCATGGCATTCATGAGAAACGTCAAGAACTTTCTGGTGTGAAGTGGTTTCTCCATCACGGCAATGCCAGGTCTCATACTGCTCATGTGCATAGCCAGTGATCACTGCCATAGGTGCTGAGGTTCTGCCACATCCCCCTTATTTATTGGACTTAGCCCTGTGTGATTTATTCCTGTTTCCACGTCTGTAGAAAGCTCTGAAAGGCAAGCATTTTGCATCCAACAACGATACCACTTCAGTCTTTTGAAAAATGGAATCTTACAATACATGAAATCCTACGACAAATACATGAAATCCTACAGCAAATACAAATTTGTCTGCAACCAGGTCACTAGGCATAGGCAAGTTAAGGCAAATAATGAGAAGTCCTTGGCTAAGAATGCAAAGAATTATTTGCTTATACAGTGGATTCCGGTTATTTGGGCCACCGGTTAATCGGGGCAGCCATTTATTTGGGGCAAATCTTAAAAAACAAAAACCAATCGAGAAAATAGCCAGGGTTTACTTCGCTTAATTGGGACAAAATGCCGTTTAATCGGGGCAGGAGACCTCAGCACTGGAGATTACCCTACGATTGTCTCCGACCATACCACATAGTTCAGTCGGATTTCTGGAGGTCACAACCATAAAACAATAAAAACAATTAGCAGTCACCTGTTTATTGGGCTTTTGTGTTAGTGCAATCTATCATAAACGGACAGTAAACTTGATCTTATTGAATTTGCGGTAATACCGACAGCTGGAATTCTGTGGGTTATTATGGTAAAATGTGTTTACACTTCCATGGAATCTTCAATCATATAAAAAAAATAATTTTCAAAATCTTCTCTTCATTCCTATTTTTAAAGCTTCGTAATTTGTTACTCCGTTCTCACTTGCGCGTGTTGTGTTACTTGCAATTTGTGTGTGTGCTGTGTCCTTTGTTATTGATTGCTTATCTTATTACTGTTTTAAATTTTAACCCCCACCCACAAATGTCAGTGAACAGAAATGTCAACTAGTTAGTATGTACATATTACAGTACGTAGTAATTATTCCAATTATCACGTATATTCTTCCAATTTTCAAGTATCATTAATTTTTTAATTGGTAAGGTAATAAAGAGTAAATCTGTGCTTAATATATCTTTACTTTTATAGCCTGTGGATAATATTCCTCCTATTTTCACTAATTAGAATCGCTGTTTAATAGAATTAAAATTCAATTCACAAACGTGATCACAATGACCGGCGCTTACAACACATCGTATAATGAACGGTACTTTACTGTGGTGAGTTCGTCCTAATGTGATTTGATTGTACAGTGAAGTAATTGTAAAGGGGGGGGGGGTAAATTGTATTTTTAACTATTTACGTGAAACTTCGCTTAATCGGGCCAAAATGCACTGGTCCCGATGTGCCCCAAATAACCGGAATCGACTGTATTAACATTAGAGGAAAAGGGATGAACAACATTGGCTTAATAGATATGAATGTCATAACTACTGATCCTGTTCAAAGCATGAACTGACTGTTTATGTTAATAATGGCTTACTGAGAGAGAGAGAGAGAGAGAGAGAGAGAGAGAGAGAGAGAGAGAGAGAGAGAGAGAAAAAAAAAGCTGACAGCTTTAAAGAATGTTAGTCTAACTTCAAAAAAACAATGTTAATTTTCAAACAGAGAATATGCTACTTTAATAAATACACAAAAGAAGATAAAATATTATTTATGATTTATTTAAATGAAATGACAAACAAAGTACTGGGAAAATATATGAAATAATGACATTAAAAGTTTATTCCGTTCACATTTATTCATTAATACTTGAAGGTAAGTTAATCATTATTATTAATGATTCATTCTTATGTGATTAATATAATAACGAAAGCATCGAACTCTCTCTCTCGTATATAATATGACCTTCTTCCACTGATTTAAAACTACCCGCAGCATCGCTGATGACAGCACACTACATTCCATCTTCCAGTTAGAGAAACTGCCCCTCTCTAATAGGGTGAAGAAAACTTAGCTAACTTTAGTCTTCCAAAACTCAGTCCTGTCTTATTTCTCACAAAAAAGAGCTTACTGCTCATATGCTCATCTTTGACAATACTCAGATTTCTAGAAAAGATATCTCTATTAGAGATTACCCTGGCTTCTACTGTCCCTTGGCATAAGATCTCAAATATTGCTTTCTTTGCATAACTAGGCTCTTTCATTCTTGGTGTTACTTTTCTTCTAAACAACCACTAACTCTGTATACAAATCTTCAAATTTGCACTGCTATGGAACATTTTCACATCTGGTGGTGATGCCTCCAAACCAGGGGGTGGGCAACTTTTTTCTTCGTCAGCGGGCCGAATGAAATTTTCGTATCATGATGCAGGCCGAACGAAATTTTCGCATCATGATGCGGGCCGGAATAGATTGAACGATTTAATAAAAAAAATCAGAACCTAAAAAATGTTATATTACTTGAATTACCAAATTATTAATGTATTTTTAAAAAAAATATCTGAATGTCCAATTATCATTTAAAATGCGGCATTCAGCATCAATTTTTCTTTTTTTTTTAATTGGCTCATTTTATGGGCTATAAATTATATTAAATTAAAAATTGTAATAATTAGAAAAGGCATAAAACATAAAATATCTCGCACCAATATTATTTTTTGCCATAAGAAGTCAAACCCAAAGGAACTTCGTTCGATCGATGCTACAATAATAATTAGGAAATAACTCTGACGCTGCGTAGAATCACTTGGTTACTGTTGTACTGGCCGCGATTCCCGATTGAACCGAATTAAGCCGGACGTTTACGGCGAGTGTAGTCAGGTATGGATTTTCTATATTTATGCATTTACCGAGGGGGCTGGATTCAACATCGTTGCGGGCCGGCTGTTGCCCACCCCTGCTCCAAACCAATCTCTAGCTTCTAGACTCCGAAAAATGTCCATGTTTTACCAGCATGCCTTTTCTGTAAGCACGGTTTTTAAAACTGACATCATAATTCCTCTCTCTTGCCTCCCGTCAAACTAGTCTGAATACGTGCATTAACTAGCCAAGATCCTTTCATGATTCAACTCCATACAATATCACAATATTGTATGGACTTGAATCAATATTACAATATCACAGAAATAACTTTTCCTATTCCTCATTTATATCTTCTACTTCAGTTCTTTGGAACAACTTCCTTCATGTGTATTTCCTAATGGCTTTTGTCATAGGTGTTTCATAAGAATAAATAAATAATAATAAAAAAAATTATACTGAGTACAGTGTCTGGCCTCAAAAATAAAACACTGACCATATTTTAATGTGATGCGGGAAGATGAATTTTGTGTTACCAATTAAAAACGCAAATCTTTGCACTTGCCCAATTTATTATGTGTGCAAAACATTTTCTTTAATAAAAAAAAAAAAAAAAAAGTTAAAGAACTATAGAACAGAGCTGAATAATGATAATTTATACAACTAGCCACATATATTCCAAATTCCAATAAAATGATGGATGAGAGGGGAGGGAGAAATGTTGAGTAGTTCCCTAAACACATCAAGGATTTGAAGTGGAATATTTTTTTATATTGTCTTTACTGAATTGTTTGAATATTGTTTCTATTAATAAAATTAATTTACTGATAAATATCCCACTGATATTGACATTTATTAAAACTCATAAAAACAAATATATTTATAAATATTAATGCTGGGGGCTAACATGTGGTGAGTATGGGCTTGGCACACCCAGGGTCCATCATTCTCTTTCTTGGTGATTCCCTTCTACTTCTGACATGCACACACTCACACTCTGTCTGTCTGCCTCTCTCTCTCTCTCTCTCTCTCTCTCTGGGTAATTCAGAAATTTTTTTTTAGCTGGTGCAGCATAAGCCACAGGCTTCCTTGCACCATATTGCTAATAATAATAATAATATCAAAATGAAATATATTGATATGAAACATTAATTCATATATACAACCATTATGTTAACAATGGCTTACTGGAGAGAGGGGGGGGGGAAAGCTGACAGTTTTTTTTTTTTTTATGTGGTAACAGCTTTTTCTTTGTGTTAACACAAAGTGTAAACAATTTTTTTAAATGCAAGGTTTATACATATGCATACTATTAATTTTAGAAGTGCAAAAACTTACCATCAATGGTTTGTGTTATAGTTTCACTAAAACTGTTTGCATAGAAAGATCAGACAAACAAACCAAAATTATGCATTAGTTACATAAAACAACTGTTAAGAGTACATGGATACTTCAGTCTTACCTTTCTCTGCCTTCTCCAACAACGATAATCCGCTGATTGTCAGGTGACCATGCTAAATCCTTGACTGGTCCAACAAAAGGCTGATATTCATTTTTTAAAATATGTTCCTGCTGAGTTGTATCCCAGATTCTTATCTTCCCAGACTGATCTATAAAAATATAATTTAAATTATTTAATTACCTTTTTTTCATAATAAATAAATTCAAAACTTCAATGATTTGCTTTATACAAGATTTGATCAAGAAGTAATGCTAGCTACGAAATTTAAACTTACTGGCTACTAAAAACAAAAAATAGCAGCAATACACAATTTACTAATTTATTTTCGAGTCCATATAGATTTTACTTTATTAACACTTTCTAGGGCATGCACACAAATTTATGTTCTATATGTGTGGACCACGGAGAGATGGGGGATGTGCATACATTTATGTTTTCCAAGATCATTTCATATACAATTCAAATAATGCATATATTATCATACAAACTGTTTTTAATTCTTCCAGTATATGCTGCGTGTGTTTCCACCTTGTGTTTGTGTTTTTCTAATTTGTGTTTCCACCAATAGCAGATGCAGTTTTAATATATGGTAACATTAGCATTAGCATTAGCATTAGTAGAGGCATTTGATGCAAGAAAGCAAGCTTATGCAGCATCAGCCAAAAAAAAAAAAAAAAAAAAAAAAAAAAAGTAACATAAATAAATAAAAATAACCACTTCCACTTCACCCCTCTGTTCGTTCGAAATACCTGTCCAGCTGAGCCTTAAACTTATTTAGGCTATCCACTTCCACGACAAGGGATGGAAGTCTGTTCCACCCACCAACCACCCGCTGGCTAAAGGCAAATTTCCGCACATCTATCCTACATCTGTCTTTCCTCAATTTGAATTTATGCCCTCTCAGGTGATTTTTCTGAGCTAGAGGAAGAATCCCATCAGCATTGAGCATGCTCAAACCATTCAAGGCTTTGTACACCTCTATCAGATCACCCCGCTGGTGCCTAGTTTCCAGACACTGTAATTTGCAAAACTTAAGCCTTTCTTCGTAAGAGAACCCCTTTGTCCCATTCACCAATCTAGTTGCCCTTCTCTGTACTCGTTCCAGCAGCTCTACATCCTTCCTGAAATGAGGCCTCCAGGCCTGTATACAGTACTCTAGGTGTGGCCTGACCATTGCCTTATACAAGGGAATAATCACCTCCTTATCCCTGCTAGAAAAATTCCTATATATCATTGACAATACACCATGAGCTACTCTTGCAGCTCGTCTGCACTGCTCAGAGAACTTCATATCTGCCTGCACCACCACCCCCAGGTCCCTTTCATTCTCTACCACTGTCAGTGTAGTACCACAGAGTTGATACGTTGCTCTGGGGTTGCTGTTTCCCATATGTAGTACTTTACATTTGTCAATGTTAAACTTCATTTGCCACCTCTCAGCCCATCTGCTCAACCTTTCCAAATCCTGTTGCAGCAGCATAGTGTCAGTAGTGTCCTTGACAACCCTGCCAACCTTCGTATCGTCTGCAAACTTGGACATTAAGCCTGATATACCATCATCAATATCATTTATAAATACAGAAAACAATAAAGGCCCCAATACTGAACCCTGAGGGACTCCACTAATAACATTAGTCCACGATGAGCAGTGTCCATTGATTACCACTCTCTGTCTTCTCCCCCTCAACCACCCCTTTATCCATAGCAGCAACTTGCCTCCAATGCCACACTGCTCCAATTTGTGCAGCAGTCTTCCATGTGCAACAGTATCAAAAGCCTTTCTAAGATCCAAGTATATAATATCAAAGTTATTCCCTGCATCCAGTTCTTTTGTGACTGCATCATAGTATCCAATCAAATTGGTCAGGCAAGACTTCCCCTTAACAAAACCATGCTGTGTCCTAGCTATAACTGAAGTCTTGTCTAGATGATCCTGCAGTGCTTCTTTCACCAGTGCCTCCATTAATTTTCCGGGAACAGAAGTTAAACTCACAGGTCTATAATTACTTGTGTCAGCCTTTGATCCCCCTTTGTGAATTGGGGTCACATTTGCACATCTCCAGTCAATGGGTACCTCCCCTGAGTCCAAGGAAGCTCTCATAATTATGGCTAAGGGTTTGCTTACCTCCTTTGCTGCCTCCTTTAATATAACTGGATAGATCCCATCCACCCCAGGTGCCTTTCTTGTGTTTATCTTCAACAATTTCTCCTCCACTTTGCTCTCAGTTATTACAAGATTCTCTAGCTTACTGCTAGAGTTGAATACACCTCTGGCATTCCCCTCGCTGAATAACTCCTCATGTGTGAATGTCGATGCAAAATATTCATTTAGTTTGTTAGCTACCCGAGCAGGGTCATCAACAGTTGACCCATCGATCTCAAGTGGACCAATCTGATTCATCCCCTTCCTTCTAGAGTTTACATAAGTAAAGAACTCTTTGCTGTTTTTCTTCGCATCCCTTGCCAAGGATCTCTCGTAATCTGCCTTCGCCTGCCTAACCTCCTTAGTAACTTGGTTACAGATCAACTTGTATCTATCATAGGCGTCCGTGTCACGTGTTAATTTGTATGTATCCCATGCATTTTTCTTCTCTGTCATATGCCTCATTAGTTCATCTGACAACCATTTAGGCCTAAACCTTGAACAATATTTCTTAGTTGGTATGTAAAGCCTAGTAGCTTCCACGATAAATTCTTTGAATGCTTCCCATTTTGAATTTGCTGTTGGCAATATCATCAGTTGATCCCACTGTATAGAATTTAAATACTGTCTCAGTCCATTGTAGTCGCCTTTACGAAAGCAATACCCCTTCCCTTTACCCCTAATGGTAGTTACCGCTTTGAGTAACTCCCACTTCAGCACACTGTGATCACTGCCACCAAGTGGTTCATTTATCTGCAGATTCTTAATGCATGAAGAATCACTACTGATAATCAAATCAAGAGTATTACTCCCTCTAGTTGCCTCCCGAACATGCTGATGTATAAAACAATCATCCAATAAATCCACAAAAGCCTTGCTACTGTGCGAGTGACCAGCCCCCAAATTCCAGTCAATATCTGGGAAATTAAAATCCCCCATTATAAGACTCTCTGATTTACTGGCCCACTCTATTTCTCCGAACAGTTTCTTATTATACTCATCAGAGTCATTAGGCCTATAGCACACTCCTACTCTCAATTTTGATCTCCCAATGCTTATGTCACACCAAACTGACTCGACACTGCACTGTCCAGCGATGTCCACTGGCTTCACTTCCTTGGATTTTATGTGTTTTTTAACTAATAGCATAACCCCTCCTCCCTTCCTATCCTGTCTATCCTTTCTGTAGACATTGTACTCCCCAAATTCCAGTTCTGCATTTCTTATATCTGTGTGACACCACGTCTCTGAAATCCCCACAATATCTGCCTTTGATGTTTTGAGCAATACCTCAAATTCATCAAATTTATTTACTAAACTCCTAGCATTGGTGTACACACAAGTATACATGCACCTGTTCTTTTTCTTAGCTACCCTAACACAACCCATGTGTTTACTTGTACCCCAATGATTCCCAGCAGTCTCTGAAATATCCTGCATCTTATTTTCCAGGCTGCGGCTCATTCCAATAGAAGCAGTGCAAGAATCACTTTCACCTCTGCCAGTGGCTACTGTTAATCTATTAGTCCTTGTATCCCCCCAATCTAGCAGTTTTCCGACCCACCTAACATTGCCTCGATAGCATCAGCAAACATTCTTGCACCCTTTCTATTTAAGTGTATCCCATCCCTGTAGAAGCAGTCTCTCCTGTTAACAAGTACAGACCAGGCTGAAAAAAATTCTACCCCTTGAGCCCTGCACAATCTTTCCAGGGCCGAATTGATTGACAGGGCTCTCATCATATACTCCCTCCTATCGTGTCTGGGCAGAATTGCAGACACTTTCAATTTCAACCCTAATTCACGGCTTTTTTTCATCAGTGACCTGTACTTGTCAAGTAATTCCGCCGGTCTCCTACTCTTAATGTCATTAGTGCCAACGTGTACAACTATATCACCTTTTGTGCCCTTAAAAGATGATATCCGCTCTACAACGTCATCAACTTTTGCCCCTGGCAGACATACCCTGGTCCTATTCCACCTATCCTTTTTACAAAGCATGTTTCCCGTTTCCCTGACAATAGAGTCACCAACAACTACTAGTTCCTTTGGGACCAGCGCATTCTGCCTTGGGGGTTGCCGCTGTGTTCCGCGATGACCAAGTGCAAGCTCTGGCATTGGTGTGGGCAGCTGAGAGCTTGATGGGCCCCTCACTTGTAATCCTTCGAGGGCATCCACCCTATCCTTCAAGCTCTCATATAGGCCCATAACAACGCTGAGTTGTCGCCTTATCTCCTTACACTCCTTGCATCGCACACACACAAAGACATCCCCCATGGCAGTATCATGTCCCATACTTGACTGCTCCGCAAACATCAAGCAAATAGTGCATCTTACAAGGCTGTGATTCAGAGGACAACTGCCCCCCTCAGTTCTCCCCTGGGCCACAGCATTCCCATTAGCTTGAGCCCTTTGCTTTGCTGCTCTGGTTTGAGTCATGATTTAGATTTACTTTCAATAAAATTTCAATTTCTGTACAAAATTAAATCCTAAACTTGTATCCAACACAGTTATAACGCTATATTTATGTTTCAG
This sequence comes from Mastigoproctus giganteus, assembly GCF_048544385.1. NCBI lineage: Eukaryota > Metazoa > Arthropoda > Arachnida > Uropygi > Thelyphonidae > Mastigoproctus > Mastigoproctus giganteus. The sequence continues at coordinate 190,943,040 of NC_143578.1, forward strand.
TAACGAGTGTTATCTACGGAATATTTACGTTTCAGTAACGAGTGTTATCTACGAAATATTTACGTTTCAGTAACGAGTGTTATCTGCGAAATCCCTTTTTATAACTTTCGTATCAAGTTATGTATTAATTATTTGTTTTTACTAATTATTTATGTTACGTAACCTAAGTGGTTATATGTATAATTAATTATGTTAAATATAATTAATTATATTACGTTTGTAATCTAAGTCGTTATATGTATTTATTTAAGCGCACAATTTAACTGCTAACGAAGTTCAACTAACGCTATCTAGTACGGTGTAACACAAAAATAAATTTCAAAAACCAAAGGAAATTGCACTTCCAGCTGCTGTTGTCCAATTTGGACTTAAGATTCAAAATTCTCTGGAATTCAAAACTGATAAAAACTGATGAAATGAATTAAATAATAAATAAAGATGAAATTATGCATTAAAAAATGAGTTTGTTTAAAAAATATTTTGCAATTTTTTTAGAAATGTCCGATTTATTTTTGGCAGTAATTTCTCTAATGTTAATCAAGTTAGAACAAAACAAATTAATATTTAAATGCATTTGGGTAGACAGTTTTCATTTTTGCAATTTTTTTTTAAGAAAATATTCACTCCACAGAGACAACCGGTCGCAGAAACCTTACCATGAGTCCACTCATATTTGGCAAACCCACTAATGAAAACGTTTTTAATACTTAAATATTTACATGGTGAATGTAAACAATGTCTTGCTGATGAAAGGAATAAATACAGGTAGTCCTTGGTTTACAACGTGGTTCTTCTCCTGAAGGAACAGTCACAAAAAAAATTTGGTGCAAAAAGAACCAAATTATATAATGTAAGTCGATGAGAAGTCAGTGAGTTACATTCTGGGACTCCTCTCAAAATTGACATAAGTAATATATTATATTTAAATCTCTGAAATGAATCAAATGAATGTAAAAACAGTATTTTATGAATATAAATCAGTTAAATGTAATACAGTATAAAATAACCAAACTAAATTTTAATTAAATAAAATAAAATTAACTTTGAAGATTAATTTGATTATTCAAAACCCAGACCGTGGCTTAATGCAGAGATTTTACTTCTTTGATGAAGTCTTGCAAGAATATTTGCTGATGCTATCGAGCTAGTGTTAGGTGGGCCGGAAAACTGCTAGCTTGGGGGGGGATTCACAGAATAATAGATTTACAGTAACCGCAGGCAGAGGAAGATGTGATTCTTGCATTGCTTCTACTGGAATGAGCAGCAGCCTGAAAAATAAAGTGCTTGGTATTTCAAAGACTGCTGGGAGTCATGGTGGAACAAGTAAATTCATGGGCTGTGTTATGGTATCTAAGAGTAAAAACAGGTGCATCTATCCTTGCATGTACACCAATGCTACTTTAGTTAATAAACTTGATGAATTTGAGGTGCTGGTCAAAACATCAAAGGCAAATATTGCTGAGATATCGGAGGCGTGGTGTCACACTGATATAAGGAATGCAGAATTGGAATTTGGGGAGTACAATGTGTACAGAAAGGATAGACGGGATAAAAGGAGGTGGGGTTATGCTGTTAATTCAGAAACAAAATCTAAGGAAGTACATCCAGCTGATGGTGGACAGTGCAATGTTGAGTCAGTTTGGTGTGACATATGCATGGGGAAAGCAAAAATGCGAGCAGGAGTGTGTCACAGGCCTAGTGACTCTGATGAGTACAATAAACAACTGTACAGAGAAATAAAGTGGACTGGTAAATCAGATTGTCTTATAATGAGGGATTCTAGAGGCAACCAGAGGGAGTAATACCCTTGATCTGATTATCAGCAGTGATTCATCATTCATTAAGAATCTGCAGATAAAGGAACCAATAGGTGGCACAGATCAACTGATGTCGCATTTACTTAAAGATGTAACTACCATCAGAGGTAAAGGGAAGGAGTTTTTGTTTTCGCAAAGGTGACTCGTGGTCTCAGAGATTTTTTAAATTCTATACAGTGGTACCACCTGATAATGTTACCCACAGCAAATTCTAAATGGAAAGCATTCAAGGCATTAATCTTAGAAGCTACTAGGTTTTTCAGACCAATTAAAAAGTACTATTCAAGGTTTAGACCAAAACTGATTTCAGAGTTACTAATGAGACTCGTGGCAGAGAAGAAAAATGCATGGCACACATAAATTATCAGGAGACATGCCTATGGTAGATATAAGATAGTCTGTAAAAAGTCACAAAGGAGGTTAGGCAAGCAAAGGCATATTACGAGAAATCTTTGGAAAAGGAAGCAAAGAAAAACAGTCAAGACTTCTTTATATATGTAAATTCTAGAAGGAAGGGGATGAATCACATTGGTCCAGTCGACATTGACGATTCGATTGTTGATGAATCTGCTGAAGTAGCTGACAAATGGAATGAGTATTTTGCATCTACATTTACACAGGAGGAATGTCTATAGGGAAATGGAGGCCAGAAGATTATCGAACTGTGGCTGGGAGCTAAATGATTTGGTAATAACTTATAGCAAAGTGGAAAAGAAATTGAACATAAGAAAGGCACTGGTGTGGATGGGATCTATGCAATTATATTTAAGGAAGTAAGAAAACCCTTAGCCATAATCATGAAAGCTTCCTTGGACTCAGTGGAGATCCCCATGGATTGGATTGAAAAATGTGTCCCCAATTCACAATGGGGATCAAGGTGACAAGAGTAATTACAGACCTGTTAGTTTAACTTCTATTCCAAGTCATTATGGAGTCACTTGTTAAAGAAGCAATGCAGGATCATTGACTAATGCAGAGTACTGCATATGGGTAGAAGTAACCCCAGAGAAACGTACCAACTGTGTGGTACTACACTTAGGGTAGTAGGAAATGAAAATACCTGGGACAGAGAGTAATTGATTGTTGGAACAAACTTCCATCTGGTGTTGTAGAAGTACACATTTTGAACTTTAAGGAAGCATTAGGCAAATTATTAGAGGGGATGGATGATGAGATAGGTAGGGTTTTTTGGCTGATGCTGTATAAGCTTGCTTCCTTGTATCATTCACCACTAGTGTATTAAGATAATCTGGGTAATGTTTATTAGTTCAGAGTCTGTTAGAAAATAGTGACTTTTTTAGCTCACGGTAGAACTTAGGGTAAAAAAAAAAAAAGACGAGAGAAGATTTAACTTTTAAAGAGGGAAGGCGATGGTCAGGCCACACCTAGAGTACTGTATACAGGTCTGGAGGCCTCATTTCAAGAAGGATGTAGAGCTGCTGGAACGAGTACAGAGAAGGGCAACAAGATTAGTGAATGGAACAAAGGGGTGCTCTTACGAAGAAAGGCTTAAGTTTTGCAAATTACAGTGTCTGGAGACTAGGCACCAGCGAGGTGATCTGATAGAGGTGTATAAAGCCTTGAATGGTTTAAGCATGCTCAATGCTGATGGGATTCTTCCTCTAGCTCAGAAAAATCACCTGAGAGGGCATAAATTCAAATTGAGGAAAGACAGATGTAGGATAGACGTGCGGAAATTTGCCTTTAGCCAGCGGGTGGTTGGTTGGTGGAACAGACTTCCATCCCTTGTGGTGGAGGTTGATAGCCTAAATAAGTTTAAGGCTCAGCTGGACAGGTATTTTGAACGAACAGAGGGGTGAAGTGGAAGTGGTTTTTTTTTTTTTTTTTTTTGGCTGATGCTGCATAAGCTTGCTTTCTTGCATCAAATGCCTCTACTAATGCTAATGCTAACTGTTTTTATACTTAATTTTTATATAGTGTTTCCTCAACAATTGAGAGGCTGCATGCATTCTTCCATTGTCATGATTCAGCAGCCATCCAGGTATTTTCAAATAAGTTCCTTTCTAGTCCATTTTCTGATTTAGTTTCTTTACAACTTCAATGAAATATAAACCAGACAGGTACAGTAATATCTTGTTATAACAAATACTGTTTTGGCAAAAATTGTACTTTGATAAAAATATTTCTAGATCTCAGCTCATATCCCTTATTATGAAATGGTAGCGGTTCAGTGTTAAATTTGGTACAGTGAATTATTTTCAAAATCTACATACGACTAAAGAATACTTTCTTACAATGAAAGAAAAACTTGGAAAATTATAAATGGCACTGTATTTTTTTTCTTTTTTTTTTAATGAAAACTTGTTACAACAAATACTGTTTTGGCAAAAATTGTACTTTGATAAAAATATTTCTAGATCTCGGCTCATATCCCTTATTATGAAATGGTAGCGGTTCAGTGTTAAATTTGGTACAGTGAATTATTTTCAAAATCTACATACGACTAAAGGATACTTTCTTACAATGAAAGAAAAACTTGGAAAATTATAAATGGCACTGTATTTTTTATTTTTTTTTAATGAAAACCCCAAATACGAAAGGTATCAAAACCTATACAGTGAAACTTCCCTTTAACGGACAGCCATGGGGAACGAAAATCTGTCCGTTAGAGAGAAGTCTGAGGGAGAAAAAAAAAAGAAAGAAAAATCGTTAACGTTTAATGTAAAATTAAATTAAAATATATACAGATTTTGAACAATATTTTTGTAAATAATATACAATTACATACACAAGAGATAAAGAAAAATCGTTAAACGTTTAATGTAAAATTAAATTAAATTATATACAGATTTTGCACAATATTTTTGTAAATAATATACATACAATTGTGCTATGCATATTATGACTTTATCATAAGAAAAATACAAAGTAATCACTTATTTTCTTCTGCACCTTCTTCCGGCTGATAATTTTGCTTTCAACATTTGTTTGGAGTGAAGAAACCATCGAAAGTCCTTCAGTATCTTCTTCAGCGGCGAAAAACATTTTAAACGATTGATTTGTATGAGCGCGTCTTCTATTTTCATCGGTGGTTCGTCGTTAATATGTTCTTTGACAGAATGACCTCTTTCCATTTCTTCATCCTCATGAGGAACTTCTTGAAAAATATGATGATAATGTCGTTGATATCTAGAGCACCATCTTCTGTAGTGAGGTCCAAGTCTATATCTTTGTAACCAGGGTCACTAGTAGCAGAAGTATCGTACATTATCAATAGATGTTGAAGTTCTTGTTCTTCTTGGTGCTCCACATTGCTGTTCACAACTTCAATTTTTGCGTTTGAGAAGCCAGACTTTACAAAACAGTTAACGACAGTTTGTTTTCTAATTGCGTTTACTGAAGAGGAAATCCATTGAATCGCATCTAGGATGCTGAGTTTCTTTGCAAGGTCACTCGCACATGTTACATCGTTCATGTTTGCAGTGAGATGTCTTAAAACACATTTTCTGTAGTGAAGTTTAAAATTTTTTATCCCTTGATCCAAGGGCTGACACTCTGCAGATGTGTTTGGTGGCAGAAAAACGATTTGAATGTTGGACAATTCGATGTGCGGGTGAGATGCAGCATTATCCATGAAAAGAATAATTTTTCTGTTTTGACGAATCATGTTTTGGTTAAAGTGACTTATCCATTTGCTCGTGATATCTCGTGTCATCCACGCTTTTTTATTAGACTTCCAGTCAACATTCAAAAGATTCAACTTTATGCCCTTGAAACAAAGAGGATTTTGTGGTTTTCCTATAACAAGAGGTTGTTCAAAGTCTCCCAGCATATTTGTACACAACAGTACAGTCAAGCGTTCCTTAGAAATTTTTCCATCCTGGCACTTTTCGTTTTTTAGACTCATTGTTTTTTCAGGAAGAGCTTTAAAAAACAACTCTGTTTCGTCACAGAGTTGTTTATATAAATGTAAATACCCTTAGCTTCAAAATCACGACATAAATCTTCCAATTTGACGGTCCACACTGTTACAACCCCAGTATCAACAGATCCACCTTCACCACTTACAGTTTTCCAAGAAATTTTATGCCGAGTTTTGAACTTGTCTAGCCATCCCACAGAAGCTTTGAACTCATTTACTCCCATAGATTTCGCAACCTCCAAAGCCTTTTCCCTAATAATAGGCCCATTAATGGGAATTTTTTTAGCACGTGCGCGACAGATTAGAAGTCCAACAGTTTTCGGGAATGATTTTTGAACCTGAACCATCAATTTAGCGATGAATGATGTAGTTAATGGTATCCCAGATGTATCAAAATATTTTGAAATTGTACAAAGCATCTATATGTTTTTTTGGACATGGCATCAATCGCTGGGACTTGCTATCTTCATACTGTGGTGAATCAGACATTAGCTTAAAAAACTAAACCCTACACGGTGGGCTGGTCATCTTCCATCATAAATAGCAATAAAATACACAGATAATCTGAAAGTTTTGAACAAAATCATTTTAGATAGTACAAAAAAAAAAAAAAAAAAAAAATGAAAAAACAGAAGCAATCAGAATAAAAAAAAAAAAAAAAAATGGAAAATTTTGAATTTGCTGTTTACTCTAATAATGGAAAAAGTTCTTTCAAATATAAATTTGGTATCAAAATTTTTACAAAGGAAGGATTTAGATATTGCTCAGGCAGCAAAGCAATTTACCATTAAAAAAAAAAAAATACTCCACGAGGAGGGTTCCAAGTTGGATGAATAGTGAAGTTGCCACATTACTTGAGCAGAAAAAGGTGGCATGGAAAGGTTACAGAGCAATAAAAAGTACTGAAGCCTATAACAGCTACAAGATGATCTGTAATAGAGCCACAGAAAAGGTTCGACAGGCAAAGGCAGTTTATCAGAAATCACTAGCAAAGGCAGTTTATCAGAAATCACTAGCAAAGAGGGGGAATAAGGAATTCTTCACATATATAAATGCCCAGAAGAGCAAGACAACCAGATCGGACCATTAGTAAGGGAAAGGGGATAGTATTAAATACAGCAGGTGCCATTGCAGATGAACTCAACAGTTATTTTGCAGCGATATTTAAAAATGAAAAACCTTTTGTGGCAATGGGAAATTGTGGGAGCGAAGTTGAAAAATATGTAATTAATGATATTGAAATTTCGCAAGATTATTTAATGAAAAAACTTTTGAGCCTACAGGTCAGTAAGGCTCCTGGAGTTGATGGAATATACCCTATAATCTTAAGGGAGGCGGCAAGTGAGTGCATTCAACGATTGAAGCTAATTATGCGAGCATCACTAGACTGGGGAGATTCCCTTGAATTGGAAAAGTGCCAATGTATCTCTCATACATAAGGGTGGCTCTAAGAGTGAAGTGGGAAATTATCAACCTGTCAGTCTGACTTCAGTAGTAGGAAAATCATGGAGGCAATGATCAAGGACGGAATTCAGAATCATTTGGATCGAATTGAAATTCTCAAGGATACTCAGCATGGTTTTGTAAAGGGAAAATCATGTTTAACAAATCTGGTTCGCTATTTTGAAAGGGTCCTCACGAGCTGGATTTAGGGAATAATTTCGACATTGTTTATTTAGATTTCAACAAAGCTTTTGACTCAGTCCCACATGAGCGGCTGCTTTATAAGCTGGAACAGGTTGGGATCACTGGGAAAATCCTTAGATGGATAGCAGGATGGCTTCAGGGCAGGAGGCAGAGGGTTGTGATAAATGGCTATTCCTCAGGTTGGGTTGATGTAAGAAGTGGGGTTCCCCAAGGATCAGTATTAGGACCACTGTTGTTTTTAATTTTCATAAACGACATCGATGAAGGGATAGAGGGAGTGATGTCTATTTTTGCAGATGATGTTAAAATTGGTAGAGTAGTTAATGATCACTGTCAAGCTGAGCTTCTTCAGAGAGACCTAGATAGACTTCAGGAATGGTAAGATAAATGGCAGCTATGCTTTAATCCAACAAAGTGTAAGGTATTACACCTGGGAAACAGTAATCCCAAAATAACTTATTCACTTGGTGGAGTTCAACTAAACCCAGTACTGGAGGAAAGGGACTTGGGTGTTACGATACAGTCAGACATGAAATTCTCTGAGCATTGTAAAGAGGTTGCAAGGAAGGCCCATGGTGTCCTATCAATGATCTATCGAACTTTTGCAAGTAGAAATAGGGACGCGATAATTCCATTATATAAGGCTTTTGTGCATAGACAGGTAACTCGCCTGGTGAGATCGGCAAAAGAGAGTCCTTATGAAGAAAGACTTAGAATATGTGGATTGCAGAGTTTGGAAAGGCCTGGTGAGATCGGCAAAAGAGAGTCCTTATGAAGAAAGACTTAGAATATGTGGATTGCAGAGTTTGGAAAGGCCTGGTGAGATCGGCAAAAGAGAGTCCTTATGAAGAAAGACTTAGAATATGTGGATTGCAGAGTTTGGAAACTATACACCTTAGAGGAGATTTGATTGAGGTGTTTAAGGCTCTGAGAGGCATCAGTAAAATGAATGAGGACGAAATTTTCAAGATTATAAATGATGCTAGAACTAGGAGACATAAATTCAAGTTACGGGGGGGAAATGTTTATATTGGACTGCAGGAAGTTTTATTTTAGCCAGTGAGTTATAAATTACTGGAATAAATTGCCTACATGGGTGGTAGAGGCTGACAGTTTGGGGAAATTCAAAGGTCATCTGGATAGTACCTTCGGGTCAGGGAAACGCATAGGATGATAGGTTTAATTTACTTTTCTTTTATTAATTATTATTATTATTTTTTTTTTTATCATTGTTTTATTTGATTTTTTTTTTTTTTTTGGCTGGTGCAACATAAGCCATAAGCCATGCAGCCATTACTAATACTAAAATTAGTCTCATGGCATCAGACCCATTCTGTACATTAATTGTTTTTATATTAATAAATCAAGTACTTTTAGATACTGTTGTACAATTATAGTACTGTTTATAAAATGAATGCATAAATTTTAAATAGTTTTTTATTAAAATTTAAGTTTCAATGTATCGTTTTTGACTGACTTTATAAGGGAGAGGGCACTAATGAAATATATGCTCTAAAAGAGGGCAGTAGTCCAAAAAAAAAAGTTTGGGAAACCCTGATCTAGTAGCTGGTTCCCACCACAGTTTCCTTCAGGATAGCTGACGTTCGAGGGAATCAGTCTCATCCGGTAAAGCGAATGATTAGAGGCCTTGGGGTCGAAACAACCTCAACCTATTCTCAAACTTTAAATGGGTCAGAAGTCCAGCTTGCTTGGCTCGAAGCCTGGGAAAAAAGGATGGGAGTACCCAGTGGACCACTTTTGATAGAGCAGAACTGGCACTGTGGGATGAACCAAAACCCATACTGGAATTGTAATTCTATATTGTTACTATAATTGTATTTTTGAAATTATCTTTTATATATTATTTATATAAATATAAATATATATAAATAAATAAAATAAATATATATAAATAAATATACATATATAGTACAATAAATAAAACTGTTTATGACAATTTTTTCACTATATATATTTAAATAATCCTAAAAGTTGCAGAATACTAAAAAAAAAAATCAACTGTGTGGTACTACACTTCAGAGTGGTAGAGAGTGAAAAGGACCTGGGTGTAATTGTGCAGGCAGATATGAAGTTTTCTGAGCAGTGCAGACGGTCTGCAAGAGTAGCTCATGGTGTCTTGTCAATGATATACAGGAATTTTTCTATCAGGGATAAGGAGGTGATTATCCTCTTGTATAAGGCAATGGTCAGGTCACACCTTGAGTACTGTACACAGGTCTGGAGGCCTCATTTTAAGAAGGATGTAGAGCTGTAGGAACGAGTACAGAGAAGGGCAACAAGATTAGTGAATGAAAGAAAGGGTTGCTCTTATGAAGAAAGGCTCAAGTTTTGCAAATTGCAGTGTCTGGAGACTAGGCACCTGCAAGGTGATCTGATTGAGGTCTTAAAACCTTGAATGGTTTGAGCACGCTCAATGCTGATGGTATTCTTCCTCTTGCTCAGAATAATTATATGAGAGGGCATAAATTCAAATTGAGGAAAGACAGTTGTAGGGTAGATATGCAGAAGTTTGCCTTTAGCCAGCGGGTGGTTTATTGCTGGAAAAAACTTCCATCTGTCATTGTGGAAGTTGATAGCTTAAACAGATTCAAGTCAGAACTGGAGAAACATTTGGAGCGAGTGAATGGGTGAAATGAGAAGGGTCTGTGCGTTTGTGCGTGCCCTTGCTAATGCTAAAAAGCCCACATAATCTGAATCTTTCCTCGTAAGGTCGCCCATTTGCGAATATCTAATCATTTGCCTTTCTTTGGTAGCCTTTCAAAATGCTTAATGTCTTCTTTCAGATGACGTCTCCATACTTGAACAAACTGTTCCAAACGTGGTCTCACAATTGCCTTATACAGTGGGACTGTGACCTGCGCATCTGTACAGGAAAATGTTTAATAAATCATTGATTGGACACCATGGACTTCCCCAGCTGCCTTTTCACACTGTTCAGAAAACTTCATATCTGCCTGTATTGTAACTCCTAGGTCTCTTTCTTACACTACTATTTTTAATTAAACTCCACCAAACATATAATTTATTTTGGGGTTGCTATTCCCCCAAATGTAAGACCTTGCATTTTTCTGCATTAAACCATAGTTTTCTGACCATTCTTGCAGCCTGATCAAGTCATCCTGAAGGAGCACTGCTTGGTACTGATCATTAACTCTCTTCCAATCTTTACATCATTTGCAAATTTTGACATCAAGCCTTCTATCAAATAGTTGATGTTACTTATGAAAACCAGAAACAAGCGTGGTCCAAGAACCAATCCCTGGGGAACTCCACTCCTGCTTTACACCAATCTGAAAAATATCAATTAATCACAACCCTCTGCCTTCTACCCTTCAGCCATTCACCAATCTACCTTAGAATTTTTCCAGTAATCCAGCAGTTCCCAAACTGTGTGCCGTGGAGCCCCAGGAAACTCACAGGGGTGCCGCAGGATATTTTAAATTTAAGGGAAACACAGCGATTCTCGACATCTGTCAGACACCGCGTGAACTACTAGCTCATGGTAGTTCACAGTTTCGACATTACTTATAAAACCTAATACTTAATAAACGGAACTATTAGGTATTTCTTTTGGCCTAGGGGCGCTGTAAAAAAAATTCATGAGACACTAAGGGTGCCGTGAACTGAGAAAATTTGGAAATCTCTGCAGTAATCCCAACATGTTCTGACTTATATAGTAACCTCTCATGAAGGACCAAGTCAAAAGCCTTGCTAAATCCTAAATAAACCATGCTGAAATTGTTCACTACATCCAGCTTATGAGTAACTATGTCAAAATAGCCTAATAAGTTAGTTAGACATGGTTTTTCTCTTAAAAAACCATCTTATGTACTATTCAGAATGCCATATCTATCTAAATGTGCCTGGATTGCACTCTTAACAATTTTCCTACCAGTCTGTAGTTACCGACTTTGCTCTTAGAGCCACCTTTTATGTATTGGTGATACGTTGGCACTTCTGCAATCCAAAGGAATTTCTTCCAAGTCCAAAGATGCCCGCACAATTAACTTCGATGGTTCAATAGACTCCCAGGTGGCCTCCCTCAATATTACTGCATATATGCCAACAGCTCCAGGAACCTTACTTGCCTTTACACAAAAACATTTTTCTGACATGAAAGGTCTTTCTTCAGTAAAGACAGATACACGGTACCCTGTTCAATCCAAGGCATTTCAATCTTGGTCATGATATCCTTGGAATTTGAATTATAGGTGGATCTTGTAGCAGCCATTATTAAGGTAAAATATGAACTTTAGAAAGATTACAAAACTTAAATTTACAATTTATTACAGAAATTAAATTACCAAAATATTACAGAAATGAAACTGTTGACAAAATGTTAATTACTAGAGAAGTAAAATTTAAGCTTTAGCAAATGAAAGTTACAAGGTTACAAAAGCTATCTGAACTTAACTAAACTTTACTAAATATAAAAATAAGCTAACCTACATGACTATATGAATTCAAACTATATATTAACTGCAGTTTAGTATATTAAATAAAAAAAATCTCATTGTGCCAAAAGCTGCTGTGAAGTTCTGAAATGCGCTGCCACTGTATCTAATCAGGTGCAACAACACGCTATATGTCTGCACTGGTTGATGGCCAATCAACAAGTTTTCCTCTGGGTAAATATTTACCCAGATCAAATTACAATTCATAAATTCTATAATTTTTACACAAATTACAGAGCTGAAACTCGGTATAGCTGGAACCAGAACTTTTTTCTTGAGTTTTCCTACTTAAAATTTCCGAACTTTCTATTGAATTTCACGCAAATGACAAAAATGTGACATCAAGTATGCATTTTTTTTAGGCCTTTTTGACTTATTTTTTTAATTTCCATCGTAATTAGCCTAGGGCTCATGAAACGCGATATCCCATTGGTTTTTTATTTTAGCGAGCGCGAGCTGTGTTTGCGAAACTTTGGCGTGGGAATCTTTTCCGCATGACACCAGAGTTCTCCACACGTGCTCCAAAGCGGGGGATCACGCATCTGTTTGCACAGTATACTGAATATAACCTAACCATAAGAAACATTTGTTTTTGAAAAATTAAAAAGACCATATTTCTTTTCTTCAATTGTATCTAGTAACAGAAAATCAAGGAAATTCATTTATTGATAGCAGCATTATAAACTTCGAAAACTTGTGTGCAAAAGAAGGGAAAAAAAAAAATCATCCGCTATGAAGGCATTGTTTTTTGAAATGTGTATTCTTTGCAAAACTGCAATATTTTCTAACAATACAAATTGTTAGAAAATATTGAAGATAACGGGTTACTGGCAGCAATTGGTCTCCAAGAGAACACCTACAAGGAACAACAGAAAGTCGCAATCCTGAATACCTGTGGGATAGTCAGAGATTTCCTCGACCAACAGTAACACCAGACATTACAACCACCCTGTGTACTTGGTAGCAGTACCCGTCACGGAGTGGAATCCCCCAATCAGGGAGAAATAATATAAGAGCAATAATAACAATAATAATTCCTTGGTGTGCTGTGAGAATGCTTCGGGGAATGCGTCATTAGAGTTTCAAGGGAGAAATTCTTTTACAGGGGAGCCGAATGAGAAAAGTCCGATTTTGGTCCCGAAGTTGCTTCGACACTTTTTCGAAATTGAAATTTTTGTAGAAGATGAAATATATATCCAGTATCTGATATTGTTGCCTACTACAATTACAGTAAAACAATAATGCAAAATATTGTTCTCTAAAGCAATTACAGTAAACTTAAGGTTTTTTTTTTTTTTTTTTTCAAATGCGCATTGTGTTATCAGTTTTACGCCAGTTTTTTTTTTTTTTTTTTTTACCGTTTCCACTGTGGCTTCCAATAGATGAATTTTCTTGATTTTTGGTTAGTAGATATAATACATATTGAAGAAAGGAAATACGATGTTGTTGTTTTTCAAAAACAATTCGTTGCAATTCTTTCCATTAGTTTCTTATGCCAAGAAACAGTTGCGTACATATTTTTTTTTCCCTCCCTGTTGGCTACGTCAATCACCTTGGTAACACTGATGTGAAATTACGTCAGTCAATTACGGCTCTGTGTAAGTTGATTCGTTCTAGCCAGCTGCGAAATGATCTGGCGTGAATTTCAAACGTATGGAGAGACGCGTTATATACATCAAACGAATTTCGCCGACTGTTTTGCACTCATAATTATAAAAATGCAAATATGATCGTACATTTTTGCTGTTTTTGAGTTAATTAATAGTTCTTGCTGAACTTTAAAGGTAGGAAATCAAAGAAAAATATTCTGTTTATGTATATTGAGAGTTTCAATTTTGTAGATTGAGTAGAAATTTCAGAAATAATTAGTTTCTATCACAAGGCCAGGTGTCAAATTACAATTAAAAATTAGGCATAAAAGTGCAGGCCTCAAGTGGGGTTAATAGCTTCTTTCTCACCTGAGAGCTTTGGAATTTTTTTAAAGATAGTTTTTTGCAGATGAAATCCAACAGTGGAGTTTCATTTTCAGCAGTTGATTATCCAGTTTTAAATAATGTTCATGTATTAAAACTGCTATATTTTACATGTCACATCTAATAAATAAAAGCTTGGGTTTTGTGACTTTTGGACCACCCTGTATAAGATATCACAAATTCAGCTACCTTGAATTTAAAATAAACAAACTTATCAAAGATGGATTAAATTCAATATTGTTGCAACTTTTTGCAAATCAAATACATTTAATCATTGTTGCACATAATAGAAATATAATACTGACCTGCAGAAGCAATATAAAAACCACTTGGAGAATATTTAGCCACTGTTGTTGGAAGTGAATGTTCTGTATAGATATCAGCTAAAGCAGGGTTCTATAAATATATAAAAGAAAAATACTGTGATTTAATAATTCATCACATTAGTATAAGGAAAATTCTCAGATAATCCTAATACAGTTACTTAAATCAATTGTATGCAACTATTTCAACTAAGTAGGAGTAAACCGACAAACTTTTTTTTTTTCCGGGATGCAGCTTCCTAACAAAGCCCAGAATAAAAATGACAGTTATGAATCTTCTATAAACTTAAATTAGAGTTTTTTTGCCCCACTTTGTGTTTAAAAGAATAAGTTCAGATCTATACAATGCCTAATGATTTGGAGGGGGGGGGGAGAAATGCCTCAGTGCCTAGCAACCCTGATCAGTCTTACAACTGCAACCAAATTAGCTTGCATAAGGACCCAGTTATGTAATTAACCACCTAAGTGGATAACTATTATTCCACTGTCTTAAAAACTGGACTATTTAAAAATACATTAATTATATTAAATCAAAATGCCATAAATTCATAAATGTCATCAGTTTGCAAGTTGAATTTATGGCAAATGTTATAAATTAAAAACTCTCAAATACATGATCACTCTTTCATATACAAGCAAACATCTAAGAAACTAAACTCTTGATAAACCCACAATGTTTTACTCATCAAGAAGAGCTTATGAAGCTTGCTTACTTCAACTGTACAACACTGATATGTACATAAAAAAATTAAATTCAATGCAAAACACATATATAATACGTATTTGCCTATGTTTAATCTAATACTAAAAATAATGCTAAAAACTAAAAGTAACGTTAATAACTTAATACTAATACCGTATTTCTTCGATTCTAAGACACCATCGATTGTAAGACGCACCTTAATTTCAGAAAAAAAGCTTTGATTCTAAGAAAATAAAATAAATAAAATAAAACACTAAAATAAATCTAACAAATATTTTTATAATAATTGAATTCAATTTACTAACAACAGTACCAGTATTTATCAGTAGGTATGTTATTCATCACTTCCTTCTGAATCTTCTGAACCGTTGATATCTGCATCTGAATCAATATCAGTGTCTACTTCACATTCAGGGTCAGAGTCTTCTGAGCCATCGTTATCTTCATTATCCCATAATACATCGTCTTCTGAGCCATTGAGAGCATTGGTGATGCAACATTTTTTAAATGAGTGCTTGATTAGCCTTTCTGGGATCAGCTCCCAGGCTTTTGATACCCATTCTACCAATTTTGATGCTGGCACTTAATTTTTTTGGAAGATGTCAGCAGAAGTTTGTCAGTCAAGAGTCAGGAAAGGAATTCATATTCCTTTCTCAAGTAATCCTCAAATGGTTTGTTGACTGAAACATCGAGTGGCTGCAGTTGGCTAGTCATGCCACCAGGAATCAACAACCAAGTCACCACGTTTTTGCACAATTTTATTTTTGACCCATTCGGACAAATGTCCACGAAATGCACCAAGTACTAGCATGCTGGGTGGGTTACAAAGACTTCCAGGACATCTATTCCACACAATATTTAGCCCTTCTTCCATAAGCTCTGCCAACATCCATTCACTTTTTTGAGCACGCACAATAACATCTTTGGGGAAAATTTCATTCTTCGGTATGGTTTTTTGATTTAAAATTAAATACGGTGGCAACTTTCGACCATCAGCGGTGCTTAGCATTAGTAGAGGCATATGGTGCAAGAAAGAAAGCTTATGCAGCATCAGCCAAAAAAAAAAAAAAAAAAAATCTCCCATTTCACCCCTCTGTTCGTTCGAAATGCCTGACCAGCTGAGCCTTAAATTTTTTTAGGCTATCAACTTCCACAACAAGGGATGGAAGTCTGTTCCATCAACCAACTACCCGCTGGCTAAAGGCAAATTTCCGCACATCTATCCTACATCTGTCTTTCGTCAATTTTAATTTAATCACCGAGAGTGCCCTCTCAGGTGATTACTTTGAGCAAGAGAAAGAATCCCATCAGCATTCAGCATGCTCAAACCATTCAAGGCTTTATACACCTCTATCAGATCACCTCGCTGGTGCGTAGTCTCCAGACACTGTAATTTGCAAAACTTAAGCTTTTCTTCGTAAGAGCAACCCTTTGTTCCATTCACTAATCTTGTTGCCCTTCTCTGTACTCGTTCCGCAGCTCTACATCATTCTTGAAATGATGCCTCCAGATCTGTATACAGTACTCAAGATGTGGCCTGACCATTGCCTTATAACTTGCATGATGTTTGTGGAGCATTCAGGTACGGGACATGATATTGCCATGGGGGATGTCTTTGTGTGTGCGCGATGCAAGGAGTGTATCGAAATCAGGCAACAACTCAGCGTTCTTATGGGCCTATATGAGAGCTTGAAGGACAGGGTGGATGCCCTCGAAGGAACTAAATTGAGGGGCCCATCAAGCTCTCAGCTGGCCACATCAACACCAGAGCTTGATGTGGTCATTGCACAACACAGCAGCAACCCCCAAGGCAGAATGCGCTGGTCCCAGAGGAACTAGTGGTTGTTGGTGACTATTGTCAGGGGAAAGGAAACGGGGAACATGCTTTGTAAAAAGGATAGGTGCAACAGGACCAGGGTATGTCTGGCCAGGGGCAAAGGTTGATGACGTTGTAGAGCAGATATCATCTTTTAAGGGCACAAAAGGTGATATAGTTGTACACGTTGGCACTAATGATATCAAGAGTAGGAGACCGGCAGAATTGCTTAACAAGTACAGGTCACTGTTGAAAAAAAGGCATGAAATAGGGTTGAATTTGAAAGTGTCTGCAATTCTGCCCAGACATGATAGGAGGGAGTATATGATGAAAGCCTTGTCGATCAATTCGGCCCTTGAAAGATTGTGCAAGGCTCAAGGAGTAGAATTTTTTTCAGCCTGGACTGTACTTGTTAATAGGAGAGATTGCTTCTACAGGGATGGGATACACTTAAATAGAAAGGGTGCAAGAATATTTGCTGATGCTATCGAGGCAGTGTTAGGTGGGTTGGAAAACTGCTAGCTTGGGGAAGAGACAAAGACGAATAGATTAACAGTAGCCACTGGCAGAGGTGAAAGAGATTCTTGCACTACTTCTATTGGAATGAGCAGAAGCCTGAAAAACAAGATGCAGGATATTTCAGAGACTGCTGGGAGTCACTGCGGTACAAGTAAACACATGGGTTGTGTTAGGGTAGCTAAGAATAGAAATAGGTGCATGTATACTTGCGTGTTCACCAATGCTAGGAGTTTAGTAAATAAATTTGATGAATCTGAGGTATTGCTCAAAACATCAAAGGCAGATATTGTTGGGATATCAGAGACGTGGTGTCACACAGATATAAGGAATGCAGAACTGGAATTTGGGGAGTACAACATCTACAGAAAGGATAGACAGGATAGGAAGGGTGGAGGGGTTATGCTATTAGTTAAGAAATACATAAAATCCAAGGAAGTGAAGCCAGTGGACATCACTGGACAGTGCAGTGTCGAGTCAGTTTGGTGTGACATAAGCATTGGGAGATCAAAATTGAGAGGAGTGTGTTACAGGCCTAATGACTCTGATGAGTATAATAAGAAACTGTACAGGGAAATAGAGTGGGCCAGTAAATCAGAGAGTCTTATAATGGGAGATTTTAATTTCCCAGATATTGACTGGAATTTGGGGGCTGGTCACTCACACACTAGCAGGGCTTTTGTGAATTTATTGGATGATTGTTTTCTACATCAGCATGTTCGGGCAGCAACTAGAGGGAGGAATACTCTTGATTTGATTATCAGCAGTGATTCTTCATGCATAAAGAATCTGCAGATAAATGAACCACTAGGTGGGTGATCACAGTGTGCTGAAGTGGGATTTACACAAAGAGGTAACTACCATTAGGGGTAAAGGGAAGGGTTATTGCTTTCGTAAAGGCGACTACGATGGACTGAGACAGTATTTAAATTCTATACAGTGGGACCAGCTGATGATGTTACCAACAGCAAATGCAAAATGGGAAGCATTCAAAGAACTTATCTTGGAAGCTACTAGGCTTTACATACCAACTAAGAAATATTGTTCAAGATTTAGCCCTAAATGGATGTCAGATGAACTGATGAGGCATATGGCAGAGAAGAAACATGCATGGGATACATACAAATTAACACATGACACAGAAGCCTATGATAGATACAAGTTGATCTGTAACCAAGTTACAAAGGAGGTTAGGCAGGCGAAGGCAGATTACGAGAAATCTTTGGCAAGGGATGCAAAGAAAAACAGCAAAGAGTTCTTTACTTATGTAAACTCTAGAAGGAAGGGGATGAATCAGATTGGTCCACTTGATATCGATGGGTCAACTGTTGAGGATCCTGCTCAGGTAGCTAACAAACTAAATGAATATTTTGCATCGACATTCACATGTGAGGAGTTATTTAGTGAGGGGAAAGCCAGAGGTGCATTAAACTCTAGCAGTAAGCTAGAGAATCTTGTAATAACTGAGAGTAAATTGGAGGAGAAATTGTTGAAGATAAATACAAGAAAGGCACCTAGGGTGGATGGGATCTATCCAGTTATATTAAAGGAGGCAGCAAAGGAAGTAAGCAAACCCTTAGCCATAATTATGAGAGCTTCCTTGGACTGTGGGAGGTACCCACAGACTGGAGATGTGCAAATGTGACCCCAATTCACAAAGGAGGATCAAAGGCTGACAAAAGTAATTATGGACCTGTGAGTTTAACTTCTGTTCCAGGAAAATTAATGGAGGCACTAGTTAAAGAAGCACTGCAGGATCATTTAGACAAGACTTCAGTTATAGCTCGGACACAGCATGGTTTTGTTAAGGGGAAGTCTTGCTGACCAATTTGATTGGATACTATGATGCAGTCACAAAGGAACTGGATGCAGGGAATAACAATTTTCATATTATATACTTGGATTTTAGAAAGGCTTTTGATACTGTTGCACATGGAAGACTGCTGCACAAATTAGAGCAGTGTGACATTGGAGGCAAATTGCTGCTGTGGATAAAGGGGTGGCTGAGGAGGAGAAGTCAGAGTGGTAATCAATGGACACTACTCGTCGTGGACTAATGTTATTAGTGGAGTCCCTCAGGGCTCAGTGTTGGGTCCATTATTGTTTTCTGTATTCATAAATGATATTGATGATGGTATATCAAGCTTAATGTCGAAGTTTGCAGAAGATACAAAGGTAGGCAGGGTTGTCTAGGACACTACTGACACTATGCTGCTGCAACAGGATCTCGAAAGGTTGAGCAGATGGGTTGAGAGGTGGCAAATGAAATTTAACATTGAAAATTTAAAGTACTATACATGGGAAACAGCAACCCCAGAGCAATGTATCAACTCTGTGGTACAACACTGACAGTGGTAGAGAATGAAAGGGACCTGGGGGTGGTTGTGCAGGCAGATATGAAGTTCTCTGAGCAGTGCAGACGGGCTGCAAGAGTAGCTCATAGTGTATTGTCAATGATATATAGGAATTTTTCTAGCAGGGATAAGGAGGTGATTATTCCCTTGTATAAGGCAATGGTCAGGCCACACCTAGAGTACTGTATACAGGTCTGGAGGCCTCATTTCAAGAAGGATGTAGAGCTGCTGGAACGAGTACAGAGAAGGGCAACAAGATTAGTGAATGGAACAAAGGGGTGCTCTTACGAAGAAAGGCTTAAGTTTTGCAAATTACAGTGTCTGGAGACTAGGCACCAGCGAGGTGATCTGATAGAGGTGTATAAAGCCTTGAATGGTTTGAGCATGCTGAATGCTGATGGGATTCTTCCTCTTGGTCAGAATAATCACCTGAGAGGGCATAAATTCAAATTGAGGAAAGACAGATGTAGGATAGACGTGCGGAAATTTGCCTTTAGCCAGCGGGCGGTTGGTTGGTGGAGCAGACTTCCATCCCTTGTCGTGGAAGTTGATAGCCTAAATAAATTTAAGGCTCAGCTGGACAGGTATTTTGAACGAACAGAGGAGTGAAGTGGAAGTGGTTTTTTTTTTTTTGGCTGATGCTGCATAAGCTTGCTTTCTTGCATCAAATGCCTCTACTAATGCTAATGCAAGGGAATAATCACCTCCTTATCCCTGCTAGAAAGATTCCTTTATATCATTGACAAGACGCCATGAGCTTCTTGCAGCCCGTCTGCACTGCTCAGAAAACATTACCCCCAGGTCCTTTTCATTCTCTACCACTGTCAGTATAGTACCACAGAGTTGATACATTACTCTGGAGATACTGTTTCTCATATGTAGTATTTAACATTTGTCAATGTTAAACTTCATTTGCCACCACTCAGCCCATCTGTTCAACCATTCCAGATCCGGTTGCAGCAGCATACTGTCAGTAGTGTCCTTAATAAAACTGCCAACCTTTGTATCATCTGCAAACTTGGACATTAAGCTTGATATACCATCATCAATATCATTTATAAATACAGAAAACAACAATGGACCCTGAAGGAATCCACTAATAACATTGGTCCACGATGAGCAGTGTCCATTGATTACCACTCTCTGTCTTCTCCCCCTCAACCATCCCTTTACACATAGCAGCAATTTGGGGCAATTGGAGCAATGCCACACTGCTCCAATTTGTGCAGCAGTCTTCCATGCAAAACAGTATCAAAAGCCTTTCCAAGATCCAAATATATAATATCAAAGTTATTCCCTGCATCCAGTTCTTTTGTGACTGCATCCTAGTATCCAATCAAATAGGTCAGGCAAGACTTTCCCTTAACAAAACCATGCTGTGTCCGAGCTATAACTGAAGTCATGTCTAGATGATCCTGTAGTGTTTCTTTAACCAGTGCCTCCATTAATTTTCCTGTGTGAAACTCACGGATCTATAATTACTTGTGTCAGCCTTTGATCCTCCTTTGTGAATTGGGGTCGCATTTTCACATTTCCAGTCTATGGGTACCTCCCCTGAGTCCAAAGAAGCTCTCAAAATTATGGCTAAGGGTTTGCTTACTTCCTTTGCTGCCGCCTTTAATATAACTGGATTGATCTCATCCACCCCAGGTCCCTTTTTTATATTTATCCTCAACAATTTCTCCTCCACTTTCCTCTCAGTTATTACAAAATCATCTAGCTCACTGCCAGAGTTTACTTCACCTCTGGTATTCCCCTTCCTGAATAACTCCTCATGTGTGAATGTAGATGCAAAATACTCGCTTAGTTTGTTATCTACCTGAGCAAGATCATCAACAGTTGAATCATCAATATCCAGTGGACCAATCTGAGTGACCAACCCACAAATGCCAGTCAATATCTGGGAAATTAAAATCCACCATTATAAGACTCTCTGATTTACTGGCCCACTCTATTTCCCTGTACAGTTTCTTATTATACTTATCAGAGTCATTAGGCACACTCCCACTCTCAATTTTGATCTCCCAATGCTTATGTCGCACCAAACTAACTTGACACCACTGTCCAGTGATGTCGACTGGCTTCACTTCCTTGGATTTTATGTGTTTCTTAACTAATAGCATAACCCCTCCTCCCTTCCTATCCTGTGTGTATAGCATCTGTACACATTGTACTTCCCAAATTCCAGTTCTGCATTCCTTATATCTGTGTGACACCACGTCTCTGATATCCCAACAATATCTGACTTTGATGTTTTGAGCAATACCTCAAATTCATCAGATTTATTTACCAAACTCCTAGCATTGGTGTACACGCAAGTATACATGCACCTGTTCCTATTCTTAGCAACCCTAACACAACCCATGTGTTTTCTTATACTGCAATGACTCCCAGCAGTCTCTGAAGTACCCTGCATCTTGTTTTTCAGGCTGCTGCTCATTCCAATAGAAGCAGTGTAAGAATCACTTTCACCTCTGTCAGTGGCTACTGTTAATCTATTAGTTCTTGTATCCCCCCAAGCTAGCAGTTTTCCGAACCACCTAACACTGCCTTGATAGCATCAGCAAATATTCTTGCACCCTTTCTATTTAAGTGTATCCCATCCCTGTAGAAGCAGTCTCTCCTGTTAACAAGGCCAGGCTGAAAAAACCTGACCAGGCTGAAAAAAATTCTACCCCTTGAGCCTTGCACAATCTTTCCAGAGCTGAATTGATCGACAAGGCTCTCGTCATATACTCCCTCGTATCATGTCTGGGCAGAATTGCAGACACTTTCAAATTCAACTCTAACTCACGGCTTTTTTTCAGCATTCTCTTGTACTTGTTAAGCAATTCTGCCAGTCTCCTACTCTTAATATCATTAGTGCCAACGTGTACAACTATATCACCTTTTGTGCCCTTAAAAGATATCCGCTCTTCAACGTCATCAACCTTTGCCCCTCGCAGACATATCCTGGTCCTGTTCCACCTATCCTTTTTACATACCATGTTCCCCATTTCCCTGACAATAGTCATCAACAACTACTAGTTCCTGTGGGACCAGCGCATTCTGTCTTTCAAGTTGCTGCTGTGTTGTATGATGATCAAGTGCAAGCTCTGACGTTGATGTGGGCAGCTGAGAGCTTGATGGGCCCTCAATTTAGATCCTTCGAGGGCATCCACCCTGTCCTTCAAGCTCTCATATAGGCCCATAATAATGCTGAGTTGTCGCCTGATTTCTTTACACTCCTTACATTGCGCACACACAAAGACATTCCCCATGGAAATATCATGTCCCATATCCAATTGCTCCACGAACGTCAAGCCAGCAGTGCATTTTAAAATTCTGTGATTCAGAGGGCAACTGGCCCCCTCAGTTCTCCCCTGTGCCACAGCACTCCTATTAGCCTGAGCCTTTTGTTTTGCTGCTCTGGTTTGAGTCATGATTTCTATTTAATTTCAATAAAATTTCAATTTCAGTACAAAATTATAACCCTAAACTTGTATCACAACACAGTTATAACACTATATTTTTCAGTATCGAGTATTCTCTACGAGTTCCGTTTATATAACTTCCGTATCAAGTTATGTATTAATTAATTATGTTACATTTGTAAAATCTAAGTCATTATATGTATTTAGTTAAAAAGTACAATTTAATTGACAATGAAGTTTAACAAGATTAATAGATTTTACTGATTAACTGACAATATTATATAATATACTATACTAAGCTAATGCTATCTAGTTCAGGATATGACACTGTATCGTATAACAATAGCGGCAAGTTACGAACGATAAATCTATGGACACAAGTATTAACTAACTTCCAAAATCTCGCTGTCTCAATTCAGAATAAACCAAAGATCTTGACTAGGTCTATAAGCTACTTATAGAAAATAATTTAATATAACAATTGGTCAATAAAGCAGCTATAAATGTGGCTAAAAAAACCTTCCATTCAGAGGACCTGCAAAACTTGTAACACGTGGATTGGATTCCCTTACCGATACTTATCTACAATTTGTAGATTAGTATTATTACTACAAGGTTATTTGTAGTAATAACCAACAAAATCTCTATCTAAGTTAAACTTTAAACTAAGTATCATAAATAGGAATATAACGCTACACCAGAAAATAAGTTAATATGCCAATTTAAGCTAATAAAACAGAAAAAACATCTCTATTTCCAGCAGCAGTAAAATCCTCGCCTGCACAAGGCTACTCTCATTCCCAGAAATGCATAGCATCACAGTGATATGCTGCTTTTCATAGCCCATGCTTATAATCTTGATTTCTTTAGCGCTTTTAGTGCTAAAGAAATCAAGTATTTAGTGTTGACGGTGTAATTTCGAGGCATATCGAAGAAGACCGGGGTTTCATCGGCATTTCCAATTTGACTAAACTCTAGACAGAGCATGGAGAGACTTTGTTAGAGATGAGTTGTTAATTAACCTAAATGCCCTATTTTGAATAGACTATAGAAGCCTGAGAGAGATTTTGAAGGCACTGCCCCAGATGTAGGAACAATATTCCATGGGCAGATTTGGAATTTGTACAGAGTTGTAGAAATTACTTTTCTTCCAAACAACTATTATAAAGTAATAGCTGTTTGGAAGAAAAGTAACACCAGTGGTGTAGCCAGGGTAGGGTCAGTAGGTACAGCATACCCCCTGTGCTGAATTCTGGTATTTTGGCTTTTTTTTTTAGAAAAGTAATAACGCAATACATGTTGTACAACTTACTTAAGTATTGATTCAATGTTTATAAAAATATTAACTTTTATATCTATAATTCATCGTTCTTTATAATTAAATTACATGCATCATACACTGTCTTTAACGATCATTAACACGCTTGCACCACCATGCTGCAACAGCAATGCCCACCGCAACTAGCCTGTAGCAAACAGGCACTGCTCGCTTACCAATTGTTTTTTTCTTTTATGTCTTGTATAAGGAATGTTCGTGTCAGACGGCACCTGGGATTTCTCCCATCTCCGCGTGTGTTTCACTGTATTGAGGACAGTACACTGTCAAGCCAGAGACTTGAAAGTGTGTGGGCCGTGTCTGTGCAGTGTGATCTGTTGTGCACATTGTTTATCCGGCTTATTGGCCGCCAGGCCCCTAGTGGGGCCCGACGTTGCCCATACCCTGACACGTGGAGGCTAGCCGGGTGTATCCAGTATCACAACAAATTGCTCTGGCAGGTCCTGCCACCTAGTTTCCTGGGATTTCAGTGGCTAGGGCCTATTTAAAAAAAAAAAAAATGCGTTTGACATTAATGCTTAATGGGATTGCTGTTAGGAAATCGCTGGTTGGGGTTAAACGCTCAAGAGATGTGTTAAAGGCCAAATAGGTCGGGCAAAATTTTTATGTTATTAAATTTAGACATGTGAGGCTATATGCTAGATAAAAGCTAATAGTGTTAGTTGTCTTAGAGATTTACAGGAAACCGGTAGAATTTAGACGTTGATTAGAATTTGGCAGCATTGTTAAGGGTGTACTCGGTCGATTTAGTGAGAGAGGGAGGGAGACTGAAGACTGGGGGGAAAACAGAAGAATAGGGACAATAGAGTAGGCATCCCTAAAGAGGTCAGTGGAGACGAGCCCCACCAGGCGAAGTATGGGGGGGTAGGCAGGGAGGAGAGGAGACAGAGATCCGTCTCCTCCCTTCCCTGCCTGGGGATGGGGTTTTAAAGGGAACCAGGTTAGATTACCCAGTTCAGATCTCCAATGGCGCGTTGGCAGCAAAGCCGCAGAATGCCTTCATCGGTGTCATATCCAAGGAGTGTCGAATCCAGTATGAAGGTTAAGCTACCCATCCCGTTCCGGGGGTGGGATATGTTAGCTGGCAGTGGGGAACCCACCAGGCGAGGGGGTGGGAGAGACACACATTTACTTCATTCATAATCTGCATTTTCACTCTATTTGCATTCTTTTTTTTTATTATTTATTTATTTTTTTATTTTTTTTTATTTATTTTTTTTATTTTAATTTTTTTTATTTATTTTTAAGTACTTTTTTCTTATTTTATAATTTTTTTCCAAGTTTTTTATATATATATATATATATATACTTTTTTTTTTTTTCCCACTCAACTCATTCATCTTTTTCTCACACACCAGGAGGGGATGCAATGATGTGTAGTGTAAATTTAAATACTAATTAAAACTAGGGTTAGTGTGTACTTAACTGTAGCATTTATGGTTTGTGTTCTTCTTCTCACACGCTTACACTTTTATTCATTCTTCTAGCTCTCATCTCATTTATTCGACTTACTTTCTGCACTGGACTCTCTGGGCACCTCAACTTACTGTTATTCTTCAGTTGTGGTGCAGGCCTAGCCGCAGTGTTTTTTTTTCTTTTTTTTGCAGGCCAGGGGAGAATGCAGTGATAGTGTTGATGTGGTTAATAAATGTTTGGAGATACAGTATATATAAAGTAATGTAAGTTATTTTTAACTTTGTATCCTTTCGGCCAATTACATTTGCTCTTCCACTCATTCCCATTCACTCTCTCTTTCCGTCACGCTAGGTCACTCTTTCTTTCACCAAAACTGCCATTTATTCCCTTTTACCAGTTCACTTGGTTCCCTAGTTCACTTGGTTCCCAGCCTATTCATTGTCTTTCATTCTCATTCATTCATGCTACATTGCATCCCTTTGCTACTAGCCTACTGATATTTTTCAGCTAATCTGCTCCCCTGGCTGCCTGTACATCTCTCTCCCCTATGTGGTTACTTATTTGGCATGGGGCCCCAGGTTCCTACACATGGCAGGGTAGTCCTGGGAAGGTTTGTCATGTCAGGTTTCTGTCAGGGTGCAGAATACTGCTATCCTGACAGTTTTTAAGTCATCGTCTGGGCGTGGTGAGAAACTTGGGCAATTTTGCTACTGATTATTGTTTAATTGCTGGGGGGGCTGAATTGCCATGCTTTGCATTGCTCTGTGCATTTCGAATACTTTCTGTGTGAAAGATGTAAAAGCTTTATAGTTTTGCTCTTCTATGATGAACAGACCTTCTCCCCTGGGAAGGGGACCAATCTGTGCTATTAGCTCTGTTCTGGGGATGTCATATATTATACATTCATATAGAATGTGTGCCCAGTCTTCACTTTCGCCACAGGTGCAGTTTGGGGTCATCGGTCAGGCCTAAGGAGGTTAGTTACGCCTTTAGGGAGCCGTGACCTGTCAATATAAATGTTGTAAAAAGTCCAAGGGCATATCACTTAGGTGGCTTTGGGCTAACCATTGACACCCGTGGCAGAAACCGTTTGATAACCAGACCTCTGGTTTCCTGCTCCCACTTTGTTTGCCATAGCTCGTGGAGCTTTGCGGCTATTCTTTTTCTTTCATCACTGAAGGTGTTGGCTGTGTCAAGGGCTATCCCCAGAAATTCTGTGGGTATGCCCTTTTTAAATCTATAATATAAGCCTCTTTTGGTTATGTCTTGTATAGTGTCACAATATTAAGAAGGATAGTTACCAAGGTATGTATATAATTTAATAATTACTTTAAGTAGTAGTTTAATAATTACTCTTAGCCAGATTAAGGTTTTGTAATAAAAAAAATCATAATGAAAAAACAATTAAGCATTTTTTCTATCTATGTTCTTTTAATTAGGAAAAATTTATTTATTATGAAATAACAAAAAATAAATACAATGCAATCTTTTTTTCCCATTTTTTTGTTATTTAGGTAACAGTATAGTGAAAATGAACTTGGCTAAAAAGAAAAAAACTGTCAGAAAATTGGATAAAAAAGAAAAATGATCTTTATAAAGCTAGCCAAAAGTGTCATGATATAAAGGACATGTTCCATTCACCTACATCAAAATCTAATATCATAAATAAGGAAGAAAAAGAATTCAAAGAACATCAAGATGACCAAAGTACTGCAAAAAGGTGTATCAAAAGTGAAATACAGGAAGAAACAATCAAGGGAAGCAGAAACAGAATGAATGCAAAACAGAGGAAAAAGAAGACAATGACAATAAAGACAACCAAAGATCTAAAAAACTGAATACCATAAGTGAAATAGAAATATCAGTAGAAAACAATCAAAATGAATTTGAACAAGAAAAAGACAGTGATAGCATTGAAACAGCAAGAATTCATATTGATACTGATGAATACATATTAGATTTTGCTGCTGATACTTTCAGAGAAGATTTGGTGTGGCCTAATGATCCATATCTTTTCAAAGATAGTAATTTGACCCTAAATTTAATAAAAAGCATTTTGGATTACAGACCCAGTCAGGAATAAAAGAAAATCAATATTTTAAATTTGGTGATAATTTTTCAAGAAAACATTATTTTTACAATGATGACATTAAGAAAAAATGTGTTATGCGATCTTGGCTAATTTATTCACCAAGAGCAAAAAGATGTTATTGCTTTTGTTATTGTTTATATGCCAATAAAAATAATAAACACTACAATAAAACTTGGTCAGACATTGGATTTACAAATTTTAGAAAAATGATAGATAAACTAAAACAACATGAGAAATAAGAGATTCACAAAGAAGCTTTTTAAAAAATGTGTAAGGTCAAATTAAGGCTGAAAAACCATAGTTCTGTTATAAATTTAAAGCAACAGGGAAAAAAGAAATCAAATTGCACCTAATAGGTGTATAGTATGCTCTCTTTTAAATTGTGCACTTTTTTTTTTGACATAGCAAATATTGATGTTAAGGGGGCATTATCAATATGGATGGAAAATCTACAAGTGGGGAAAATAAAAGATTTCTTAGAACTAATAAAATTTCTTGCTCGCTATTACAACAAGGATTTCACAAAACATTTGAAGTAGTGTAAACACAATGAAACACATGTAAGCCACAAATCCAAAATAATTACATTTACTTGCTAGGACAAGAAACTTTAACATCAATTCAATTATCATTGACTCCTGAGTTTCAGCAATTTAGAGTAAGAACAAAAAGTTTTTTTTTTTGATGATAAAACTAAAGACGAGTCAATAAATAAATTTTCTGTTTACACTCCAGGAAGACCATAGGTGCCTCCGTAGCCAGGTGGGCAGAAGCAGTAGTGCGTAGCACAAGCTTCTTGATTAGACCGGGGTTCAAACCCGTGACCACCAAATACAGAGGATGCGGAAGGTCAGGGAATGACCACTGCATATCCCCAGCCCGGATAAAGGGTGAGAGTTGGCATCAGGAAGGGCATCCGGCCGTAAAAATTGCATGCCAAAACAATAAAAACACTGACCCCATATATAATGGGAAAAAGAGAAGACAAAAAAAAAAAAAAAATTCCAGGACAACCAAACGGTCCAAGGGCAGCCAAATCCAAGATAGACAGAATACAAGAAACAGCACCATATTCAGCAGTCATGGGCTTGAACCCCAGTCACTCAAGGCACGTGTACTTATGCACCTGTGTGCCTAAAAAAGATAAGCAACCAATAACAAAGAATGCCGCACACATAAATTGCAACTAACACGATATGCACAAGTGAGAACAGAGTAACAAGTTACGAAACTTAAAAAATAGGAATGAAGAGAACATTCTGAAAATTTATTTGTTTTTGATATGATTGAAGATTTCATGGAAGGGGAAACATTTCACCATAACGTAAAAATCCACAGAATTCCAGCTGTAGGCATTATCGCAAATTCAATAAGATCGTGTGTACTATCCATTTATAATAGATTGCACTAACAGAAAAGCCTAATAAACAGGAGACTGCTAATTGTTTTTATTGTTTAATGGTTGTGACCTCCAGAAATCCGACCAGACCACTTTGTATGGTCAGAGACAATCGTGGGTAATCTGAAGTTCTGGCCTATTCAGTTGACAGCTGCAGCTGGCATTTTCCACGTGTACAAATTACCTCAGTTCTTTAGTGTGTTTACCTTTTTTTTTTTTTTTTTTTTGTGGTTTTGGGTTAACAGAAGATGGCAACGCAACAAAAAGAGTGTTACCGTGTCGATGGAACAAAAACTGAATGCGCTTTTTTGCATTGATAAGAGGGAAAGCTTAAAAAAGATCGCTCTCAATATAGGGGTGACAAAACAAACTGTTTCCAATTGGAAAAAAATAGGAAAGCAATCAAAAACTTTTGTGCAAAAATGGTGGCCAAAGACAGCTTAGGAAAGAGCTACCATTAAGCAGGCAAAAAAACAAAAATTTCCAATGAGGCCTTATACATTTGGTTTTGTCAAGAACGAGAACAAGGGATTCTAACAGGTCCAATCCTTCAATCAAAGGCTCTTGGACTGAACAAAAAGTTAGGTGACCCATCTTTTACTGCAAGTTTGGGGTGGTTATCAAGGTGGAAGGAGTGTCGCGGAATCCGACAGCTCGGAATTACAGGGAAAATCTTTCTGGTGATTTTGTTACAAGCGAAAGAATTTAAAGTACAGTTTCTCAAGTTTATTAGTGAAGAAAGTTTAATTCCATCCCAAATTTTTAATGCTGACAAGACAGGTTTATTTTTCAAAATGTTACCAGAAAAACACTTGCCTCAAAACTTGACTCTTCAGCTAAAGAACATAAATTGAGTAGGAAAGAGTGACGACGCTTTTGTGCAGTAATGCATCGGGAATTTAAAGTTACCATTGTTAGTCATAGGAAAATCTGTTAAGTCCCTTGCTCTTAAAATGTGAACTTAAATGCCCTCCCAGCTAAGAACACTTCACAAACATCAGCTTGGATGAGCTTGGCTCTTTTTAAAGAGCCAAGCTCATCCTGGTTTTTCATCTTGTTTGTTCCCTTAGTTAAAAAATATTTAAGGGATCAAGGACTGGAAGAAAAAACAGTTTTATTCATTGATAATGCTCCAATCCACCCAGCAGAAGAACTGAGATCTGGCAAATCTTTGTAAAATTTTTGCCACCCAACATTACTGTACTATTACAGCCTATGGATCAAGGAGTTATAGAGGCTATGAAGCGATGGTACAGAAAGAAGTTGATAATCTCACTGCTAGAACAACAAGAGGCACTTGAAGTAAAATCAATCTTTATAGACCTTCTTAAAAATGTCAATATAAAGACAGTCATTTATTTTTCTGCTGCAGCTTGGGACAAAACTGACGAGACTACCCTTATCAAATGGTGGGGGGGAAAAAAAAAAAACTTTGGCCTGATGTTCCAATGGAAAGGAAAGATCTGAGGAGGAAATGGATATTTCTTTGGACTCTGATGCTGACAAGGATGATAATGATTTTGTTCAGTTATTTCAATGTCTAGGGGTTGTTCAGATGTAACAAATGAAGACATTGCCCCATGGATAATGTGTGCTAATGATCTATGACATCAGATCCTCACTGAGGAAGACATCATGCAAGCATGCCCATCATCATCATTGCAAACTAATGAAGGCGACAACTCCGATGATGAAGTGTGTGAGGAAACAACTGGTGTGAGTCACATTGAAACAACCGGAATGCTGGAGAAGCTACTGATTTATTTCGAGAGACAGGATGACACATCAGCTGGTGAGCTTCTGACCTTGAAGTGGCTCCACGAGGACACTGCCTCCCGTGAAAACATCATCCAAACTACAATGATTAGATCATTTATCATACCAAGGGCTCCAAGGTGAAGCTCCTTTTTCGGATACTCAGCTGGAATCTACTATTTCAATCTTAAGGGATGGTAAATGTCCTTGACAGGATCTCCTTGAGGTTTCTGAACTTAAAAGATTTTGGAAAAATTGCCCATTAATTATATTAAATCTTATGAATGCTCGTCTGTCTTCGGGATTATTCCCATTGCCTTGGAAACAGGCTAAACTTAAACTTCTGCTTTAAGTCCTTTTACAAACCCTCCAATGATCCGGCCTCTTACAGGTCCATTGCACTGCTGCTCATCCTTGGCAAAGTCTTGGAAAAATTAGTTGTTTCTCTTCTTCTAAATTACTATTTAGATAGAAATCTAAGTTCCCCACTTCAATTTGGCTTTATCCGTGGATGGTCTTCTGTTGATGCTATTGTCACGTTTAGTTTTTGAGTTCTGCTCAAAATTCCAATTCTAAATATGTCCTGTCTCTTTGTTGATTTCAAAGGGCATTCGACACTGTTTGGTGGCCAAGTGAGGTCCAGAGAAGCCAGGGTCTCTGCTCCTATTTACCATCTCCTTTCAAATTATTTTGATTCTCGCAGCATCAGTTTCCTCAGGATTTTGCTCCTTCTCTAGATCTGTATCTAGGGGCTGCCCTCAGAGCTCTGTTCTTGGCCATGTGTGCTGGAACATGGTCCTTAATGGGTGGCTCTCAGTTGATCACAATGACATCCTTCAGATAACTTAACGCAGACAACATTGTTATTCTGATTTTTGGTAATTCCCACAGGGGAGCTCGAGTGCAGAGCAAATGATGTTCTAGGACTTGAATATCTGGTGTCAAACACAAACTTCAAATATTTCGACTAATAAAACAAAACAAATGTTGCTAAAGGGCTCTCTTGATGTGAATAGACAGACCACCTGTTATTAAGTTGAATGGAGAAATGATTAGGAGTACTCAGCAGCATAAATACTTAGGAATTTATTTTGATGACCATCTTAATTTTAATTACCATGCAAAATATGTACTTCAGAAAATAAAAGCTACGATACTACCCTTCTATATTTATACCAATTGTGTGTTATGTGGTTGGGGCCTGGGGATACAGAATCGGTAACCCCCTTGTTCAAAAATATCTTACTCAAGCACAAAGATTCTTTCTGCTCACTGTAAGCAGAGCTTGTCGAACTGCTTCTACAGCAGCTCTCCAGGTCCTCAGTCAGCGACTGGCCAATCCAATATGAAGCAATGTTACACTATCTTATATCGTAGAAGAAAAAAAACGTATCTGCAGTTGTAAATGGTATAACATATAATACTGACTTGCAAGAAAACGTAGACGTTAAAAGAATGAGAAATGAATGTTGTATAGTGTGTCAAAATACCTGGTCTACTTCTACCTTGGGTAGGGGGACCTTTAAGTTTTTTACCGAGGTTGTTGATTACGACAAGAAAATGAACTAATTCAATCCTGACATATGTTACTCAGCATATATATATATATATATATATATGCTGAGTACTCCTAATCATTTCTCCATTCAACTTAATAACAGGTGGTCTGTCTATTCACATCAAGAGAGCCCTTTAGCAACATTTGTTTTGTTTTATTAGTCGAGAGATTTGAAGTTTGTGTTTTTATATACTGGTCATGTAGGATTAAGTAACACTCCTCTCTGTAGTTGTGGTGCTCAAGAAACTGTTGAGCATCTTATCTTTCATTGTCCCCTGTATGATGATTTAAGACTAGACTTTCAACTTTGCACAAATGTATTTGACTGCTCTGAACTGCCAAGATTGGTTAACTGTTCTGAGTATTCTACTGTCTTCTCCACCTATGCAGAGAAATTGTTTAAATGGAGAAAAAGAATTCTTACTCCTGAGGTTCAGTAAAATGCTAGACTGTTTCTGTTTCTTTCGATTACTCTTACCTGATGTACTGATCAGTCTGCTGGACTCCGAAGCCCAGTATTTATTTATTATCATTGTATATAGTCTTTTTATGTATCATTAATCATTGTACATAGTTGTTATAAATTGTACACAATGTATAGATTACTTTTCCGCGGCAGATAGGGAAACCCTGGAGCTCGTCAAAAAAAATAATAGAATACTTTGAACTCGGGCTGCACGATCTTGGAACCTTGAAGCGGTTGTAAGATCGTGCAGCCCGAAATCAAGTTTCAAAATTAAAGCAAAAAAGAGGACTATTTCAAGTAAACCTTAAAAATAGTTATTTGTTTTGTAATATTATTGTGTTTAATTTTGTGTAATATAATGTTCTACATTAAAACTTTACTGCTTTGTACAGTATTTTGTTTACTTACCATATTCTTTTACTTTTTATAATTTTTACTTTAAAATATTGTTTTATTAATTTAATATAAAAACCAATTTAGTTAAAATTTTGTTATTTAGTAACTTTAAATAAAAACTGGTATGTGAAAAGATATTTTCCAGTTAATCCGGACAGAGTGCTGTCCCGTCAAGTCCGGATTAATAGGGTTCTATTGTACATATATGTTTGCACTTGCAGAAGGTTAATTTGATAGAAATGTAGATAAAGAAGAAAATGAAATTTCAGATGTAATCACTATTGTGGATTGGGAGACATCAGATTAAGTTTCCTAGTTTAATGTGCAATTTTTTTTTTTTTTTTTAGCAGTCTTCCAAGCTGTTTTCAAAGAAAAATCATAGTTATTCAACTTACAATAAAGTATTTTAAAATGATCAAATTTCTTTGAGCTTATGTTTTCATATTATTTTGTTTTTAAGATGTCAGATTTAGAACAAATGAGAAAAATTTTAAACTTTGGATGAGTCAAAGAAGTAACAAGCAGTTTTAACTGAAAAATAACAGATCCCAACACTGTTTCAAGAAGCTCTTATACCTAAACTATCTCCGTAGCCACTTATTAGGTAGTCCAACCTAACAGAAAGTAGAAACCCTAAGTTTTTAGTTCTGAGAGCAGCGTAGATTTATCATGACATGGACTTAACAAGATGGCAAAAGCATGCCACAGGTATGCTGGTCCACAGTGACTTAAGTGCTTCCCACAGCTGTTACAATTAGATGGTTGTAGACATCCATTCTAAAAAATCTGTTCCAACTCATTCCATAAGATGCTTGACTGGATGAGATCTGGTAACTGGGAAGGCCAACACAAGGCTGAATAAATTCCTGTAACCATTTCTATACAATTCTGACTATCCTTTTGTAAGAACTCACACGTATATGGATATTAATGTACCCATGACTGGATGTGCCTGGTTGGAAATAATTTTAAGATAATCTGTGGCATCAAAATGTTCCACTGGTATCACAACAGGCTAAAATTTTACCATGAAAAATCACCCTGTACCATTACACTAACCAACCAGCCTGCATTAACACTTCACATGATAGGTCCATGGACTTGTTTTCTTGCCATATTCTGATCCTCCCATTGGTATGAAAGGCAGGAACCAGAACTAATCAGACCAAGCAAGGTTCCACTGTTTAGTGTTGGTGTTCCTGAGCCCATTGCAACTTTTTTTTTTTATGACAGAAGTGGAACCTGGTTTGGCAGTCAGCGGTGATACTCTATCTATGGCAAGATATGAGATGTGCAATCTGAAATACCTCTCAGGTTACCACAGTTGTTCTTGTTGTTATTTGACCAGCTGCAGCCTTTCTTTTACCCATCCAAGTCTTGACAGCTTCTGTTGGACTCTCACATCAATGAGCTGTTTCTGACCACAGAATCATTGTTGGTTGGATATTATTTGTTTACTGGAACTATCTCAATACACCTGAGACACAGCTGTACTTGAAAACTCCAACAGGGTTTCAATTTCTGAACTTATCTGATGCCAATTGCAATGCCATGTTTGAATTCACTTAAATCTTTCATCTTATCCATTCTTGAACCAAAATGCACATTTATAGCAGGCCCCCGTTACAATGTGGTTCGCTTTACACTGATTCACTATAACGCTGTTCTTATATTATAACTCTTATCCGACTATAACACCATCTCAGATCACTATAACGCTCTTTTAAAGATTGCATTTTTGGCATATTTAACGAAATTGTTTCATTTCATGGAGTCGATAGCTTGAAAATGAATATCAAAACGGCATTAAAACGTTTCCCACGCTCAGTGATATATTTTCTCGCATGCTAATTTAACTGCAGTACAGTGGCTTGTTACGTAGTTCCGAGATCAACATTTTAAAAAATGATCAAGTATATTGCTTGTAATATTTGTGTTATATGCATTTATCCTAAGTCTAGTCATCATTCAGTACAGTACAGTAATACCCCGACTTACGCTACCCCGACTTACGCGAACTCGGAGTTACGCGGTTCTTGATTTTTTCGTTTGGCAACGCTGCCGCCCACTATCTTCAAGGTCGTTTTTCATATGTTATCGATATACGGTGCGACGGCGGAGAATGAGAGCGAAAGATGAACAAAATTCAACTTTGCTGCTTTTATGTTTTTTATATCAGTGAAGGGGAAACACATTTCACCATAATAACGTAAAAACCAACACAATTCCAGCTATCGGTATAATCGCAAATGCAATTAGATCGACTTTACTACCAGTTTATAACAGATTTCACTAGCAGAAACGCAACTCGATTTTTTATTGTTTTATGGTAGTAACCCCTAGAAATGTGAGGTGTTAATAGTGTATCTCTGCCTTTATGGTGTTGTTTATTCAGTTGCTACATGCTCGCAGCTTTGTTTATGCGTATCAAGCGTGCCTCCTCGTTTTGTAATTGTGCTTTATTCCCTAAAAATGAAAAATACTTAATTAAAAGGTGTGAAAAGGAAGCGTCCTGGTGAAGACACTGCAGATTCAGAGAGAAAAAGAAAAGCAATTATCGATAAACAGAGGCGGACTGGGTCAAAAATTCTTACCCGGGAAAATTTATAGTGGCCTCATACTATGGTTTATGACCAAAATCACACCGGCCCACCGGGGTTTCCCCGGTAAGGCTTATGGCCAGTCCGCCTCTGTCGATAGAGAAAAAATATGAAATTGTGAAACGCTTTGAGCGAAATGAAAGACCATGTGATATTGCACGTGCTACAGGCCTAAATGAAGCAACGGCGAAAAGCACATGACAATTGCAAACTTGACAGGTTGAAAATTGAAAAGGGCTCAATTGTAAAGGGCTTAAAAATTTTAGAAAACATTGACTCCAACGAAGAACGCGTTATAGCTACAAAGCAAGGAATAAAAAAATTATTAGCTTGCTATGAAGAAATTCTGCGTGAAAAAAAGAACGCGCTGTGTCGTCAGACGAATTTGTTAGATTTTATGAAGTCATCGACATCGAAATAACTTTTTAACGTAAGTCATTTGTTTTTTTAATACATATTTTGTATTAATATGTATAAAGAACTGCAATTTTATTAATATTTTTCTTCTAAACTAGTGTTTTTGTTAGTCCTTGGTCCCAATTAAGCAAAATTTATATGTATTTATATGCAAAGTTGTACCCCGACTTACGCGAATTCGACTTACGCGATTTTCGTCGGACCCACCTATCGCGTAACTTCGGGGTATTACTGTATTAGACATCGTGCGTAGCGGACAGTTTACTCGAACATTGTATCATAATTAATGCAACCAATGCAGTTACATTTTCGAAGAGTTAATAATGGCCGATAAGAATGAAAAAGCAACAACGTCTGAGTGCAGTACCAAGACTACAAATGTAAGAAAAAGACTGAATTTGAAAATTAAATTAGACGTTTTGAAGCAAATCGATTCCGGTCAAAGACAAGCAGATGCGTGCCATAATTTAGGACTTGCAAGTTTAACTGTAAGAACAATTATAAAAAAAATAAAGAATTAATTTTAGCAGTGGGAAAGATGGCTGTTCCATTGCAAGCAACCAGGGCTAAGCCGGCTATTAGGATTTTATTGAAGATAATATCCAATGCAGAATTCAGTTAAGTTAAATATTATATTAAAAAAAAAAAAAAAAAAAAAAGAGAGAGAGAGAGAAAGAGTAGCTAATATGATCTGAAGAAAACTCACCTAAAAAAAAAAAAAAAAAAAGCGGAACCATTTAAAACTAGTAAGAACTGGTTAAATAGATTTAAAATCCAGGGAGAAACTGCAAGTGCAGATCAAGGAGCTGAAACTTTCAAAAAAGAACTTGTTAAAATTATTGAAGAGGGATATTATGTGTTATACTTCTCAACAAGTTTTTAACATAGATGAAGCAGGACTTTTGTGGAAACGAATGCCTAAAAGAAGTTTCATATTGAAAGAAGAAAAAAAACATGCCAGATTTCAAAGCGGCAAAGGGTCAATTGACTTTACTGTTGGGTGGTAACGCTGCTTTACTGTTGGGTGGTAATTATGCGGTGGTAACGTAAGTAGTTACCACATAATTATATACGTATGTAATGCAGAATATTATATATGTACAAATATTTGAATATTAAATATTTTGACCAACATTTGTGCATCTTTTCACAACCGTTTATTATTGATTAGGAAATATTCTATGGCACCGATCGCAACTCACAAATACATATGTTACCTTATGGGAATGCGGCGCTCACTTAGCACTCTGTTTTTACAGAAGGAATTATCAGCGTTAAGCGAGGGTCACCTGTGCAGAATTCCTACGTATTTGAAAAACAGTCAATGCAATGGAAGACAAAACAGTCCCCTAGATTTAAAAAAAAAAAAAAAAAAACAGCAAGGAGACCAAAATCAAAAATGAAAACCATGCTTCTTGTTTTCTTTGACATTAAAGGAATTATTATGGCTGAATATGTCCTACCAATTAAGACTGTCAATCAAAGA
Source organism: Mastigoproctus giganteus (assembly GCF_048544385.1). NCBI lineage: Eukaryota > Metazoa > Arthropoda > Arachnida > Uropygi > Thelyphonidae > Mastigoproctus > Mastigoproctus giganteus. The sequence continues at coordinate 190,980,881 of NC_143578.1, forward strand.
TACAATGAAGATCTGACAAGGCTACATGAAAAAATTCAGAGGAAGAAACCTGAATTGTGGAAGGATGGTTGGATGCTCCATCACGACAACGCTCCAGCTCACAATTCCGGTCTGTTCACCAGTTTCCGGCCAAAAAGTTGGTCCTTGAGGTTGTCACAGACATTCTCTCAGATATGCCAGACAAGCTGTACTTGCTACCTGGGAGTCTAAAACGCTGATGGAACTGATATTCGGGTGACACTTAAGTCAAGTGGACCCAATTTCGACGAAGTCCGGACGGTCTGTGACAGCCAAATCCTCTGCTTGCACCTTCACGATGGTGGGACTGTTAGTAATCCTGGGTATAACCTCCATGCACAAGTACATGGTGGGTGATCACCCAGGTGTGAACCAACGTAAGCAGGGGTCGAGGTGTGGCGCCCACACCACATGGAGGAATGCCACCCCTCTACGTTACCAGGCAATACTAGGTGGTAGATGACTCTCATCAACCGGTGAAATACCACCACTTTGCTTATTGGAGGCTTGAAGTGGTGGAACCCATGTTTAGTCTCTAGAGCTAAGTTCCAGTCAACACTTCCCTATCTCTTCCATCATGCAGTATAATTGATGACTTTTGAGGTTATGATGAATGTTGTGGTGAGATCCAATATTCCTTACATTTCGAGGGCACGGCTCTAAAACGGTGTTCGCAGGCCGGCTGCTAGTTAGTACACCGGACCGAACCTATTGGTAACTCCCTAGGAGGCTTCTGGATCAGCTAGTGTATAATCTTGCTACCTCTACTCTGCCAGATAGTGACTGGAGGGAGTCCGAGTAGTGTGTATGCGGGGAGCATTGCCAAGGCCACGTTATGTCAAGGATCTGGTTTGTAGGTGGTAGATGACTTTCATCAACCGGTGAAATACCACCACTTTGCTTATTGGAGGCTTGAAGTGGTGAAACCCATGTTTAGTCTCTAGAGCAAAGTTTCCGGTATCCCCCTCCCCCATACTTCTCCTTCAACCCATGCACGGTACTAAGTACTATAGGTTTTGATACCTTTCGTAGGCGCCTCCGTAGCCAGGTGGGAAGGAGCAGCAGTGCATAGCACACGCTTCTTGATTAGACCGGGGTTCGAGCCCGTCACCACCAAATACGGAGAATGCGGAAAGGTCAGGGAATGACCACCGCATATCCCGGAGCAATATGGCCTTAGTTGCTAATGCTCCTAAAAACCAAATAACAAACAAACAAACGATACCTTTCGTGTTTGGGGTTTTCATAAAAAAAATAATAAAAAAAAATTCTTACCACGTGTACGCCATATCCAAAAATTTCATTACTTCATACAGCATGTCCCACCCACTTTTTCTTACTATTGAATACACCATGAATTGTCGAACTAATAGAGCAAGCTTATCTGCGAAAAGATTTAAACCTCCCAAGGACTTCCTAATTCATTTCACAAATATACGTGGTCTTAATTCTAATCTCAACGATATCCATTTCCACTTGCAGTCTGCCCATGTACTTTTTCTGACAGGATCTCAGTTATCAGTTGATTCAACTACTGCTCATCTCAGATGCCCAAATTATTCGCTATATGATTCCTTTCGCCTCAAAGGTGGTACTTGTGCATATGTCCATTCTGATATTCCCTGTCAGAGACTTGGCAATTTGGAATCTCCTCTCTTCGATCTTCTCTGGCTTAAAATCTCTCTACCTCATTGTGTCAAATTCATCTGTTGTCTCTACCGTTCTCCCAACTCCACTAATCACTTGGAGCTCTTTGACTTCCTCTCTTTGCAACTTGACTTTCTCCAGTCCAACTTTCCTAACTGTGAGGTAATTTTCCTTGGTGATTTTAATGTTCACAACTCCAGCTGGCTTCCGTTTTCTAGTTACACCGACCCAGCAGGTCGAGATGCTGAGGCTTTTGTAATTACTAATGACCTAGCACAGATTGTTCATTTACCTACAAGAATACCGGACAATCCTAATCATACAGCCAATACGCTTGATCTTTTTCTCACAAACAACCCTTCTAAGTACACGGTCGAAGTGAGAGGTCCTTTAGGCACTTCAGATCACAACTTGGTGATTGTCTCTTCTCCAATGGAACCTTTATCTCATGGCTATTCCCAACCTCGTGTTGTTTGGCATACAAGAATGCAAAATGGGATGACCTGCGAGACTTCTTTTCTTCTTTTCCTCAGTCGGATTACTGTTTCAAAACTTCTGATGTCAATGTTTGCTCAGATCGTGTCAGTCAAATTATTCTTGCAGGAATGGAATCCTTTATCCCACACTCCACTTTAAAATCTCGTCCTTTATCTAAACCTTAGTTTTCCAATAAATGTGCTAAGGCTGTTCAAGAGAAGAATGTTGCATATCGTAATTGGCTTGTTTCTAATTCTTCAGTTTCATTTTCTGCCTACACCAAAGCTCGCAACAATTGTAAAGCAGTTATTAATCAGTCCAAACTAGAGTTTGAACAGGCTAAGAGTAGAAAACTTGCTCCTTGCCCTAATGGCAGCCGAGCATTCTGGTCTCTTGCCAAAGCTATTGGCCGCATCTCTGCTCCCACCTCTGTCCAAACCAGATGGTTCTGTTGTCACTTTAGCCAAGGATAAAGCTGACCTGCTTGCATCCAATTTTTCTTCCAGCTCATGTATTTATGATCTTGGTAAAACACCTCCCACCATTCCCAACAGGCTCCATTCAATGCCTCCTGTGGTCTTCCGTCAAAAGGATATCAGAAGGATTTTGATGAATCTTGATGCTAAGAAAGCTCCAGGTCCTGATGGTATTTCTCCACTTGTTCTCAAAACCTGTGCTCCTGAACTTACTCCTATTCTTTGCCGCCTTTTTTCCCTTTCTTATTCCAAAGGTGTTTTTCCTTCTGCTTGGAAATTTGCTCATATCCAGCCAGTTCCCAAAAAGGGTGACAAATCCCTCCCATCCAATTATCGTACCATTGCAATTACTTCTACTCTCTCCAAAGTAATGGAGAAATCAATTAACCGCCAACTCTTAAACTACCTAGAAACCTTCCGTCTGATCAATGATTGCCAGTATGGATTCCGTCAGTGTCGATCCACTGGTGATATTCTGGCTTATGTTACCCATTTATGGACTAATTCAATGGAAAGGTTCGGTGAATCACAAGTAGTTGCTCTTGACATCTCAAAGGCTTTTGATCGTGCCTGGCATAAAGGTCTTCTAAACAAGCTTCCATCTTATGGTTTGCCAACTGTTTTTAGTAATTGGTTATCCAGTTTTCTCTCTGATCGCTCACTGAGGGTGATGGTAGATGGGTCTCTGTCTTCTAACTTCTCCACTAATGCCAGTGTCCCCCAAGGTTCAGTTCTTTCCCCCACTCTTTTCCTCTTGTATATTAATGACCTTCTTCCATTGACTGGAAATCCTATCCATAGTTTTGCCGATGATAGCACATTGCATTCAACTTTCCATTTTGAGAAACCTTGTCCTGCTCAATCAGCTTCAACTTCTCGAAAATCTGCTACCAATTCCTTAAATGCCGCTCTTCAGGTAATTCTCCAGTGGGGCAAAGACAACTTAGTTGATTTCAACCATTCTAAAACTCAGTCTTGTCTTATATCTCACAAAAAGGATTCTTCTGCTCCTATGCTTATCTTTAGTGCCACTCCGATTTCTAGGCAAAATGATATATCTCTTTTGGGGATTACCCTGACTTCTAATCTCTCTTGGCACAAGCACATTACAAATATTGCTTCCTCTGCATCTAAAAAACTTGGTTTTCTCTTTCGCTCTCGACATTACTTTTCTTCCAAACAGCTGCTCACTCTGTATAAATCACAAATCCGCCCTGCTATGGAATAGTGTTCCTACATCTGGGGTGGTGCCCCCAAAAAAACCTCTCTCAGGCTTCTTGATTCCATTCAGACGAGGGCAGTTAGGTTAATTAATGATTCATCTCTAACAGAGTCTCTCCACTCGCTTTCTCATAGATGTACTGTTTCTGCTGCATGGCTCTTCTACAAATACTTCCATGGGCACTGTTCTTCTGAATTGGCTTCTATAATTCCCGCCCTCTCTTTCAAAACAGTCCAAACACGTGCCGCCACCAGCCAACATCCATTTACTGCCCAACTTCAAACCCACAGAACCAACTTTTCATCTTCCTCATTTATTCATTCAACTGCCGTTTTCTGGAACAACCTTCCTTCTTACGTATTTCCTGAAAATTACAATCTACAGAAGTTCAAGTGCAATGTCAACAAATATCTTCTTTCGTCTTCTCGACCCCCAACCCAAGAACGGTACTAATTACTATAGGTTCTAATACCTCTCTTGTTTGGGGTTCACATAAAAAAAATAAAAAAATTCCTGCATATGAACATACACCCTACTCGCCAGACCTAGCCCCTTGTGACTTTTCTCTTCCCTAAACTAAAAAGTATACTAAGGGAACCCATTTTCAGTCCACTGAAGAAATAAAAAAAAAAAAAAAAAAAAGGACCAACGTGCAAAAGGGCTTACAGATGACTTCCAGAAAGCTTTCTGTGGTTGGAAAAAATGTATGGAACAGTGTGTGTGTGTGCCCAAGGCAATTATTTGAAGGGGGATAACTTGTGACAAAATTATATTTATAACAACAGCCACACATTGTATAATATTTTTCTGATGCATACTTTTTTCCCTTCAAACACAGAAAACAACAGCATTTTGTGAAACCTCCCTGTAAACCTTTGAGTAATCCAATTACCTTAAGCTCAGCACAAATATTCCAAGCAAGGTCATGGTATTTTATTACCCTCAGGATCTTGGACATACCTACACGTTTCTTTCTTTCAAGCTAACAAAATGAAGTAGAGGAACTGGCAGAATGCATGTCCATTGTGCAGAAAAACTGCATTTAAACTTAATTTTGAGGAATCAATAAATACACGCTATTCATCAGAACTGTGTTCAAGGTACCCAGTTCATTCATTCATCAAGATTTCTGTAAAGACAAAAACACATCATCAGCAGCAAAATATTCTGAAAACATTGTGATGTTTATGATATATGGTAATTTTAATTCCTTCTTCAAATAACTTCTACTGTTGTCATATAAAACCAAGTTCTGTTTGCTTTTTTTTAGATATCTTTAAAACACAAAGTCATTCAACTCTTCTTACTTAAATGTAGCATATTATAGTTTTCTGGTTATTAGTCCAAATCCACCGAAGTGGATAGGTCAGCATAGTCTGCAACACAAGGAGATCCTCCCTACATTCTTCACTGCTTCCTCCATCCCATGGTTTTTTTTTGGGGGGGGGATCTAGTATTGGCACATGCTCATTATGTGGGACAGATCACATACAGTAAAATCTTGTTAATATAAACTGTTTATACAAAGTACTCATTTCTATGAAGCACATGCCATTCCCCTATGAAAGGATAGGCTTTGCTATGTAAATATATTCATTTATTACAAAATTCGGTTAATATGTATTACAAATTTCATTTCCACCCCGTAAGAAATAAATGTTATCTTGTATGTTTAATACAAATCTTGGCACATATGTCCGATTATTGCCCCTATTATTGTCTCTGGCCATGTGGTTCCCTGCTTCCAGAAGGATGGCACTCACTTGTTAGAATTTACTTTTGTGTAAACAAAACCAGTTTGTGGTAGCTACAACTTAAATGCACTCTGAAAAATGTAATTGTGAAGAATGAGCTTAAATTAACAAAAAAATATAAAAAAGTTTTTCTAAGTTGTTTACATATACTCCACAGAATTAAGGCCAGTTACAACTAGGGTTGCCAGACATCCTTTATTTCAAAGGACAATCCTTTATTTTAGCCAAATTGTCCTTGTCCTTTATTGAAATGGGAAAGCATGCAATTTGTCCTTTATTTTCATTTTTCAATGCCTCTGCCTTGTAATGGCAGTAGCAGATTTCTGCAGGTGTTGGAGGCATATGTTTCGAACACCACATGCACAGTGCTCTCCCAAACCGACAAAAAATTACAATTTCATTTCAAAGCTTTAACAGGGGATATGTTAAAAAACCCCTTAAATGCAAAATCCACCACTGAGAAATGAATCATAAAGAGATAATCTTAACCTATTCTAGCCTCTCCGACTCATATATGTAGCTTCACAAACACCGTGAACTTAACTTCATACTTCTCGATGAAATTATTTTTTTTGACAAAGCATAAAAACTTACACCCGTGTGGCCATGATCTAACTTTCAAGAAAATTGTGAGACTGGTAGATAATTAATAAAATCATAGGTATCGGAAAAATCACTTTTTATAATATGGAGTTCAATGGCTTTGTTTAAACTGTTTTTCCTATAACTTTACAAAGAAACATTTATCTATTTCATTGATACAGTTATAAGCACCTACATATTTCATGTTATATACAAACATATTTTGAAAAAACATTTTATTTTTTTTTAGCCATCAAAAATGGAATTTCCTCCAAAAAAGAAGAGGCTTTGTTCTGATAACAAAAATTGGGAGCAAGAATACGAATGGCTACCTTCAACAAATGATCCTCATGAGGTGAGATGTCTCCTATGCAGAAATGTATTTAAATTTTGGTTATATGGGCATCTTAGCAGTTACTCAGCTAAAAGACTCAAGCTCATAAATCAGCTCGTGGCCCTTTCGGCCTAGCAAAATTCCAGCATAATCCCGGCCCCCTTTTTTTACATAGACCCTAGCCACCGAAGTCTCAGGAAATTAGTTGGCAGGGTCTGCCAGAGTACCATTTAAAATACTGGTGTACCTGGTCTGCCTCCACGGGGCAAAGTGTAGGCAACGGTGGGCCCAACACTAAATGGCCAGATAAACAACAGTACACCACACTATACTTAACAATATCCATACACTTTTAAATCTCTGGCATTTACAGTGTACTGTAATACATGACAATGTATACTATGCAGAGATGGGGGCGCCGTTTGACCCTAAACACAATAAATCAGCTCAAAAATCGGCAAATTCTTAAAATCTTCTTGATAAGTTTCTCGTGAAAAAGAATACGAAAGAAGAGGATTTAGTTACTGCAGCTGAAATAACTAATATTTATCATTCAACTAAGCATCACCATTCTTATAACTCATTAGATTGTAGCATGAAATTGAACTCTAAATGATTCAAAAATTGCACCAAAAATATCAAGTGGAAGAACTAAATCTGCTGCCATTGTTTAAGGTAAAAAAGCATTACATATTGTTTTGGATGGCTTAAAACATCATGATCCACCATTATTTTTTTGTTTACAGATTGATGAGACTAATAAAAAGAATATGAAAATGTTTCCTTTGTCAATTCAGTACTTCAACAAAGAATATGATCCAACGAACTATATAGTTTTAGTTGATTTTTTCGAAAATGCTGATGAAAGTGCAGATGGAATGTTTGAGTGCCTAAAAAATCTAGTTTCAGTGCAGACAAATTGTAATTTTGGGAGTAATAAATCCTTATTTCAGAATATTAAGAAATTAAATGAAGACTTATTTAAAGCAGACTGCTATGCTCACATTATTTATAATTTATCTAAATATGCTTTCAGTAATTTAGATATTGATATAGAAAATATTGTCTTGAAAATTGTCATTTTTCTGTTATGGTTATTTGGTCATTTTTCTATTTCAACTAAAAGAAGGGATAACCTTAAAGAATTTCATGAGTTTACCGAAACAGAGTTTAAGGAAATTAAGGCACCAACTTTCTTTACAATATGCATAGAATGAATTTTGCTTTCATGGAAGGCTTTCGGACCTTTATTTCTAAAATCCTTCAAATTAATGAAAATTCAGAGGTCCCTATAATTATAGGAATATATTTCCTTTTCTCAATGTATGCAATCGAAATAATCTGCAAAGCAATAAAAGAGCTTGAAAAGAATGAAACATGTGCCAGTGATATTTTTTATATAATGAATGATCTAAAAAATTCGCTGAAGAATAGTCTTAATCAAGAATTTTTTGAGTATCAAGTTCATCAGAATTTTCAGAAATTAGACCCTGTAGTTAAAAGCACAGAATAAATGATTTCAAAGCATTTTATAATACTGCATTGAAATATTTAGGAAAGAAATTTAATTTTAATGAAAATACTATTTTTTTGAAACAGCAAATTAAGCTTTAAAAATGGTTGTACTAACTATGACTTATTTGTGAAGTAGCAGAATATTTTAAATTAATAGAAAAATTAAAGTTGGATATGAATGGTATATTTGATGAGGTTTCAAGTACCGAAAACAAATTATGAAACTGTGTCAACCTCTGAAAAATTTAAAACTTGTTCAAGTACTTCTAATCAATGGCATTTAATTTTGAAAAATATTGATTTTAAGCTTTCAAACATTTTCAAGGTCATTTCGTATGTTTTTTCAGTGCCGGAGGCTCCGGCAAATTCAGAAAGGATTTTTAGTGTAATGAACTCTAAGCAGAGGGATGGGCGAAATAGATGTTCAGTTTAAAGATAATTGTTTAGATTTTTCTGAGAAAATTAAAAATGATTCCAAAGTTCTTAAGGCTGCTCGAAGTAGTATAAAATATGTTCAAGGCGAGTGATTTCTAGCTATTAAACCAGTACGTTTTTTTTTTTTTTTTTTTTTGCTTTTTTTCACCTACCTAAAATTACTTTAGCTTGATGTCAATTACTGCACTAAACTTGCATTAAAATAGTTGGATCAATTCATGCTTTTTATATCATCCATATCGTCCATTATCCTTATATATCAATCCATATTCTTAAAATACCATAGCCCATAAAAAACCATGGTTTGCTATTAAATATTTTAAATTTTAAATTAAACTAAAATTTGCAAATATTTATAGTTAATATGAAAACTAATTTTTAAATCAAAAACTATAAAATATAAACAAAATGTTTAATTATTAACTAAAAAATCATTCAATTTTCCTTTTTTTGGGGTGGAAAGGGGTGGAGTGAGAGTTGGAGAGTGGTAGCATTAATTATTTTTGAGTGTCCTTTAATCCAGTCATAGAAATCTAGCAACCCTAGTTACAAATGTTCAAAGAGTCTTTTGCTACAGTACAGTATAATCTATTTTTAGTGTTCATTTTATCTGAGTGGATGTCTTTTTTTTTTTCTTTGGAACTTGCGTCTTTAAATTAATTTAAAGTTTGTTCACATTAAATCTTATCTAGCAGTGTTATGGCTAAAAAACGTAAACAGACAGAATTAAGCCTGGAAATTAAACTGAAAATTATACGAGGCTAATAGGATGGATCGAAGTAAAAGACATTGCAAAGGAATACAACATCCCTTTACCTAAATACGTTATCCACAATACTAAAAAAACGAAAAACTTGAAGTGTGTGACACTGGAGCAGCGATAAAAATCAGGTAACGAATTCATCGTGTAAAACATGGAGCTTGAAATAAAACTTTGAGTGGTATCAACAAATTGTACATCTAATTTGTTAATATCAGGTCCGATTTTGCCAGAAAAGGCAAATTATCTAGCTCAGCAACATGGAATTACCAACTTCAAATGCAGCATTGGCTGGCTCCAAAGATTTAAAAACAGGAATAACTTGGTTTTGCAAAATGTTTGCCGAGGATTAGTCAAAAAAGAAAGGGCTACAGACTGGTTATGTTCTGTACGGTCCATTCTTGAAAAATGAGAATATTTTTAATCTTGACAAGACAGGTTTATTTTATAATTTGCTGCCAAACAAAATGTTTTCTGTTCGAGGAGAGTCTTGTCATGGTGAAAAATTAAGTAAACAAAGACTCACTGTTCTGTAATTCAGATGGCAGTACAAAACTATACCCACTTGTGATTTGTAAGTTTTCCAAGCCAAGACATTTTAAAGAATATATCACCAACCTTATAATCACCAACTTCCCTGTGATTATAAGGCCAATAGAAGTGCTTGGCTTACAGTCAAAATTTTATAGTCTTGGTTATCAAAAGTACACAGAAGAAAAGCTTCAGAAGAAAAGGAACATTTTAATGATTCTAGATGCTTGGTAGAGCACATTCTGGTGAGACACTTAAGCTGACAAATATACGGCTGTTGTTTTTACCTCCCCATATTAATGAAGGTTACATTGATTGATATTGATGAAGGTATAACAGGCTTAATGTCCAAGTTTGCAGATGATACAAAGGTTGGCAGGGTGGTTAACAAACAGTAATTGTAGTATGTTACTGCAATAGGATCTAAAAAAAATTAGGAAGATGGGCTGAGAAATGATAATTGAAGTTTAACATTGACAAATGCAAAGTACGGCATATGGGTAGTGTTGGTACATTACCCTCAGGGATCTGAGGGTAATTGTGCAGTCAGATGTGAAGATCTCTGAGCAGAGCAGACAGGATGCCAGGGTTTGTCAATGATATACTGGAATTGTGCTAGCAGTGATAAGCAGATGATTATTCCATTGTGCTAGTAATGATAAGGAGGTGATTATTCCATTGTGCAAGGCAATGATCAGGCTACATCTTGAGTACTGCATGCAGGTCTGTAGGTCTCATTTTAAGAAGGATGTTTCGCTGCTGGAATGGGTACATAGAGGGGCAATGAGATTGGTGGGGGAACAAAAGGATGCTGTTGCCAAATAAGACTTCACTTCTGTGAATTGAAGCATCATTTGAATGGATTGATGCAAGCTCAATGCTGATGGGATTCTTCATCTTGTTCGGAGTACACATGTGCGAGGAACAAAATCAAACTGAAGAACAATGGTTGCAGAATAGGTGTGCAGTAATTTGCCTTTAGCCAGCATTTGTTGTTTGTTGGAACAAACTTCCATCTGTTGTTTTGGAAGTCGATAGTTTGAATAAATGCAATGAACAAGTGGTTAATCTTTGGAAGCTGGTACATCCCGTTTACTAGACAGAGGAGGCGTACGTCACTGCAGTGATTGACAACTTTCGCTCCTCCCACTGCTTATGTTCAGCTTCCGCCTTACCTCGCTGCCCCACAACCTCGCCGAAGCGTCAGTTAAGAATGAGCACCAGTTTCTAGTATTCACGGACTGCCGCCACCATGCTGAAGTGAGCGTCAGTTGTCACGTGGCCGATTTCCCATACATCTTTGCAACAAGCGGCGATGGCAAAGTAGCTTGGAAGCTGATGCCGTCCCACCATTGGCTGCGTGTCAGCGTACCAGGTTCCAAATTTGCGTTGATCGCAAGACAACTGCCGAAGTGTCGGCAGTTGTCACGTGATCAGATTCATGGTGAAGTTGCGGAGAAGCTGGAGTACCAATTTCTATGGATGCGATGATCGCAGGAGAACTATGCCATACATGCGGGAAAACAATCCGTTATCCGTATAAGATTTATATACTGTACTGCAATTTCTGTTCTTCTAACCATGAAAATAGTGAACAGCATCACTCATGCTTGGAGAAGTGCACAACTGATTAACTCTGCGCCTCAAGTGCACAGTTGAAGTTTCAACAAACTATGGGCCACATTCATCAGACAGTACTGGAAAGAGAAATGGAGAAATGTTTTCGTTCGGACTTTAAATGTAATCTTATTTCCTGCTTGTCAGAATCCTCCATTCATATTTTATACAAATAAAGAAAATTTTAGAGAAATGGTAGTTATTATTATTGTATTACAATTATAATAATTATTATTATAGTGTTTGGTGGCCCCTAGACATTTGTCCAAATCCACCTAATATTATTACAGTATTATTATTATAAGCCATACGGTGCAAGGAAACCTGAGGCTTATGCTGCCCAGGACAAAAAAAAAAAAAAAAAAAAAGTTCCTGAGTTACCCTGAGAGAGAGAGAAGAATGATGATATCCAAATCTGTGTGTTTTTTTTCTTTATCTTTGTGTGTTTTTTCTCTTCTTCTTACTAGCACTATTTACTAATTTTTTTTCCTTAAAAATGGAAAATTAGCAAAAAACTACACAGGGGATTATGAATTGATTTGATAGGTTGTCAGTTCCCGCTCTTGGAAATAGAGACTAACATTAAACAAAGAACATACACCTCTTGGATATTACCCATAATGCAGACATCCTTTCGCTAGAATGACTGAATGCAGTTAATTTTCATCTCCTTTATAAAGGGAGTTGTAAGTAACATCATAGATGTCATTATCAAAACAATCGTGTGATCATTCATCTACGTGACCGAAGTTTCCAGGAAGAAAATGGCTATTCTGCATTTCATGCTGATAGATGTGGAATGAAACCAAAACAAAAGACAATTGAAAAGAGAGTGTGTCACCTAACAAAAAGATACCGGCTAAGTAGCAGACAGAAAAAAACTATAATGCAAGTCGGTTGGAAAAGAAATCTTTTCCAAAAGAAACAAAAAAAAAAAAAAAAAACGGTAAAACTAAATCCACATCTGAGATTCCAACTTCGTCTTTCAGGATGATTGATAAAACAATGCATTTGGAATAAATATATATATATATATATATATATATATATATATATACATATATATACACACAATGAAACTTCTCCTAACGGACACCTCTTGTTAACGGACATCTCTCTACAACGGACATTTTCAAATTCCCCAACTCACCTCCATTGGTTTTAACGTGTTTGCAGCTTCTGTCTAGCGGACATTCTCTGTAACGGACGCGGACACGCAATCTGCACTGTTTCGTTTAGATTAGCACTTAATTTGATCTCCCCATAACGGACAGCGGGCGAGCTTACGGCCCTTTTTCTAGGAACGTTTCTTCCACGTATTGCCTCAATCGTGTGTTTTCTATTTCCAATTCTCTGAATTTTATCAAGGTTTACGTCGCGGTTCTAAACCCTTTTTCAAGAATTTTAAGGCACGTGTAAAACTTCTGATGAATTAGGTGTGTGCAGGGGGGGGATATGGTCGGCCTTTCGTCTTTTCAGTTTCGGTTTTGTTCAGTGTCGTGTGAAGTGCACAATGTCTTCTCGTAAACATTTAACTTTAAAAGATAAAGTCGAACTCATTAATGCATATGATCGGCAAAAAAATAGTGTTCGCAATCTCGCTGCAAAATTCAAAATCGGGAAGACGCAGGTAAGCGACATCCTAAAGAAAAAAAAATGAACTGCTCAAACAATTTTGGCAACACAGAAATGATCAGGTTCAAAAATCATTCCCGAAAATTGTTGGACTTCAAATTTGTTGCGCACGTGCTAAACAAATTCCCATTAATGGGCCTATTATTAGGGAAAAGGCTTTGGAGGTTGCGAAATCTATGGGAGTAAATGAGTTCAAAGCTTCTGTGGGATGGCTAGACAAGTTCAAAACTCGGCATAAAATTTCTTGGAAAACCGTAAGTGGTGAAGGTGGATCTGTTGATACTGGGGTTGTAACAGAGTGGACCGTCAAATTGGAAGATTTATGTTGTGATTTTTAAGCTAAGGGTATTTACAACTGTGATGAAACAGGGTTGTTTTTTAAAGCTCTTCCTGAAAAAACAATGAGTCTTAAAAACGAAAAGTGCCAGGGCGGAAAAATTTCTAAGGAACGCTTGACTGTACTATTTTGTACAAATATGCTAGGAGACTTTGAACAACCTCTTGTTATAGGAAACCCACAAAATCCTCGTTGTTTCAAGGGCATAAAGTTGAATCTTTTGAATGTTGACTGGAAGTCTAATAAAAAAGTGTGGATGATACGAGATATCATGAGCGAATGGATAAGTCACTTTAACCAAAACATGATTCGTCAAAACAGAAAAATTATTCTTTTCATGGATAATGCTGCATCTCACCTGCACATTGAATTGTCCAACATTCAAATCGTTTTTCTGCCACCAAACACATCTGCAGTGTCAGCCCTTGGATCAAGGGATAATAAAAAATTTTAAACTTCACTACAGAAAACGTGTTTTAAGACATCTTCATTGCAAAAATGAACGATGTAACATGTGCGAGTGACCTTGCAAAGAAAATCAGCATCCTAGATGCGATTCAATGGATTTCCTCTTCAGTAAACGCAATTAGAAAACAAACTGTCGTGAACTGTTTTGTAAAGATACTGAAGGACTTTCGATGGTTTCTTCACTCCAAACAAATGTTGAAAACAAAATTATCAGCCGGAAGAAGGTGCAGAAGAAAATAAGTGATTACTGTTTGTATTTTTCTTAAGATAAAGTCATAATATGCATAGCACAATTGTATGTATATTATTTACAAAAATATTGCGCAAAATCTGTATATAATTTAATTTAATTTTACATTAAACGTTTAACGATTTTTCTTTATCTCTTGTGTATGTAATTGTATATTATTTACAAAAATATTGTTCAAAATCTGTATATATTTTAATTTCATTTTACATTAAACGATTTTTCTTTCTTTCTTTTTTTTTTTTCTCCCTTAGACTTCTTGTTAGCAGACACCTCTCTCTAACGGACACATTTTCGTTCCCCCTGGCTGTCCGTTAAAGGGAAGTTTCACTGTATATTTTGTTTTTTTTTTTGTTTTTTTCTGGATATATTAGTCTTCTGCTGCTGAATTCAAAGTTAATTTTTTATTTTTTACATAAATTGATCTGTGCCTATTGAAGTTAGCGAGATGCTGCTTACACATGAGTAAATTCACCTACTAGTGTCGCCATACAATTTTTTTTTAGAAATTACAGTACATAAATTTTAAACGGATAACCGAACGTTTTCCCGCATGTGTGACATAGTTCTCCTGCGATCATCACATCACATCCGTAGAATTTGTTACTCCAACTTCTTTACTACTACTGCCACATGCAAGTGTCGGCAATTGTCCTGCGATCAATACAAATTTGGAAACTGGTACGCCAACACGCAGTTGTTGGTGGGACGGCATTACCTTCCACGCTGCTTTGCCATTGTTGCTTGCCGCAAAGATGCTTGGGAAATCGGTCACATGACAACTGACGCTCGCTTCAGCATGGCAGCGGCAGTCCGTAAATACTATAAACTGGTGCTCGTTCTTAACTGACGCTTCGGCGAGGTTGTGGGGCAGCGAGGGAGGGCGGAAGCTGAACGTAAGCAGTGGGAGGAGCGAAAGTTTTCAATCACTGCAGTGACGTATGCCTCCTCTGTCTAGTAAACTGGATGTACCAGCTTCCAAAGTTTAACCGAACAAGTTAGTGCAAACACACATTAGTACGCAGCTAAACTCTGAATTAGCAAAAATATGCAAAGGTGGCATCGTTTAAGTTACATCTTATATCGTGAATACTTTCACAACGAGTTGCCACAATATTGGACTACTTCAAATAAGTAATGCTTCACAAAAGGAGAAGAGTGTTGTTACTTATTCTCAGAAGATACCACCACCCAGACAGCACCATTTCAAGGCTATTTGGTACTTCTTCGGTGGGTGGGTAGGTACCCTAGTGATGCAATGATGACAAAACAGTTATGAAGTATAACTTTACAATATGATTTTTTTGTTATTTGGTTTTTAGGAGCATTAGCAACTAAGGTCATATTGCTCCAGGAATATGCGGTGGTCATTCCCTGACCTTTCCGCATCCTCCGTATTTGGTGGTGATGGGCTCGAACCCTGGTCTAATTAAGAAGCGTGTGCCACACACTGCTGCTCCTTCCCACCTGGCTACAGAGGCGCCACTCTACAATATGAGAGATGCCTGATGGTGCATAATATAAATTAAGACTGAAATACGTTAAGGCTTTAGCCTCAGGCTGCGAGAGATTTAGACAACGTACAAGTTAGTGCAAATGCATCATATTAGTACTCAGCTAAACTCTGAATTAGCAAAAATATGCAAAGGCGGCATCATTTAAGTTATATCTCATGAGATATAACTTATATTTTAACTTTCAAAAAATTTGGCTGAATGAAGTGAAGAGACTAATTCCAAAACTACTATTTCTGTATTTTTTTATATATACAGTGGACCCCCGGTTTATGATATTAATCCGTTCCAGAGAGATATAAGTTATCTCATGAGATAACTTAAACGATGCCACCTTTGCATATTTTCGCTAATTCAGAATTTAGCTGAGTACTAATATGATGTGCTTGCACTAACTTGTATGTTGTCTAAATCTCTCGCAGCCTGAGGCTAAAGTCCTTTACGTATTTCAATAAATGCAATGAAGAACTATACAAACTATTGGAGGGGATGTACAAGTGATATGGGCAATTTTTTTTTTTTTTTTTTTGCAAGGTGCATGTTCGTGGCGATTGAAGGGTGCAGCACATTGTAGGAGCTCAATGGCCGGTCAATATGCAAAGGTTGACATCACAATTCAATAAGGAGAATGCAAGAGAAAACAAGGTTATGCTTTATAAGCTTGCTTTCTTATATAATTTACAACTACTTTGCTTTCATCATTTACTAAATAGTATTGGTATTTTAAATAACTACTAATACAAAATACATTAAAATAGCACTAGTAGTTGCAATTTACTGAAAAATTGAGAATATACAAACAATTCAAAAAAAAAAAATCTCAATCTCATCCTAATACTTTTCATAATTGCTTCTATAATATAGGGTGTCCCAAAAGTCACTGTATTTGGCTAAATAAGATGAATTTCATAAAAATGTCCAAACATGATTACACACATATTTTTCTACAAAATATAGATTGTTCTACAACTTTTCATAATTTATTAATTAATATTTTTTCTTTCCGGACCCAAATATACAAATAATATTTCCATTAAATAATTTTTTTGAAATTCGCCTTATTTAACCTGATAGATAGTGACTTTTGGGACACCCTGTACTTGTCTCAATTCAGTACACTGCTGAATAGATTAATTCAAGCTTATGATTTACTCACCTCAACATCTCTAATAATAATGCTATTGCCATTTGCATACAATATCTTCTTTCCTTTTGGATCACCACCAAGAACTAAAGGCATGCCACGCTGAGTGCGAGGCAGGGTGGAAAACACACTACCTATAAGAAAAAAAAAATGCAAAATATAAAATCAAATTTACATTTTGCAATTTTAATAAAATATTTAATTTATAATATTTTAACTTTAAAAAATTTGGCTGAATGAAGTGAAGAGACTAATTCCAAAACTACCATTTCTGTAATTTTTTTATATATACAGTGGACCCCCGGTTTATGATATTAATCCATTCCAGAGACATCATCGTATTGTGAAAATATAGAGTAATGTGAATCCAATAGCACACTGTTTTTTGATAATTCGTTCCAAGATCTCAGAAGTTGAAATTTTTGCCATATAACTACTAAGCTATTTATTTCTCTAAAAGGTGGTTTTTTTATGATAGAAATTATACATATTGATTAAAAAATATATTGATTAAAGCACAACACAAAAAAAAAAAAAAAAAAAAACAACAACTTCACCTAAAGGATGCAAAAACAAAAAAGCGGCCAAAGCATTTACAAATGCTGCTATTGGCTGAGAGGAAGGATCACATAGTCCAATCGGAGACAATCATAAGCCCATCGTAGAGTAAAATAAGTAGGTGCCAGTTAACATGATTACCAGTCAGTAGAATCAGCTGCTTTATAGAATCAAATTTCGAAAAAACAATTCAAATCATTAAAGTGCACTACACTCTCTTCGTGATCATGTGTTCAGTTATAACAATCAATTTTGAACACCTTGGTGATTTTTTTCTGCAGCACACTTCTGGAGGTCACTACCAAAAAAACAATATGCAGTTTCCGGTTTATTGGGCCTTTCTGTTAGCGCAATCTATTATAAACAGGTTAGATTACGTTAGGTTTGCAACCATGAGCAACTGGTGTTTCCATATAGGAAGCACCAGTTCCTCACAGCCCATTGTGATTAAGGTGTACAAAGAATAGTGTTGAACAGGTCAACCCACAAACAGGACTCTAAAGGATTATACAAGTGCATGTTTGTGGTGAGTGAAGGGTAAAGCACATTGTTGGGGCTCAATGGCAAGTCAATGTGCAAAAGCTGACTTCGCAATACAATATGGAGAATGCAAGAACAATATCCTAAACGATGGTACACCTCACGCTCCGACATATAGAGTTCCACAGCAGGTGACCCAAGAGACACAATCTCCTCACCTCTGATCATTGTTGATGGCAAATGTTGCAGTGTCAACAACATGTTGGTTGGACACTGGAGGACTGACAATGAATGTGCTGGTCAGTTAAGTCCAAATACCTGGTGCAACACACCAATGGACTGTGTGTGGTATAAGCAGCACAAGTTCATGAACCCATTGTGCATGGTGCCCACTATCAGGTAGTAGTGGTTGCTTAATATGGGACATGTTTAGCTAGAAAGAACTAGGATGCATGGTGCATACAGACCAAAGTTTCACTGGTGGGATCTACCAGCAGCTCTTCTTTTGTCTTCTATATATCTAGGCAAGTTGATATATCTCTTTTGGGGATTATGCAAGTGCACGTTTGTGGTGAGTGAAGGGCATAAGCACATTACAAATATTGCTTCCTCTGCATCTAAAAAAACTGTTTTCTCTTTCGCTCTCGGTGTTAGTTTTCTTCCAAACAGCTCTTCACTCTGTACAAATTGCAAATCCATCCTACCATGGAATATTGTTCTCACATTGGGGCAGTGCCCCCAAAACCTCTCTCTGGCTTCTCGGTTCCATTCAGAAGAGGGCAGTTTGATGATTCCTCTCTAACAGTGTCTCTCTACTCGCTGTCTCAAGATGTGTTGTTTCTGCTGCATGCCTTTTCTACAGATACTTCCATGGGCACTGTTCTTCTGAATTGGCTTCTATAATTCCCACTCTCTCTTTCAAAACAGTCTGAACACGTGTTGCCACCAGCCATTTACTCTCCAACTTTTCATCTTCCTTGTTTATTCATTCAACTCCTATTTTCTGCAATAACCACCCTTCGTACGTATTTCCTGAAAATTACAGTCTACAGAAGTTCAAGTCTAATATCAACAAATATTTTCTTTTGTCTTCTCAACCTCCAACCCAAGCACGGTACTAAGTACTATAGGTTCTAATACCTCTCATATTTCGAGTTTTCATAAAAAAAAAAAAAAAAAACTGGACCACTATTTCTCTGTATGGTTTTTCGTTGTACTCATCACACTCATTTGGCCTATGACACACTCCTCCTCTCAATTGCTTTGCTAGTGCTTATAACACACCAAACTGACTCAACATTGCACTGTCCACCCATGTCAACTAAATGCACTTTCTAAGATATGGTGTTTCTTAACTAACAGTATAACCCCTCCTCCCTTCCTATCCTTTCTGTACACATGTACTACCCAAACAGCAATTTTGCATTCATTATATCTGTGTGGCACCATGTCTCTGATTTCCCAACATTCCCCTTTGATGTGTTGACCAGTAACTTCATCATCAGCCACTAACAATCCACTACAGGATGAAGGCCTCTCCAGCAACTTTCCAGTTCCTTCTTTTTTGTGCAATGGCCATCCATTTACTACCCACAAACTCATGAATTTCATCTGTCCATCTCCGTTGCTGTCTTCCAGGTTTTTTTCTAGCTCCTCGCTGGTGCCTCGTCTGGAGACTAGGCACCAGCGAGGTGATCTGATAGAGGTGTATAAAGCCTTGAATGGTTTGAGTATGCTCAATGCTGATGGGAATCTTCCTCTTGCTCAGAATAATCACCTGAGAGGGCATAAATTCAAATTGAGGAAAGACAGATGTAGGATAGATGTGCAGAAATTTGCCTTTAGCCAGTGGGTAGTTGGTTGGTGGAACAGACTTCCATCACTTGTTGGGGAAGTTGATAGCCTAAATAAATTTAAGGCTCAGCTGGACAGGTATTTCGAACGAACGGAGGGGTGAAATGGGAGTGGGTTTTTTTTGGCTGATGCTGTATAAGCTTGCTTTCTTGCATCATATGCCTCTACTAA
The DNA here is from genome assembly GCF_048544385.1 of Mastigoproctus giganteus. Lineage (NCBI taxonomy): Eukaryota > Metazoa > Arthropoda > Arachnida > Uropygi > Thelyphonidae > Mastigoproctus > Mastigoproctus giganteus. The sequence goes on from NC_143578.1 coordinate 191,000,657, forward strand.
TTCTAATACTCTTGGGTACCATTCTGTTATTCTCTTAATCCAATCTGTCATCATGTCTTCGAGATATGTCCTGCCCAAGACCATTTTAGTTCTTTAGTTTTGATAAGAATGTCCTTTACTTGAGTTTGCTGCCTAATCCATGTGTTTCTCTTCTTATCTAACAGTCTGATTTCCAATATAATTCATTCCATTCTTCTCTGTGTCGTCCTCAGCTTCTCTTCCATTCTTTTGGTGAATGCCCAAGTTTCACTTCCATAAGTCATGGTGGGTAGTATACATTGGTTCATTATTTTATGTTTCAGACAAATTGGGATAATGCTTCTCAGTATGTGACTATATTTCCTGAATACTATCCATCCAAAATTTATTCTTCTCTTGACTTCCAGCCATTTATCATTATTACAGCTGATGACTTGTCCCAGATAAGTATATGACTCTACCTTTTCAATTACTGCTCCTTCAATCATAATTTTCCTTTCTGTGGCATACTTGTTCATCATTACTTTTGTTTTAGCCATATTCATCTTTAGTCCAAAATCCATACTAATTCTGCATAACTGTAAGATTTTCCTCTAATTCTTTGGGAACAGTTCCAAAGTTCCAAATTCATCAAACTTTACTGTACTTCTAGCACTGGTGTACATGCACCTTTTTCTTATTCTTAGTTACCCTAACACAGTTCGTGTATTTTTTGTTCCACAATGACTCCCAGCAGTCCTTGAAATACCCAGTACATTGCTTTCCAGGCTGTTGCTCATTCCAATAGAAGCAATGCAAAAATCACTTTCATCTCTGCCCGTGGCTACTTTTAATTTATTAGTCTGTGAATTCCCTCAAGCTAGCAGTTTTCTGACCCGCCTAACACTACTTTGATAGCATCAGCAAATATTCTTGCACCCTTTCTATTGAAGTGTATCCGATCCCTGCAGAAGCAGCCTCTCCTGTTAAAAAGCAGAGACCACATTGAGAAAAATTCTACCCGTGAGCCTTGACCAATCTCTCCAGGGCTGATTTGAATGACCATGCCCTCATCATATATTCCTTAATATCGTGTCTGGACAGAATTTCAGACACTTTCAAATTTAATGCACCTTTTTCTTATTCTTAGTTACCCTAACACAGTTCGTGTATTTTTTGTTCCACAATGACTCCCAGCAGTCCTTGAAATACCCAGTACATTGCTTTCCAGGCTGTTGCTCATTCCAATAGAAGCAATGCAAAAATCACTTTCATCTCTGCCCGTGGCTACTTTTAATTTATTAGTCTGTGAATTCCCTCAAGCTAGCAGTTTTCTGACCCGTCTAACACTACTTTGATAGCATCAGCAAATATTCTTGCACCCTTTCTATTGAAGTGTATCCGATCCCTGCAGAAGCAGCCTCTCCTGTTAAAAAGCAGAGACCACATTGAGAAAAATTCTACCCGTGAGCCTTGACCAATCTCTCCAGGGCTGATTTGAATGACCATGCCCTCATCATATATTCCTTAATATCGTGTCTGGACAGAATTTCAGACACTTTCAAATTTAATGCACCTTGCAACTTTTTTTCGACATTGACTTGTATAAATAATGGTTATAAATAATCAACGAATTAATTCAAAAAATTCTGACTTATACAAAAATTTTGGTAATCTGGAGAACATATTTCTCTTAATTTAAATGAAAACGGTATTATGATCATTTAAAACAGCAAAATTTATATACATTATAATATAAATGGTTTGGATTTTCATTTTTGATTATAATAAGCAGATGCTAACAATAATCAGCATTCACTGTACATATAGGGGCTCACATCTGGTGAGTATTGGCTTGGCACATAGTCCTGAGTTAGATATCAATCATCATTCTTCTCTTTCTTGGTGATTCCCTTCTCTCTCTCTCTCTCTCTCTCTCTCTCTCTCTCTCTCTCTCAGAATTTTATTTTATTTTTTTTTTGCCTGGTGCGGCAAAAGCCTTACACTTCCTTAAATCATATCGCTAATAATGATAATGATATATTACTATATATGCACTCACTGTGCATATATTGCTATAGCAGGGAATAGTGTAATGTTATTACTATTGTATTACCATATCACATGTTTGCGTTACTGTGGATTTGATTCTGTAGGAATAATTCAATCTTTTTTCCAAAAACTAACTGTATTTGATTGAACATAATGCCACAGGAAATGACTGTGTATGCATTGGGTAGAGAAAGAGAGACAGATTTCTTGGTACTTCCTGTATCACTTCTTCAGTAAATTCTTGTAATGTTGTTCTCATAACACCATCAGCCTCACAGACCCACAGAAGAAATGGGTAGATTCATCAGAGCTCAAGCTGCCCACCTCACTCTGCTGTCAAGGAGGCAGGAAAGGATATAATTTATGCAATAAGGAGTAAGTAGAATAGTCCCAGGGTACTCCTGCTAGGGGCAAAGGCTGCTGATTGAGTTAAAAAATTATCTTTTAACAACACAAAAGGCATTGGTATGTATTGTATTCGAAGTTAAGCTTCATATACCCTCATCAATATCATTAATAAATATTGAAAACAACAACGGGCACAGCACTGAACCCCTGGAGGAGTCCACTAATAACATTAGTCATCGAAGAGCAGTGTCCAATTGATAACCACTCTGTCTTCTCATACTCAACCATCCCTTTATCCACAGCAAACTCAATTCCAAAACTTTCCTTCAATTCCACACTGCTCCAGTTTGTACAGTAGGCTTTTATGTGCAACAGTATCAAAAGGCTTTCTGAAATCCAAGTACAGTTGAACTTGGTTATAAAGAGCATGGAAATAACAAGTTCACGGCTGTAATGAGCAAAAAGACATGATTTTAATTTACGCACATCCCCATACAATCGCTTTGTTATAACGAGCATACTACATGGATAAACTGTACAAATTTTGGCAACTATGGAAAGATTCTTATTTGCTTGGGTAGTTGAAAAAACCCAATTCCTGGAATAGACAAAAATGAAAAGGGTGACTTAGCTTTTATGACCACCCGCATCAGATTAATGGCCGGTTTATGACCTTGTCCTTTCGGGAATGGGGGCTATACAATAGTGCATTGGCATTCCGCCTGTCGCATTACCCTATTTACAGATTGTCTTGTATTCACTGAGCTATAAATTTATTTTGAGACTTCTAAGAATTCTGAAATCCTTTAAGAACTTCTAAAGATTTTGGACACGGGACTTCTAAGAACTTTGTATGCAGATCACTTTACTGTCATTTTAAAGTAAAATCAGTTAGAAACAAACCCTTCCTTCAGAAACATGTCTACTAACAAAAGAAAATGTCTCTCGATACACGAAAAAATCAAATCATTTGTGAGTTAGAACGTGGTGCAAAAAATGTTGAAGTGTGTAGAAAAGTTGTCTTTGTCCTCTTCAACAGTATCGACATTGTGAAAGAATAAACATGTTTACATATGGGCACTAGAAAAGAACATAACGGGGGGGGGGAATTAAAAGGTGCGAAGTTACAAACGTAGATGTAACATTGCTTCAATGGTTCACTACACAAAGAAGTGATGGATTTTCAACTGACAGTCCGATCTTGAAGGCTCAAGCTGAAAAATTCGCTAAGCAATTTCGACGTGACGATTTTGTACGCATCAGTGGTTGGCTGGATCAATTTAAAAACCAAATACAAGCATATCAATACATATAATACGTAGGTATATACTGTTTTTTTTTCTCTCTCTAATATTTCTCTTGTTTTTTGAATTCATCTTTTTATCAAGTTATTGAGCATTTAAAAAAATAGGAGGTAGATTTAACTCATCACTGATATAGTGAATAATGGTTATAACAAGAAAATTTTGTCTGCCCCTTGATGCCCATTATAACCAAGTTTGACTGTATATGATATCAAAACTATTCTTTGCATCCAGTTCCTTGATCACTGCATCAGAGTATCCAATCAGACTGGTCACTCAAACCAGCTCATTTACAAATCCATGCTGCGACTGCAGTATCAACTGTATTCCTATCTAGATGGTCAAGCATTATTTCTTTAACTGGTGATTCAATTATTTTCCTGGGGAAAGCCATTAAGCTAATAGGTTTGTAATTACTTGTCACCATTTGAAACCCCTTTGTAAATTGGGGATACATTTGCATATCACCAGTCCATACAGCCTTCCATAAATCCGAGGATGCTCTCATAATTACAGCTAACAGTTTGCTTAACTCTTTTGCTAAGGGTTTGCTTACCTCCCTTAACTGAATAGGTTCCATCCACCACAGGTGACTTTTTTATGCTTAACTTCAGCAATTTCTCTTCCACTTTCCTCTCAGTTATCACAAAATCATTTAGCTCCCATTTAGACTTTTATAAACTTCGGGAATCCCCTTCCCTAAAGAATTCTTCATGCATGAATGTAAATGCAAAATAGCTATTCAATTTGTCAGCAACCTGAGCATGATCATCAACAGTTAACCCACTGATATTAAGTGGCACAACATGTTCCAACCCCTTCTTTCTACTCTTAATATAAGCATAGAAATCTCTGCTGCATCCAGTCGACTTAGTCACCCATGTCAACAAGATGCAGTGTCTCAGATTTAATATGCCTTGATTCGCACTTAATATGCCTAACACCATGATCCCCCCCCCTCCCCTCTTGTTGTGTCTATCCTTTGTTGTTGTTTGTTATTTGGTTTTTAGGAGCATTAGCAACTAAGACCATGTTGTTGTTGTTATTTGGTTTTTAGGAGCATTAGCAACTAAGGCCATATTGCTCCAGGGATATGCGGTGGTCATTCCCTGACTTTTCCGCATCCTCTGTATTTGGTGGTCACGGGTTCGAACCCCAGTCTAATCATGAAGCATGTGCTACACACTGCTGCTCCTTCCCATCTGGCTACGGAGGTGCTGTCTATCCTTTCTGTACACATTGTATGCTCTATACTCAAATTCTGCATCCCTTATTTGAGTGACACCACATCTCTAATATCAACACAATGTCTGCATTTGAAGATTTAATCAGTGCTGCAAATTCATCCAGTAAATTTATTTACAATGCCCTGGTAGTAGTGTACAAATAAGCATACATGCATATATGTTCTTTCTCTTAGTTACCCTAATACGGCCCATGTACTGTATTTACTTGTTCCATGATGACCCAAAGCATGGTTTGAAATCCCAACACCTTGCTGCTACACATTCCAATAGAAGCAGTGCAACTTTTACCTCTGCCTGCATCTGTAGTTAATCTATTAGTTTGTGTACCCCCCCCCCCCATCCAAGCTAGCAGTTTTACAACCCACCTATCGCTGTCGCAACAGCATCAGCAAATATTCTTGCATCCTTTCTATTTAATTATGTCCCATCCTCGTAAAACCAGTCTCTCCTGTGAACAAGTCCAGACCATGCTGGGAGAAATTCTACCCTATGTGCCTTGCACACTTTCCAAGACCGAATTGACTGACAAGACTCTCAACATATACTCCCTCCTATCATGTCTAGGCAAAATTGCAGTCACTTTCAAATTCAATCTTAACTCACGACTTTTTCCCAACACTGCCCTGTACTTTTTAAGTGACTCCTCAGATCTATTTGTAATATCATTATATCACTGTGTAAATAATATCACCTTTTCTGCCCTTAAAAGATGATATTTGCTCTACATCATCTACTTTTGTTCCTGGCAGACATATGACTTGGTCCTATTCCGCCTATCCTTCCTGCACAATACTTCCCATTTCCCTGGCAATACAGTTGCCAACAATAACAAACTCATGTGGAACCAGCACATTCTGCTTTGGAGAATGCACTGTGTTGCCTGATGCATAAGTGTGCACTCCACATTGAGTTGGGCACCTGTGAAACTTCATGGGCTTCCATTTGAATTCCTTCAAGGACATCCAACCTACTTCAAGCTTTCATAAAAGCCCATCAGAATGCTGATTTGGCTGATTTCTTTACACACACACATGCGTGCATGCACGCACGCACATTTTGATAGGCCATGATTCATAGGAGAATTGCTCCCTTCAGTTCTCCACTGAGCCACAGCATTCCAACTATTTTGTGTTTGTTGCTTTGCTTTTCTAGTCCAGGCCATTATTTCTGTTTAAATACAATTTAATTGATTAAAAATTAAAATTAATAAAATTAATCAATTTAACTGACTAATATGTAGGTTAGCACAAATGCATCATTTTAACATAGCTATCTACCAAAGAAGTTTAATTAATTAATTAAATTGGCATCGTTTTGGTTATATCTCATATTGTAACTGCCTTTAACAATGAGTTGCCATGGGTTACGAGTTTATGAGTTACCTCGAATAAATAACACTTCACCAGTGGAGAAGACTATTGTTATTTATTCTCAGCAGATACCACCACCCAGATGGCACTGTTTCAAAGCTTGTTGGCTTCTCTTCGGTGGGTGGGCAGGCACCCAGGTGTTGCAATAGTGACAACCCAGTTATGAAGTACCACCGAAGAGAAGCCAACAAACGAGCTTTAAAACTGTGCTGTCTGGGTGGTGGTATCCCCTGAGAATAAATAACAAGTCTTCTCCACTGGTGAAGTGTTATTTATTTGAGGTAGCACAATACCATAGCAACTCGTTGTGAAGGCAGTCACAATATGAGATATAACCAAAACGATGCCAATTTAATTAATTAACTACTTTCGTAGATAGCTATGTTAAAATGATGCATTTGCACTAACCTACATATTAGTCATTCTACCTCGTAGCATAAGGCCTTTGCCCTTAAATACTTTATAGTCAATTTAACTGATTAATTGACAATACTACACTAGGCTAATATATTAATACTAGTTGTATCTGGCGTAACATGCACCGTCAGCATCATATCTTAAAGGTTATTAATTAAATATCAACACATTTTATTTATTTATTCATAAATTTCATTATAAACAATTAAAAATTTCATTCTTCTCAGATACAACACAAGTCCATTGATCTAACTCTTGAGAGACCAACATATAGTTGCCTGTGACTGAATACAAGTTTTGGAAGGTATAAGCATATTCTTTCAAAAGTGTCCCTGCGACTTGTTGATGGTCATTGAAAATGTTAAACATATAAGAAACTGTCTTCTTTTGAATTTGAAAGGCATATTTATATCAGATGGAATAAGAGGTATTTGTGGTGTGAGAACAGCATCTCTAAGTTTAATCCATCTATTACACAAGCCTATGTCTTTGTAGACATGTAATTATCAATCTTGTTCCATTTCAGAGTCTCCTTGATGGCATAAGATTCCATAGTAGCATGATTACAGCATCTACTTTCAGTTTTAGCTCGTGAGGAGGCATTTCTGTTGGTATTAAGCTGTTGAGAAATTCTTCATGATATGCCAGATTGCTCACTTGGTTCATCGCTTACTACAGTATCCACACTTTTGTAAACAGTCACTTCTCCGGGAATACAGTCTAACACTGTTGTTCAGATCCAAAGAATTCTCATTTGAAACACTTAGTATTGCTCTGCCTTTGGGTTGCTGAGCAAGGGGACTCTGAAATGGAACAAGTCCATTGCCTACTTCTAATAGCCAGTCTGAAAATTCCTCCTCACTTGCTATTGTTCACATATTACGTTTAAGTCTCAGTACATGAAATGGGTCAATAGCCAATGTTTCTTTATACAACTGGTAACTGTAAGAGATCTTCAGCCTTGTAGTATCACCCGAACAACTTGCCTAAAACTTCTCCGTAGAACTTCTCCACCTAGTAGTATAACTTTCCCTCCAAAAGACTTGTCTAATCCTTTCAGATCGTGCAGTAGTCTGTCTACTGCTTGAAAGGCATGAACATGAGTCAGCGGTGTTTTGTCCCACTATCAGTTTTGATTGTAGAAGTGCCTTAGCTTCCTCTGTGCTCAGCTTTAAATTGCATGCTGAAGTTGCATTCAGAAACAGGTACCTTAAATATTGCAGCAACCTCCATTTTAAATGTAGGTGCATTATATCGTCTCTTATCTAAGTCCAGGTTTTCTATAAATACCATGAGCACATTCATTGTTGGTAACTCAACTGTCAGGAAAAAGTTATTGTTGGTGACTCAATTGTCAGGGAAACAAGAAATATATATTGTGCAAAAAGGATAGGGAGAATAGGACCATGGTATGTCTGCCAAGGGCAAAAGTTTATGACTTTGTAGAACAGATACCATCTTTTATCGTTGTACATGTTGGCACAAATGACATTAAGCATAGGATATCTGGGGATTTACTAAGCAAGTACAGGTCAATGCTGAAAAAAAGTCGCAAGTTACGATTAAATTTGAAAGTGTCTGCAATCCTGTCCAGACACGATAGGAAGAAGTATATGATGAGAGCCTAGTTAATCAATTCGGCACTGAAAAGATTGTGCAAGGCTCAAAGGGTAGAATTATTCTCAGCCTAGTCTGTGCTTGTTAACAGGAGAGACTGCTTCTACAGGGATGGGATACACTTAAATAGAAGGGTTGCAAGAATATTTGCTGATGCTATCAAGGTGATGTTAGGAGGGTCAGAAAACTGCTAGCTTGTGGGGGGGGGATTCACAGATTAATAGTAGTCGCAGGCAGAGGTGGAAATGATTCTTGTACTTCCTCTATTGGAATGAGCATCAGCCCGGAAAGCCAGTTGCTGGGGATTTCAGGAACTGCTGAGGGTCATGAAACAAGTAAATAAATGGGCTGTGTTAGAGTACCTAAGAGTAAGAACAGGTGCATATATACTTGCACATACACCAATGCTAGGAGTATAGCAAATAAATTTGATGAATTTGAAGTGCTGGTTAAGACATCCAAGGCACATATTGTTGGGATATCAGAGACGTGATGCTCAGATATAAGGGATACAGAACTGGAATTTGGGGAGTACAATGTGTTCAGAAAGAACAGACAATAGGGAGGAGAGGTTATACTGTTAGTTAAGAAATGCAAAATCTAAGGAGTGAGTGAGTGATTTTAGTTTTATTGGCGCAAAAACGACTAAGATTATACTGCGCCAAGTATCAATTAAAAGATCAATAAATATAAATTCTGGTAACCTTTAAAAAGGTTACCTCGTCAAATTGTTATTTCTATATATAGAGCAGTATAAGTTTAAAAGTAAATGATCCAATTTATATATGTTTGTATATATTAATAGCTTGTAAAAACTTAAACTGCTGACATGTGGTCGTTCTCTGATAAAATCTGACTGAGTGTATATGGCTCAGTCGGATGAGTAAAAGCGGTAAAATATATATTGCGAATATCGGTAAAATTAACGCAATCTATTAAAATATGCTTTACATTTAAAATGGTGTCGCAAGACTCGCACATAGGAGGGTCATCCGCCCTCAGCAGAAAACAATGTGTCAGATGAGTGTGTCCTATGCGGAGTCAGGCAAGAACAACTTCCTCGCTCCGATTCCTGCGCAGACCGGACTGCCATGTTTCAATTACAGGCTTTATTTGATATAATTTATTTGTTCTCTCTCTATGCCATAGTTCTTGCCATTGGGAATATATATTTTCCCGTATTATTTGCCTGTAGTCTGTATAGGGGACTGACAGGCAACGATTATTAGTGGGAGCTGCTGATTTGGCTGCAGTGTCGGCCAAATCATTTCCCTTTATCCCAATGTGGCTAGGAATCCAGCAGAAGCGAATATCAAACTTGTATTCATGAAGAGAATGTATCTTCTGCTGAACCCGAGAGAGAACTGGATGAGAGTTGTGTCTCAGAGATAATAAAGCCTGTAATACACTCAAGGAATCAGAATATATTATTGACCTTTGGCACTGACAAGTTCGAATGTGATCCAAGGCTAACTCTATAGCATGCAGCTCTGCAGTGTATATGCTGGATTCAGGTTGGTTGGTTGATAGGGTTTTATTGGCGCATCAGCAACTAAGGCTATAATGCGCCAGCTGGATTCAGGAAGAATCTGCTGAGATATCATAGTGTCCGGGAACACAACAGCAGATCCAACGAACGATTCAGACTTCGAGCTGACTGTGGAGACGGGCAGGAAGTCAGAGTTCTCAGCTCGATGTGCAGAAAAGAGCTGCTGGTAGACAGATGATGAGGTCTCAGACTTTGCCCATTTTTTTTTAAGGGAAAAGTCGCACAATGGAATATAAGCATGCCATGGTGGAAGAGTTTCTTTTGGTGTTTGTGCAACCTTGTCTACCATGATGTTAAACTCTCTGAGTAGTTCTTGGACACGAATACCAAAAGGTCGGTTGGCAGTCTGACGGGTATTATATAAGTTTTCCCAACGTGGCTCAAAAACGGATGTCCACGTAGGATGGTCTGGCAGGGATTTCAACTTTAGAAGATAGTTTAAAGACAACTGCTTACGTCGAAGCGATAACAGTGGTTCGTTTGCTTCGACGTATAAGCTCTGGACAGGAGATGTTCGAAATGCTCCAGTAGCAATACGAATAGCCTGATGGTGGTCAGGGTCCAGCCATCGAAGGACACTATCTCTGGCTGAGGAATATACCTGGGACCCGTAGTCTAATTTCGATCGTACAAGTGCACGATCAAGACGTAGTAGGGTGAACCTGTCTGCTCCCCAATGCGTGGAGGAGAGAGAGCGAAGAATATTTAGTACCCTTGTGCAATTTGTACGAAGCTGACGAATATGTTCAAGAAAGGTCAACTTTTTATCAAACACAAGTCCCAAGAATTTTGTGTGTGACACTACTGGAATAGCATTTTGTCCGAGCCTTAATTCAGGTTCAGGATGAAGATTACGCTTGCGACAAAGGTGTACGCAAACGGTCTTCTCCGGCGAGAACCTGAAGCAATTAGCAAGTGCCCAGACATTCAGATTATCAATGGCTTTCTGCAGTTGTCTTTCGATAACCCTCATGTTGCACGACTGGCAAAAAATGCTAAAGTCATCAACATAGAGGGCACTGTTTACAGTTGGAGGAAGTTGTTCTGTGATGGAATTTATTTTGATGGCAAAAAGCGTGACACTTAATACTGATCCTTGTGGTACTCCCTCCTCTTGGCTAAGGGAGCGAGAGAGTGAGGATCCCACACGAACTTGGAACGATCGATTGGCTAAAAAGTTTTGAATAAAAAAGGGCAGATGCCCTCCTAAGTCTAGGCTATGTAAATCTTTTAAAATGCCAAATCTCCAAGTTGTGTCGTACGCTTTCTCCATGTCAAAGAACACCGACACCAAGTGTTCGCGTTTTAGGAAAGCATCCCAGATGGATGCTTCCAGTCTAATAAGATGGTCCAAAGTGGACCGGTTCCTTCGGAAGCCGCACTGGATTTTGGAGAGAAGGTCGTTTGATTCTAAGTACCATATTAAACGGGAATTAACCATTCTCTCCAGGATTTTGCACAGACAGCTAGTCAGAGCAATAGGACAATAATTGGTGGTGACTTTTGGATCCTTTCCTAGCTTAGGGAAGGCAAGAACGATTGCCTTTCGCCAGGAGTCCGGAAACTGCCCTTCAGTAAAGATTCTGTTATACAGAAGGAGTAGACAATCCATAGATTTTGGTGAAAGATGTTTAATCATTTCATAATGGATGCCATCTGGTCCAACGGCACTTGCTTTGGAAAGAGCGAGGGCTCTTTTGAGTTCCTGAATAGTGAAATCCCCATTGTAGGGATAAATGCTCTTACATTTAAAGTTAAGTGCCTGTTTTTCAATTTTGTATTTCAGGACCAGGAACTCTGGGGAATACGAAGATGTTGCGTAGATGTTAGAGAATGTTTCCCCAAGAGCATTGGCTATTGCAGTTGGATCCGCAATAGCGCATCCATTATAATCTAGGATTGAAGAAGGGTGGGATGTATATTTCCCCTTCATTTTCCGGATTTTATCCCAGACTACCTTAGAGTTGGTAGACTGGTTAATAGATGATGTAAAACAGATCCACGATTCCTTTTGACTCTGACGACGGATGTAGCGTGCTTTGGCTCGTGCACGTTTGAAGGCTATAAGGTTGTTCGTGGTAGGATATCGGCGAAATATCCCCCACGCTTTGTTTTGAGCCTTTTTTGCTGCTGTGCATTGTGAATTCCACCAAGGTTTGGGAAATGGTGGAAACCAGGCAGATGTTTTTGGAACAGCATTCGCAGCTGCTTGGACAATATTTTCTGTGATGTACTTAACTGCATCATTGATAGGCTCTTGACTGACCGTGCTAAGATCAAAAATTGCCTGATGTTGGAAGGCAGTCCAGTCAGCCTGATCAATCTTCCACCGTGGTAACCTGAAGGGAAGACATGGTCTCCCATTGTGCAACGAGGTTATCACAGGGAAGTGATCACTTCCGTATGGATTCTCCTCCACTTCCCAGGTGAGTGAAGGGAGTAGAGAAGGGGAGCAGATAGAGAGATCAATGGCAGAAAAAGTACGGGTAGGCATGTGGAAGAAGGTGTTTGTTCCAGTATTTAGAAGGGAAAGGTCATTGTCATTGAGCATACGCTCTATGACTCGTCCCCTTCCGTTGATGTTAGCACTACCCCACAGGGTGTTGTGTCCATTAAAATCCCCGAGAAGTAAGAAAGGGGGAGGCAGCTGCGTTAGAAGATCATCAAGGTCTGCCTGGGTGATGTCAGTCCCAGGTGGCAAATAAGTGGAGCACACAGTTATTAAAAATCCCACTGAAAGGCAAATTGCCACAGCCTCTATGCTGGTTGTAATTAGCAAGGGCTGCACTGGGGTCTGGTTACCCACAAGGATAGCCACTCCCCCATGTACAGAGCCATCCGCAATTCTATCCTTTCGAAAAAATGTGATGTTGTGCATGGTGGGATCATCATTTGCCTTTAGATATGTCTCCTGCAAGCAAAAGCAAACTGGCTCGTGCTTTGCAGGAGGGCCTTGATGTCATCAATATTTCGCCGGAATCCATGACAATTCCATTGTAGGAATTTAGCCATTATTTTGGCTTGGTGGGTCCATCAGGCGGCTTCCGAGGTGCTGAGGGCTTACTTTTATCAGTCTTGGATTATCTTTTTTGGGGAAGAATGGACGCTGTCCCGTGTCCATTTCTTCCTCCGCAAGGAGTTCCAAGACTGAATCTTTGGGTACCTCCTTCTGCTCGACATCCATGTTTTCTTGGGTTCTAGGGAGGACTTCCCCTTTTTTATTCTTATCTTTCATAGTTACCTTTGTTGCTTGTGGAGCATTAGGAGGTACCGATATAGGAGTGGCAGCTGATTGGTACTTCTGTGCAGGTTTTTGAGAACTTAAAAGATATCGCGCGATGGGAGTGAAAGGCTCCTTTGGAGGAATGGTCATGTCCGTCTGAGTTCCGACGGAACATCTCCCTGCTACCTTCTGGGCATAGGTAGGTTTCTTGATATTCAGGGGTTTGACCGATTTCCTTGCCTCCTGGTATGATATATTTAGCTCTGCCTTCAGCCGTTGAATTTCTTTTTCTTCTTTCCACCTCTGGCATGCTCGTGAATAGGCCGGGTGTTTGCCTTCACAGTTAATACAGGTGGGTTTTGCGGCTGAACATGCTGTTGTTTCGTGGTCCTTTGCACCGCATCGAGCGCATGCAAGGACTCCACGGCAGGCCATTTGAGAATGTCCATACTTCTGGCATTTAAAACACCTTAAAGGGTTCGGAACGTATGTATCCAGCTTTTATCTCGTCAGGAGGTTTAGGAGAGTTGTTGATGTATCCAGCTTTTATCTCGTCAGGAGGTTTAGGAGAGTTAAAAGTCAGGATAACGCTCCTGGTTTTAACAATTTTTCCATCCCTTCGCGCAGTGATTCTCTTGACGGCAGTGACTCCCTGTGGTTTTAATTCGGAGCAGATTTCCTCCTTGGTTACGTCGAGAAGGTCCCACTCCGAAATGACACCTCTCGATGAATTGAGTGTTCTGTGTGGTGTCACTGTTATAGGGATTCCTCCGATTGATGTTGTTCGGAGTAGATGTTCGGACTGCCTGTCATTTTTAGTTTCAATTAAAAGGTCTCCAGAACGAAGCCTCTTAACTGATTTGGGTGAACCTGCTAACTCGTCTAATCCTTTTTGAATAAAAAAGGGTGACATTTTACCAATTGGTGTTTCATTGGTGGAATGCATAATTAAGAACCTTGGGACAGGCCCTGATGGTAATTCGGTTCGCTGCCTTTTTTTAGCAATAATGCTATCTGTCTCCTTTTCATTGATTTCAGATAGGGACCGGGTTGGGTCCCCTGAAGAATTTAGTTTATCAGGATTCATAGAGATTTTTATATGGTTCAGTGCCCGGGTTCCCCACCCACCACGGAGCCCAAAGGGACGCCCACTACCCGGCATGCAGTAAATGCGCTCGGGAGTGGGATGCCAGGGCTACCCAGACACCATACCCGCACCGCCGCCAGCCTGAATCCTGTCTGCCTGAATCCTGAATCCTGAATCCGGACCATGAGGGTAGGGGCATGGCTTTGACACAGTTGACCCTCGCAGGCAAGCCTACTAGCCGATTGATCCTAGCCGGGCCTTCCAGGACCACCCGTCTTGTCGAAGCAGGGGCCAAAGTGGTGTATTGAAGCTGGGCCCCTCAACCACCAGGATCCCCCTTTCCGAATTTCCACAGGTCGCAGCGCACGGCAAACACGCCGGATTCCATTGATGTAAGCCCGGAACCTAGGCTGTGGGCGTTGGATCCCAGTGATGCTAGTCTGGAAGTCCAGCAGCGTCACTGGGAGGTCCCCTCACCACGTACAGGTGCCCACGTCGAGGGGCAAAATCTAAGGAAGCACATCCATTTGACATAAATGGACAGTGCAATGTTGAGTCGGTTTGGTGTGACATAAGCACACCAAACTGTGGGAAAGCAAAAATGAGGGAGTAGGAGTTTGTTATAGGCCTAATGACTGATGAGTACAATGAACAATTATACAGAGAAATAGAGTGGGCCAGTAAATCAGAGTGTCTTATAATGGGGTATTTTAACTACCCAGATACAGACTGGAATTTGTGGGTTGGTCATCTGCACACTAGCAAGGCTTTTGTGGATTTATAGGATAACTGTTTTCTCCAGCTGCATGTTAGAGAGGCAAAAAGGAGTAACACTCTTGATCTGATTATCAGCAGTGATTATTCATGCATTAAGAATTTACAGATAAAGGAACCACTAGGTGGCAGTGATCACAGTGTACTGATGTGGAATTTACTTAAAGATGTAACTACCATCAGAGGTAAAGGGAAAGGTTTTTGCTTTTGTAAAGGTGATTACAGTGGTCTCAGAGTTTTTTAGGTTCTATACAGTGGGACCAACTGATGATGTTACCAACAACAGCAAATTCTAAATGAGAAGCATTCAAGAAAGTAATTTTGGAAGCTACTAGGCTTTTTTTTTTCCTGCTCTAGAAAACAAAAAAATACTGCTCTAGGTTTAGGCCCAAATGGATGTCAGATGACCTAATGAGACTCATGGCAGAGAAGAAAAATGCATGGGATGCACATAAATTTTCAGGTGACACAAGCCAAGCCAATGGTAGATACAGGCTAGTCTGTAATCAAGATAAAGGAGGTTAGGCAAACAAAGGCAGATTACGAAAAATCTTTGGAAAAGGAGGCAAAAAAAAAAAAAAAAAACCAGCAAAGACTTCTATACTTACATAAACTCTACATAAACTCTAAAAGGAAGAGGATGAATCAGATTGGTCCACTTGATGATAATGGTTTGACTGTAGATAATCATTCTCAGGTAGCTGCCGAAGTAAATGAATATTTTGCATCTACATTCACACACGAGGAGTTATTCAAGGAGGAGAGGGTCAGATATTTATCAAACTCTAAAAGGGAGTTAAATGATTTTGTAATAACTGAGAGTAAAGTGGAGGGGAAATTGTTGAAGTTAAACATAAGAAAGGAACCTGGGGTAGTTGGTATCTATCCAGTTATGTTAAAGGAGGTGGCAAAGGAAGTAATCAAAGCCTTAGCCATAATTATGGAAGCATTCTTGGACTCAAAGGAAGTCCCCACAGACTGGAGATGTGCAAATGTATCTCCAATTCACAAATGGGGATGAAAGGGTGACAAGTAATTACAGACCTGTTAGTTTGACTTCTGTTCCAGGGAAAATAATGGAGTCAGTGGTTAAAATGCATTGCAGGATGATGTAGAGAAGACAGGAGTAATAATTCAGACACAGCATGGGTTTGTCAAGGGGAAGCTTGTCTGACCAATTTCACTGGATACTATGATGTGGTCACAAAGGAACTGGATGCAAAAAATAATTTGATATCATATACTTGAATTTCAGGAAAACGTTCGATACTTTTGACATGGAAGACTTTCGGCCCTAGATCAATTTGGCACTGAAGAGATTGTGCAAGGCTCAAAGGGTAGAATTTTTCTCAGCCAAGTCTGTGCTTGTTAATAGGAGAGACTGCTTCTACAGGGATGGAATACACTTAAATAGAAAGGGTGCAAGAATTTCGCAGATGCTATTGAGGCGGAGTTAGGTGGGTTGTAAAGGTGACTACGATGGTCTGAGACAGTATTTAAATTCTATACAGTGAAACCAACTGATGTTACCAACAGCAAATTCAAAATGGGAAGCATTCAAAGAATTAATCTTGCAAGCTACTAGGCTTTTCATACCAACAAAGAAATATTGTTCAAGAAGCGTGTGCTACGGACTGCTGCTCCTGCCCACATGGCTACAGAGGCACCGTCGCCTGACAGATGCCTTTTCTCAAAATGCTGCAACTTGAAGAACTTAAGTCTTTCTTAATAATGGCACTCCTTTGTTCCTCTCACCAATTTTGCCGCCCATCTTTCTACTTGTACTAACAACTCTACATCCTTCCTAAAATGAGGCCTGCACACCTGTATGCAGTACTCAAGGTATGGATTGACCATTGCTTATACAAAAGTATAATCACCACCTTGTCTCTGTTAGCAAAATTCCTATATATCATTGACAATACTACATCACCTGCTCTGGCAGCCGGTCTGCACTACTCGGAAAACTTCATATCTGATTGCACAATTACCCACAGGTCCTTTTCATTCTCCACTTCACTGAGTGTAGTTCCACACAATTGTTATTTTTCTATTGGGTTATTGCTACCATATACATTGACAAATGCAAAGATAATCTTTGCATTTGTCAATGTTAAACTTCGGTTGTCACTGCTCAGTGCATCTGCTTAACTTTTCTAGATCCTGTTGCAGTAGCATACTGTTTTTACTGTCATTAACAACCCTGCCAACCTTTGTATCATCTGCAAACTTGGACATTAAGCTTGATATACCTTCATCGATATCATTGATAAATACACAAAACAACAATGAAACCAGCACCGAACCGTGAAGCTGCACTAATAATATTAGTCCATGTAGAGCAGTATCAATTTATTGCCACTCTCTGCCATCTCCCCACTCAACCATCCCTTTATCCATTATATAACATGCCCTTAATGTCATACAGCTCTAATTTGTACAGCAGTCTTCCATGTGCAATAGTATCAAAAGTTTTCCTGAAAACCAAGTATATGATATTGAAATTATTTTTTGCATTCAGTTCCCTTGAGACCACATTGTAGTATCAAATCAGTCACACAAGACCTCCTCTTAATAAACCCATGCTGTGTCTGAACTATTACTGCAGTCTTGTCTAAATAATCTTTAAATAGTGACTCCATTATTTTTCCCAGAATAGAAATTAAACTGACAGGTCTAATTATTTTTGACAGGACAGAAAGGGAGGGGGTGTTATGCTGTTAATTAAGAAAAACATAAAATCAAAGTGCACCCAGTTAATATAGATGAACAGTGCTCTGTTGAGTCAGTTTGGTGTGAGATAAGCACTGAGAAAGGAAAAATAAGAGTAGGAGTGTGTTATAGGCCTAATGACTTGAATGAGTACAATGAACAATTGTACAGAGAAATAGAGTGGGCCAGTAAATCAGAATGTCTTATAATGGGGGATTTTAACTTCCCAGATATTGACTGGAACTTGTGGGTTGGTCACTCACACACTAGTCAGACTTTTGTGGATTTATTGGATGATTGTTTTCTGCAGCAGCATGTTCGAGAGGCAACCAGAGAAAGTAACACTCTTGATCTGGTTATCAGCAGTGATCATTCGTGTATTAAGAATTTGCAGATAAAGGAACCACTAGGTGGCAGTGATCACAGTGTGCTGAAGTGGGATTTACTCAAAGAGGTAACTACCGTCAGGAGTAAAGGAAAGGGTTTTTGCTTCCGTAAAGGGGAGTACAGTGGTCTCAGACAGTTTTTAAATTCTGTACAGTGGGATCAACTGATGATGTTACAAACAGTAAATTCTAAGTGGGAAGCATTCAAGGAATTAATCGTGGAAGCTACTAGACTTTATATACCGATTAAGAAATATCGTTCAAGGTTTAGGCCTAAATGGTTATCAAATGAACTAATGAGACTCGTGACAGAGAAGAAAAATGCATGGGATGCATATAAATTATCAGGTGACGCAGAAGCCTGTGGCAGATATAAGCTAGTCTGTAATCAGGTTACAAAGGAGGTTCGGCAGGCGAAGGCGGATTACGAGAAATCTTTGGCAAAAGATGCTAAGAAAAACAGCAAGGATTTCTTTACTTATATAAACTCTAAAAGGAAGGGGATTAATATGATTGGTCCACTTGACATCGATAATTCGACTGTTGATGATCCTGCTCAGATAGCAAACAAACTGAATGAGTATTTTGCATCTACATTCACACGTGAGGAATTATTACAGTTTGAAAATGGAAGGTTATCAAATTGTAGCAGTGTGCTTAATGATTTTGTAATAACTGAGAGCAAAGTGGAGGAGAAATTGTTGAAGTTAAACATAAGAAAGGCACCTGGGGTGGATGGGATCTATCCAGTTATTTTAAAGGAGGCGGCAAAGCAACTAAGCAAACCCTTAACCATAATTATGAGAGCATCCTTGGACTCAGGGGAGGTTCCCACGGACTGGAGATGTGCAAATGTGTCCCCAATTCACAAAGGTGGATCGAAGGGTGACACGAGTAATTACAGACCAGTTAGTTTAACTTCTGTTCCTGGTAAAATAATGGAGTCACTGGTTAAAGATGCATTGCAGGATCATCTAGACAAGACTGCAGCAATAATTCAAACACAGCATGGGTTTGTTAAGGGAAAGTCTTGTCTGACAAATTTGATTGGTTATTATGATGTGGTCACAAAGGAACTGGATGCAAAAAATAATTTTGATATCATATACTTGGATTTCAGGAAAGCTTTTGACACTGTTGTGCATGGAAGACTACTGTACAAATTGGAGCAGAATGGTATTAAGGGTAAGTTGCTACAATGGATAAAAGGATGGTTCAGTGCTAGAAGACAGAGGGTGGTAATCAATGGGTGCTGCTCTTCGTGGACTAATGTTATTAGTGGAGTCCCACAGGGTTCGGTGTTGGGTCCACTGTTGTTTTGTGTATTTATCAATGATATTGATGAAGGTATATCAGGCTTAATATCGAAGTTTGCAGATGACACAAAGGTTGGCAGAGTTGTTAATGACAGTAATGGCAGTGTGCTACTGCAACAGGATCTAGATAATTTGGGCAGATGGGCTAAGAAGTGGCAACTGAAGTTCAACCTTGACAAATGCAAAGTACTGCATATGGGGAGAAGTAACCCCAGAGAAACTTACCAACTGTGTGGTACTACACTTAAGGTGGTAGAAAATGAAAAAGACCTGGGAGTAATTGTGCAGTCAGATATGAAGTTTGCTGATCAGTGCAGACAGGCTGCTAGGGCGGGTCATGGGGTTTTGTCAATGATATATAGGAATTTTGCTAGCAGGGAAAAGGAGGTGATTGTCCCTCTGTATAAGGCAATGGTCAGGCCACGCCTTGAGTACTGCGTACAGGTCTGGAGGCCTCATTTTAGGAAGGATGTAGATTTGCTTGAGCGTGTACAGAGAAGAGCAACACGATTGGTGAGGGGAATGAAGGGATTCTCTTACCAAGAGAGGCTTAAGTTCTGAAAATTGCAGTGGCTGGAGACTAGGCACCTGCGCGGTGATCTGATTGAGGTATATAAGGCCTTGACTGGGTTGGGCACGCTGAATTCTGATGCTGGATCCTTCCACTTGTTCAGATTACAAACCTAAGGGGGCATAAATTCAAATTAAGAAAAGACAGTTGTAGAATAGATGTGCGGAAATTTGTCTTTAGCCAGCGGGTGGTTAATTGCTGGAACAAACTTCCATCTGTCGCTGTGGAAGTTATTAGGCATTTGGAGGGAATGGTGCGATTTTTTTTTTTTTTTTGGCTGATGCTGCATAAGCTAATACACATGCTTTCTTGCATCACGTGCCACTACTACTACTACTACCTTGTGTATTGTGAGAAACAGTGGCTCCACGCACCTCTCTGCATATTATAGCAGTCGGTTATAGGTGGTAAGACCTTCCTGTTAGAGTAACTGTCATGGCCATTGGTATTCCAGTATGAAAAAGAACACCAGTTCTAAAATTTTGCACAAACTCAGATTGCAGTATGATTTATTGTTCCTGTCCATATAATAGAAGAATGCATTGCCTTTCCGGACAATGAAGTTTGGCACCCTTTAAGCAAACAAAGAAGTATAAGCCTATATTCTCCACCTCTGTCATATTTTCTTTTTTTTGGCATGACGTTACTACATCGATGACAAAGCCCTACATCTTGGGGTACGTCCAGATGGTGCTCATGTAGAAATGTAACCACAGTGTCTTCTGTCAAGATGACACTTCTGTGAAAATCTTTCAACTAGCATTACAGAGTGTAAAATTTTAGATTTCTATTCTCTAACTTCAGGAGGATACTAATTTTTGTCTTCATTAATCCTCCATTTATTCTCCACTATAGGGCAAATGTTGCATCAAAAATCATTCAGTACATAACTTTTCATTTTATCATTATACTGCACTACATAAAATTAGAGTAGCTAATATTTTGTCTTTATTAAAAAATCATTTAGCACATAATTTTGTGTTTTTATCACTTTCATATTTATTCACATATTTTTAGCATCCACTATAGCATTGATAGTGTGTGAGAATACACTATCAACACTATAGCATTGACAGTGTATTCTCACACAATAGTTTCAGGTAGACACAGCAGACCACATGCCATAGTAGCACCTGATATTGTTCATCAGACCAAAATGGATGTCAAAATGAATTGATGAGCTTGTTGCAGAGAAAAAATATGCCTACAATGATTATGCCTGGAATGTATAATAAGTAAAAATTAGCATATAATCAAGTTAATTAGAAGGTTAGGCAAGCTAAGGCAGATTTAGAAGTTTCTGGCTAAGAGTGCAAATAAAAGCAATAAAGAAATCATTTGCATACATTAAAACTAAATGGAAAGTATTGAATAACATTAGTGCACTGGATATGAATGCTGTAACTAGTGATGGTCCTGTACTGATTGCTGATAAATCAAATAAAGAAAAAAAGACAGAGTTAACTGATTTTTATAAAGACAGGCAGGTCGGAATGTGGAAGAGAAACTACTGCAGCTAAAAGTGAAAAAAAACATACACACATACACACGGGGCTGATGAAAAATATTTAATTACATTAAAAAATAATAATAAAAACGAGTAGTGAAATCTTTAGCCATAGTAATTATAATGTCCTTAGATTCCAAAGCTGCTGCAGATTGGGGCACCAAATTACATTGGAAAATAACGGAAGAGGGAAGGAAAAAAGAAACGGTAGAAGGAAGGAAAATAATTTATTAGACCTTTAATCTGGGGTACTGTGACCCACACACCTGTGATATGTCCCAAGTGATACAAATTGAATTCTGCACTATCTCTAGTTGAAGGAAGCAGGAAGAAAGGTTATGTTTATTTGGAGGACATTGTACCACAAACATCTGTTGTGGTTGACACATGTATGCCTTGAACAGAAATTAACTACTGAATAGTTAGTTATATATATTTGGATTAAGTTACTATTCGTCTTATTCTCTCGCTACTCAATCTATGATTATAAAAAAATATACATAATAAACATGTGCAATTGCAAGACTGCCTGGGCAAAGCAAATACGCATAAAATTAATAATATCTGGAACCTATTGACAGGAGCTATAAAGTTTCTTTTAGGAACAAAAAAAAAAAAAAAAAAACACAAATTACCTTAATCTAGGCATATTTATTTAAAAACGCAATAAAATAATTCCTAAACGTTCATTTGTTAATAAACGTGTCACACCCAACACACACACTCCTCCACCCCTAAAATTCTCATTATGGCTTCCGGGTATTTTTAATAATACTAGGGAGTAACTGGAATGCAAATCAGAAAATTTCCATCATATATAAGTTCTGTTTCTTCTAAACTACTAATAAATGCCTTAAAAAATTTGACTTACGCTTCTTATATGGCATTATAAAATGAATGATAAAGTGAGGATGAGTATGTTCAAAAAAAAAAAACTAAATAAAAACCACGGAAACTAACCGGCGAAAGATAACTCTTAAGCAGAGAAATTTGATACAATGCCACCTAGTGCTACCATTCAAGAGCAATTCTGGATCCTTTCCCTTTTTAAAAATAAATGCAATTTTTATCCGCACGGGATTTTAAGAGTCATCCACTTTCCAGAAGTCAAATTTTGGAAAAAGATATTTTAATAAACATGTAAACGATATTAAGCAAAATATCTTGAAACACAAATTCAAAAGTGGGGAGCACAATGTGTACAGGTAAGACAGGATAGGAAGCGAGGTCAGCCTTTAGTTAGGACAAGTAAAATCTAAGGAAGTGCATACATTTGACATAGATGGTCAGTGCAATTTTGAGTCAGTTTGGTGTGACATAAGCACTGAGAAAACAAACATGTAGGTGCCAGTGTCTGTGTGTGTTATAGGTAGTAGTAGTGGCATGTGATGCAACAAAGCAAGTGTACTAGCTTATGCAGCATCAGCCAAAAAAAAAAAAAAAAAAAATCACACCATTCCCTCCAAATGCCTGTCCAGTTCCTCCTTAAATTTATTCAACCTATCAACTTCCACAACGACAGATGGAAGTTTGTTCCAGCAATTAACCACCCGCTGGCTAAAGGCAAATTTCCGCACATCTATTCTACATCCGTCTTTTCTTAATTTGAATTTATGTCCCCTTAGGTTTGTAATCTGAACAAGTGGAAGGATCCAGCATCAGAATTCAGCATGCTCAACCCATTCAAAGCCTTATACACCTCAATCAGATAACCGCGCAGGTGCCTAGTCTCCAGCCACTGCGATTTGCAGAACTTAAGCCTCTCTTGATAAGAGGATCCCTTCATTCCCCTCACCAATCTTGCCCTTCTCTGTACACGCTCAAAGAAATCTACATCATTCCTAAAATGAGGCCTCCAGACCTGTACGCAGTACTCAAGGCGTGGCCTCACCATTGCCTTTTATCTCCTAGCAAAATTCTTATATATCATTGACAAAACCCCATTACCTGCCCTGGCAGCCTGTCTGCATTTAATTACTCCAGTGAGTCTAACGAACAACTGTACAGGGAAATATAGTGGACCAGTAAATCAGATTGCCTTAATAATGGGGGATTTTAACATCCATGATATTGACTGCAATTTCTGGATTGGTCACTCGTACGCTAGCAAGACTTTTGCGGATTTACTGGATAATTTTTCTCTACAGCAACACGGGAGAAGCAACCAGAGAGAGTAATACTCTTGACCTGCTTATCAGCAATGATTATTCGTGCATTAAGAATTTGCAGAAAAAGGAACCACTAGGTGATAGTGATCACAGTGTGCTGATTTGGGATTTACTTAAAGACGTAATTACCATCATACGTAAAGAGAATGGTTTTTGCTTTCTTACAGGTGACGACAGTGACCTCAGACAGTTTTTAAATTGTGTACAGTGGGACCAACTGATGATGTTACCAACAGCAAATTCTAAATTAACCTTGGAAGCTACTAGGCTTTTCAGGCTAAATAAGAAACGCTGTTCAAGGATTAGGCCTAAATAGAGGTCAGATGAAATAATGAGACTAATGGCAGTGAAGAAAAATGCATGTGTTGCATATAAACTATCAGACAACACAGAAGCCTATGATACATATAACCTAGTCTGTAAACAAGTCTCAAAGGAGTTTAGGAAGGCGAAGGCAGATTATCAGAAATCTTTGGCAAAGGATGCTAAGAAATACAGCAAAATCTTCTTTAATTATTACATAAATTGTAGAAGGAAGTGAATGAATCAGATTGGCCCACTTGATATCGACGGTTCGACTGTTGATAATCCTGCTCAGAAAGGTGACAATCTGAAGAAGTATTTTGCATCTACATTCACACATTGCAGTATTGAGGACTTATTAAGGGAGGAGAATGCCAGAAGTTTATCAAACTGTAACAGGGTGCTTAATGATTTTCTAATAACACAGAGCGAAGTGCAAGAGAAATCATTGAAGTTAAACATAAAAAAGGCACCCGGGATGGATAGGATCTCTCCAGTTATATTAAATGAGGCGGCAAAGGTAATAAGCAAACACTTGGTCATAATTATAAGAGCATCCTTGGACTGAAAGGAAGTCACCGCGGCCTGGAGATTTGCAAATGTATGGCCAGTTCACAAATGTGAATCTAATGGTGACAGGAGTAATTATAGACCAATTAGTTTAACTTCTGTTCCGCGGAAAACAACAGAGTCACTGGTTAAGGTTGCAATTCAAGATAATTTAGAAGAGACTGAAGTAATAATTCAGAAACAGCATAGGTTTGTTAAAGGGAGTTCTTGTCTGTCCAATTTGATTGGATAATGTGATGTAGTCACAAAGGAACTGGATGCAAAAAATAAATTAGATATCCTGTACTTGGATTTCAAGAAAGCTTTTGACAATGTTGCGCATGGAAGACAACTGTACAAATTGGAGCAGTACGGTATTAAGGGAAAGTGGCAACAATGGATAAAAGAGTGGTTGAGTGGCAGAAGACACAGAGTGGTAATCAATGGAAGCTGATCTTTGTGGACTAATGTTATTAGTGGAGTCCCCCAGGTTTCAGTGTTCGGCCCACTGTTATTTTGTGTATTTATTAATGATATTGATGAAGGTATATCAGTCTTATGTCGAAGTTTGCAGATGATGCAAAGCTTGGCATGGTTGGTAATGACAGTAATGGGAGTGTGGTATTGCAACAGGATCTAGAAAAGTTGGGCAGATGAGCTGAGAGGCGACAACTGAAGTTTAACATTAACAAATGCAAAGTACTGCATATATGGGTAGAAGTAACCCCGGAGTAACGTACTACAATTAGGGTGGTAGAAAATGAAAGACCTGGGAGTAATTATGCACTCAGATATGTAGTTTTCAGAGAATACCCCATTGAGAATACCCCATGACTTGTTCTGGCAGGTTGCCAGAACAAGTCATGGGGTATTCTCAATGATATACAGGAATTTTGCTAGTAGGGAAAAGGAGGTGATTATCCCTTTAAATAAAGCAATGATCAGGCCATGCCTTGAGTACTGCGTACAGGTCTGGAGGCCTAATTTTAGGAAGGATTTGAAGCTGCTAGCACGAGAACAGAGAAGGGCAAAAAAATTAGTGAATAGAACAAATGGTTGCTCTAGGAAGAAAGACTTAAGTTTTGCAAATTACAGCGTTGGAGACTAGGCACCTTCGAGGTAATCTGATTGAGGTGTGTAAGGCCTTGAATGGGTTGAACAGGTTCAATTCTGATGGGGATTCTTCCTCTTACCCAGATTACAAACCCTAGGGGGCATAACTTCAAAATGAGGAAAGACAGTTATAGAATAAATGTACGGAAATTTGCCCTTAGCCATCGGTTGTTGATCGCTGGAACAAACTTACATATGTCGTTGTTGAAGTTGACAGCTTAGATAAGTTCATGGAGGAACTGGACAAAGGTTTAGAGGGAATGAATGTGTCAAATGGTTTTTCATTTATTTTATTATTTTTTTTTATTTTTGGCTGAAGCTTGCTTTCTTGCATCATATTCCTCTACTAATGCTAAACAAAATTTTTGGGTAAAACAAAAATTAGTCAGCTTTCAGTTAACTTACTGTAAAACGTCACATTAGTCATTTCATGTTTGTTATTGTTTGTTATTTGGTTTTTAGGGGCATTAACAACTAAGGCCATATTGCTCCGGGGATATGCAGTGGTCATTCCCTGACCTATCCGCATCCTCCGTATTTGGTGGTCACCGGCCCGAACCCCGGTCTAATCAAGAAGCGGGTGCTACACACTGCTGCTCCTGTCCACATGGCTACGAAGGCACCTACTCATTTCATATGACTAAAATTACCATAATAGCATTTAATCATCTTATATGAAATACACCTGGGGTAATTGCTCAGTAAGATATCAATTTCTCTCAACAAGGCAGACAAGCTACAAGGATAGCTCATGGTGTATTGTCTATGACATACAGTAACTTTGCTAGCAGAACAAGGAAGTGATTGTCCGGTTGAATATAAAGCAATGGTCAGACCAAATCTTGACTACTGGTTCACATACGGGTCTATAGAACTCATTGGAAGAAGGATGTAGTTCTGCTTAATATGTGCAAAAAATGGAACAAGATTGGTGGGAAGAATGAAATGGTGGTACTAACAAGACAAGCTTCAGTTTGGCAAGTTGCAGCGTCTCGAAAGTTTGAAACTAGGCAGCGGCAAGGTTATCTGATCGAGGAATTTTAAAGCTCTGAATGAATCGAGCAAACTGAATGCTGGTGGCATATTTCACTTGCTCAGACTATAAGCATGAGGGGGAATAAATCCAAAATGGGGTTGGGGAGAGAGGGCTGTTTAAATAAATTCAAGGAAGAATTAAACAAATTATTGTAGAGTGGCCAAGTGAAGTGGGAGGTTCTTTTTTCGCTGATGTATTATTAGCCAGCTTCTTGCATCATATGCTCCAAATAATAATAATAATTATTATTATTATTAGCCATATAGTGCAAGAAAGCCTGAGGCTTATGCTGCACCATCTAAAAAATATTTCCAAGTTACCCAGAGAGAGAGAGAAGTAGAAGGGAATCACCAAGAAAGAGAAGAATGATGATATCCAGCTCAGGACCCTAGGTGTGTCAAGCACATATTCACCAGATGTGAGCCTCTGGGGTTAATAACAATAATAAATAATAATTTATAATAATTCGAAATTGTAGATCTCTTAAAGTATCATTTATAACTGACACAATATAATAGGGTAGCTTAATTTAATTTATTATGATATTCACCTTTTTTATAATCTGCATTGATGTTGGAATAAATTGGATGATAATTTTAAATTTAAGTTAGCATGAATAAGTTAGGATTTAAAAACAGAATTAAAATGTGCGCAAGGAAGTAGAAGTGCACGTCTTCGTCCTTGGTTGTCAATCTTAAAATTTGAAACGATTTTAGTTATACGGTTGGAAACAGAAGTCCAATAGCCATAACAAGTGGCTTTCGTTTTACACGTCTTCAGTTGGCAATGGTAGAATGAGAGTAAACGCATGTATTTAAGAAGACTAGGTTCCCGTGATGCTCCTGGATACACGTGGGAATCTCAGGTGCATGAGATTCTAGCATCGGTCTGGAATCTCATGCACCTGAGATTCCCACGTGTATCCAGGAGCATCACGGGAACCTAGTCTTCTTAAATACATGCGTTTACTCTCATTCTACCATTGCCAACTGAAGACGTGTAAAACGAAAGCCACTTGTTATGGCAATTGGACTTCTGTTTCTAACCGTATAACTAAAATCGTTTCAAATTTTAACATTGACAACCAAGGACGAAGACGTGCACTTCTACTTCCTTGCGCACATTTTAATTCTGTTTTTAAATCCTAACTTATTCATGCTAACTTAAATTTAAAATTATCATCCAATTTATTCCAACATCAATGCAGATTATAAAATAGGTGAGTATCATAATAAATTAAATTAAGCTACGCTATTATATTGTGTAATTTATAATAATAATAATAAAAGGGGCGCGATGGCCCAGTGGGTAAGACAATCGACTACCAGCCTGATGGACCCAGGTACCGCCTAGGGGGAAGCGAACGCGGCTCCATCACGTTGGTAGACCGGTATAATAATAGTAATAAATTAGAATATTAATAATTAATAGTAATAAAAATTAATCAATATGTAAACCGTGAAAGTTTCTCCAAGGCATCCGCCTACTCCAAGGTCGGAGTGGCGGCTAAGCCAGATTGTGGCGCTATCTGCCATCACTCCCAAGAACTACCACTCAACTAAGCCGAAACTAAACAAGTCCACTTCCAATGATGGATGATGTCACAGAGAAATCTTAATCATACTGCATCCAGTGTGCGCAAGATAAAGTCACTCGCCTTTGGCACAGGGGTCGGTTCGAAAAATCCGAGACGGTCTCAAGAGGAACACAGTGGAGCGAGTGGCTCTCCTCCCCCTATGGCTACCACAAGAGAAGGGCAAGATCATCCAGCCCCACCAAGTGGAAGTGCTTCCTGCGCAAGTGACCGCCCAGGAAAGGAGAAAACACCAATGCACGAAGTGGAGTGGAACATCGAAATGAATACGTACATCATGCATGCATACTCGAAATAACGAAGTTGGAGACCGATATGAAAACGTACAGGGCGAGACTACATACCAAGTGAGGGAACGATTCCCGAATATTCAGGTCACCGAACAGCGAATAGCATACCAGAGAAGGGCTGTCGTCACAAGATAGAGGCAAACAGCAGAATCCAGCTGGAAAGAAAGGCAAATCATGCCCTTGAAATTCTACAAGAGTGGACCAATATCCACTTCCTTAGGATCTCTGCAACCAAAACGGACTCCATTCTCCTCAAGGGTGCCCTAGATTACAGGAGACACCCACTGATTAAGATTGCTGGTATCACACTACGACTGTCCAAGGAACTTAGATACCTGGGAATAATACTGGACCCCACTCTCTCCTTCCAGGCACACCTGAAATACATCCGTAAGAAGATACGGGGCTATACAGCCCTTGTTACCAGAGTAGCAAAAAGGGACTGGGGATTGAAAAAGAAGACCCTCAATCTGTTTTACAAAGCCGCCTTCCTGCCGATAGCTACCTATGCTTCCGGAGCATGGTACCCCAAAATCACCATGGCTGTAAATCGCAGAATCCTCGACTCTATCCATAGAGCCATGCTGCTTGCTATAACCCGGGCCTGCAGAACAGTTAGCACCCACGCGCTACAGGTGCTGGCGGGAACCCTACCTTTAGACCTCGAAGTAGCTAAATGTGGAGTATTATACGAACTCTCCAAGGGAAGAGCCTGCACCTTCGTCGGCTTCGACGCAGATCCTAACACACACCGTTCGACTGAGAAAAAGAGACTTACAAATCATCTCATGCAAACCTGGCAAACCAGATGCGAGAATTTCCCAAAGGGAGAAGTCACCAAACGATTCTTCCCCAACGTTGGCAAACTCTATCCAATGGCCCAAGCATGGTTCACGCCGGGACTCCACACGACCTTCCTGCTAACAGGCCATGGTGCCTTTAAGGCTAAACTTACAGCCCTGGGCATTACAGATGACCCTACTTGCTGCTGTGGAGAGCTGGCACCACCTTATGCATGAATGCCAGCTTTATGATGACCTCCGCTGCCAGCTCATCAGCCGGATCACCTTTTTACCCAGAGAGAGAGAACAATACCTCCTGGACGGGAGGCAGGAATATATTGCCTTCTCAAAGTTCGCTGAAGCCTTGTACAGAAGAAGACGGGACCTGAATGCACACTAGCCACATAATGGCTGGAAGCCAAAATGTGCATAACACCAAAGATGACCTACCAAGCAACCATGAAGATAAACAAAAAATCTGAATGAAGGATGAATAGCAGCTGTTCTGGCACACTAGCCTGGCTCTCCTTTAATACCCCTTCCTCTCAGGAGGACGAGATGATAAGTCGCCTCGTTCCCCTGCTACCCCACCTTTCCTTCTGGTGAGGCATAGGCATGCCTCACTGACGACCTGGGAGAATCTCTTCTGTGTCCCCCATACTTCTGCCTTTCCCCCCAACCTTGTTCCTTCCCTCTCCCACTCTATCTATACACAACGCGAGCACCCTACACACTAAATTTAATCTAGCCCAAAAATAATCTTCGCCCAGTCTCGGCCTAATTATCCTACGCACTGCCCTACTCCTGCCTTATGAATGCATGCACACGTGCTGTATGCAAACATCCAAAGTAATTACGATTGCGTGGATGCGTATATATTATATACCACTGTTATGTATATGTGCATATATGTGTATGTGCCTGTATGCGTACGTGAACATAAGTTTTTTTTTTTTTAGTAAATTTTAGTCTACTGGTGTTTCCTGGTCTGCCTCCACGGGGCGAAGGTGGGGCAACGCTGGGCTCCAGCAGGGGTCCAGCGGCTAAATGACCAGATGAACAACGGTACACGACATTACACAGGTACAATACCCACACACTTTTAAACCTCTGGCATTCCGGAAACTGGTACACACACAAGAAAGCAACGCGGAGATGGGGGAAACCCCTGGTGCCACATGACAACAATATACCTTACACCTTACACAAGAACCTGATAGCTCCTGCAATCTTGGAAAAAATTAAGCAGGACGTGAGCGATCCAATACAAAGGATAAACAATACGGAACCAGAGGAGGAAGAACATGCCACCACCGAACTAAAGGATGAAGAGCATGAAGAAATACAATCCACAACATCTGAAGTGGAAATAGGCGAGCTCATGATTTCCAGAATAGAGGGCGAGTGGAAGAAGGCCAAAACAGAATGCGAAGGAATGGACTCCACAAAGACTCACGTGATAGCGAAGCAGAAGACGAATAGAACGTTGTGGGCAGACGAACTGATATAATACCGCATTACCTCGACAGCAATGGGGAACACTGGAGGCCATCCACAGTCGTGTATTGTGCTGCGGTAGCAATCACGGATTTAGAGAAGAGAAGCGAGAGACCAGCAGCAGAAGAACCGAAAACAGAAAGAACCACCAGCTTGGGAAAGATGACTTCAGCAGAAGATAGGCCAATTGACCCAGTACCAACGGGGCAATAGGAGTAAGAAATTAATTCGAAAAGTGAAGAGCAAACATGAGACAAAAATATAAAGAGAATAGGAGAATACTTGGACACATTGATGCAGAACCTCCTTGCACTCAGCAAGAGTCTACATCCATACAAAGAGAGCACCCAGAGGAAAATAAAAAAACCAAATCTTCGATGAGGACCGAAGTGGTTTCAACAGAAACCTCGGAGAAGACAGGAAAGAAGGGAACGGACCACCAGAGCAGAAGACGATTGAGGAGCTCTGGGGAAACATATGAAGCAGGTAAGTAAGCCATAACAGCAGAGCCACCTGGATAGAATTAGAACGCAAGAAAACCAAGGAAGTACAAGAAATGAGAGGATGGGAGATTCCGAGAGAAGAAGTAAAACAGACGATCAAGAACTCTCACAACTGGCGAACTCCAGGAACAGATAACGTCCACAACTACTGGTACAAGAAGCTAATTTGCCCACGCAAGCAACTCATCCAAATGATAAGGTAAAAAAAGTAAAAGTAAAGTGCAGCCATTATCAACCCACTGCAGGATGGAAGCCTCCTCAATAATTCATGTTGAGGGAAATGGACCATAATCTGCCACGCTGGTCCAGTGCGGGTTGGCAGATCGACCGTATTCAGCAGTCAGGGGCTTGCACCCCGGTCTACTCGAGGAGCGTGTGCTACTGCACTCCCGCTCCTGTCCACTCGGCTACGGTGGCCGTAGGTACCCAGTGATAAGGTACTCAGAGACAATTCCGAAGTTTCTCACTCAAGGAATCACATAACTCAAACCTAAAGACGACGATACAAGAGACCTGGCGAAATATAGGCCAATTGCCTCCCAACAATGTACAAGATGCTGATCAGCTGCATAACCAGGAAGACATCAGACCACTTGGAGAGTCAGAACATAATGACCAGCAAAAAGGATGCAAGTGGCTGAGCAAAGGATGCAAGGAGAAATTAATCATAGATGCCGCAGTTATGCAGAAATCCTACAAGAAGCGCCGCAATATGTACACAGCCTACATCGATTACCTTAAGGCCTTCGACGCCGCCTCATAGTTGGTTAATAGAGGCGCTTAACATCTAAAAAGTCAATCCGATAGTCACAAACTTCCAAAGAGAAACGATGGCGAAATGGAGAATCCCCATTAAGGTCGAAAACTTCAGAACTACGCCAATCCCCATCAGGAGAGGAATCTTTCAGGGAGATGCCCTGAGCCATT
Source organism: Mastigoproctus giganteus (assembly GCF_048544385.1). Lineage (NCBI taxonomy): Eukaryota > Metazoa > Arthropoda > Arachnida > Uropygi > Thelyphonidae > Mastigoproctus > Mastigoproctus giganteus. The sequence continues at coordinate 191,032,857 of NC_143578.1, forward strand.
GTGGTTCTGTCTAGAACTTAACCCGCTATCCACCAGGCTCAACAGTAGCAAGTACGGATATAACCTAAAAGAAGGAAGGAAGGACTTGTACACCCTCACCCACCTGTACATGGATGAAATCGAGCTCTACGCGGGAATTGAGAAGAACCTTTAGCAACTACTCCAGATCACCGAAGAATTCAGGAATGATATAAGGATGGAATTTGGTCTAAACAAATGCAAGACCCACGGATTGCAGCAGGGAAAATTAGTCAACCGAAACTAAGAGCTGCAGACTGGTAAAGAGATCTAAGCCACGGCGGAGGGAGGCCTACAAATGCTTGGAGATGATGCAGACAGAGCAGTTACGGCCCAAAGAAAGCCTCTGCTGTAACTTTAAGGTCTTGTTAGACCGAGAGTTTCAGGATCTCTCAGTAATCAAGCGGAATCTATTAACTGATAAATAGCTAATACTGTGTCTTAGGATATTTTAATTTATTAAAAAGGACGCTTCTTTAAAACTCTCCGGTCTACCCAAAATAAACCATTCAATTGTTACAATCGTATCTCGTGAATCTGTAGGATAAAATTATATTCATTTGGAACAATAAGGGAGTAGAAACCTCTTTTCCAAGGGGAGAGAGTGTATGGAATGTATCACCAGTTTTTGCGTGACCCCCCGCCCTAGTCCCCTGTCGTGGGCCTCTCACCAACAGAACGCGAAGAGAGGAGATCAACTCAGTTCCCACGCCCACAATGGTACTAAAAACGGCTTTTATTGCTATGGCGTAGGCGGGATGTTCAGTTGTTTCTCGCAGGACGATTACCAAACATGGTACTGTGCCTGCGAAATGGACATTCTTGGATGATTCTATCACCGTGACGTAGAACGTGATAATGTTAATATATAAGGGGTTCTAGGAGACGCCAGAAGGCAGAGGAGAAAAGAGGAGAAATCATGACAAAGGAAACATGGTTCAGAAGACAACACCCTAGTTCAGTGATGGCAAACCTTTTTGAAGAGTGGGTCAATTATTTTTATTTCTTTTTTAAATACTAGCCCGTGAGTCATAAGTTAGTGGCCTCAATTACATTGTTTGACATTGTTGTATGTCAAAATCCCAGAATATTGGCACTCAATTTCCTCTAATAATTGTGCAAATTCTCGTTTACCTCTTGCGTTTATAAAGTTAATAACTTTAATTACAACTGGCATTACATTAGAAAATGTTTTTAAACCTTGCTTCGCACATAGAACTTGCTGGTGTATTATACAATGAAATTCTATCAGAGAATGTCTAATATTTTGCTTAAGCTGCTGAATAAAACCAATATTTTTTCTCACCATATTGGGAACACCGTCTGTTGTTACAGAAACAATTATTTGTAGGTCAATTTCCATTTTTTTAAATGCATTATCAAATTCTTTAAAAATATCAAGACCGGTACACCTTCTTTTCAATGTTATCAGTTTTATTAATTTCATTCTTTCTTTCATTATATTGCCTACATTATATCGAGCAAAAACTGCTAGTTGTGCATAACCATTTACATCAGTACTCTCATTTAAAGCAATCGAATACATTTCTACAGACTTTAAGTCGTTATGTATTTGAGAAGAAATATTTCTTTCTAATTCTATTACTCGATCTTTAATAGTATTGCGACTTATTGGTAACTCATTTATACGCTTTATAATCGAGTCTTTTTCTTTAAAATCTGAAAACAGAGTAGCACTACATTCTAAAAATGCTTGTTTTACAAACTCTCCTTCTGAAAGAGGTTTCCCATGGCGAGCAATGCAATGGGCTACTTGAAAACTAGCAGCTGTAATGTTATTTTTCGGAGTCAAAAAAGTTTTTAAAACACTTGTTTGTGAATAATTCTGTTTTTTATTTTGTAAAAAATATTCTCTCCTTTCTTCGTCTGTTGAGAAGCCGAGATTTGGATGCAACTTTTTAAAATGTCTTTTTACGTTGAATGTACGAGAGGTGACTTTTTCGTTACAAGTAACACAGAGTTGTTTTATTCTTTTCAATCACACCATATTTATCAAACCATTCTGTTTGATATGGTCTGGAGCTTGTAGTTTTCATTTTTTTAACCACTGACATAGTTCAGGGCTACGCCTGCAAAAAAAAAAAAAAATATACAATATATATATTTTTATAACCTACATACATATTATATATGTAGGATGCAATAATTTTAGATGAACTTTGCGTTTATAACGCAAAGTTCATCTAAAATTCAGCAAGCCTTAATATACTTACATCGGTTATGTAGATGAGAAAATTTGACAATAGAAAAATTAAGTTATAATCAATTTATTATTAACACTTCTAGACGCGTATGTCAAGTCTGCCTCTTAGTCCAATACTGCGAGAATGCGAGCTGGTAACTTTGTACTAGTCCGATACGCATCCGTTCTTCAATGCAACGACAAAACGCGCAAGTTTATGTCATGAGTCACACACACGCGTAGTTTAATACAATAGAACACTGTTTGCCGACGCGCGACGTCCACATTCCACTTGGATTTTTGTTTTTTATTTATACATTTTATTTATTTATTTTTTTTTATAAATCTGACATTACATATTTATATTTTATAATTGTTTAATATTTTCGATTATCTTTTCTCTTTGTTATAATTAAAAAAAGTAGGCCAATATTACAATAAACGCGTGCGCGTGGGTTACTTACAAAGCCTTCGTGGGTCAGTATCTGACCCACGTGTCATAGGTTCGCCACCACGGCCCTAGTTCCAACTAGAGGGAAGGAGGTCTCATAATCTGTCTTGAAGCAAGAGATCTAACCGGTAAGCCATTATCTCATTCGTGTGAAAGTAAACCTCGAGAACATAACACCAACAGATACCATTTTCAATGTTTCCTTCCTAAATATTTAATCTTTGTTAATTTAACAATGAATGAATTTCTCCCATGATAGTTGGTACATAGAATCTTACAGCAAGGTGCTGTGGGATTAAAAAACGGGGAGGGAGCGAGCCTCTTCACATTAGAACGGATGCAAGATGGTCTAAAATGACGAGCACATCAAAAGCACTTTGCCTAAGGTTCTTCCGTCCACAACCTTTCTGTTCTATGTTGAAATGTTTTGTGAATGTTATAGCTTGTTAAACCAGGGCCAAACGATAAGTCTATTGAAGGAAAAGTTCCAGTGATACCTGAATCCAGTATGTTGTAAAGATGTTTTTGCCAATACAATATTATTGTTATGAACAGAAACCTAGAAGGAATATATATATATATATATATATATATATATAATTTTACTTTTACGCAAACCACTAAATGGGGTGCAACTCTGTACGCATGTTTTCTTTGTTGTAATAAATGTTGTTACGTGTTACATAATGTCCCATTCTCTCTCTGCCAGTGTTCAAATACACCAGCGTAAGTAAATACATACCAGGAGGAGTTACTGCGGTGGTCGAGTCGATGCACTGCAATCGTTCGATCCTTTAACACAACGCGAATCCGATGCCGCAGCGAATGGGTGCTAGAACAGCATTTAATTTGCCGAGAGCACGGATTTTGTCCTAGCCCGACGGCCATTTCAGTTAGAACAATTATCATAGGTAAAGTAATACGGCCATAAGTCGAGGGGAATAAGCAAGAGAGAGAGAGCCCCTGACAGAAAAATACCATCTGAGACTCAGAAGCCTGCTGAAAGCAAAGCTGAACGGAGGGAACACAGTTAAAGCAATAAACACCCATGCAGTCCCAGTGCTAACATACTCCTTTTGGGATCATAGTTTGGATTAACACCGAGCTGGAGGATGTCATCAGAAAGACAAAAATAATGTTGACCAAGAACTGCCGACACAATCCAAAATCTGCCGTGGAGAGACTGACAATTCCCGGGAAGAAGGAGGAAGGGTCTGATAGAGCTCATTGAGCAACAGAAGACAGTGATAGTTAACCTGAAGGATTATTTCCAGAAACGCACAACAGCATTCCACCAGGCAATAAGGAAGGTAGACATGCGGCATACCCAACTCAACCTAAGCGAGGAGTTCCCCACAACAAGGATGTACAAACCAAGCTAGAAAGATGGGCAGAGAACAGAGGTGGATTTAACAGTGGGCGCATGCCCTGGGCCCCCGACTTTTGAAGGGCCCACGCAAAACCCCAACTTTATATGCAAAACCCCAACAAATTAGTTGAACTAATTTGTTCAACTATTAGTTCAAAACTTTGTAATTATTATTATGCTGTTATTAATTGTATTATACATATATTATAATCAAATTTTATTGAAAATAAAACATTAATAGTACATAATATTTTTTATTTATTTAAAAAAATGGTTAACATGTATTTTTATTTTCCCTGTCTCTCTCTTTTTTTAAGGGGGCCCAATATTTTCTTCTGCGCCCGGGGCCTCAACTGATCTTAATCCGCTACTGGCAGAGAAGACAATCCACGGCAGACATTACAATGATCTCCAGCAAGATCACATACATAAAATTGCTTCCAATGCATGGTTCGCGAGCGGGACGCTCTTGCCAATGACTGAAGGATTCATGGTCGCCATCCAAGACCTGGTAATCAACACCAGGAACTATAGAAAATACATCGCCAAGGAGCCCTAAGGGTTCGATGACACATGTCGACGATGCCACCTGGCCTCAGAAAAGATCCAACCGCGGGGATGCAGATTGATCACCGAGACTGAGTACACTCATAGACACGACCAGGTAGCCAGGATAATACATCAGAAGCTAACAAGGAAATGCCAGTTGATCGAAGTAAGTGTACCGTACAAGTGCGAATCTCAGGCAGTACTAGAGACCCCAACCCACAAGCTGCACTGGGACAGCGCCATAATAACGGATAACACAATCCCCCACAACAGAGGACATAACCCTTGTGGACAAGAAGGAAAAATCTGATTGACATAGCGGTACCCAACACTGGCAACCTGTAGAAAACCTATGGGTAAGAAATCAGGAACTACACGAACCTAAGACAGGAGATCAAAGAGATGTCGCATATGCAACAAGTAACGATCATCCCGATAATCGTGTCAACCCCAGGTATGGTGCCAAAGAACCTACATAACAGCCTAGCAACAATAGGTCTTCCAGCGAACGCGTACAAGGAACTCCAGAAAGTCGCAATCCTGAACACTTGTAGGATAATCAGAGTTCCTCGACCAACAGTAACACCAGACATAACAACCACCACCCTGTGCACTTGGTAACAATACCCTCGGTAGCAATAATAATAATAAAAAACAATAATAATGAATGTCGTATTTCTGAACAAATTTCCGTAAGATAGTTAGAGCCTTCCTCGACTAAGAGAAATAATAACCATATTAATAGTTATAAATACCACCCCATGCATTTGGTACCAGTACCCTTTATGGGGCGGTAGAATTCCCATAAAGGAGAAAAACTCTTAATAATAATAAAGGGGGTATACTTACCCAGTGGTTACGACGCGGGAATATAGTGACCTAGTGTTTTTTTACAAACGGCACCGGTGCTTTCGCACAACTCCGCATTTCGATCTCTTGTGAAGTAAGACAGTACTGTCAAGGCCAGATATCATATGTTAGTGTATGTTCATGTTTGCTTAGTGTGGGTTATGTTGTTCGTCTAGCCGCTTAGCCTAGAGACCTTGGAGCACGACAAACCGCTAGTTATTATCATTGGCGCTGGGAGCCGGAGCAGGTAAGTAGGAAGAGAACTGGCTGGCCAACCCCGGGGTTACCCTGAGCTTCCCAGGGAGGGCCAAAAAAAAAATTTTTTTTTTTTTTTGAAATTAAATAGGAGAAGAGGTGACAGACTGAGAAGAAGAAAAAAAGTAAGCAGAAGAAAGAGTGTGAGGTGGGCACTCCCCAAAGGGGGAAGCCCGGTCCATAGTGTTTGGGGGCCAGTTTCCGACGGTTTCCCACAACTGCGCCGTTAATACTCTTGTGAGGATAACAGTACTCTGTAAATGCCAAAAGTATGTGGAGTGTGGATTTAAGTCGGGTTCTGTTGTTGTTCTGGCTCTTGGCTGCAGGACCCCACTTTATCCGTACATTCCACTAGGAGAGAAGCCAGGCTGTACAATACAAATTTTTTCTCTGACTGGTTGCTGCCAGGGTCGCCTAAGCTTCCCGGACAGAGACCCAGTTAAAAAGGGGGAAGGGGTGAAGAAAAAAACTCCTCCATCAGAACACGTTTCACAACAAGTTAGAGCTAGCGGTGACTTGCGCGCGCTGATTAAAAAAAAAAAATTTTTTTTTTTTAAATTTTTTTATTCCAAAATGAGCATTTGCTACCTTTATACAACAGTTGTGGTAAGCGCTACTATCAAGGCTGAAATGTTCTCAGAAGCCCTCAATTTTCTTCAGTTTATCGTTTTAAATGGAAAACAAAACGAAAAGTTAACGTGTCAAAACTGATATTTAGTTGAACCACCTCTGGCCCTGATGACAACAGCACACAGTCGAGGTATTGATAAGATCAATTTCTGAAGATAATCAACTGATAGTTCATGGTTCCAAACACCAATTATTATTATTATTATTGTTGTTACTCTTAAATTATTTTTCTGTGATTGGGAGTTCCAAATCGTGACGGGTATTGCTACCAAATACACTGGGGTGGGTGTTCTTATGCCTGGTGTTACTGTTGGTCGAGGAACTCTCTCATTTTCTACAGGTGTTCAGGATTGCGACTTTCTCGAGTTGCTCGTAGGTGGGAGACCTGTTGCTGCTAGGGTGTTATTTAGACTGTTTGGCACCATACCTGTGGTTGACACGATGATGGAGATGGTCGTTATTAATCTCTTTGATCTCCTGTCTAAGATTCGTGTAGTTCCTGATTTTTGCTCATGAGTTTTCTACAGGTTGCCAGTGTTGGATACCACTATGTCAATCAGATAGGTAGCCTTTTCCTTCTTGTCCACAAGGGTTATGTGCGGGATTGTCCTATCAGTTATGGCGCGGTCCCAATACAGCTTTTAGGTTGGGGTCTCCATTACTGCCTGTGGATTTTACTTTTATTACGGTACATTTTATTTGATCAACTGGTATTTCCTTGCTAGCTTCTGGTGTATTCTCCTGGCTACGAGTATACTCAGTCTGGGTGATCACCTCGTTGATGTGTTCGATCGTTTCTGAGACCAGATAGCATCGTCGACATGTATCATGGAACAGTCTCGGCAGTATTACCACCGTCCTATCTACACCTGGTTCGAATCCCGTAGATGACGCGAGGAATTTTAATGGGTATTTTCATGCTATGGCCGAGTTAATCGGTCTCAGGCGTATATAGCAAGATGTTTCCTCCAGAAGTTGGGGTTTTTTTGTCCAGAAAAACAGACAATCGATCATAGAACTAACGCAATTAACAGACATAAGGCACACAGCACGGCATATGAATTTAATTATTCGAATGGCCTGATATATGTTTTTTTTTTTTTGTGCCATCGAACACTGTCTGGGATCCTTGGTGATGTTCTTGGTGTTGATTACCTGTGCTAGGATGGCGACCATGAATTCTTCAGTCTCGGGGGAAGAGCGTCCAGTTTTTATATTATAAAACAATATTTCTGCCAAGAGTCTCATCTGCTGCAGCCATTTGGTATCAGAGTCATAGCGGTTAAAATGAAAATTATTTATCTTCAAAGATCCATGTTATCTGTTTTAAATTCCCCTAGAACTGTATCAAACAACGCATTACAAGTCTTAGCAGGAACCATTCCCCTGGATCTGTATATCGTATTCAAGGGGATGACAGGTCGGCTTAAAGGTTTGGCTTCGGAAAACTAATGGGAATGACATCTGAACCACTGAACGAGGTCAAACAAGAAAAGAAAAGATTGTGGGAATATCTGACATCTGTGTGGCAGGATCGGTGGAATGCCAGCGAACATGGAATAGTTACGAGGCAATTTATAACCAAAGTGGACTTTGCTGCCGCCAAGGAAATAAATCCTTGGTTTACTCCTTCGATGAATACAACGTACTTATAAGGGACATGGCTCCCTCAGAGTCAAGTTACATGAACGTGAACTTGAGCCAGACCCTTACTGCACTTGTGGGGGTGGAAACTTGGTCTTATATTTTTTTTGACTGCCCACAGTAGCTTCAGGCACGTTTAGAGTTGTTTGGCAGTGTATCGGATCTGACAGAAGATATCGTAAGTTCCTTGGTTGAAAGCTGTAGGAATTTTAATGCTTCACAGACATTTTCAGTGACTGTTTTTAAAAGACTAGAAATAAGATCCCTTCACCCTCGAGGAAATTAGATGTAGGATGTAAAGATGAATTATTAAAGTCCCAGTGGTCTTCTCCATTCTGTGCCAGCATGTCTTAAAACTCTTCTTCAGGTGGTTCTCTTCTAGTTGCTGAAGACTTCTAATCTTTTTCCCGAGATTCCTAACTTGTGTATGATTTGGAATTCCAATGACAGTCCATAGGTAAGAAAATGGAGTATTTTCACTTACAAAAGTTCTCATTGTTACAGTTATTACAGTATTTTGGTTTTTAGGAGCATTAGCAAGGCCATATTGCTCCGGGGATATGCGGTGGTCATTCCTTGACCTTTCCACATCCTCCGTATTGGGTTGGTACGGGTTCGAACCCGGGTCTAATCAAGAAGCGTGTGCTGTGCACTGCTGCTCCTGCCTACCTGGCTACGGAGGTGCCAGTTCTCGTGAAAAACACGTTTCATTAAGTTCATGTAGATTTCAAGTGTATGTATGCGGTAGTTCATATCTATATGGTCACTTAAGACCACACAAGGTATAACTCCAAAAGTTATGCTTGTAAACTGTTTTCATCTAGTTCCTTAGTTTTTACTTTTAGGTATCATGCCCCAGAACCAATCAACATTCTTGTGAGAATCCTGTTAACACCCGAGGGTCCCTGTACATCCTCCCATTAGAGTTCTTTCAAAGCATCCGATCTGCGACTTCCAACTGAGAACCGGGGAAGACTACTTGAACTGACTTCTTTCTTGAATGAAATCAAACTGGACAGTTCAACTTGTGACTTCATTTGAAAATAAGAAAATGTACTGAGAATAATTGAACTGTGGTTAAAAAGACTAAGACTAGGAAAATATCCTATATATGTTAATATAATTGTTACAATCGTTTTGCTAGAACATCCTCCTAGCCTTGGAGTGTTGGTCTTGGTGACTCGGGATTAAAATTACCTATCTCCTAAGAACAGGAGTGTTTGATCGAAATACTCAGACCATAATGTATGTAACTACTAGTTTTTTTTTTTTTGCTGGCTCTCCGGCAAGAGCAACCTGGGAGCGGGATTGCAGGCACTCGCCAGTATTGCACTCCCTCTGGCAGGTGCGAGATTTTCGGTGGTAATAACACCTGTACAGGACGACTGTTGGCCCAGTGTTAGGGATGGGCACCAGACAGCAGCTGCCCGTATGTTGGCTGCACCCTGGTGGCATAACAGACTGACACAAAGAAAACAACACACATTAATATTGCACACATACACTGACACTTTTCAGGCCCATTATGCAGAGTTTCTGCACCATAACAGAGTACAAAGGTGATGTACTGAGGCATAGGAGCCACCCCGATATAAGAACACACACAGTACCTTGATTACCATTATATAGAACGGATATATATATATATATGATAATGTCTATAAAACTGTATATAAATTGTTTATATCATGAGAATTTACATAAAATTATGTGTGTAAATAAATGGGAAAAAATGGAGTTTGCACAAACAACGCATTACAAGTCTTAGCAGAAACCATTCCCCTGGACCTGTATATCGTATTCAAGGGGATGACAGATCAGCTTAGGAAAGGTTTGGCTTCAGAACTAATGGGAATAGCATCTGATCCAGTGAACGGGGTCGAACAAGAAAAGAAAAGATTGTGGAAACATCTGACATGTGTGGCAGGATCGGTGGAATGCCAGCGAACATGTAATAGTTACGAGGCAATTTATAATCAAAGTGGACTTTACTGCCGCCAAGAAAATTTGTTAATTGGCAGCACACTTGCTTGAGAATTTCAGTAAGGGTCATCCCCATTTAAATTAGTCTGTTAAATTTTACCATTTTTTTTTTTTTTTTGTTTTTAGACAGCTTGGAAAATCCCCCAAAAAAAAGTTAACGAAGAGTTCATCCAAGGGCTTCCCAAGCCTCCTCCAGCACAACCCTAGTTACACTTTATGCAGACATTTGATTATATAATATATATATATACAGTATATATAGAGAGATATTTTCAGTGTATTGGGTAGAGGTGCTGACCTGTCAAGTAGTTACCATGGAAAAAATTGAAAATGCCTGCAAGGTAAAAGCAGATATGAAATTAAATTAGATTAGATTAACAAAAATAATGAGCAACGGGATCTGGGGCTTTAACTACTTCTTCAAATGGTCGTTAGCAAAAGCCATAGGAGCCACCACAATAAGTAGGGTGTCTGTTTCTGTTATGATGTATATGTACGAAACATATACATAATAGCCAATCCAACAGAGACCAAAAGGAAGGAAGGAAGGAATAAAATTCAAACATAGAACATAAAATAGAGTTTAAAAGCTAAAATAATGCTAATTAAATCTTGTTAAAGGAAAAATGAATGCAAGTTTGAATTTTAAAAAAAAAGGCAAAATACAGTATGAAACTTAGTTACTTTAGATAACAGAATAAAGTCAGATTAATGTCAACTTACTGTGTGCTTAGACCGGAATTAGCTGCATGTGATTACAGAGCAACATCGGAGACCCAAAGATGAAAGCCGATAGTTCTCTGTACAGTATATTTATATCAGTTGAAATAACCCCAAGTGACTGGGAGAAGGCGTGAAATTGTCAAAGTGAACCATACCCATGTGATTGAAGCAATTAAACAGATGAGACAAAGGTGCCAGCAAAGGGAGAAACAGACTAACAAGGTAGTATAGAAAAGACACTAAACTTTGTTTAAGAAAAAAGGAGCAACATCAGAGGAATAGGATCTCAATATTGCTCTCAGCAAGCCTAATCATGCACAAGAAATGTTTATTGACTGTAGAGCAACTGGAAGATGGGGAATATAGTTGTGCTCACATCGTCTGGGAGTTTTTTTTTTTTTTTGTTAGTTATTGGCACATCGGCTTCTGTGGCCATATTGCACCTCCCAAGGTTTTTCCATTTTCTACTCTGATCCAAGCCCAAGGCAGGATTTGAACTAGCGACCTTTGGGTTGCCAGGCAGGCACTTTACCCACCCGGCTAGCCCAGTCGGCTGTCTGGGGATGCTAAACCTGTATCATAGTTGGCCTCTGAACAGATGACTAGGCAAATGCCTCGTGTTTAAGTAAGTATTGGTATTGTTATTGAGGAAATGTAAAAATGAAAAATAAATAAAAATAAAGTCGACAAAGCAGCACGCAGGACATAACAAAACAATACCCCCATGCATAGCAAAAGCACAAGCTTCCTACACCATGACACATGACAGAGGCTAGGCGGTATATAACTATACATTATGTACAGGCCTGAAAGTAATATGTAATCAAACAAAATATGTTGTTTATATCAAAGTTGTAGTTCATAAGTTTTTTGAATTTTATATTTATTGCTTTTTTTTGAAATGGTAGAGGAAAACTGCAGGGAAATTATTGCACAGCAATTTATTATGGAGTAGCCTGTTAGAAAAGACTATTGCATATTGTTGCAATTCTGATGCATTGGGAGAGTATTACATTAGCATGTACACACTAGCATAATATACTGGCTTAAACACGAGGCATTTATCCAGTCACCCATCCAGGGACCGATTATGGTACTGGTTTAGCACCCTGGGACAACCTGAGCACAACTATATTCCTCTTCTTCCAATTGCTTTCTACTGTCCTTAATAACTACAACTTATTTCTTGTGCACAATTAGGCTGGCCAAAAAGCAATATCGGGATGCTATTCCTCTGCTATCGCCCCTTTTTTCTTAAAAAAAGTTCTTTTCTACACTATCATTGATTCCCCCTTTGCTGGCACTTTGCTTCATCTGTTTAATTGCTTATGCCACATGGGTATGGTTCACTTTGATGATTTCACACCTTCTTCCCCCTACTCACTTAGGGTTATTTCAGCTGATAATATACCGTACAAAGAACTATTGGCTTTCATCTTTGGGTCTCCGATGTTGCTCTGTAATCACCACACGCAGCTAATTTTGCCGATTCCGGTCTAAGCACACAGTAAGTTGGTTAATCCGAACTTTATTCCATTATCTAAAGTTACTTTGTTTAAATTTCATACTGTTTTTTGCCTTCTTTTTGAATTCAAACATTCGTTCATTTTTTTTTAAACAAGATTTAATTTGCATTATTTTAGCCTTTTAACTCTATTTTATATTTATTTGAATTTTATTCCTTCCTTTTGGTCTCTGTTGGGTCAGCTATTATGTATGTGTCTTACGTATACATCATAACAGAAACAGAGACCCTGCTTATTGCAGTGGCTCCTACGGTTTTGGCTGCCGACCCTTTGAAGTAGCAGTTAAGGCCCTAGGACCCACTGCTTTAAGTACCATCATTATCATTATGCTAATTTAATTTAATTTCAGGTTATCTTACCTTGCAAGCATTCTCAATTTTTTCCATGGTAATTACGCTTGACAGGTCAGCACGCCTACCCAATAAAATTGATAATATACATTTGTCTATATTTCATTATGGTTGCTGGGTATTTCTGCTATAACTAGTAATGCCCTGGATCCATACCTCTTAAATAATTTAATACTTTTTCTTTCTTGCTTGCTTGCTCGTTGAGTAATGTGATTATATCCTATTATTTTTATCAATATTATAACACACACAGTAGAACCTGGATAAGAAGTTTACACAGGGACTGGAGGTTTTTGAACTTAAGAGGGAAATCTTTTTAAAAGCAAAAATTACCTAAGGGTATGAAATATTAACTACACAAATAAAAATTAAAAGATACACATATGTAAGTTAAAGATCTTTTTTAAGTACTATTTCAGAATTTTTTACTTTGCCTATGAGAAGCATTTTTAAACTGATTTTTAATCACTTTTTTTTTTTTTTTTTTTTTTTGATTTGGTAGTTGTTGGCACATCGGCTTCTGTGGCCATATTGCACCTCCCAAGGTTTTTCCAGTACTTTGATCCAAGCCCGAGGCGGGAATCGAACCCGCGACCTTTGGGTTGCCGGGCAGGTGCTTTACCCACTTGGCTAGCCCGGTCAGCCTTTTAATCACTTAACATTCTGTTTATAAACTCATTACTTAGTTGGAATAATGAACTGCTTTGAAGTTTCAACAACTTAAAGGTCACAATTACAATAAGACAGAGCAACAATCCACTAAGTATCTTAGAACTGTTCATAACCATCAGAACTTGACACAATGTGGTTGACATATCCAATTATGGATATCGATGAAAACAATTATGTCACTTGCATTAATCAAAATGTTTGTACTAAAATGATTTTAGTGGCGAAAGCCTCTGACTACAGAAAATTCACTAATCAAATGAATCAGTGCATAGCATCATTTTAGTTTGTAGTAAATTACTGACCAAAGTAGGAGAAATGGCACTGTTTCTGTTATATCTCATATTGTGAATGCCTTCACAAGTTTCCCTGATATTGAACTACCTCGAATAGGCAACGCTTCGACAGTGGATTCTCAGCGGATACCACCACCCCTGAGTCATGGTGTCCACAGAGAAACCTCTAGTGAAGAATTAGTGCATCATTTTAGTTTGCAGTAAATTACCAACCAATATAGGTGAAATGGCATTATTTCTGTTATATCTCATTGTGAATGCCTTCATGAGTTGTCCTGATATTGAACTACCTCAAATAAGCAATGCATCGAGAGTGGATACCACTACTACCCCCGGATGACAGTATCTGCCGAGAATAAGTAATATTAGTCTTCTCCACTGGTGGAGCATTGCTTATTCAATGCTTCACCAGTATCAGGGCAACTCATTGTGAAAGTATTCATGATAGAAGTAACAAAGCAATGCTATTTCACCTACTTTGGTGATTTACTGCAAACTAAAATGATACTTGGCACTAATATGTTCGATTACCAAAATGTACATATTGTTTTATTTTTGTTAATATAAAAATAAAGGATTTCTATATTTATAAATTGTATTAAGTGGGAAAATGTCAATCTACATATTTAATACGGAAGGAGTTTTATTTCAACAGTGTGAACGAGAATAGTTTGACATTCACTTCATAGATGGAGCCACAGGAAGATGTTAAACAAACAAATGTCTAAGTTGACAAGGCATCTTTTTCTGATTAACAATTTTCACATTTGCACAATCGTGTCTTTTGTTCATAAAAAAGAAATAATAAAACTCTGCTACCAATTGCAAAATTGCCTACCTTAAAAGAAAGAATCGTTAGAATTCCACTGCACTGCTTGCTCACTATATGTCCCCACGATGTGCACACGAGCTTGTATACTCATTGCCATTCGTTACATTTAAAACATTCAGAAGTTATCATTCTATCGTTATCAACTTCAAGTTTGTTTTTTAAGGCGAGTAATAATTTAAGGATTTAGAATTATGACACAGTCAGGAAGATGTGTCCACAGCCACGGTGTTCTGAATGGTTGTGCTGAACGCACCTTGTGGCAAAGAAGATACATGCCTTTTCGTGTTTCTGCAAATGTATTCAGGACTTAACTGAAATGGTGAAATCAAAGAAAATCTAGAAATTTCCCCAGATACAAGAAATGACAAAAGAATCAATGTGTCCTGGCTTACAACAAAACACACTACATTTCTTTAGAACAGCTAGAGAAAACTTTAAATTTGCATACTAATGAAGGAATGAAATTTAAAAGAGAAATTCGGGTATGCATTAGTTTCAAGGTCTGTGGTTAAGAATTTTTAGAGAACAATAAAGATCCGGACTATCAGAATACAGTTGAAAATGTGTTGGAAAACTTCAAGAAGTTGGACCACATCATGATTTTCACAGTACATTTTTACACTTCCACATTTGGAAGTGGAAGTAAAGACAAGGTGAGAGGTTTAAACAGGACATTAAACACATGAGGTACCAGGGGAGTTGAAATGTCAACATCAGGGCTGATAGTTCCTGGATACTGAAGATGTACTGTACACTAGAAGCATTTGCAAGAAAACGAAACACTAATAACGAAAGCTTGACGTTTTTAAAGTGAAAGGTGAATTTTTAGTTTAATGTACTGCTATTTTCAGTAGTATTTTATAGAGATGACAATCAATTGTCCAAAAATTTTTGGGAAAATATTAGGCAATAAAAATGACAAAACACAGACTACATTTCTTTAAGACAGCTAGAGAAAAACTGCTACCAATTGCAAAATTTTCACAATGGGCACTCCTAGTAATAATAATAAAAATACGCTGTGCATTCTTTATCAGAACTTTTTACTCGAGAAACTTCTTACGTGGAAAAATAATACATTACAATACATAGAAATTGATATTGGAACTTAAAACAAACCTAGTACAGGGAAAAACTTCTTCTGTGGGAATTTCTTATCTGGGTTCTACTATATATACTAAAATAAAAAAATAAGCACTACAGCTATTGGTATTGCTAAGTCAGTTCTTTTCAATTATTTGGTTAAAAAACCATTTGCTGTTCATCAAGTCACATTTTTGCTTGATAACCTAATTTTTATAACCAAACTTGATATGTGGGGAACTTTCTTTGAGCAATGCAGTTAAAGAGCAGAGAAAGTTCAGTTAGAATTTTCAACCATCCCTGGAAATTTTATATAAAAAGCAATAAATGTGGAAATGTTAAAAAACCCTCCTGATTTCATATTTTAAGAAAAATGACTTTGTTGAAGGCTTCAGCCCAATCATTTCCAGTGTGGATAGATCATCCTCTAAACTGATTTAATCTGCAAGACAAATGCTACAGGTTTATGAATGCACTTTGAAAATATATTGCTATTTATTGTAATAAAGGATATACCACATGCAAGTAAAGCGATCCTTATTCTAAAACTTTTCATTAACCATTTTCCTACTTTTAAATACTGAATACAAAGAAATTTTTATTCAATTTAAAAATTTTTAATTTTCATTTAAACTGCTAATAGATACAAAACTTTTTATTGCATATTTGCATAGAGATTTTAGCTATATATTAATGCAATGTGTAGAAATAATAATAATAAAGAAAAAAATGTTACAGGTAAGGACCTTTTTATAGAATGATTGTGTTTCAGACTGATTTATGATTTTTTAATGGAAGGAATTTCACACATCTTTCACAAAAGATTTTAATAGCTAAACAGAGCAGATTTTTTCTGATATTTAGAAGGGCTGAAATCAGACAGTTAATGAAAAGTTACTGGCCTGGTCTCAAAGGTTATAATCTTCCCAGATTACAATTTTAAGAGAAACTAAAAAATTATAATTCTTACTGATTGTGTAAAACAAGTTTAAGTATTACAGAATTTCAATTTCAGCAGAGTTTGGTATACAGGAGGAGAGAAAGGATTTCAACTAGATAAGAGATTAATACAGAATTATTTTGTTATTTTTAATTTCAACCAACATATATACAGAGCTTCAAGATCAGGCATTAGCAGTAATAAAGTAAACTGCAATTTCATGTAACTATGTGACAGCTAATAACAAAATTGTCAGAAAAACAATAGTGTGGTCTCAGCAATTAGCAGTTTAATCAGTGTTTCCCAAACTGGGGTCAGTAGACCAGCTCCCGGGGGGGCCGGCAAAATGGACCCTCTAGAATTGATCACATTATTCATTCTATGTATAGCAAAATTGATGATAAATCAGTGTCTAGCTAAGCTTCTTCAGAGAGAGACTTAGACTTCAGGAATGGTCAGAAAAATGGCAGCTATGCTTTAATCCAGTGGTTTTCAACCTTTATTTAATAACGGCATCCCTAAGTAATTTATTTTGCGGCACCCCCTACCATATTGTACACTGTTTTATAATGAAATAAACATAAATTTTAAAAAATAATAAGTTTAAGTAACTTAAACCCAAATTACATGGCACCCCTGAAATGTTGTTGCGGCACCCTAAAGTGCCGTGGCACCCCGGTTGAAAACCACTGATTTAATCCAACAAAGTTTAAGGTATTACACCTGGGAAACAGTAATCCCAAAATAACTTATTGACTTGGTGGAGTTCAACTAAAACCAGTACTGGAGGAAAGGGACTTGGGTGTTACGATACGGTCAGACATGAAATTCTCTGAGCATTGTAAACAGGGTGCAAGGAAGGCCCATGGTGTCCTATTGATGATCTATCGAACTTTTGTAAGTAGAGATAGGGATGTGATAAGGCTTTTGTTAGACCACACTTGAAATACTGTGTTCAAGTATGGAGACTGCACCTAAAGAAAGACATCGAGCTTCTTGAAAGGGTGCAAAGATGGGTAACTCGCCTGGTGAGATCGGCAAAATGGCGTCCTTATGAAGAAAGATTTCGAATATGTGGGTTGCAGAGTTTGGAAACTAGACACCTTAGAGGAGATTTGATTGAGGTGTTTAAGGCTCTGAAATGAATGAGGATGAAATTTTCAAGATTATAAATGATGCTAGAACCAGGGGACATAAATTCGAGTTACGGGCGGAAATGTTTAGATTGGACCAGGAAGTTTTATTTTAGCCAGTGAGCTATAAATTACTGGAATAAGTTGCCTACATTTGGTTGCCTGTTTGGGAAATTCAAAGTTGCAATAAGTTGCCTGTTTGGGAAATTCAAAAGGTCATCTGGATAGTACCTTTGGGTTAGGGAAGCGCATAGGATACGTTTAATTTCCTTTTCTTTTATTAATTATTTTTATTTTATAATTTGTTTTATTCATTTTTTTTTGGGTGGTGCAGCATAAGCCATAGGCTTTCTTGCACCATGCGGCCATTACTAATACTAATACTAAATAAAGTTATTATTATATACTTATACAAAAACGAGAGAGAGAGAGGAATCTGCAAACTTTTTAATTTTTAAAGGGGTCCATAGATCTCTGAAGTTTGGGAACCACTGCTTTAAATGATTGGCCATTCAAATCTAACAACAATTGCATAGTTATGAGCCTCTTGTTATGTCATTTGGGGATCATTAGACTTATGTTAGGAACCACATACAACTTTAAGTTGTCTAAGATCTGCTTTAAGGGTTTGCAAAAGGCATGTCTCTATTTAACGATAAATGGTGTCCAAAAGTAAGATATCAACTTCCTATTTCAAAATGAATCAAATACAGAAAATAAAGCAAAAGTTCAGTTTCTCGGTTAATTTCTGTGCTAATTTAATCCCTGTCATTTTACAAAAAATGACAAAAAAAAAAAAAAAAAACTTTCTTGAAAAGAAAACATACAATCCAGACAGTAAGACAATTTATTACACAACTGCTTTACTATAATGAATAAACTCTTATATGTGCAATGACTACATATGTGGTTGTTACCATTTTTTTCTTTGCCATAAAACTGCTACCTTAAAATTAAGTTAATCTTCACTTAGGAAGTTCCTTCTGCTCCTAAAATGGAAGGTAAAAAACATTAACAATATTAAAAAAAAAAAAAAAAATTTAAAAAAAAAAAATCACTGTTTGATAAGTGGTCATACTTTTGCTGAGAAAGTATTTTCTCTTGACTTTTACTCTGAATGATTATTAAAAAGTCTAAGTAAAAGTAGTGTTTTTTTGGACTGACTTTTTAATAAAATTCATTAAAAAAGTGCTTTTTATATACACTTCTGCTTAGAATGCCAAACAGACCAAAAATATATTGACAAAGTACATATTTTACTGTTTTATATTACAGCAGAATTTTTTATTGCACTCTGAATTTATCATCCAAAGAGGTAGCTAACAAACTGCATTTTGCAGAGTTTTGTTAGCTAGCTCTTAGGAGTTGTTTAGGTGACTATAAATGCTGACTGGTGTGTAAAGTGTAAAAAAATTGGACATTGTTATTTATGGCACAATTTAATTTCTCAAGGCAAAATTTTCTTATCTAATAGTTTTTCTTAGACTGGCATTAAAGGACTAAGCACAACACAAAGCTGAGTGTAATACAAGGCGCCACTCTATACAGTTTTATGGCAAACTATGCCACAAAAATAAAAAGAGCATATTATCAAGAGGAAACAGCAATAAACAAGCACAAAGAATAAATATAACTATTCTTAAAAAAAAAAAATTCACTACAAATGGCATGGCACTGTCCAGGAACATTCAAAGACACAGAATTGATATTTTTAGTTTAAATTAAAAAATTATGTACCTAGTACCCTGTGCAAGAAAAATACAAATGAGGTACTGCTATGTTTGTATGCATACCAAAAAAGGGAAAAGAATAGAAACAATATGTGCTCTGCATTAGTCCATGCTTTAGACTGTACCATACTGTACAAAACATTTGAGTGTAATTTATTGTTTTTATGTTACTATTCTGATATTCCTGTGCTATACCATACCAGCAGTAAAATATTTCTAAAGTTAATAAATGTAATAAAAAAATTTTTATGCATTATTATTTGTTGTAGCATTTTCTTGTGTTTTCAGAAAACATCAACTTTTGAAGTGAAACTTCTTTAGACATGCTCCAGGAAGTTTTGAGATAGGAGTAACTTGCATTCGTAGATTGACAAAAATCACAACGAAAATGTGACAGCAAACTTATCATATTAGGCTGAATGCACCAGTTCTTGTCCGATCACCGAAGTTTAGCAGTGTTAGGCCTGGTTAGTAATTAAGTAATTAAGAGGGTGAAATGTATGAAAATTTATTTTGTTTCTGTGTTCTGAAACTGTGTTCTCTTATCTCCAACGTAAAAATACCCGTCCCAACTCTTCTACAGAGCGGTTTGGTCTATCGCATCTCTTGCCGTGACTGCACCAGCTGCTACTTTGGAGAGACTGGACGTCGACTCGAGAAACGTCTCTCAGAACATAAAAGGGCAATCCGTTTGGCAGATGTAGAACACTCAGCTATCGCCGAGCATGTCTGGACAACCCGCCACGACATCGACCCACACCGTGATGTCGTGGTTGTGGACAGGTCCCACCATTACCTAAAGCGCACCTGGTTGGAATCGTTAAATATAAAATGGTCGGATGCCTCTTTGAACAGGAACAGTGGTTGCCAAGTTAACCCCATCACAGAGGCAGTAATTCTATCCATAGACAAACGCTGGCCACATCACCACCATATGTCACAGCCACAAACATCAACAAACAATTAACCACGCGCCTCACGCACCATCCTGGAAGTGCACATCTCTATTTCAACTGCCATTTATGTATTCAATCTGAAGAAGGCTGCATCCCAGCCGAAAGCTTATTAATTTGTGATTATGTTTAGTTTGCTCTGAGAAACAAAATAAATTTTCATAATGAATCCAGAGCACGTAGGCCTTTTTTACTAGGGTGAAGTGTAGTTGGCTTTTTGTCTTCCTTTCTTTTTAATTGGTAAGGTAATAAAGTGTAAATCTGTGCTTTATATCTTTACTTTTATATAACCTGTGGATGATATTCCTCCTATTTTCACTTATTAGAATCACCATTAATAGAACTAAAATTCAATTTGTAAATGTGATCACAATGACTGCTGTTTACTACATAATGTATAGCGAATGGTATTTTGTTATAGTGTCCATTTTGCTTTCTTGTATCACATGCCACTACTACTACTACAGTGAATCAGTCATAAAGCAGGGGTCCTCTGTAGTGAGTGTTGTAAGGCATATAGCGTGCATACACATGCAATGCATTCATGGATTGACAAAAATCACCAAGAAAATGCGACACAAAATGATTCACCTCCCCTGCCATTGTTATTTGATTTTTTTTTAGGAGCATTGGCAACTAAGGCTGTATTGCTCCGGGGATATGCGGTGGCCATTCCTTGACCTTTCCGCATCCTCCATATTTGGTGGTCATGGGCTCGAACCCCGGTCTGATCAAGAAGTGTGTGCTACGCACTGCTGCTCCCGCCCACCTGGCTATGGAGGCACCCTTCCCCCACCGTTGTACCACATACCAGCCATGAGTGACACATAACTCAATCAGTACCCCTACTGATTGCGTCATGCTATTTTTGAAGTGAAACTTCTTTAGGCATGCCCCAGGCAGTTTTCACAGGAGTAACTTGCATCCGTGGATTGACAAAAAATTTCAACAAAAATGTGATACAAAATGAAATACATAGCAGTGATGCATGATGCAATCAGTACTCCTACAGCACAGCCAGTGTTTTGAAAACCAAAATATTTCTTTTGTCATTCTCTACCATATTTCATAAAAAAATTATAATTGAACATGTCAAAGACTAACAGTGAGCACTGTAAGGTGTATAGAGCATGTATACGTGTAATGCAACCACCTCCATTGAGTGCAAAGGAGAGATCTGGAAAAAAACTTTGTAACAAACTTGTAAAACAATTGTAAAATGTTAAACTACTGTAACATTGAAATAATAAACATTTCTAAAGAAGTTTCACTTAACTTCTGCTATACATGCTCAGCACACACACACACAATTTTTTCTTTTCCAAAAATAACTCAGACCACTGGGTTTAGTAGCTTTGAAAGTAAATCTGTACCTAAGGGGTTAATTAATCAGTAAAAAAAAAAATAATAATAAAATAATAAATAAATGAAATTAAAAAAAAAAAAAAACATTTTTGTGATAAAAATATGCTTTCAAACCAAATCTCTGTATAAACATTTTTACTTTTGTAGGATGTATTTTCTAATTTTATTTGCTTTTGACTTAAATTTGATTTTAATCAATATCCAAGAAGTAAATAATGCAAAATTGCTGCTTCTATATGTTAAACAATTCCAGTAAAATTTATCAGACAAAATTCCAATACAATAAAATTATTTGTTCACCTTAAGAAATTTGTTATGAGATTTTACTGTATATAAAAAAAAAAAAAAAAAAAACAAAGATGTGATTAAAAAGAACATAATACATTACCAATTGCTATCAACAGACAGTATTCTAAAATGTAAATTGTATTACTCACTTTGTGGTTTACCATCTTTCCAAATAGTCTGCTTCACATTTGAAGTTCTTAAACTGTCTTGTCGAAATTCTGGTTTTAGAGCTTTTCGTACAAGTTTTGCAGCAATTGCAGAAAACTGCACATAACTAGAAAAAAATAAAATAATAAAATAAAAATATTAAGCACTTTTCAAAACAGACTGCTGCCAAAACTGGAACAGAGTGTCATTAGGGGCAAGTTACTGCTATGGATAAAGGGATAGTTAAACAGGAGAATGCAGGGAGTTATCGATGCAAAGAGTTTTCGATACAGAGGTTATCAATGGGTACTCCTCTTCATGGACTAATGTTAATAGTGAAGTTACCCCATGCCTATTGTTTCAATATTATTAATGATACAGATCACAGTATACCAGGATTAATGTCCAAGTTTGCAGATGACAAAACTTAGCAGGGTGGTTAATGACAGTAATCACGATGTGCTACAAGGTCTAGAAAAAATAGGCAGATAGATTAAAGTGGGAAATGAAGTTTAACACTGACAAATGCAAGGTTTTGCATTTGTCAGCAATGCAAAACCTAATCCTTGGATTAAAATACCTAACATTTGTTCCCCTAACCAAGCTCATTGCCACCTTACTCTGTACCCACTCCAGCAGATCTACATCCTAAAATCAGGCCTTCAGACCTTTATGCAGTACTCAAAATGTGCTCTGACCATTGCCTTATAAAATGGAATAACCACCTCCTTATCCCTACTACTAGCAAAATTCTTGTATATCATTGACAAAACCACAAGAGCTCTCCTGGCAGTCTATCTGCATTGCTCAGAGAACTTCATATCTGACTGAACAATTAACCCAAAGTCTTTCATTTTCACTGCCGAGTGTAGTACCAGATAGCTAGTATGTTAATCTGGGATTACTGCTAACCATACGCAGTACTTTGCATTTGTCAATGCTAAACCGCGATTGTCATTTCTCAACCCAACTGCCTAATATTATTTTCTAGATCTTGTTGCAGTAGCATACTGTCATTAACCATTCTGCTAACCTTTGTATCATCAGCAAATTTAGACATTAAGCCAGATATATACCTTCATCAATATATTAATAAATGCAGAAAACAATGGGCCCAACACAAAACTTTGGGGGACTCCACCGATAACATTATCCCACAAAGAGAAGTGTCCACTGATAAAAGACACTGATAATGTATTTTCCTGCTCAACAATCCCTTTATCCATAGTAGCAATTTGCCCTTAATGTTAAACTGCTCTAATTTATACAGCAGTCCATTATATTCAAGTATCAAAAGCTTTCCTGAAATCCAGTATATTAGGCACTTCCGTGGCCAGGTGGGCAGGAGCAGCAGTGCGTAGCACACACTTCTTGATTAGACCGTGGTTCGAGCCCGTCACCACCAAATACAGAGGATGCGAAAAGGTCAAGGGAATAACCGCTGCATATTCCCGGAGAAATATGGCCTTAGTTGCCAATGCTCCTTAAAAAAAAAAAAAAAAACCCCAAACCAGTATATGATATCAAAATTATTTTTTTGTATCCAGTTCCTTTGTTACTGTATCATAGTATCCAATCAAATTGGTCAGACAAGATTTCCCCATTGACAAACCCAGGCTGTGACTGCATGTATTACTGCACTCCTGTCTAAAGAGTCCTGCATTACTTCTTTAATTAGTAAATAAGTTAAGCTAACAGGTCTGTAATTACTCATCAATCTCTGATCCCACCCTTTGTGAACTGGGGATACAATCACACATCTCCAGTCCACAGGGATTTCCCCTGAATATAAGGATAGACTCATAATGAGTACA
Organism: Mastigoproctus giganteus; assembly: GCF_048544385.1. Taxonomy (NCBI): domain Eukaryota; kingdom Metazoa; phylum Arthropoda; class Arachnida; order Uropygi; family Thelyphonidae; genus Mastigoproctus; species Mastigoproctus giganteus. The sequence goes on from NC_143578.1 coordinate 191,056,657, forward strand.
GGTTTGCTTACCTCCTTTGCTGCCTCTCTTAATATAACTAGATGGATCTTATCCAACCCAGGTGCCTTTCTTACATTTAACTTTAGCAATTTCTCTTCCGCTTTCCTCTTCTCTTTCAAAATCATTTAGCTCCTTGGTAGCATTTGATAAACTTATTCTTCATGTGTGAATGTAGATGTAAAATATTTATTTAGCTTGTCAGCAACCTAAGCAGGATCATCAACAGTTGAATCGTCAATATCAAGTGGACCACTGTTATCCATCCTCTTCCTTGTATTGTTTACAAAAGTAAAGAAGTTTTGCTGTTTTTCTTTGCATTCTTTGCCAAAGAATTCTCAATCTGTCCAGGCTTGCCTAAACTCTTGACTGCAGACTAGTTTATATCAACTAGTCTTCCTTATCACCTGATGGTTGGTTGATTTAGAAATTTCTTAGGCACATCGGGAACTATGGCAATAGTGCGCCAATTATCACCTGATAATTTATATGCATCCCATGCAATTTTTCTTCTCTGCAACAAGCCTCAGATCATCTGACATTCATTTAGATCTTAGCATTCAATGGTATTTCTTAGTTGGCAAGTTAAATCTCCTAAATTAATATCCTTCACCACTACTGCCAACATTTATGTTTGTTTACATTCATATCTTTTATAGCTTTTTTTTTTTTTTTTTTTTCAGTGCACTTGCTATCATAATATACTATATTCCAACTTGCAGTATAGTTGTAAATAGAACATTATTTTCTAATTTTTAATCTGACCAGGTCTTTTCTTCTCCCATTAGAATCATCAACACTGCTCAGTTGTTTCCTCCAATATAAACATTTTGAGATGAGTATGATTACATAATTCACAAGTTAGGATTCAAGAGGGCTATGGTACTGGAATTTAACAAAAACTACTTGACAGTGCCATCATTGCTATATAAAATCACATGGAAGTATGCATCATCTAACAAAATATGCTCTAAAAGGCTTTGAATTGATTGACTAAGCTCAAAGTTGATGCATCCATCCTCTTAACTACACACATCAGAAACATAAATTCAGGTTGAGGAAGGATGGTTGTAGGATAGTTTTCCGGAATTTGCCTTTAGACAGCAGGTATTTGATTGCTACAACAAACTTCCTTCTTGTGTTGCACAGGTGAGTAGTTTGAATAAATTCGAGGAAGAAATACAAAAACTATTAGAGGGAATGGACAGATGATAAGGAGGCATTTATTTATTTATTTTTATTTTTTTGACTGATACTGTATGAGCTTGATTTCTTGCATCATTTGCCATTACTTATATTAATGTTTGTTTCAATTTAAATGTTTCATTTTTAATAATTTTACTTCTTTTACAAAGTGATTGTGAGACTATTGACAGAATTCGATTTGCATAATTAAATTATAAATTATGGAGATTTTTCCTAAATTATTTAAAGAAAAATATCAATTTTGCACATGTGCTGAAGTGGAATTTACTGAAAGAGGAAAATACCATTAGGAGTAAAGGGGAGAGTTTTTGCTTTCATAAAAGGTGACTACAGCGATCTGAGAGTTTTTAAATTCTATACAGTGGGACCAATGGATGTTGTTAAAAACAGCAAATTCTAAATTGGAAGCATTCAAAGAATTAATCTTGGAAGCTACTAGGCTTTTCATATCAACTAAGAAATACTGTTCAAGGTTTAGTCCTAAATGGATATCAGATGAACTAATGAGACATGTGACAGAGAAGAAATATGCATGGGATACATATAAATTAACAGGTGACACAGAAGCCTATGGTAGACATAAGTTGGTCTGTAATCAAGTCACTAAGGAGGTTAGGCAGGCAAAGGCTGATGAGAAGTCCTTGGCAAAGGATGCAAAAAAAAAAACAAAAAACAGCAAAGATTCTTTACCTATGTAACCTCTAGAAGGAAAAGGATGAATCAGATTGGTCCAATAGATATATTAATGGTTCAACTGTTGGTGATCCTGCTCAGGTAGCTGGAAAACTGAAGGGTATTTTGCATTTACATATGAGGATTTATTCAGAGCGGAGAATGCCAGAGGTATATTAAACTCTGGCAGTGAGCTAAATGATTTTGTAATAACAGAGCAGAAATTGTTGAAAATAAACATAAGAAAGGCACCTGGGGTGGATAGGATCTATCCAGCTACATTAAAAGAGGCAGCAAAGGAGGCAAGCAAACCCTTAGCCATTAATTATGCAAGCTTCCTTGGACTCAGGGAAGGTATCCATGGACTGGAGATGTGCAAGTGACCCCAATTCACAAAAGCGGATCAAAGGGTGACAAGTAATTACAGACCTGTTAGTTTAACTTCTGTTCGAGGGAATTAATGGAGACACTGGTTAAAGAAGCACTGCAGGATCATCTAGACAAGGTTTCAGTTATAGTTGGATACAGCATGGGTTTGCTAAGGGGAAGTCTTGTCTGACCAATTTGATTGGATACTATGATGTGGTCATAAAGGAACTGGATGCAAAGAATAATTTTGATATCATATACTTGGATCTTAGGAAGGCTTTTGATACTGTTGCACATGGAAGACTGCTATACAAATTGGAGCAGTGTGGTATTAAGGGCAAGTTGCTGCTATAGATAAAAAGTGATGGTTCAGTGGGAGAAGACAGAGTGGTAGTCAACATACACTGCTCTTCGTGGACTAATGTTATTAGTGGAGTCCCTGGGATTCAGTGTTGGGTCCATTGTTGTTTTCTGTATTTTTTAATGATATTGATGAAGGTATATCAGGCTTAATGTCTAAGTCTACAGATGATATAATGGTTGGCAGGGTTGTTAATGACCCCAATGACAGTATGCTACTACAACAGGATCTATAAAAAAGTTGAGCAGATGGGTTGAGAGGAGGCAACTGAAGTTTAACATTGACAAATATAAAGTACTGCACATGGGTAGCACTAACCCCAGAGTAATGTATCAACTGTGGTACTACACTCAGGGTGGCAGAGAATGAAAAGGACCTGGAGGTAAATGTGCAGTCAGATTTGAAGTTTTCTGAGCAGTGCAGACAGTCTATAAAGAGTAGCTCATTGTTTCTTGTCAATGATATATGGGAATTTTTCTAGCAGGGATAAGGTGATTATCTCCTTCTATAAGGCAATGGTCAATCCACACCTTGAGTACTGTATACATGTCTGGAGGCCTCATTTTAGGAAGGATGTAGAGCTGCTGGAACGAGTACAGAGAAGGGCAACAAGATTAGTGAATGGAACAAAGGGTTGCTCTTACAAAGAAAGGCTTAAGTTTTGCAAATTACAGTGTCTGGAGACTAGGCACCTGCGAAGTAGGGCTTACAATACCGAGATCCCGGTCATTTTTTTCCCGGGAATTCAAATCCTGGTATTGATACAAAAATACTGTTTTTTTGGTACTAATTTAAAAAATAATTATCCATGATTTATTCACATAAAGGTTATAAAATCAACAACAATAAATAATTAATACTGCTGAATTTGCAAATGAGGGATCATTACGCACAGTACAAATGCAACGGAAACCTGAAAACGTCATGAAATTATAAGATATAAAATCTTATAAATATATTTCTCTTAGTAAGTATAGTGTGTGTGGAAGTAAAACACTTAAGGAATAATGAAACCATCATTATGGAAATATTTCCATTAATGGCAGTAAGCCTGGTAGTGCAATTAAGGAATATGGTGAACAATCAGTGGTGAGCTACAATATGCTCGCGAGAGTCCATTTTATTTTTTTAAAAAATTTGCGAGCCCATTGTTGAGACAATCATTTATTTTACAAATGAAATCCTGAATGCAATCATTGAATATCCAAAGCCGAAACTATGGTGGGGTGAGTGGGACCGCCATTCTCATCATTTTAATGGGAAATCGACCAGTTGAATTTTAAAATTGCTTCATTTTTGATTTTATTACAGTTGGATCTCTGTTTAACCAACTTCTTTATAGCAATTTTTTAAAAATTCCTCTTAATAATTACATTTAAATAGTTTCCATTGAACAAAGAAAATTTCCATGTAACGAACGGATTAGGAGAGAATTTTGTATGCATTATTCTCACCTCTGGCCTTTAGGTAATTAGAAAGTGTAAGAGTGAAAGGATTACTGTTTCACAATGTTAGTGGTGTCCCAAAAACCTATGCAATCACATATCAAGGTCGCACTAGTCAATATGCTTTTCAGTCAGAAGATTAAGAAGATTCCTGACATGGGTAATAGCTTCTGGTCTACCTGCGATTTGGTTCCTCTTTACCCCGGCAAACAGGATATGTTTTTCGGATTAGTGAATGATCCACGCCTTCCAGTAAATTTCTCCTGTTTAAGTTTACATGGTCACAGTAGCTGAATATCCGTGTGATTCCGACATTTTGCACAGTATTCAAAGAACTAGTGACAGCTAGTTCTTTGAATAGTTCCTCTTTTTTTTTTTTTTTTTTGTTAGTTGTTGGTGCATCGGCTTCTGTGGCCATAATGCACCTCCCAAAGTTTTTGCATTTTACTCTAATCCAAGCCCGGGGTGGGATTCAAACCCGCAACCTTTGGGTTGCCAGGCAAGCATTTTACCCACCTGGCTAGCCCGATCGGCAATAGTTCCTCTACGTTGCTACTAGACCTGAAAAGGTCTAGTAGCAACGTAGAGGAACTATTGAGATATATATGAGAGAAAATATATTGCTACTAGACCTTTTCAGGTCTAGTAGCAATGTAGAGGGGGGGGGGGGGGCACTGACGCAACTAAGATATTACATATACTTTACAAAGATGAAATGTTGGCAGATTTTAAAACTTCGTTGAGGCTTTCACTATGCAGAAAATGTTCTAAAATATAATGGCATACAGGCAATAATTAAAAAAAAAAAAAAAACTATCACCAATCTCCAAAAAACTAGCGTGAATTAAGGATGATTGCTAAAGAACTTGATGTGGAAACTATAAAGATTGTTCAGGCCACAATGGGCAGCCTGTAGCTTGCGGACGGCAATTGCAGGTTGGAGGAATTATCCCGCTTTATGCAAATATTCCGGATTATTAAATCTACTTTTATATCTGGAATTTCTTAATGATTTAGCACTAATGATCGACATCCTGCACTCTTACCTTTCAGTAGCTTTACAGAATCACTGTGATAAAAGCAGATAAATTAATTATTCAAACTATCAACGCTATTGCTAATTTGAAAAATTCTGAACGTAAAATTGAGAGCATGTTGAAGTGAAAAGAATTTGAAGGAATCAAAATAGAAAGTAAGAATACATTTAAAAGAATTACCTCTGACAAGTCGTTAATGCAACAGAGTAATTTGAAATTAAATAAAGAAAATAATGATACTATCGACGACGAGGAATTGAAAGAATTTTAAACGCATGCTATGCAAAATTGTGGAATATATAAATCTTTCGACTCTGTGGCAAGACGGTGAAAACCAAATGAGAAATTTAAGTTTTCTGATAATGATTTTTGAGATTTTGTCAAAGACAGTTTATCTTTAAAATCAAGTGAAATTCCCTTTTCAATTAAGAAAGCCAGAAATATCTTTGAAACCACTGCGATTAGCAGTGCTGAAGCTGAGCGAGCTTTCAGCGTAATGAGTAAATGAATCATGTTGACAATTAAACACGCTGCAGATTATGATGACCATACATCTAAATGGAAAACCATTGCTTAAATTTTATCTGGATCGTTATGTCAACTCATTCCTCTGTATTGAGGAATGATTTGACGTAATTTCATAATTTGCACATAACTATTGAGCAAAGCAGAAGATCAACAACAAATATTAATAAAGAAATAAATTGTATATGGCAATTTTTAGAATAAATTTTTCTTGAATATTTGCATAATGATTTTTTTTTTCATGTAATCTGTGATTTTTGTGTACTTTTTCTAGAATAGTGTGTTTTTTCATGAAATATCTGTTTTTATATTGTGTAATATTTTGTGATAGTTTTTATGTTAATTGTGATATGGGGAAATATTTCATGTTATTTTTTATTCACAATATTAAAGTTCTGTCATAAAAAAATTGTATCCATTACATTTCCCTAGTTGTTAAAAAAAAAGATGAATAAAACAGTTGTGTGTGTGCCGTGCTCGTTGGTAGATGGGTTATGTGAAACATCCTTCGCATTTCTTTTGAGTATTTTGATTTGTATATATTGATTACAAAATAAGAGCTTTTGTATTGTAAATATTTTATTGATCATTCACAAATTTTCATAATTTCTGGAAGATGATATAATAGATTTATGATAACTAAAGTAACAGATGTATACCTGCGACTGCAACGTATCTAAATGTCTCTGGAAAACAGCGTCGATTGAAGTACCAATTTTGTAGTTGAAATGGCATACATAGCTGTTAAGGGTACCTAACAATGGAATGTAACAAAAATGCGAGACGAAAAAAAGAAATTGTTGACAAATATTTGTATCGTTGCAATCATACTTACTGCAATAGTATTTCAGGAATACGATTATGACATCATACTATTAAAAAATTCTAAAAAGAACTCCGGACACTATCGGATCCAGGTATTATCATAAGGGGAGGCATGATGACCAGATTTTAAAGTTTTTTTTTTTTTTTCAGATAGACCTAGGAAAGTTACACATATACACTTATGTACATGGTTAAGGGATAATAAGCCCCATCTGTCCACCCTCCTAAATCCACCCGACTTATCATACCAGTCAAGAAAAATGTGTTGTGCTCTAATCACACTACTTTAGTGCGAGTGTGGGAAGTGCCCCTGGTGGAAGCTGCAGATGATGTCACTTCAGTGACCGATCAAATTTACTCAGTAGAAAGTCAGATAAACTGCGAGCCCATTGTTAAAATATTTACAGCTTACCACTGTGAACAACGGTATGGTGGGTGTGGAAGGGTTAAAATTAAAAGCTTCTGAACAATAGTTGAATCCCTCTATTACACTGCTACTTGAGGATGCGACAACTGGTGCATTTTGAGAAAGGGTGTTGGTATGGAGCAGTTCAAAGGAATTGTGAACAGGTGATCTTGAGGTAAAAGATCAAAGCTTTAAATTAGATATGTAAAATTTTTTTTTTATGTACCGTGCATGGGTTTCACCATGGGTTAGTACCGTGCATGGGTTTCACCACAAAATACGTGTCTATACACATATTTACGTATCTAATTTATACATGTAAATAAAGAAGGAAATAAATAAGGTGATTGCGCTAAAATAGGGGGTTTGTGGTTGTTGTTCGGAAGGGTTGCAGACTTCCAATGTTAGTTCTGGGTTCAGTTCGGGTCCGGGAGTGTCCAGCAGTGAAGGGTTCTGCTGGGCATGTTCCAATGCTAGAAGTCAATCCGGAAGTTGAATAACAAGTCAGTCAGATAGTGCCCTGGCTTCTACTACTGCTGTGGTAATTTCCTTCAGTATTAACAATGAACTGTTCTCGAAATCCCGAAATAAGACAGTACTGGAAGAGCTGTACAGCAGAGATGCAGAGTTCAACTAAGAGAGCGAGCGAGAGAGAGACATCACCGTACTCCGTGGAAGGAACCAGCACAAAGGAATCCCACCGTGAAAGAAAAGGAAGGCAAGTCCTCTGAACTGTGTTGTTTTGGAAATGGTACTTAGATAAAGTGGGAGATTATTTTAGAGTATGTTGAAGTTGAAGAAACACAAGAAATAAGGAAATGTTTAGTATTGAGTTGGTTTATTGGTTAAAGTTGCAAAGAAAATTGATATTGCTAAAGGGAGATTACATGGAATTGTTAGTATTAAGTTAGCGACTTATGGATTGCTGTTGTGAAGAGAATTGATATTGGTGATTAAGAGAAATATGAGGAAGTGATTAAGATTGAATTAGTTTAATGTTTGAAGCTTGGAGAGAGAGATTATTAATTGAGAGAAATTTTATGGAAATGATAGCATATATTAACAGATTAAATAAGAAAAATGAATAGATTAGATGTAAATGAACACCAGTTATGTATTGCAAGTAATTTGTAGGATAAATGAGTTTTGTTTTATATTTATGTCATTGCTCTTGAGAAACTGACAGCTCGCATATAATATATATATACTTGTAGGGAGGAAATATCCCTCAGGCTCCTGGAAATTCTCATTTTTTAATGCAGTCAGGTAGCTTGTGGGGCTTAATGCTTGAGGGGAGCTGCTGTACAAAAATCATAACAATGGCCACTGATGGCAATACTAAGGTACAGGGAAATAAAAATTAATAAATAAATAACCCTCCCCACAACTTGGATTTGGTTTCCTCATCAAGCTTAACCATCAGATCCTTTCTTTCGTTAATAAGCATATAGTGCCATAAAAAGTCAAAAGGGAAATTTTTTATTTTTGATAACAAGAAAATAATTTTTTGAAGATGAGAATAAGGGGGGAGGGGTGTTAAACTGCAACTCTTGTACTACTATCTCAGTACAAAACACCAACCAGTACAGAATCCAAAAGGACGTTTTCTGCCGCTAATTAAATATGTACCAAAATTAGATCCAGTTTAAACGGTAACACTATTGAGTTTCTTAAGAGCTCACTTTATTCAACAGGTAGTGTAGATACTTTTCTTTTGTTTTTAGAATAAACTATGTTTAATAATTTTTGCTAGAATATTTGTTATTATAATAAAAGTTTAATTTAAAACGTGAATTAAAGTAATTACTTGTTTTTTCCTTACTTTATTGCACCTAATTGTCATTAAAATTTATTACAAAATTTTTTTTTTTTTTTGGGAATACTGGTATCATAAATTAAAAATACCGATATTAGGATTTTGACCGGTATTGTGAGCCCTACTGTGAAGTGATCTGATTGAGGTGTAATACACCTTGAATGGGTTGAGCAAGCTCAATGCTGATGAGATTCTCTCTCTTGCCCAGATTAATCAACTGAGGGGACAAATTCAAATCAGTTGTAGAATAGATTTGCAGAAATTGACCGATTGCTGTATGAAACTTCCATCTGTTGTAGAAGTTGACAGCTTAAATAAATTCAAGGCAGAACTATACAAATATTTGGAGCAAATGGATTGGTAAAATGGAAAGTTTTTTTTTTTTTTGGCTGATGCTGTATAAGCATGCTTTCTTGCATCATATATCATCAACCAGTGAAATACCACCACTTTGCTTATTGGAGGCTTGAAGTGGTGAAACCCATGTTTAGTCTCTAGAGCAAGGTTTCGGCATCCCCTACCCCCATACTTCTCCTTCAAACCCATGCATGGTACTAAGTACTATAGGTTTTGATACCTTTCGTGTTTGGGGTTTTTCATAAAAAAAAAAAAAAAAAAATATATATATATATATATAAAAAGGGTACTAGGAAAGTTTTGCAATACAGCTTTGTTTATTTAATTTTTTCAAAGTAATTTCCTCTACATTCAATACACCTCTCCATCCTCCGAAACCAATCTTTAAACCAGTTCTGCCAAGTTTCACTAGGGAGTAAAGCACACTCGTTGTCCCAAGCCCGTAGAAGGTCCTCATCACTGGAAAACCGCCTCCCTTTTAGCTTCATTTTCACATGCGGGAACAGTGCAAAGTCGCAGGGAGCAAGGTCTGGACTGTAGGGAGGGTGCTCGAGAAGTTTCAGTCCTGTCGTGGTCAAATATTCGGTGCAGGCTTTGGCGCGGTGATCTGGAGCATTATCGTGATGGAGGTACCAGGTGTCCATTCTTGACTTTGGCCTCAGGTTCTTCATAGATCCAATGACTTTAGGCAGGCATTGTTCAGTATACCACTTAGCTGTGAGTGTCTTCTGCGTGTCCAAAACGACACGTTCCACAATTCCACTCGATTTGAAAAATACAGCTATCATTTTCTTCTTTACAGATCGGGATTTTCTGACAATTACGGGTGTGTCGTCATCATCAAAGACCCAAACTTTGTTTTGAGCCTTGGTCGGCAGATCGTAATAGTACAGCCAAGTCTCGTCACCTGTCACGATGTTGTTCACATACCGAGATTGTCCCTATCAAACTTTTTTAACATCTCCCGGCACCAAGTCACACACCGTGTCATCTGCTCTTCAGTCAGTTGATGCGGCACCCAGAGAGAACAAAGTTTCTTCACGTGCAAATGATCTTGCAGAATCGAACGAATTGCTGGTGCATTTAGGCCCAAAGTATCCTCTACCTGTTGGTAGGACACTCGCCTGTTTTCGTCAAGCATTTTCCTCACAGCAATAACGTTTTCCTCCGTAAGTGACGTTCGTGGCCTTCCCGGCCTCTCAGAATCCTCCAGAGTGAAATTTCCCCTTTGGAATTCTCTATACCACCTGAATATCGTTGTACGATGTGGACAATCATCAACTAGTGCAAGAGTCATTTCTTCTAAGCACTGGTCTATGGTTAAACCACGCACGAAATTATACCGCAAAACTGTCCTTATCTCATTTCGTGACCACTATGCCATCGCAAGTACTTTACACTCTCACTACTAATGAATAACTGAGCCCATCGACTTGGCGCGGCGGCTACTATGCACGTATGAACATGTCTCAATATGCAGCAACAAGCAGCTTCCTGTGATTCATTGTTGCGTCATATTGCAAAACTTTCCTAGTACCCTTTGTATATATATATATATATATGACTCTACTAATGTATCATATGTCTCTACTAATGTATCATATGTCTCTACTAATGATAAAAGGTGGCAGTTCAAATTAATGGGATTTTATTATACTGCAATAACTTGAAGTAATTTAGCCAAATCAACTGTTCCATATAATTTTACCTGTTGCATCCATTTTATTTTATGGAAAGTACAATAAAACTAGTCTGAATGAAGCTACCTCAAAACAAAACAAATTTCTGTGAAAATAAAACTGTCAGGCTAGGTTTACATCAGAGTGACAAAACAGGAACATTGTCTTTTCCAGCAAAAAAACTGGGACAAAGTGCAGTGTCATTAAGAGATATTTTGGAGATAAATGTTGGAGCTGACAGTTACAAGTAACAATTTAAAACATTGTTTTCTCAAACAAAACTGCAACTTTGGCCCAGTGTAAAAATTATGTAATCATTGAGTGTATTGACAAGGGTGGTGTGTATTTGCAGTTTATTAATTAATTGGAAGAATGGGGGGAGGTCTATGTGATTGTTCATTGAGACAACACTGTTACATCATATGAATATATTTAATTTCTTTATTATTCAAATGCTAGAATTATGAAGGATTGACACATCTCATTGCCAAACATTTAAAGAACTCACTTGTTTCCTGTCTTCAGGCCCGTAGTGGTTAGATCATTGGTTTGAGAAGTAATTCTATATGTTATAAATTTCATTACATTACTAGATTATTCAATTTCTTTCAGTTAAATTGAATTGGCAATGTTTGTCTCTTCAACGTGGAGATAGCAACAACAATCTATCCAGAACTATTAAAAAAGTATCATCACTAGAACATTTTGGTACTCTTACTTCAACTAAAAAACAATGACAAATCTGTCACCATTTGATAAAATTCGTGAGATTTCTGTCTCCTTAGTGTAAATGTTTCCCTTTTGTCATCTATTGAAGTTGCAAGTTGGACAGTTTTTGAAGACAAAAATCACTGTTGCCAATTTGTCTTGGTGTAAACCCAACTTTACATAAGAGGCATCTTCATAAGAGGCACTGCACATCTGTATTTGGACAAGCTCAAAGAATCTAATATATGAAACAGGAGATATAATCACAAACCGGATGAAAAGGAATAACACAGAAAGAGGAGGAATGCGAAGGTACTAAATTCAGTTTGAGAATAACTGGCAGCCAAAAACACATTCTTTATGAAATTATTAACTACACTGTTACAGCTAACTGTTGTTACAATACTAGATGAGTCTGGAAAAGAAAACACTGAATGCCTCCTCCTCTGTGGGTAACACATGGTTTAAAGAAACAAAGTAATTTTTATCACTTGCCTCAATGCAAAGAAATGCCCAATCTCAGATTCTGTCTACCATTCAGGTACACTATGACATAATGAATGGCACAATGAATATTTTTATAATTGTGTCAGCATATATGGGGGAAAGGTCAAACAGTTTAAACCATGCAAAGTGATACTCAGGTTTATGAAATTCCCCACCGAGATGAAAGATTTGATCTGCTAACCTGAAGCCAGATGGTTACCAGCAGTGTAGCAAACTCTTGAAAGGACTCAGTGCAAAACTCAATTTTGTGGCCCTCCCATATTCATGAACCTTTCTAGATGTGAAAGGAAACTTTTGTACCACTTCGGCCCAGTATCAAAGAAAGGTATCTTTTCAACTGTGTAGTCCAGGTGATTAATGACAAACTAGGGCCACATGCCAGAGTTTGTCATTAAATCATGACACTGTGGCCAAGATGCACTAAGAATGTTATTATAGGGAACACAAATAGAAATACAATGTTAGAAAAAAAAAATTTGTTTCCTATAATTGCATTCTCATCTGTCAAATCTCATTTACAGCATGTTTTAAACAGAACATGATTTCTGAAATTAAGCATTCCAAACTTCTGCCTGCTCTCTTTCATCTAGCCGAGTAATAATGTAGTAGTAGTAGTAGTAGTGGCATGTGATGCAAGAAAGCAAATATATGAGCTTATGCAGCATCAGCCAAAAAAAAAAAAAAAATCACACCATTCCCTCCAAATGCCTGTCCAGTTCCTCCTTAAATTTATTCAAGCTATCAACTTCCACAACGACAGATGGAAGTTTGTTCCAGCAATTAACCACCCGCTGGCTAAAGGCAAATTTCCGCACATCTATTCTACATCTGTCTTTTCTTAATTTGAATTTATGCCCCCTTAGGTTCGTAATCTGAACAAGTGGAAGGATCCCATCAGAATTCAGCGTGCTCAATCCATTCAAGGCCTTATATACCTCAATCAGATCACCGCGCAGGTGCCTAGTCTCCAGCCACTGCAATTTGCAGAACTTAAGCCTCTCTTGGTAAGAGGATCCCTTCATTCCCCTCACCAATCTTGTGGCCCTTCTCTGTACCCGCTCAAGTAAATCTACATCCTTCCTAAAATGAGGTCTCCAGACCTGTACGCAGTACTCAAGGCATGACCTGACCATTGCCTTATACAGAGGGATAATCACCTCCTTTTCCCTGCTAGCAAAATTCCTATATATCATTGACAAAACCCCATGACCTGCCCTGGCAGCCTGTCTGCATTGCTCAGAGAACTTCATATCTGACTGCACAATTACTCCCAGGTCTTTTTCATTTTCTACCATCTTAAGTGTAGTACCACACAGTTGGTACGTTTCTCTGGGGTTATTTCTACCCATATGCAGTACTTTGCATTTGTCAAGGTTAAACTTCAGTTGCCACTTCTTAGCCCATCTGCCCAAATTATCTAGATCCTGTTGCAGTAGCAGACTGCCATTACTGTCATTAACAACCCTGCCAACCTTTGTATCATCTGCAAATTTCGACATTAAGCCTGATATACCTTCATCAATATCATTGATAAATATACAAAACAACAGTGGACCTAACACCAAACCCTGTGGGACTCCACTAATAACATTAGTCCAAGTAGAGCAGCACCCATTGATTACCACCCTCTGTCTTCTTGCACTTAACCATCCTTTCATCCATTGTAGCAACTTACCCTTAATACCATTCTGCTCCAATTTGTACAATAGTCTTCCATGCGCAACAGTGTCAAAAGCTTTCCTGAAATCCAAATATATGATATCAAAATTGTTTTTTGCATCCAGTTCCTTTGTAACCACATCATAATATCCTATCAAATTTGTCAGACAAGACTTTCCCTTAACAAACCCATGCTGTGTCTGAATTATTGCTGCAGTCTTGTCTAGATGATCCTGCAATGCATCTTTAACCAGCGACACCATTATTTTACCTGGAACAGAAGTTAAACTAACTGGTCTGTAATTACTCGTGTCACCCTTCGATCCCCCTTTGTGAATTGGGGATACATTTGCACATCTGCAGTCCGTGGGAACCTCACCTGAGTCCAAGGATGCTCTCATAATTATGGCTAAGGGTTCGCTTAGTTGCCTTGCCGCCTCCTTTAATATAACTGGATAGATCCCATCCACCCCAGGTGCTTTTCTTAAGTTTAACTTCAACAATTTCTCTTCCACTTTGCTCTTAGTTATTACAAGATCATTAAGCACCCTGCTACAATTTGATAACCTTCTGCCATTTTCAAACCTTAATAATTCCTCACGTGTGAATGTAGATGCAAAATACTCATTCATTTTGTTTGCTATCTGAGCAGGATCATCAACAGCCGAACCATCGATGTCAAGTGGACCAATCAGATTCATCCCCTTCCTTTTAGAGTTTATATAAGTAAAGAAATCCTTGCTGTTTTTCTTAGCATCTTTTGCCAAGGATTTCTCGTAATCTGCCTTCACCTGCCGAACCTCCTTTGTGACCTGATTACAGATTAACTTATATCTGCCATAGGCTTCTGAGTCGCTTGATAATTTATATGCATCCCATGCATTTTTCTTCTCTGTTACGAGTCTCATTAGTTCATTTGACAACCATTTAGGCCTAAACCTTGAACAATATTTCTTAATAGGTAAGAAACTTTTAGTAGCTTCTACGATTAATTCCTTGAATGCTTCCCACTTAGAATTTACTGTTGGTAACATCGTCAGTTGATCCCACTGTACAGAATTTAAAAACTGTCGGAGACCACTGTACTCACCTTTACGGAAGCAAAAACCCTTTCCTTTACCCCTGATGGTAATTAAATCTTTAAGTAAATCCCACGTCAGTACACTGTGATCACTGCCACCTAGTGGTTCTTTTATCTGCAAATTCCTAATACACGAATGATCACTGCTGATAACCAGATCAAGAGTGTTACTTTCTCTGGTTGCCTCTCGAACATGCTGCTGCAGAAAACAATCATCCAATAAATCCACAAAAGTCTGACTAGTGTGTGAGTGCCCAACCCACAAGTTCCAGTCAATATCTGGGAAGTTAAAATCCCCCATTATAAGACATTCCGATTTACTAGCCCATTCTATTTCTCTGTACAATTGTTCATTGTACTCATTCGAATCATTAGGCCTATAACACACTCCTACTATAATTTTTGTTTTCGCAGTGCTTATGTCACACCAAACTGACTCAACAGTGCACTGTTCATCTATATCAACTGGATGCACTTCTTTTGATTTTATATTTTTCTTTATTAACAGCATAACACCTCCTCCCTTCCTATCCTGTCTGTACACATTGTACTCCGCAAATTCCAGTTCGGCATTCCTTATATCTGGGTGACACCACGTCTCTGATATCCCAACAATATCCGCCTTTGATGTCTTGACCAACACTTCAAATTCATCAAATTTATTTACTATACTTCTAGCATTGGTATACGTGCACCTATTCCTATTCCCAGCCACTCTAACACATCCCATATACCCACCTGTTTCACGATGACTAACATCCGTCCCTGAAACCCCCAACACCCCTTGCTCCAGGTCGCTACTCATTCTAATAGAAGTTGTGCAAGAATCACCTTCACCTCTGCCTACGGCTACTGTTAAACTATTAGTCCTTGTATCCCCCCAAGCTATCAGTTTTCCGACCCACCTAACACTGCCTCGATAGCATCAGCAAATATTCTTGCACCCTTTCTATTTAAGTGTATCCCGTCCCTGTAGAAGCAATCTCTCCTGTTAACAAGTACAGTCCAGGCTGAAAAAAATTCTACTCCTTGAGCCTTGCACAATCTTTCCAGGGCCGAATTGATCGACAAGGCTCTCATCATATACTCCCTCCTATCGTGTCTGGGCAGAATTGCAGACACTTTCAAATTCAACCCTACTTCACGGCTTTTTTTCAACAGTGACCTGTACTTGTTAAGTAATTCTGCCGGTCTCCTACTATATGTGTAAATGCGATATCTCAAATAATCACAACCTATTTAAAATATCATTGTTTAAAAATCCAGCAAACTAAATTTACAATACATGAAGATAGGGTTACCATGCATCTGGTCAAGATTAACTCTTTCACAAGATAGCTTGATGCCTATGGAGGAGCCCTCTATGAATTTTCAATAGCAGCATTTCTCAACCTTTTTCAGTCATGGAACACTTTATCTCACAACATATTCATGGAACAGTTACGAAACACAAGTTTAGCGGGAGCCAAAGAACTGTTTGCTAATATTTTATAACATATGATGCAGTGTGCATCAGAAGCTTCTTTATTTCCAACACATGTAAAGCTGAAATTCAAATAACTGTCATTATATGTACTTTCGTTTTGGTCTTTTATTAGTTGGTTCCTGTTTTTTCATTTCAGATTTTTGGAGAACAAAAGGCTGCACTTGTTCTTCCTCACTTAGCGTTAGTTTTCATCGACCACAGTTGCATTACTAGAAGTACTTTGCTTCTCGTTTTAAAGTTCTTTTTTCAACCACAAATCTATGGTCACATGTTTTAATAATAATATTTCGAAATATTAATGATTATCAAAAAAAATTTAAACAACGAAGTGAGTTTAGTTATGATATCGGTTCGTTTCCTCCTCTTCTTCAACCGGTGTTACTCCAGGCTAAATCGCATACGAACATCATAACTATATCACCACATTACTACTTTTTACCTCTACGCATACTTCTCTATGCAAAGCCCGCAAAAATAAGTATTCCACAGTCTATTTGATTATTAGCCTATGCCAGTATATTAACAACCAAAAAAAATTATGTTAAATATTATAATGATACACTACAAATATGCAAAATTTATTTATTTTACTTTTGTAATTATTAATTACGATTTTTCGTGGAACACTAGTGTTCCGCGGAACAGTTTGAGAAACGCTGCTCTATAGAGCGAGTTTCTTCATTAAATTGAAGTTTTGTAAAAAAATGTTTTTAAATATTAATTTATTCTTATTTTGACTCAATTGCAGAGCTTCAGAATAAAGTTATCAAACCCACAATAAAAAAAAATGGTTTAAAAAATAAACTTAAAAAAAAAAAGTTCTACATCTATTTATTTACCACTTAATTCAATTTCATCCACTACCAAGGTCAGAATTGTGGAGAATTTCTTCAATTTCAGCCTTTTGTAAGTCAAAATCAGTTGACAATTAGCTGACAGGTGTAATGCCCTCCAATTTTCTAAGCTAATTTTTATTCCCATCTATTAAAACTGTGTCTAATAGATATACAAAACACAGGTTTAATAGTTGGCAGGACATGCTAAACAAATCAAGACAATTCATACATGAAACGCCTATAAAATATTTAAGGGCAAAGGCCTCATGCTACGAGGTAGAACGACTAACATGTAGGTTAACGCAAAAGCATCATTTTAACGTAGCCATCTACCAAAGTAGTTAAATTAATTCATTAAATTGGCATCGTTTTGGTTATATCTCATATTGTAAATGCCTTCACAACGAGTTGCCTCGAATAAATAACACTTCGCCAGTGGAGAAGACTAATGTTATTTATTCTCAGCGGATACCACCACCCAGATGGCACCATTTCAAAGCTTGTTGGCTTCTCTTCTGTGGGTGGGCAGGTACCCTGGCATTGCAATAGTGACAACTCAGAAGTATAACTTCACAATATGAGAGATGCCTGATGGTGTGCAGTGATATAGACTATAAAATATTTAAGGGCAAAGACCTCATGTTACTAGATAGAATGACTAACATGTGGGTAAGTGCAAAAGCATTTTAAAGTAGCCATCTACCAAAGTAGTTAAATTAATTCATTAAATCAGCATCGTTTTGGTTGTATCATTGTGAAGGCATCCACAATATGAGATATAACCAAAACTATGCCAATTTAATGAATTTATTTAACTACTTTGTTGGATGGCTATGTTAAAATGATGCTTTTGCACTAACCTACATGTTAATACATGAAACGACTATGAAAAAATGCAGCTCTATGCATATACTTCCAGGAGAGCCTATAAATGGAAAACAGATATATGTGAAAAGATTAAATATCGCCTGGGATTTTAGTTATAATGCACTAGGGAGTGGGGGATAGAAAATTGCAGATTTCAAATGAAATTGATCTACTGCTTCCAAAAATACCAAAATTGTCCTTATCACACAAAAAGGGATACTAAAAGTACTACCATAATAAATTATGACCAATTTCAAATGTCATACAATAATACATATGCTATCTTAAAAATATGTCTTATTCATTTTGAAATAATTTAATCAAACATTGACCACATACTTTCTACAATGTTTGCCACTCAAGAGTTTTTCCCTTATAGTCCATTTTGCTTTCCCCTTTAAGAAAGCAGTAGCAATCACCTATCCACAGCAGTATCCCACTGATCTTGATAGAGTTCCTGTTGTGGAAATGTTCTGAAGAAAGAATTCCCCTTGCTCATCAATTACATCTCCAAAACTTTGAGGGGGAAAAAACTGACATGGAAATGAAGATATTGAATTTTCAAAGACAAGTAGTAACATATCATTATAACATTGCTATCTAAGTCATTTTTTTTGGCTAAATGTCTAAGAGCATGAAGGAATTTTATTTATGCATGGGTAATGCACACACATCATTTCTACTACTCAGGTACTTTTAATGCATCATTTTAATTATCTCATATTGTGAATACATTCACAACGGGTTGCCTTGGTATTGCACCACTTTGAATAAGTAATGCTTCACCTATGGAGAAGACTAAATATTGTTACTTATTCTCGGCAGATACCACCACCCAGATGGCACCGTTTCAAGGCTTTTTGGCGGGTGGGTGGGTGGGTGGGTATGTATGTAACCTGTTGTTGCAATAGTGACAATCCAGTTATGAAGTACAGGTGACCCCCACTTAACGATGATAATTCGTTCCGGATAAACATAGTACTAAGTGAGCGGCACATTCCCATAAGGTAACACATGTATTTGTGAGTTGCAGTCAGTGCCATAGGATATTTCCTAATCAATAATAAACAGTAATGAAAAGATGCACAAATGTCGGTCAAAATATTTAATATTTGTACATATAAAATATTCTGCATTACATACGTATATAATTATGTGGTAACTACTTATGTATCAAAATTACTTAAATTTCAATTAAAATCATGAATTTAATTGATCTAAATTCATTTAATTTAATTGATGAATTTAATCATGAAAAATGTGTCAATTTTGGGTTGTACTTTGGCCCTCTTCCTGGTAAACTAAAAGGGATTTTAATTTTAAATCCCCCACAGCGTTACCACCCAACAATAAAGTCAACTGATCCTTCGCCGCTTTGAAACCTGGCATGTTTTTTCTTCTTTCAATATGAAACTTCTTTTAGGCATTCATTTACAAAAAATGTCCTGCTTCAACTATGTTAAAAACTTGTTGAGAAATATAACACATAATACCCCTCTTTAATAACTTTAACAAGTTCTTTTTTGAAAGTTTTGTCTCCTTGATCTGCAGTTTCTTCCTGGATTTTAAATTTGAAGATAATATCCGATACTCTCTCTCTCTCTCTTATAATATTTAACTTAACTGAATTCTACATTGGATATTATCTTCAATAAAATTAGTTAAAGTCGTTCCACTTTGATCCTAATAACTGGCCTAGCCCTAGTTGCTTGCAGTGGAACAGCTGTCTTTCCCGCTGCTAAAATTAATTCTTTATTTTTTATAATTATTCTTACAGTTAAACTTGCCAGTCCTAAATCATGGCACACATCTGCTTGTTGTTGACCGGAATCAATTCGCTTCAAAACATCTTAATTTAATTTTCAAATTCAGTCTTTTTCTTACATTTATAGTCTTCGTACTGCGTCCAGACATTATTGCTTTTTCATTCTTATCCACCATCATGAACTCTTCAAAAATGTAACTGCGTTGGTTGCCTTAATTATGATATAATTTGAGTAAACTGTCTGTTACGCACGAAGTCTAATACTGTACTGAGTGATGACTAGACTTTGGATAAATGCATATAACGCAAATATTACAAGCAATATACTTGATCATTTTTTAAAATGTTGATCCAGGAACTACGTAACATGTCACTGTACTACAATTAAATTATCGCATGAGAAAATTTCACTGAGCGTGGGAAATGCTGTAACGCTGCTTTTCTATTCATTTTCAAGCTATCGACTCCATCAAATGAAACAATTTCATTAAATATGCCAAAAATGCAATCTATAAAAGGGCATTATAGTGATTTGTGACAGCGTTATAGTCAGATATGGGTTATAATATAAGAACAGTGCTATAGCAAATCAGCATAAAGCGAACCGTGTTATAAAGAGGGCCTGCTATATAACTCCACAAGAGTTGCCTGATGGTGTGCATACTTTAATCCAAAAGATATTTCTTTGCTAAATGCTTAAGAGTATGATGGAATTTACTTATGAAACAATGCCATCTGCCAAAAATAAATAAAAATAGTCTTCTCCATAGGTAAAGGTCTTACTTATTTCAGGTAGTTTCAAAACCATGGCAACTTGTGAAGGTATTCACAATGAGATATAATTAAAACTATGCATTAAAACTAAC
The DNA here is from genome assembly GCF_048544385.1 of Mastigoproctus giganteus. NCBI lineage: Eukaryota > Metazoa > Arthropoda > Arachnida > Uropygi > Thelyphonidae > Mastigoproctus > Mastigoproctus giganteus. Next base: position 191,077,127 of record NC_143578.1, read on the forward strand.
TTGGTGGCAGAAATGTGTGTGCATTACCCATGCATAAGTTAACTCCTTCATAACACTGCTAGATTGCAAGGTACTAGTTCAGTATCCTGTATCTTTTGATTTCAAAAGATACAGGATACTGTATTTTTTGAAATCAAAATGTTTGAGTTTCTTTATTTGAGACCCAACGAAAAGTCCTTTCAGTTTTGCATCTGTTAAATTCGGAAGCACTTCCCTTAGGTAATAAAATTCACTTCCTTCATTATCCAGCACCTTGATAGAATACATTTCCATTGTGCAGCAAATCTGCTTTTAAAACTTAAATTTTAGGCATAAATAAACATGGTATCTCTCTCTCTCCATTTGTTCTCAAATTCTGTGCTCCTGAACTTACTCCTGTTCTGCATCACCTTTTTTCATTTTCTTATTCCAAAGGTGGTTTTCCTTCTGCTAGGAAATTTGCTAATATCCAGCCTGTTTCTAAAAAGGGTAACAAATCCCTTCCATCCAATTACTGTCCCATTGCAATTACTTCTACTCTTTCTAAAGCAATGGAGAAATCAATTAACTGCCAACTCAAACTATCTAGAAACTGTCCATCTGACCAACAATCGCCAGTCACTGGCGATATTCTGACTATGTTAAAGTAAAAAGTATGTTATGCATAAAGGTCTTCTAAATAAGCTTCCATTGTATGGTTTGCCAACTGGTTTTTGTAAATGGGTATCAGTATCTAGTTTTCTCTCTGACATTTCACTGCAGGTGGTAGTAGATGGCTCTCTGTCTTCTAACTTCATCAATGCTGGTGTTCCCCAGGGTTCAGTTCTTTCTCCCACTCTTTTCCTCTTGTACATTAATGATCTTCCACTGACCGGAAATCCTATCCACAGTTTCGCTGATGACAGCACATTGCATTCCACTTTCCAATTTGAGAAATCTTTCCTGCCTCAAACAGCTTCAACTTATTGAATATCCACTACCAATTCCTTAAATGTTGATCTCCAGGTAATTCTCCAGTGGGGCAGAGATAATTTAGTTGATTTCAATCCCTCTAAAACTTAGTCCTGTCTTAAATCTCACAAAAAGGATTCTTCTGCTCCTACGCTGATCTTCAATGACACCCAGATTTCTAGGCAAGATCGCGTATTCTGTCTATCTCGTGAACTCCTCTGACTGTTTGGTCGTCCCAGAGTATAAACAGAAATTCTATTAAATTTCTATTGGGGATTACCCTCCTCCCCCTTCTCTCTCTCTAAGCACATTACAAATATTGCTTGCTCTGCATCTAAAAACACTAGATTTCTCTTTTGCTATCAGCATTACTTTTCTTCCAAGCTATTTACAAATCACAAATCTGCCCTACCATGGAATATTGTTCCAACATTTGGGGAGGGTGCCCCAAAACCTCTCTCAGGCTTCTAGATTTCATTTAGAAGAGAGCAGTTAGGTTAATTAATGATTCATTTCTAACAGAGTCTCTCCACTCTGTCTCACATGTTGTTTCTGCTGCATGCCTTTTCTATAGATACTTCCATGGGCACTGTTCTGAATTAGCTTCTATAATTCCTGCTCTCTCTTTCAAAGCAGTCTGAACAAGTGCCATTACCACTCAACATTTTACAGTCCAATTCAAATTCACAGAACCAACTTTTCTTCTTCCTCATTTATTCATTCAACTTCCATTTTCCGTAACAAACTTCACTCAAATGGCATATCCTGATAATTACAATCAACAGAAGTTCACATCTAATGTCAACAAATATCTTCTTTCATCTTCTCAACCTCCTACCCACATGGTACTAAGTACTATAGGTTCTAATACCTCCCACATTTGGGGTTTTCATATATATATATATATATACACACACACAGTGAAACTTCTAACGGACACCTCTCGTTAACGAACATCTCTCTACAACGGACATTTTCAAATTCCCCAACTCACCTCTATTGGTTTTAACGTGTTTGCAGCTTCTGTCTAGCGGACATTCTCTGTAACGGATGCAGACAGGCAATCTGCACTGTTTCATTTAGATTAGCACTTAATTTGATCTCCCCATAACGGACAGCGGGTGAGCTTACGGCCCTTTTTCTAGGAACTTTTCTTCCACATATTGCCTCAGTCGTATGTTTATTTTCTATTTCCGATTCTGTGAATTTTATCAAGGTTTACGTCGCGGTTCTAAACCCTTTTTCAAGAATTTTAAGGCACGTGTAAAACTTCTGATGAATTCGGTGTGTGCAGTAGGGGGGGGAATATGGTCGGCATTTCATCTTTTCAGTTTTGTTCAGTGTCGTGTGAAGTGCACAATGTCTTCTCGTAAACATTTAACTGATAAAGTCGAACTCATTAATGCGTATGATCGGCAAAAAAATAGTGTTCGCAATCTCGCTGAAAAATTCAAAATCGGGAAGACACAGGTAAGCAACATCCTAAAGAAAAAAAAATGAACTACTCAAACAATTTTGGCAACACGGAAATGATCAGGTTCAAAATTATTCCTGTAAACTGTTGGACTTCAAATTGACAATGTTACGTATGAGTGGTTTTGTCAAGAACGTGCTAAAAAAATTCCCATTAATGGGCCTATTATTAGGGAAAAGGCTTTGGAGGTTGCAAAATCTATGGGAGTAAATGAGTTCAAAGCTTCTGTGGGATGGCTAGACAAGTTCAAAACTCGGCATAAAATTTCTTGGAAAACCGTAAGTGGTGAAGGTGGATCTGTTGATACTGGGGTTGTAACAGTGTGGACCATCAAATTGGAAGATTTATGTGATTTTGAAGCTAAGGGTATTTACAACTGTGATGAAACAGGGTTGTTTTTTAAAGCTCTACCTGAAAAAACAATGAGTCTAAAAAACAAAAAGTGCCAGGGTGGAAAAATTTCTAAGGAACGCTTGACTGTACTATTGTGTACAAATATGCTGGGAGACTTTGAACAACCTCTTGTTATAGGAAAACCACAAAATCCTTGTTTCAAGGGCATAAAGTTGAATCTTTTGAATGTTGACTGGAAGTCTAATAAAAAAAGCGTGGATGACACGAGATATCATGAGCGAATGGATAAGTCACTTTAACCAAAACATGATTCGTCAAAACAGAAAAATTATTCTTTTCATGGATAATGCTGCATCTCACCCGCACATTGAATTGTCCAACATTCAAATTGTTTTTCTGCCACCAAACACATCAGCACAGTGTCAGCCCTTGGATCAAGGGATAATAAAAAATTTTAAACTCCACTACAGAAAACGTGTTTTAAGACATCTCATTGCAAACATGAACGATGTAACATGTGCAAGTGACCTTGCAAAGAAAATCAGCATCCTAGATGCGATTCAATGGATTTCCTCTTCAGTAAACGCAATTAGAAAACAAACTGTCATGAACTGTTTTGTAAAGTCTGGCTTCTCAAACGCAAAAATTGAAGTTGTGAACAGCAATGTGGAGCACCAAGAAGAACAAGAACTTCAACATCTATTGATAATGTACGATACTTCTGCTACAAGTGACGCTGGCTACAAAGATATAGACTTGAACCTCACTACAGAAGATGGTGCTCTAGATATCAACGACATTATCATCGATATTTTTCAAGAAGTTCCCCATGAGGATGAAGAAATGGAAGGAGGTCATTCTGTCGAAGAATATATTAACAACGAACCACCAATGAAAATAGAAGAAGCGCTCGTACAAATCAATCGTTTAAAAATGTTTTTCGCCGCTGAAGAAGATACTGAAGGACTTTCGATGGTTTCTTCACTCCAAACAAATGTTGAAAACAAAATTATCAGCCGGAAGAAGGTGCAGAAGAAAATAAGTGATTACTGTATGTATTTTTCTTAAGATAAAGTCATAATATGCATAGCACAATTGTATGTATATTATTTACAAAAATATTGTTCAAAATCTGTATATATTTTAATTTAATTTTACATTAAACGTTTAACGATTTTTATTTTTTTTTCTCCCTCAGACTTTTTGTTAGCGGACACTTCTCTCTATTTTCGTTCCCCATGGCTGTCCGTTAAAGGGAAGTTTCACTGTATGTATGTATATATATATATATATATATAAAAAAAAACATATGCTATTCATTAGGACTGGACTGAATGCCCAGTTCATTTGGAAGACAGTTAATTTCTTTACAGAATGTCTTCCATAATGAAATATTTTGAAAAAAAAAAAAAAAGAAAGACTTTCAATATACTGTAATTTTTATTCTTGCTTCAATTAACTTCCACCGTTGTAAACTAGAAGCAAGGAGTTCTGCTTGCTCATTAGCTAAATTTAAATAGTATTAGTAAGTGATGCAAGGAAGCAAACTTATAGAACATCAGCCAAAAAAAAAAATCCCCACATCACCTGTACATCTCATCCAATAGTTTATCTAATTCTTCCTTGAATTTAGTAAAACTGCCCACGTCCATAACAGATGAAAGTTTGCTACAACAATCAAGCACCTGCTGGTTGAAGACAAACTTCTGCACATCCACCCTGTAACCATCTTCGATTTGAATTTATGCTCTCCCAATGTGTGCAATCTGAGCAAGAGGAAGAATACCATCAGCACTTAGCTTGCTCAATCGATTGAGCTTTAAACATCTCAATCAGTTCACCGTGGAGGTGCTTAGTCTAGACAAAAGATGTGGTTTGGCCACTGCCTTATTCAATAGAATAATCACCTCATCTCTGCTAACAAAATTCCTATATATCATTGACAAAACTCCATGAGCTGTTCTGTAGGTCTGTCTGCACTGCTCAGAGAACTTCATATCTGACTACAATTACCTCCAGAATTTGTCAACCTTACTTTTTCTATTTTTGTTGCAATAGCATACCTTAATTACTGTCAATTAACAGCCTGGCCAACCTTTGTAGCATCTGCAAACTTACACATTAAACCCAATATACCTTTGTCACCAGTGACGGATTTAGCACTTGAGAGACCCCAGGCGCAATTCAATTTTGAGGCCCCCCCCTCTAAATATTTTCAGTACCACTACAGTGTGCATTCTACGTGCATGTTTTTACTATAGCACGTGCTCTAGATTTGGTGTTGCGGTTTTAATCATTTTGGTTGCGCAATTCTTTCATACATATTTTAACTAATGTTTAAATGAAAAAAAAATGACACAACTACCATCCCTCCCAAATCGAACATTAATACATAAAATTAATACATAAAATTTAGCATTACTGATAATATGTATTCTACTTCAGATTCACTTAGTTCGCATAGATATTTTATATAATATGTAAGGATATTCGCATAAGAGTTTACTAACTTCTCATATTAAATTATAGTTTTATTCAGTAACGGTAATAAAGATGAGTGTAAAAATTTTAAATGAAACAATTTTCTTTTTCTTTTTGAGACATCTGAGATTTGAGGCCCCCTCAATTTAAGAGGCCCCAGGCACGCGACTCATGTGCCTGTGCAGAAATCCGCCACTGTTCATCACTATCATTAATAAATACAGATTTATTAATGATGGGCCCAGCAAATAATCTCTAAGTAGTCCACTAATAACATTAATCCAAAAAAGCAGCATCCATTAATAACTGCTGTCTTCTCACACTCAACCATCCCATAGCAGTAACTTGTCCTTAATGCCACACTGCTCCAACATATACAGCAGTCTTTTATGTGCAACAGTGGCAAAAGCTCTTCTGAAAACCAAGTGTATGATATCAAAATTATTTTTTCATATCCAGTTTTTTGGTTAGAGCAGCATCATAGTATCCAGTCAAACTAGTTAGACAACATCAACCATTGAAAAAACCATGCTGTGACTGAAGTAAAATGCACTAGTGTCTAGATGGTTCTGCATTACTTTAACCAGTGGCTCCAATATCTTCCCTGGAACAAAAAACTAAGTAACAGGTCTGTAATTACCCATATCACCCTTTGTGAATTGGGCATATTTGCACATCTCCAGTCCACAGGAACCTATTCTGAATGAGACAATGCTCTCATAATTATGGCTACAGGTTTGCTTACCTCCCTTAATATAAATGCTATATCCCACCTGCGGGAAGTGCCTTTTTTGTTTAGCTTCAATTTCTTCTACTTTCCTTGCAGTTATCACAATATCATTTAGCTCCCTATTGTAGTTCAATATACTAGTCATCAAATGGAATATCTGCAGTAACCTTCAAGTCTGTATGTTAATGGGCATTCAAGGATGGTTCACATAACATCGTTTCCTATGCCTATGGAACAGCTTCTTTACTGTAGGCAATTACATCAGGCATCACTGGCCTCAAAAAAAGCAACTATATGAGAACTATAGTAAGAAGTAGCGTGCCTGTTTCATTAGTGGATCTAGTGTAGATTTTCCTTCAACTTCTCCAAATTAAAGAGCCTGATGAAGAGTTCTGTGAAAGCAATGGGTAAGATGAATTCAAGATAATTTCATTACATAAGAAAGAATCTTTATAGGGCCTCAAATTGGAGAGCTTCTGCAAGACAAACTGAAAATATGCCTCACTGTATTAGAACTAAAAGCATGAAGGTGTTCAAATGGCATTTTGGGTAACCCATATACAAAGATGGGATTCAGAAACTGCCTTTTGCATTTAAAGAAATATGATGTTATATGTTGCAGAAACATCATTTCTTGCATTTGCATTTAGATTTATTTTCTCAAATCTTGGCACAGTGAGTGACAAGCAGAGGGAATGATTCCATCAAGAGAAAAATTATTCCATCATTCTTCATTGGCACTATTACATCAAGTTCTGTACAAAGTGGTATCTAAGGAAATCATTTGCCTAACAATTTTAAAATAGTGTTCAGTTGCCAATTTTTGCCTACTAGAAAAAATTTGGCAATGTCTGATTGTTCTGTTATAACAGAACAATGTCTGGTTGTTCTGTGATAACCAAATCCTATGCTTGCGCTTTCACGATGGGGGGACGGAAATAAATAGCAATGAGTTTTACACATGAACCAAAAGCATTTTGTTTCTACAAATCTGTGACATTATTCATTCATTCCTTCCCTCAGCACCAAATATAATATCTAGTGCTTTAGCTGGAACATACATTATATGGATAACGTATGTGATATGTATAAAGAAAGAAATAAGTGCTGGATTTCTACAGATTCGATTTTAATGAAATTTGGGATGGCTCAACAAGTTGTTCTAAAAAAGTCAATATAAAATTACATGGAACTATCAACAGTCAACTCAGTTATTACGTAGATGGATGGGCAAAAAAAAATTTTAATTGCAAGATTTCTTTTGGTCTGATTTTAATAACGTTCGGGATGGCTTGACACGACCCTCTAAAAGAGCCAAATACAACATTTAATCAAAATCTATCCGCTATGAGTCTAGTTATTAGATGTGCACAGTTAGACGACGGGATAATAACTGCTGGATACCTATTTGAGCAATTTAATAATTTGAGATGTCTTGATAAAGCTGAAAGAGCAAAATATATGATTTTATGGAAATCCAACCATTAGGAGTTGATTTACTAAATGAGGATGGATGTACATGGCAAAGATAAGCACTTTTTTTCTTCTAGTGCTTCAGCTACAGTATATGGTACATAGATAGCCTTTATGATATGAATGAAAAAAAGAAATAATTGCCAGATTTCAATTAGTCTTATTTTAACGAAATTTGGGAAGGTCGACAAACCATTTGAAAGAGCCAAATATAAAATGTCACAAAAATCCATTACATGAGATTAGAGTTATTAGATGCAAATGGATGGACAAAGAATAATTCCACGATTTCTACTGGTTCAATTTTAATGAAATTGGAATGGCTCAAAAACTTTAAAGCAGGCAGTGAAGTCTTGTATATATTTAATATTAAAATTTAATTAAAACACTAATAAAAGATAAAGGTGGATGGTCTGAGCAATAAAAAAAAAAAAAGTGAAGTATTTCATCTCAGCCTATTATGGTAAATCCATATAATTTACAATACCCATCTTGATTAAACAACCTTTAAATTATATAACTATGCTGCTCACATAACTTCAAGATTGTTGTTTTCATTTAACAGGTACAATTAATATTCTTTCACAGCTTTTTTCCTGGACAGGCCGAGAATTAGGCAAATAAGTTACGCAAATCCAGCAGTGCTCTAAACGAATGTTTTGCAAGCCTCAAAAACAGCATACATAAGTTCATTTAAGCATAATGTCTTAGCCCTTATTAGATTTAATAATTTCCATATTAAAAAAAAATGATCAATGCAAAAAAAAAAAAAACCTATAACAGTAATGCAATATTAATTAAAACTAAACCAAAAATACTAAAAACTAGCACCTGAAAACCAAAGAAAAATGTGACAGGCTTATCAGGATAAGCTGATTTGCAACCTGTGATTTTTTTGACTGATATCTTCCACAAATTCTGGAAGCCATCAAGGATTATTGTTATTATTAGCCATACGGTGCAAGGAAGCCTGAAGCTGCACCAGCAAAAAAAAAAAAAATTCTGCATTAACCTGAGAGAGAGAGAGAGAGAGAGAGAGAGAGAGAGAGAGAGAGAGAGAGAGAGAGAGAGAGAGAGAGAGAGAGAGAGAGAGAACAAGAGTCAAAAGTAGAAAGGAATCACCAAGAAAGAACAATGATATCCAGCTCAGGAACCTGGGTGTGCCGTGCCCATACTCACCAGATGTGAACCCCTGTACCTAGATTTCTCTTACAAAAAAATAAAATCTGAATATAAAAGATATTCACTTGAGGGGTGCTTCTTAATTATGGAAGTCAGTCTCCTAAAAACAACAACTTAGTTTAATTCTATGTTGTCAGGATTGACCCAGATATTTACTGTACATTTTGTAAAATGTAAGGTTATAACTATAATTGTCATAAAAAAAAAAATTTCTGTGGGGTGGGATATTGCTTGGGAGGTTACATCGCACAACCCTACATAGGTAGGGCTGCCATCTGTCCTCATTTTCCAGAACATGTCCTCATTTTTTTTTTTTTTTTTTTTTACATATCATGGACTGTCTGGGAGGAATTTCTAAAATATCTGGAATTTTGGCTCTTAAAATTTTAAAATCTCCTGATCCTTATCATACGTAAAATTTGTAAAGCTTACACCAGTCAGCTTTGCGGAAGTAATCCCAAGAACTCCACTTCCAGCTTTAAACAACACAGATTGAGGAATTTAACATTACGGAGTTTATCATGTACTTGGAGTTAATGAAATTTTGTTCGTGCAGTTTGACTTTTTCACTGAATTTTTTTTATTCTCAGGGAGTAGACAATTCAAAATAAAAATTTTCTCTCGTTATTTATTTTACCTGAAATTCATTCTAATTAAGTGAATGTACACGAAATAAAAATTACGATTCCACGTTTTTTAATTAAGAGATCTCACATTTTCTATTCTTCTTTCAGCAGTTCGTATAAACAATAATTTGATTCATCCAGCTTCAATTTGTTGTATTTATTTACGAGTAAGCATAGTTTTTGTATGTGATATTTCTTAATTATCATTGAAGTAATTAGTCACTTCTTCAAATAATTTTTTATTTCTACTATTTAAATTAAAACAATTCCTTAATTTACATAAATTCAGGAATATCCATTATGTCGAAAAGGAAGTGCAAGTTTACGGACAACTTGAGGGTGAAATATCCAGGTTTTCGAAAGGGAAGAGTAGATGAGGAGGCAGAATGCATCGTTTGCGGTTCAGAAAGCCATATCTCTGTTGCTAACAAGGGTTCGGGTGATTTGAACAACCACATGAATTCATTCAAAGAAACATAAGATTCGACAAAAGTTGCAACAAGGTAACAGACTTTTTTTTTTTTAGTAAATGCCCCTAAAATGCTTGATGCAAGAGTTTGTTGCTGAAGGAACCCTTGCCTTTCATAGAGTGGCATATCACCACAGCTATAAATCGATGTCTTGTACAGCAGAATTATTAAAGTCGATATGCTCTGATTCAGATATTGCTAGGAGGTTATCTTGTCCAAAAACAAATACTGAAGCCATAATTAATTCTGTCTTAGCAGTCCATTCAGTTGAAGTTGTTAAGTCCCTAAAGAATGTACAGTTTTTTGGAGTTCTTACTGACACCACTAATCATGGATTTCTGAAAATTTTCCCTAATTTTTGACTGGATAAATGGTGGCTCAAAGGTTATGCTAAAAGAATTAAATAGCAAGTCAGATGAGACTGCAGCTACTATTTCTGGCTATGTTTATGAGACCTTGTGTAAAAGTGGCCTGGATAAGAAAAATATTGCATTTTGTGGAGATAATTGTAACACCATGGTTGGAGAAGTGCAGAGATAGGATGGGAACAATGTATTTTTAAATTTTCAAAGATTATTTGGTCGATCGCTAATAGGAGTGGGCTGCCCTGCTCAAATTCTGCATAACTGTATCCAGCATGAAGCATATGCAATTGATGTAGATACTGACTCCATTGTTCTTAAGATTTTTAATTATTTCAGTGTCTACACTGAAATAATTAAACGTGTTGTAAACCTAAAAAAAATTATGCGAATTTACAGGTTACCTACAATTAGGGAAGTTAATTGACATTTACTTCTTTCTCTATTACTGCAATTGAAAGGATTATACGTATTTATCCAGACCCAAGGTCTTTCTTTTTGTCTCAAGAAATCCCCCAAGATTTTAAAACTTTTCTTTGAAGACGAGTTTAGTGAAACTTCTCTTGTTCCTTGCCAAACTGTAATGCCAGTCTTCAATTCATATATGAGCATTGAAAGGAATGATAATTCTTTGATAAAGTTATTGAAGCTCTTGCTTCTGTAAGGGATATTCTATCAGAAAGAAGTAAATGTCAGTTAATTTCCCTCAAAGTGAAGAAAATGTTGGAGAAAAGGCAAGGATATGCAGAGAAATGTGGAGTTTTCAGAAGAAATATCCAGAACTTATATTCATCATGCACTGAAGACATCAAAGGCGGATATTGTTGGGATAGCAGAGACGTGGTGTCACAAAGATATAAGGAATGCAGAACTGGAATTTGGGGAGTACAATGTGTACAGAAAGGATAGACAGGACAGAAAGGGAGGGGGTGTTATGCTGTTAATTAAGAAAAACATAAAATCAAAGGAAGTGCACCCAGTTAATATAGATGAACAGTGCTCTGTTGAGTCAGTTTGGTGTGAGATAAGCACTGCGAAAGGAAAAATAAGAGTAGGAGTGTGTTATAGGCCTAATGACTTGAATGAGTACAATGAACAATTGTACAGAGAAATAGAGTGGGCCAGTAAATCAGAATGTCTTATAATGGGGGATTTTAACTTCCCAGATATTGACTGGAACTTGTGGGTTGGTCACTCATACACTAGTCAGACTTTTGTGGAGTTATTGGATGATTGTTTTCTGCAGCAGCATGTTCGAGAGGCAACCAGAGAAAGTAACACTCTTGATCTGGTTATCAGCAGTGATCATTCGTGTATTAAGAATTTGCAGATAAAGGAACCACTAGGTGGCAGTGATCACAGTGTGCTGAAGTGGGATTTACTCAAAGAGGTAACTACCATTAGGGGTAAAGGGAAGGGTTATTGCTTCCGTAAAGGGGAGTACAGTGGTCTCAGACAGTTTTTAAATTCTGTACAGTGGGATCAACTGACGATGTTACAAACAGTAAATTCTAAGTGGGAAGCATTCAAAGAATTAATCGTGGAAGCTACTAGACTTTATATACCGATTAAGAAATATCGTTCAAGGTTTAGGCCTAAATGGTTATCAAATGAACTAATGAGACTCGTGACAGAGAAGAAAAATGCATGGGATGCATATAAATTATCAGGTGACGCAGAAGCCTGTGGCAGATATAAGCTAGTCTGTAATCAGGTCACAAAGGAGGTTCGGCAGGCGAAGGCGAATTACGAGAAATCTTTGGCAAAAGATGCTAAGAAAAACAGCAAGGATTTCTTTACTTATATAAACTCTAAAAGGAAGGGGATTAATCTGATTGGTCCACTTGACATCGATGGTTCGACTGTTGATTCTCCTGCTCAGATAGCAAACAAACTGAATGAGTATTTTGCATCTACATTCACACGTGAGGAATTATTACAATTTGAAAATGGAAGAAGGTTATCAAATTGTAGCAGTGTGCTTAATGATTTTGTAATAAATGAGAGCAAAGTGGAGGAGAAATTGTTGAAGTTAAAAATAAGAAAGGCACCTGGGGTGGATGGGATCTATCCAGTTATTTTAAAGGAGGCGGCAAAGCAACTAAGCAAACCCTTAGCCATAATTATGAGAGCATCCTTGGACTCAGGGGAGGTTCCCACGGACTGGAGATGTGCAAATGTGTCCCCAATTCACAAAGGTGGATCGAAGGGTGACACGAGTAATTACAGACCAGTTAGTTTAACTTCTGTTCCGGGTAAAATAATGGAGTCGCTGGTTAAAGATGCATTGCAGGATCATCTAGACAAGACTGCAGCAATAATTCAAACACAGCATGGGTTTGTTAAGGGAAAGTCTTGTCTGAAAAATTTGATTGGTTATTATGATGTGGTCACAAAGGAACTGGATGCAAAAAATAATTTTGATGTCATATACTTGGATTTCAGGAAAGCTTTTGACACTGTTGCGCATGGAAGACTACTGTACAAATTGGAGCAGAATGGTATTAAGGGTAAGTTGCTACAATGGATAAAAGGATGGTTCAGTGCTAGAAGACAGAGGGTGGTAATCAATGGGTGCTGCTCTTCGTGGACTAATGTTATTAGTGGAGTCCCACAGGGTTCGGTGTTGGGTCCACTGTTGTTTTGTGTATTTATCAACGATATTGATGAAGGTATATCAGGCTTAATGTCGAAGTTTGCAGATGACACAAAGGTTGGCAGGGTTGTTAATGACAGTAATGGCAGTGTGCTACTGCAACAGGATCTAGATAATTTGGGCAGATGGGCTAAGAAGTGGCAAATGAAGTTCAACCTTGACAAATGCAAAGTACTGCATATGGGTAGAAGTAACCCCAGAGAAACGTACCAACTGTGTGGTACTACACTTAAGGTGGTAGAAAATGAAAAAGACCTGGGAGTAATTGCGCAGTCAGATATGAAGTTTTCTGAGCAGTGCAGACAGGCTGCTAGGGCGGGTCATGGGGTTTTGTCAATGATATATAGGAATTTTGCTAGCAGGGAAAAGGAGGCGATTGTCCCTCTGTATAAGGCAATGGTCAGGCCACGCCTTGAGTACTGCGTACAGGTCTGGAGGCCTCATTTTAGGAAGGATGTAGAGTTGCTTGAGCGTGTACAGAGAAGAGCAACACGATTGGTGAGGGGAATGAAGGGATTCTCTTACCAAGAGAGGCTTAATTTCTGCAAATTGCAGTGGCTGGAGACTAGGCACCTGCACGGTGATCTGATTGAGGTCTATAAGGCCTTGAATGGGTTGAGCACGCTGAATTCTGATGGGATCCTTCCACTTGTTCAGATTACCAACCTACGGGGACATAAGTTCAAATTAAGGAAGGACAGATGTAGAATAGATGTGCGGAAATTTGCCTTTACCCAGCGGGTGGTTAATTGCTGGAACAAACTTCCATCTGTCGTTGTAGAAGTTGATAGGTTAAATAAATTTAAGGAGGAACTGGACAGGCATTTGGAGGGAATGGTGTGATTTTTTTTTTTTTTTTTGGCTGATGCTGCATAAGCTCCTACACTTGCTTTCTTGCATCATGTGCCACTACTACTACTATGTCTCTAAGAGAGCCACTTGAATGGGATAGTGTGGTTTCAACAATTAGGGACCGTCATGCAAAATGAGTGTGGATGATATGAACTGCTTTGATCAGTTTTGCAATTTAAAAAAAAAAAATCGTAGCAAAAATTATGGATACTAATGTTTCTGTTCCTTGTAACAAAAGATGGGCTAATTATTTTAGCCTCTTTAGAATGAAGAGTTTTTCACAGAACTGTTAATAATTGCTCAATTTTTCTTTTCCATACCACCACATAATGCATTTATTGAAAGACTGTTTTCAATGAGGGAGATGCAGTAGTCTAAGGATAAAAATTCATTTACTGTAGATGGGACTAATGCTTACAAAATTCAATTTCAGTGACATATTGTGTAAATATTTCCATTCATATTTATCCAAAAATACAGATTTACAATTTACAGAGAAAAATGCATCAGTGGAAGAATGGGAAGTGTGAATTCTGTTAATTTAAGGGATTTGAGCATTCAATTGAAGTATTTAACAAGTTATTACCCTATTATCATAATAAAGTGTTATTAAAGCTTAAGCATATTTGAAAAGACTGTAAGCTGTGTTTTGGTAAAATAGGGAAAGCCATCCTCAAAAGTCCGGATTTTTCTGCCCAAATGCTCTCATTTTTAAGGTTAGAGAGGTGGCAGCCCTATACATAGGTGCATTACTGCTCCTTCAGTTTTTGCCAATATGCGGAATCGAACTGATGTTATCAACATTAAAGCTTGCGTTCTGTATTGCCAAATGACACAGCTAATCTTGCTCCCAATAATCGATAATGTCCATCACTAAACACTGCCCTATTCTTGAAATCTTTAGTAAAAAGATATACAACATTAACCAATTATTTCACGTACTATCCATTTCGTGAAATAATTATTTAAAAAAATAAAAAAAGTCGACGGCATCCACGGTTTATACTTACACACATGAAAACTATATTTCATTCTGCTCAATAGCGTAACTACCCTTTTTCGGGCCCGGAGGCAAAGAACATGTTCGGGCCCCTATTAAAATTGGAAAAACAGGAGACAGCCAAAGACGCTGTACCCCTAAGGGGTATGGGCCCGGAGGCAATTGCCTTGCCTACTTTCCATCTGTCATTGTGAAAGTTGATAGGTTGAATAAATTTAAGGAGGAACTGGACGGGCATTTGGAGGGAATGGTGTGATTTTTTTTTTTTTTTTTTGGTTGATGCTCCATAAGCTCATACACTTGCTTTCTTGCATCACATGCCACTACTACTACAACTACCTACATGGTAGCTAAGCCACTGATTCTGTTGCATATTCAGATGCCGAAATAAAAATACACTAGAATAGAAAACAACACATTTGAATATAAAACTCAAAAAAGAAAGAAAACGCTTTGACTAACGGGATCAAAAATTTTAAATAATACTGTAACCTGAAGTAATCGTGAATTATCTGTTAGCTAAACTTTATTCTGCAAATAGATATTATTTTAGATAAGGAAATGAGAAAGTCAAATGTACTCACGTAAGCCCAGCCTGACGCCAGTAAGTCATATTTCTATTACTTAAAACTATTAGAACCGAGTTTGATATAAACTTAATCGCTCCTTCAGTTTCAAATTTATTTATGGAATCATAAGGTATATTCGTAGCCAAAGTGTGAATTTTATTGCCGGAGCCCAAAATTCGCCCCAAGAATACAATTACAATCACAGGCGTTCCAATCACGAGAATTCCCCTTTTTAAATACACTGCTTCATTTCCCCACACTGCTCCAATGGAGATTAATGCAACTTCGATATAACGCAGGTGTCAGGTGACAACTTTAATATCTAGAGTTATAAGCGAAACGGGTTATAGCTGAAAAAATTTTACCATTTCTCCCCAGTTTTTTTTTTTTTTTAACATAAATACACTTCACTTAGTAAATAAATACTTCATTTACTAATATTTTATGGGTATACAGAACTAAAAGACAGAGTATTAAAGGTTATATCATTCCCTTTACATTCTACTAATGCTGTTATGGACCTACATTTTACACATCCGTTTTGAAAGTCATGTAATCTAGTTTGCCAGAACTGATGAACAGCGTTTTTTCAGTACGTAATTCTCAATAAGGTCAGATGCAATAAATGAAGATGATCACTGTGGCTCTCTAGACATTGCATCACCTCATTAATATTTCAAAGCACTTTGTTTATTTCTAGTGCTTTTTCTTTACACGAGTCATCCACATTATTTTCTGACTCATTCCCTATGTCACTAGGGAATGAGTCGGAAAATAATGTGTTTGCCAATAATATTCTGTTTGCCGATTGTCTTTCCGCTGTTCATAGAGGCTGCTATTTATTTTCAGAAATATTTTAACATATATTTTTCCCATCAATTTCGATTGCAGTTGAGTTTACTTTCTCCCACGCTAAACCAATGTTGTACACAACGTCTTTCGATGTTAATAATGTCAGAAATTCTAAAAATTGAATTTCTGAGTTCATAACACCAGCAAGTAGTTTATCGTGATAGTAAGCTATAAAGGCTCGAATAATCATCATCCAAGCGTTAGAGCAAATTTTAAAAATCACAGGTAGAAATTTCATTTTTACGTTCTAAAAAACCGAGCACTTCAACTTTTAGCTTTTGATTTCCAGTCTTGTTTGCAGACAGTAATTAATTGTTAATTTTCATGTCCCCTTTATTGGGTGTCTTTTTAGGATCCAGTGACTTCTTGGTAAGACGTTTATAGTACAGCGCTGTTTCATCACAGTTGTACAACTGTTCATCTGTGATGTCACAAAAAAACCACCAAACTATTACCGTAAGTTATTACATATACCCATATGTACTGTGTCTGTAAATTGCGTGTGTTCTCTGGTAGATTTGCCTGTTTTGCTGGACGACAAACCACAGTTTACGTCAAAAAAAACCTTGCTATCTACGTCTGAAACCGATTAACTCACCCATGGAGTGAAAAAAGCCCATAAATGTTCCTCACTTCATCGACGGGACTCGAACCCGGCCTTTTCGGCCCGGTGTCAGGGAGGAGGGTCTATGAATTCGCAGATGAACAGTGGTACAGCTTGAATCATATTACGCAGGAATTCAGGAAACGGTTTTGCTGCTGCAATGTCAGCAAATGTAGATTCGCCTAGAAGACTAACCTGGGATATCCCATGACAAGCCTTCCACTCCAAAGCCACCCTTCATAAGCTTGAAAGGTGTCATCATATCCGCCACGTCGTTTATGAATTTAAGTGCCTATGCTTTTAACTTTACCACATTTATCGGCATAACTTCACTATACTTCTGTAAAAACCAGTTGTGTAAGCATTGCTCCACATCACTGTTTTCACAAAGTTTTTGTCTGTAGAGGCCTACTTTATCTTCTACAGAGCCTAAGAACGAAACGTAATTTTTTTCCTCTCATCCGAATCGTTCCTTCTGCAATTTCACTTGTGAAATGTACTGGGTTCTGCTTCGCCATTGTTAACTCTCTCGATAATCTTTAACTTTTCTTCAAATTTATAATTTTTTTTCTTTTGGTTACCCTTAATTAGTCTTACAAATTACTAATTCTGCTGTGTTGTGTATTAATATGTGATGCCCTAAAATTTACTGTGTTTTGAGAAAACTAAATCAAAACCAAAACTATCCGGGCTAGCAGTGCTGTCAGGAGATTTCTCCATAAATGTCGGTTCATGTATATTTTTGCCTAGTTAGCCCTTAGCAGTTTTTGCTGTCCTAACTGTAACTTCTAGTTAGGAACAGCCATCGAAATACACACATATTCAAAAATAGTCGGTCCATCATATCGACATTTCATCCCCCGTGGTACCGTTTCCCTTTACCTTTTACATCCTGATAGAATTTTTCCTCTCTGCTCTGATCTTCTCTTAAACTACCCCTCGTGGGTAACACAATTGGCAGGATCGCTGCGCTTCTTACACAGGTTGGAAAAGACCTGAGTTCGAATCCAGTCGAAGATGTAAGAAATTTTATGTTTTTTTTTTTTTTTTTTCAAAATGTGGCTGAGTTAGTCAGTGTAATGCGAAGGTTGCATGGTCATTTCTCCCGAAAACTGGTTTTACGTCCAACACAAAGAAAATCGAAGATATATGCAATTGAGAGACATTGTACACAAGAAACATAGTATAAGAGTACACTCTTACAAATAAAATGAAAATATTTGAATTTAAAATAAATTTCATGTACAGAGAAAACTTGGGAATTATTAAAGTTCGAATATGATGAATATCAAGGTCTGAAAATACTGTATTTAGAAAGAAGGAGCTTGTAAATGTGCGAATTAAATAGCAGTTAAATGAAAACAAGAAGTAACAAGTAGTACAAAGAGGGTGAACTCACAGTAAACAAAAGAGTAGGGCGTACTAGGGAAAGAGTGGCAATTTGCAACAAGCGAGAAAGGGTTACTAGAAGCAGGACACATAGTGACATAGTGTTTTTTGACAAGTGACACCAGTGCGTTAGCACAACTCCGCATTTGGATCTCTTGTGAAGTAAGATAGTACTGTTAAGGCCAGATAGCACATGTTAGTGTATGTTCATGTTTGCTTAGTGTGGGTTATGTTGTTCATCTGACCACTTAGCCTAGAGTCTCTGGAGCACCGCAGACAGCTAGTTACTGTCACTGGCACTGAGAACCGAACCAGAGAAGTAGGAAGAGAACTCTAGCTGGCCAACCCCGGGGTTAACCTGAGTTTCCCAGGGAGGGCCCAAAAAAAATTATTTAAATTTATTTTTAAATAGGAGAAGGGGTGAGAGACTGAGGAGAAGAAAGAAGGTAAGCAGAAGAAAGAGGGAGAAGTAGGGTGGGAGCTCCCCCCTTTGGGGGAGAGCCCACCCTACCTCGCCCTCTTTCTTCTTCTTTCTCCTCTTCCTCTCCTTTTCCTAAGGTAGGGTGGGCACCCCCAAAAGATTGTAAGGTCATGTGAGCCACAAAGTCAGGTTGCCTAATGGCATGACCCTACATTTGACCAGTCAAAAGCCAGTCCCATTCCCGGAGGAGTATTTATGTGTGTTCCTACTGAAGTAGGAAAATCAGAAATTGTCCTACACCTCGAAGAGAAGAAGTGGCAGCAAGTGAGTGGATCCCACACTGGGCAAGGGTCCAGCGTCAGCAATTAAATCTTTTTCGGCCAAGGGCAACTTGTAGGCAATGAAGAGTGTCCCATGCTGGGCAGTGAATTTGGATCGTCTTCTCAAGTTAGGGGATGAGAGGAGGCACAGGGATTCATGAAGCTCAAGGATTGCTTGGAGTTGTTGTGTCTATTGTAGAAAAGTACTTTTGGGTTGGTGGGTTTGTAAGAGAATTTCATTTTTTGAACATCGAGAGATTCCTGTTATGTCAGGGTAAAGATCAATATCCTGTTGGTCTTTCCTTTGATTCCATTCAGGATATGTTCTGTGAATTGAATTTTGGGTCCATTATAAGATGAGGGTGCGCTGAACAGTTTGCTGTAGGTGAATTTGACGCATTTTAAATAGTCTGAGCAAAAGTAGTTGGTTTATAGTTGGTTTTGTCAATTATGTAGAGAGGTTCCTGCCCATGGGGTATATTTCCAGTTCTGGTAATTAGGAGACTTCTGGGTAAATCATAAAGAGGGCAATTATACATGAGGTGAGTTCAGTCTTCGTTGTCACCGCAAGGGCAGTGAGGAGACCCATGGCATGCAGCTTGGCCCAGAACGATCCATGACAAGTGAGACGCGAAATCCTGGTGAGTACCACAGAGGAGGTTTTTTGTGCAGAAATAATAATTTGTGGAAGAAATCTTTTAGTTGTTCCACCTTTGGCTGTCTGCTCCCAAGATCATTACCAATACTGGAAGAACTTAGAGGAAATCTGTTTCATTTGATTTTTTGGATCATTACCTTGATCGAGTGTTATATCCAGAATGGTGGTGAGAATTCCTCTCTTTATGCGGTATGCAAGGCCGCGACGAATAACCTCCAGGTCCAGAGGAAGAGTATCTGCTAAGACCTGTAGGGCAGGGTTACTGACTGTGCGGTAAACTCTGGTCACAGTGAGTAGGATATTGTGTTGAATTAAATGTAGCTTTGCTTTATTACGTGCAATGATGGCACGAGGGAACCATATGTCTGCACCATAGCACACAGCTGGTAAGAAGATGGTTTTGTAGACTAGCATGAAAGCTCTCCTCTTCAAACACCAGTCTGCCCTGCTAATTCTTACGATCTATTCTAAATTATTTGGAGATTTTCTGCTACAAATTTAAGTCTTGCCTTTTCTTCTCTCTACCTGTTGATTAATCATTATATTTAACTTATTATTTTTCGCTCAACAGTTTTGCCATGCTACTGGCCTTAATTTTGATTTAATATTTAATATCAGTTATACATTGAGCATCATATGGAGGAATGTGCATTTTGGTGCCTCTAATGATAGCTTTATATTTATTTTCTTAATTTTCGTATTATATTTTGTACCATTTTAAATACTTCATTATGCTAATAAATATATATATTGTGTTCTTATTGAAAATTATAATAATGCTATCTGGTAAAGTTTATAGTATTAGGTATCTGTCAGTTGTACGACGTTAATGCTATTGTACATAGCGCAGTTAGACATTATACGTGCGTGAAATTATATTGGTCGATTTTATTTAATTAAATGGTTTTTATCTGTAGGGAATTAAGTGTATATGGACCAAGCTACCAAGTTAGTAAAAATAAACTAGCTTTACCTGGGTGGCCTATATGACTTTATATTAAAGAAATGGAAATAAAAATAAAATAAATATAAAATGATGCTAAAAAATGAAAATATCAATAAAAATCATAATAAACAATGAAAATTGCAAAAAGTAAATAACCCTCCCTCACTTAGCCATCTGTCTGCTACCTCATCGGGAGCTTTGAGCAGATGTACATAGCTAACCCCCTCCGGACAAACACGGGTAGTTATGCCTTGAAAAGCTATACCGGCCGTGTCCAGGGGATAGCATCCCCCATTTAATAACATAATTCTTGTATTTAATCATACCAAACACAAATTGTAATGGTATTAACACATCATTTCATGGCACCTCCGTAGCCAGGTGGGAAGGAGCAGCAGTGCGCAGCACACGCTTCTTGATTAGACCGGGGTTCGAGCCTGTCACCACCAAATACGAAGGGTGCGGAAAGGTCAGGGAATGACTACTGCATATTCACGGAGCAATATGGCCTTAGTTGCTAATGCCCCTAAAAACCAAATAACAACAAACAAACATCATTTCATTTATACAGGTTCTTTCCGACATCAAAAACAAACCCCCCCTCCCACAAGCACAAATAGAAACCCTCTCATGGCTTTCAAAACACTCGCATTGACACAGGATATATTGCCTACAGCAATTTCACCATCACACCATAATCTATGAAAGGCGCGTCTGCGCAGTACAGGCTGGCCTCGATTAACGCGATTAATTCGTCCCGCCAGCGCATCGCGCAAAACTGAAACGCGTAAATCGAATATAATAATCAATAGGAAAAATTATAATTGGTCCTTGACCTTCTAGAATGTCCATAAAAAATTTTAAAAATACCTTTTAAATAACTTTTTAACTATATACAATGTAAAAGATAATGAAAATAATTATGGAATTAAATGTTTATTGCATAAACCAGAGGTTCCCAAACTGCTCGCCGCGGAATATTTTAAATTTTCGAGGGAAACACAGCGATACTCGACATCTGTCGGACACCGCACGGACTACTAGCTCGAGGCACAGTTTCAGCATTTCTTATTAAGTTGTTTGGACCTAACTACTAAACGAAACTGTTAGGTATTTCTTTTGGTCTGGGTGCGCCTTGAAAAAATTACTGAGACACTAAGGGCGCCGTGAACCGAGAAAGTTTGGGAACCTCTGACGTAAAATACACAATGAAGAAATTACTGTTGCGGACATATTTGAAAAGTGTTGACTTTCTCTTTTCATCAATCAATTTCCGATAGCCGACAACAATCTTCTCTGGGCCCTGGCGAAATAAATATCGCAGAAAACCTTTTGTTTGAGGTTCTCTGCGATACGAAAGATTTCATCTAATTCTTTTACCGTTATCTCCTTCGCGGTAACATTTTCATCTCATTTAAATGCTCATTTAAAAATTTGAATTTTTATGGAAGTGTGCATTGACTTTATTGACTTTATTAACAAGTAACGCGTCTTCTTCCGATGGTTGATGGAACACATCGAGGCGGGCAGCAGGCAAACGTTTGTTTATTGACCGTACGACTCACGGTAAGCTTAATGCATGATTCTAATCTTTTTCAACTATTGCATAAAAAAAAAAAAAGATCGCGTTAACCGGAAATTTGCATCGTGTAAAGTGAAAAGTGGTATAATTTTTCAAATAGCGTTAACTGAATATCGCGTTAATCGAACTCGCGTTATGCTAGGCCTGGCTGTATAATCTAATCAACATAAAACAACCAGAAGGAGGGAATTTACCCCTTTTCAGTCTGATCACCACAGAACAAGAAGGAAGTAAGAACCTTTCTCATTGATTCTGATATACCCGTTGAGCTTTGTGTCGCCTATCCCAGTTTTCTGTTTCTGCCACTACGTTTGCAAAATTTAAAAATTTTACGAAAATTAAATTAAACATATTATCTATTCACATTTAATTTCTATTAATTTTAATTTCAATACTATCACTTAAAATTGCTAACTGGCAAAACTGGTATGGGGATAACAGAAACGGGTAGGTATGAAACATCCTTTTGTCTGGCTATCGATTTGCTCAAAGCCCCCGATGAAGTAGCAGACAAATGGCCTAGTGAGGGAATGTTATTTGGTTTTTGCAGTTTTCATTGTTTATTAACATTTTTATTGATATTTTCATTTTTTAGCATCATTTTATATTTATTTTATTTATTTTCCATTTCTTTAATATATAGTCATGTAGGCCACCCAGGCTAAAGCTAGTTTACTTTTACTAACTTGGTAGCTTAATCCAAATACACCTAATTCCCTACAGATAAATACCATTTAATTAAATAAAATCGACCAATATATATATATATATATATATATATATATATATATATGTTTTCCTTTTTTAAAACCAAACTGCTTTGGAGCACAGCAGGGCGATAGGCCCGCAAGAATCAGGGAGCTGCTTGGTGGTATTTTTGAGAATGAGCCTGATAAGCATGACATTTCAATCCGAGGGGAAACCTGCCAGAGCTCAGACAGTGGTTGAAGAGATTTAGGATTAACTGTGGTGCTTATTCGATTGCTTTCTTTACGATTTCCGTAGTTGATTTCCGATCTACTTGATTACGATCAAGTAGATCGTAACCTAGTGATTTTTTATTTCGAATTCTACAGGCTGCAGATGATAGTTTCTGCTCATTAAAGGGTTCTTCGACGTCTGTGGAGTCATATTGTGTGTTGTCAATTCCAGCTGTAATTATTAGAGTGAGCGCGTAGTGCCCAGTTGCTTGAAGTTGACATCAAGAATGTTACGGATGGACTGCTGTCAGGACTTGGTCATGTATCTATGTGGTGTTTGGGTAGAGGGAATGATCTCACCCATATGGAGCTTGTTCATGGTCACACAATGCACGATACCCCACAGGTCGATATCGTCCATAGTCGAGACCAGGTGCTCCCAGGACAGTTTCTTATGCTGCCTGATCATTGCCGTATAAAGTGTGTATGCTGTCTAATGGCACCAGTGGTTACCGCCATCTCTACGTTGTATACTCTGTTTGTGAATCACAGTAGTCTGTGGAGGCCAGAGATATACAGGTGTGTGGAAAGTGAAATGTTGTGTAGTGTAATTTTCTGTTGTTCTTCTGACCATTTAGCCATTGGACCCCTAGTGGAACCCACCGTTGCCCACACTTTGCACAAGGAGGCAGATCAGGCACCCAGTAGATCAGGGGTGGCCAACGAGTCGATCGCGGATTTAATTTCAGTCGATCACGAGAATTTTAAATATACAGTCATCCCTCGATTTGTGCACCTTGTGCAATGAAATTTTTAAGGTGGTAGTTCGCTGCACATTTTGAAGGAAAAAAGTAGATAGCATCACAAATTAAGTTGGCCACTCCTGCAGTAGATTTTTTTAAGTACGCTGCCAGGCCCGGCCACCTAGTTTCCATAGATTTAAATGGCAAAATATAAAAAAGGGGAAGTTATTTTATGGGCATACTCGGTGTAAAGTTTGAGTGTGGATGAGAGACTGAAGACTCAAGGGAACAGATAGACCCTAATTCAACTAACTGTGTATGTGAAAACACTAAAACCACACCCACCTGAAGTAGTGCAATACAGGTGGGTGCCAACATCCCACATTTGGGCTGCCCAGATCGAAGTGCGTGCAAAAAAATTATAATAAATAAATGAAAATAAATAGAAAAAATAAAAAGAAATAAATAAAAAAAAGATAAATAAAAAATAATAATAAATAAAAATTAAATTAATTAATTAAAAATATAATATAAAATAATAAAAAATAAAATAAAATAAATAATTTAAAAAATTATAATGATAAAGATATTAAAATAAATAATAATGGTAAAATTTATAAAATAATAAATAAATAAATAAAGTGGGTTCAAGTACCGCCTTGGTGGAAGCAAATGTGGCTCCATCATGCAGGAAGACCGGTATAATAATAGTAATAAATTAGAATAATAATAATAAACATCGTGAAATTTGCTCCAAATGACCTGCCTACCCCAAAGTCGGAGTGGCGCCTAAGGCAAATTGCGACAAAATCTGGCGTCACTCCCGAGAACTACCACTGGACATAAGCCGAAGCCAAACAGGTCCACCTCCATAGATGGATGATGTCGCAGAAAAATATTAATCATATTGCATTGAATGTGGTGCAGGATAAAGTCACTCGCGTTCCGGCCTTGGGCAGAGGGGTCGTTTCTAAAAATCAGAGACAGTCTCCCGAGGAAGACAGTGGAGTGAGTGGTGCTGACCCCCACATGGTTACCACAAGATAAGGGCAGAACCATCCAGCCCCACCAACTGTAAGTACTTCCTGCACAACTGCTTAAGTGAACACCCAGGAGGGAGTTGGAGACCGATATGAAAATTTACAGGGCGAGACTACATACCAAGTGGCTGGAACGATTCCCGGATATTCAGGTCACCGAACAGCGAATGCGGAAAAGAAAAGGACCATCGTCACGAAAAACCTGATACTCCTGCAATCTTGGAAAAAATCAAGCAGGACGTGAGCGATCAACTACAAAGGATAAAGAATACGGAACCAGAGGAGGAAGAACATACCACCACCGAACCAGAGGAGGAAGAGCAAGAAGAAATATAACCCACAGCAGCTGAAGTGGTAAGAGACGAGATCATAATATCCAGAATAGAGGATGAGTGGAAGAAGACCCTAACAGAATTCGAAGGAATGGACCCCACAAAGATTCACGTGATACTGAAGCAGAGGCCCAATAGAATCTTGTGGAAAGTCACAGACCACCTAAATAGGCACACAATAGCACATTACCTCAACAGCAATGATGCAACGCCGGAGGCCATCCACACAGCCGTATATTGAGCTGCGGTAGCAGTTACGAGGATTAATGGAAGAGAAGCGAGAGACGAACAGCAGAAGAACCAAAAACAGAAGGAACCACCAGCTTGGGAAAGAAGAGTTCAGCAGAAGTTTGAAGAATTAAGAGTCAAAATAGGCCAATTGACCGAGTACCAACGGGGCAATCGGAGTAGGAAATTAATTGGAAAAGTGAAGTATTCCACAGGCCTCCTCTTATACAATTGGACTAGTCTTAACCAATGTAAATAGTATTGCATCACACAGTGTGTTCTACACAATACAGGCCTTTTCCGTTATAGTGTGCTTGCTGGACAACTTTTAATCGCGTAACGACTGAGACAATCAACTCATACATATACTCAACCTTCAATGCGTACAATAAAGCTTCCGGGCACGTTTATACACTAATATTGGTATTCCAGGAGACCTGGGTTTTATATGATCGGCTAGTGGTTTGGTTTTAGGACAAACATCTTGTTTCCTCAAGACCTATTCTGCGACGTGGAGAAAACATTCGCAATATCAAGAAAGCATTGTGTTAATTCACTCAGAGTCTCTTCCAATGGTTAGGCCTCAAAGTGCCGCAGATTAAGGTTCTTTACTTATGAAACTCGTGCTATGGACAGTGTGTGTGTGCCAAGAGAATGGTCATGAGGCCAAAGTGAACAAACAAAACATGGTTTATTGTAAATATTTTACAGGGTAACTGGGATTGGTCACTAGTTTAATTAAAACAAAGAAGAGAGAACTTAATTCTATTCTAGGATATGGCAACAGACTACAGTGTGTATGTTACATGTAGGTTATTTGGTTCGTGTTCTTCGTATGGCCTTTGGTAAATAGCTATTGCCCGTACTCAGAGGAATTGCCGGACATCTCGCTGTCCAAATGTTTAGATACCAGTGTAAAGCTGTCATGTAAGTTTAACAATATTGATAGTAATACATTTAATAGTGGGTAGTGTTCATGATACACAAAATACAAAGTACGTACTACTACAAAGCGGATTGGTCTACCGCATCTCTTGCCGTGACTGCACTAGCTGCTACATCGGGGAAACAGGGAGACGGCTCGAAAAACGCCTTTCTGAACACAAAAGAGCAATCCGCTTAGCTGATGTGGAGCACTCATCTATTGCCCAACACGTTTGGGCGATCCACCACAACGTTGATCCACACTGCGATGTCGTGATTGTAGATAAGTCCCGCCACTATCGACGACGCGCCTGGTTGGAGTCGTTAAACATCAAATGCTCCAATACCTCAGTGAACAGGAACAGTGGAGGCCAAGTACACCCTATCACCGAAACAGCAATAATTTGATATTAACATTGAATCCAGAGCGCACAGGCCTCTTTAATCATATTTATTTCTATGTAAATAAATACACGAGAGGTATTAGAACCTATAGTACTTAATACCGTGCTTGGGTTGGAGGTTGAGAAGATGAAAGAAGATATTTGTTGATATTGGACTTGAACTTCTGCAGACTGTAATTTTCAGGAAATACGTACGAAGGAAGGTTGTTCCAGAAAATGGCAGTTGAATGAATAAACGAGGAAGATGAAAAGTTGGTTCTGTGCGTTTCAAGTTGGACAGTAAATGGATATTGGCGGGTGGCTCCACGTTTTCGGACTGTTTTGAAAGAGGGAGCAGGAATTATAGAAGCCAATTCAGAAGGACAGTGCCCATGGAAATATCTGTAGAAGAGGAATGCAGCAGAAACAGTACGTCTATGAAACAGCGAGTGGAGAGACTGTTAGAGTTGACTCATTAATTAAATTAACTGACCTCTTCCGAATGGAATCAAGAAGCCTGAGAGAGGTTTGGTTTTGGGGGCACCCCCACAGATGTGGGAACAATGTTCCATTGTAGGGCGGATTTTAGATTTTTACAGAGTGAACAGCTGTTTGGAAGAAAAGTAACGCCGAGAGCGAAAGAGGGAACCAAGTTTTTTCGATGCAGAGGAAGCAATATTTGTAATGTGCTTGTGCCAAGAGAGAGAGAGAGAGAGAGAGAGAGAGAGAGAGAGAGAGAGAGAGAGAGAGAGAGAGAGATTAGAAGTCACGGTAATTCCCAAAAGAGATATATCATTTTGCCTAGAAATCGGAGTGTCACCAAAGATAAGCATGGGAGCAGAAGAATCCGAGATATAACACAAGACTGAATTTTAGAAGGATTGAAATCAACTAAGTTGTCTTTGCCCCACTAGAGAATTACCTGAAGATCCCCATTTAAGGAATTGGTAGCAGATTTTCGAGAAGTTGAAGCTGATTGAGCAGGGCATGGTTTCTGAAAATGGAAAGTGGAATGCAATGTGCTCTCCTCGGCAAAACTATGGATACGATTTACAGTCAATGAAAGAAGGTAATTAATAGCCAAGAGGAAAAAGAGTGGGGGGAACAACTGAACTGTAGGGGACACCGGCATTAGTGGAGAAGTTAGAAGACAGAGAGCCATCTACCATCACCCTCAGTGAGCGATCAGAGAGAAAATTGCATAACGAATTACAAAAAACAGAGGGCAGACCATGAGATGAAAGTTTGTTTAGAAGACCTTTAGGCCAAACATGATCGACAGCCTTTGAGATATCAAGAGCAACGACTTGTGATTCACCGAACGTTTTCCATTGAATTAGTCCATAAATGAGTAACATAAGCCAAAATATCACCAGTGGATCAACACTGACGGAATCCATACTGGCGATTGTTGATCAAACGGAGAGTTTCTAGGTAGTTTAAGAGTCGGCCGTTAACGAATTTCTCCATTACTTTAGAAAGAGTAGAAGTAATTGCAATGAGACGATAATTCAATGGGAGAGATTTGTCCCCGTTATTAGGAACTGGCTAGTTATAAGCAAATTTCCAAGCAGAAGGAAGAACACCTTTGGAATAAAAAAGTGAAAAAAAGGCGGCAAAGAATAGGAGTAAGTTCAGGAACACAGATTTTGAGAACAAGAGGAGAAATACCAACGGGACCTGGAGCTTTCTTAGCATTAAGATTTGGCAAAAACCTTCTGATATCTTTTTGACGGAAGGTCACACGAGGCATTGAATGGAGCGTGTTGGGAATGGATGGAGGTGTTTTACCAAGATCATTAATACATGAGTTGGAAGAAAAATGGGATGCCAACAGGTCAGCTTTATTCTTGGTTAAAGTGACTACAGAACCATCTGGTTTGGACACAGGTGGGAGCAAATAGCTTTGGCAAGAGATCAGAATGCTCGGCTACTATTAGGGAAAAAAACCAATTTTCTCCTGTTAGCCTGTTCAAAGTCTACTTTGGACTGATTAATAACTGCTTTACAATTGTTGTGAGCTTTGCTGTAAGCAGAAAATGAAGCTGAATAATTAGAAACAAGACAATTACGATATGCAACATTCTTCTCTTGAACAGACTTAGCACATTTATTGGAAAACCAAGGTTTAGATAAAGGACGAGATTTTAAAGAGGAGGGTGGGATGAAGGATTCCATTCCTGAAAGAATAATTTCGCTGACATGATCTGAGCAAACGTTGATATCAGAAGTTTTGAAACAGTAATCCGACCATGGAAAAGAAGAAAAGAAATCTCGCACGTCATCCTATTTTGCATTCTTGTAATGCCAAACAACACGAGGTTGGGAATAGCCATGAAATAAAGGCTCTATTGGAGAAGACACAATCACCAATAACCAAATTGTGATCTGTAGTGCGTAAAGGACCTCTCACTTCGATCGTGTACTGAGAAGGGTTGTTAGCATTAGTATTAGCATTAGAAGAGGCATATGATGCAAGAAAGCAAGCTTATGCAGCATCAGCCAAAAAAAGAAAAAAAAAACTTCACCTTCATCCCTCCGTTCGTTCGAAATACTTGTCCAGCTCAGCCTTAATTTTTTTTACACTATCAACTTGCACAACCAGGGATGGAAGTCTCTTCCAACAACCAACTACCCGCTGGCTAAAGGCAAACCTCCGCACATCTGACCAGGGTATGCCTGCCAGGGGCAAAGGTTGATGACGTTGCAGAGCGGATATCATCATTTAAGGGCACAAAAGGTGATATAGTTGTATACGTTGGCACTAATGATATTAAGAGTAGGAGACCGGCGGAAGTACTTAACAAGTACAGGTGACTGTTGAAAAAAAAAACCCTTGAATTAGGATTGAATTTGAAAGTGTCTGCAATTCTACCCAGACACGATAGGAGGGCGTATATGATAAGAGCCCTGTCGATCAATTCGGCCCAGGAAAGATTGTACAGGGCTCAAGGGGTAGAATTTATTTCAGCCTGATCTGTACTTGTTAACAGGAGAGACTGCTTCTACAGGGATAGGATACATTTAAATAGAAAGGGTGCAAGAATGTTTGCTTATGCTATCGAGGCAATGTTAGGTGGGTCGGAAAACTGGGGGGAAAGAATCACTTTCACCTCTGTTAGTGGCTACTGTTAATCTATTAGTCTTTCTTTGGAATGAGCCACAGCCTGGAAAATAAGATGCAGAATATTTCAGAGAATGCTGGGAATCATTGGGGTACAAGTAAACACATAGGTTGTGTTAGGGTAGCTAAGAAAAAGAACGGGTGCATGTATACTTGCGAGTACACTAATGCTAGGAGTTTGGAAATAAATTTGATGAATTTGAGGTATTGCTCAAAACATCCAAGGCAGATATTGTGGGGATTTCAGAGACGTCGTGTCTCACAGATATACGGAATGCAAAACTGGAATTTGGGGAGTACAGAAATAGGAAGAGAGGAGGGGTTATGCTATTAGTTAGTGAAGGAAGTGAAGCCAGTCGAAATTGCTGGACAGTGCAGTGTCGAGTCAGTTTGGTGTGACATAAGCATTGGGAGATCAAAATTGAGAGTAGGAGTGTGCTAAAGGCCTAATGACTCTGATGAGTATAATAAGAAACTGTACAGGGAAATAGAGTGGGCCAGTAAATCAGAGAGTCTTATAATGGGGGATTTTAATTTTCCAGATATTGACTGGAATTTGGGGGATGGTTACTCACACACTAGCAAGGCTTTTGTGGATTTATTGGATGATTGTTTTCTACATCAGCATGTTCGGGAGGCAACTAGAGGGAGTAATACTCTTGATTTGATTATCAGTAGTGATTCTTCATGCATTAAGAATCTGCAGGTAAATGAACCACTAGGTGGCAGTGATCACAGTGTGCTGAAGTGGAATTTACTCAAAGACGTAACTACCATTAGGGGTAAAGGGAAGGGTTATTGCTTTCGTAAAGGCGACTACGATGGACTGAGACGGTATTTAAATTCTATACAGTGGGACCAACTGATGATGTTACCAACAGCAAATTCAAAGTGGGAAACATTCAAAGAACTTATCTTGGAAGCTACTAGGATTTACATACCAACTAAGAAATATTGTTCAAGGTTTAGGCCTAAGTGGATGTCAGATGAACTAATGAGACATCTGGCAGAAAAGAAAATTCATGGGATACATACAAATTAACACGTGACACAGAACCCTATGATAGATACAAGTTGATCTGTAACCAAGTTACAAAGGAGGTTAGGCAGGCGAAGGACGATTACGAGAAATCTTTGGCACGGGATGCAAAGAAAAACAGCAAAGAGTTCTTTATTATGTAAACTCTAGAAGGAAGGGGATGAATCAGATTGGCTCATTTGATATTGATGGGTCAACTGTTGATGATCCTGCTCAGGTAGCTAACAAACAGAATGAATATTTTGCATCGACATTCACGCATAATGAGTTCTTCAGCGAGGCGAATGCCAGAGATGTATTCAATTTTGGCAATAAGCTAGAGAATCTTGTAATAACTGAGAGTAAAGTGGAGGAGAAATTGTTGAAGATAAGTACAAGAAAGGCACTTGGGGTGGATAGGATCAATCCAGTTCTATTAAAGGAGGCAGCAAAGGAAGTAAGCAAACCCTTAGCCATAATTATGAGAGCTTCCTTGGACTTAGGGGAAGTAACCATGCTCACATGTGCTAATGTGACCCCAATTCACAAAGGAAGAAAAAGGGCGACACAAGTAATTATAGACCTGTAAGTTTAACTTCTGTTCCTGGAATTTTACTGGAGGCATTGGTTAAAGAAGCACTGCAGGATCATCTAGACAAGACTTCAGTTATAGCACAGACACAGCATGGTTTTGTTAAGGGGAAGCCTTGCCTGACCAATTTGATTGGACGCATTCACAAAAGAACTGGATGCAGGGAATAACTTTGATATTATATACTTGGATCTTAGAAAGGCTTTTGATACTGTTGCATATGGAACACTGCTGCATAAATTGGAGCAGTGTGGCGTTGGAGGCAAATTGCTGCTATGGATAAAGGGGTAGTTGATGGGGAGAAGACAGAGAGTGGTAATCAATGGACACTGCTCATCCTGGACTAGTTATTAGTGGAGTGACTCAGGGTTCAGTGTTGGGTCCATTATTGTTTTCTGTATTTATAAATGATATTGGTGATGGTATATCAAGCTTAATATCCAAGTTTGCAGACGATACGAAGGTTGGCAGGGTTGACAAGGACACTACTGACACTATTCTGCTGCAATAGGATCTGGAAAGGTTGAGCAGATGGGCTGAGAGGGGGCAAATGAAGTTTAACATTGACAAATGTAAAGTACTACATATGGAAAACAGCAACCCCAGAGCAACGTATCAAATCTGTGGTACTACACTGAGAGTGGTAGAGAATGAAAGGGACCTGGGGGTGGTTGTGCAGGCAGATATGTAGTTTTCTGAGCAGTGCAGACGGGCTGCAAGAGTAGCTCTTTGTGTATTGTCGATGATATATAGGAATTTTTCTAGCAGGGAGAAGGAGGTGATTATTCCCTTGTAAAAGGCAATGGTCAGGCCACACCTAGAGTACTGTGTACAGGTCTGGAGGCCCCATTTCAAGAAGGATGTAGAGATGCTGGAACAAGTACAGAGAAGGGCAACAAGATTAGTGAATGGAACAAAGGGGTGCTGTTACGAAGAAAGGTTTAAATTTTGCAAATTACAGTGTCTGGGGAGTAGGCACCAGCGAGGTGATCTGATAGAGGTGTATAAAGCCTTGAATGGTTTCAGCATGCTCAATGCTGATGGGATTCGATTCTTGCTTTTGCTCAGATTAATCACCTGAGAGGGCATGAATTCAAATTGAGAAAAGACAGATGTAGGATAGACGTGAGGAAATCTGCCTTTAGCCAGCGGGTGGTTTGGTCGGTGGAATAGACTTCCATCCGTTGTCGTGGAAGTTGATTGCCTAAATAAGTTTAAGGCTCAGCTGGACAGGTATTTCGAACGAACAGAAGGGTGATGTGGAGGTGGTTATTTTTTATTTATTTATTATTTATTTATTTATTTATTGGCTGATGCTGCATAAGCTTGCTTTCTTGCATCAAACGCCTCTACTAATGCTAATGCTAATGCTAATCTATCCTACATCTGTCTTTCCTCAATTTGAATTTATGCCCTCTCACGTGATTATTCTGAGTAAGAGGAAGAATCCCATCAGCATTGAGCATGCTGAAAGCATTCAAGGCTTTATACTCCTCTATCTGATCACCTCTCCAGTGTCTATTCTCCAGACACTGTAATTTACAAAACTTAAGCCTTTCTTCGTAAGAGCAACCCTTTGTTCCATTCACTAACCTTGTTGCCCTTCTCTCTATTCGTTCCAGCAGCTGTAGATCCTTCTTGAAATGTGGCGTCCAGACGTGTATACAATACTCAATGTGTGGCCTGACCATTGCCTCATACTAGGGAATAATCACCTCCTTATCCCTGCTAGAAAAATTCCTGTATATCATTGACAAGGCACCATGAGCTACCCTTGCAGCCCATCTTCACTGCTCAGAGAACTTCATATCTGCCTGCACAAATACCCCTAGGTCCTTTTCATTCTCTGCCACTGTCTGTGTAATATCACCTTTCACCCATCTGCTCAACTTTTCCAGATCCTGTTGCAGTAACATAGTGTCCTTGACAACCTTGTTAACGTTCGTATCGTCTGCAAACTTGGACATTAAGCTTGATATACCATCATAAATATTATTTATAAATACAGAAAACAATAATGGACTCAACATTGAACCCTGAAGGACTCCACTAATAACATTTGTCCTCGATGAGCAGTGTCCATTGATTACCACTCTCTGTCATCTCCCCCTCAACCACCCGTTTATCCATAGCAGAAATTTGCCTCCAATTGCTCCAATTTGTGCAGCAGTCTTCTATGTGCAACAGTATCAAAAGCCTTTCAAAGATCCAAGTATATAATATCAAAGTTATTCCCTGCATCCAGTTCTTTTGTGACTGCATCATAGTATCCAATCAAATTGGTCAGGCAAGACATCCCCTTAACAGAACCATGCTGTGTCTGAGCTATAACTGAAGTCTTGTCTAGATGATCCTGCAATGCTACTTTAACCAGTGCCTCCATTAATTTTCCTGGAACAGAAGTTAAACTCACAGGTCTATAATTACTTGTGTCAGCCTTTGATCCTCCTTTGTGAATTGGGGTCACATTTGTTTGTGAGAAAAAGATCAAACGTGTTGGCTGTATGATTAGGTTTGTCCGGTATTCTTGTACGTAAACGAACAACCTGTGTGAGGTCATTAGTAATTGCAATAGCCTCAGCATGTCGACCAGCTGGATCGGTGTGTCTAGAAAACGGAAGCCAACTGGAGTTGTGAACATTAAAATGACCAAGGAAAATGACTTCACTGTTAGGAAAGTTGGACTGGAGAGAGTCAAATTGCAAAGAGAGGAATTCAAAGAGCTCCAAGTGATTAGTGGAGTTGGGAGAACTGTAGAGACTACAGGTGAAGTTGACACAATGAGGTAGATAGATTTTAAGCCAGAGAAGATCGAAGAGAGGAGATTCCAAATTGCCAAGTCTCTGACAAGGAATATCAGAACGGACCTATGTCCAAGTACCGCCTTTGAGGTGACAGGAATCATACAGCGAATAATTTGGGCATCTGAGATGAGCAGTAGTTGAATCAAACAATAACTGAGATTCTGTCAGAAAGAGGTCTGTCATGGGGTTTGGTAGACTGCAAGTGGAAATGGACATCGTTGAGATTAGAAATGAGACTACGTACTATATTTGTGAAATTAATTAGGAAATGTGTGGGAGGTTTAGATCTTTTCGCAGATAAGCTTGTTCTATTGGTTTTACAATTCATGGTGTATTCAATAGTATGAAGAAATGGATGGGATATGCTGTATGAAGTAATGAAATTTTTGGATATGGCGTACCTGGTAAGAATATACCTAGATCCTTGACATAACGTGGCCTCGACAATGTCCCCCGCAGACATACTACTTGGACTCCCTCCAGTCACTATCTGGCAAAGTAGAGGTAGCAAGATTATTCACTAGCTGATCCTGAAGCCTCCTAATATGTTACCAATAGGTTTGGTCTGGTGTACTAACTAGCGGCCATCCAGCGAACGCTATCTTAGAGCTGTCACCTTGAAATGTAAGGAATAATGGATCTCGCTACGAAGTTCATCAGAACCTCAAAAGTCATCAATCATACTGCATGATGGAAGATATGGGGGAAGGGTTAACTGGAACTTAACTCTAGAGACTAAACATGGGTTCCACCACTTCAAGCCTCCAATAAGCAAAGTGGTGATATTGTATCAGTTGATGAGTCATCTACCACCTAGGACTGCCTGGTAACATAGAGGGGTGGCATTCCTCCATTTGGTGTGGGTGCCACACCTCGACCCCTGCTTACGTTGGTTCACATCTCTGTGATCACCGACCATCCACTTGTGCATGGAGGTTATACCCACGATTATTAACAGTCCCACCATCGTGAAGGTGCAAGCAGAGGATTTGGCTGTCAGAGACCGTCCGGATTTCGCCGAAATTGCGTCCACTTGACTTGAGTGTCACCCGAACATCAGTTCCATCAGCGTTTTAGACTGTCAGGTAGCAAGTACAGCTTGTCTGACATACCTGTGAGAATGTCTGTGACAACCTGAAGGACCAAATTAGAATAATGTATACGAAATTTATACTTAAGTTTGTACTTTGTACTTAAATTTAATGGGCATACAGGACCATTAAATTTAAGTTCAAAGGGATATGCTAAGGCAATTCAGCATAGTCATTTCTGTGTGCAGTGGCATAGTGTTTGGGTCAGGCGCCACCTGTGGTCTCCCACATTTATGCCATCAATACTCTTGTGACTGTGAAAGCCAGAAAAGTGTTGTT
Source organism: Mastigoproctus giganteus (assembly GCF_048544385.1). NCBI lineage: Eukaryota > Metazoa > Arthropoda > Arachnida > Uropygi > Thelyphonidae > Mastigoproctus > Mastigoproctus giganteus. The sequence continues at coordinate 191,112,536 of NC_143578.1, forward strand.
CATGTAGTTTTGTGTCGGGTTCTGATGTGGCTTCTTGGCCGCAGAGCTCATAGTGGAATTCCACGTTGTCCACCACCTTTGACGCCTTTTTCCTCCTCCTCCTCCTTCCTTTTTACCCCCATCTTCCAGCTATCTCCCTCACTAATGCTCTCTGTTTGTTTTGTTCTCCGTCAGGAAGTTCAGGCGATTCCTGTCGGAGAGAAGCCAGAGTACCGTGGACAGCCTGGCTCATCTTCCAGCGGTGGCGACGGACAACAATTAACAATAATTACTTATTTCCTTTATTGTTTTATAACTGTCTACTTTCATTGGGTGGGACGAAGTGATCAGGTGTTACTGCTTCTCACCTGCTAAGATCCAGGCACCGGCCAAAAACAGAACACGTCATAACGCTTACACGCCCAACACACTACATACAAATGGCCGATTTTGGCGTAAGCTTCAACACAAGAAGTACAATAGCGGCTTATGGGTAAAACCCTGGGGTCAGCCACAACAACACATGAATATCCTTGAATGAATGAATGTCTACTTTCATTTTTAAAATCAATTTCTTATGTAGCCAGAAATTGTATTTTATTCTTTCTGAAAACGAAAAAAAAAAATAATTAATGCGCGTACGTTGTACATTGCCAGTGTATAGTGACAATTCTCAGCACAGAGAAGTAAGATGTTACTACACTGTGGACCAGCAGATAGAGTTAGTGTCGCGCATGCTCAGTGAAGTCGGAATTTCCCAGTCAGAATATATGGACCGACAGATACGGAGAGTGTCGCGCATGCTCAGTGAAGTCGGAATTTCTCAGTCAGAATATATGGACCGACAGATACGGAGAGTGTCGCGCATCCTCCGTGACAATTCCCAGCACAGACTGGCAGATAGAGTAAGTGTTGCGCATGCTCAGTGAAGTTAGAACTGCCCGTCAGAATACGATTCACGACAGTTCCGAGCTGCGGTGACTGACGACACTAAAGTGCAGGATTACCAATTATAACGAAGCCAAGCCAAATTGAAAAATAATGCATGGATATCCAGCATAATGAATAATCCACACGCACAGAGATTATTATTTTATATTAAATTTGTAAAGACAGAAGTTGTAAGAATCGTAAAATTAGTTTTTGATGTTTAATATTAGTCTCTTTTCCCCTAGGAAATGCCACAGAGTAATATATCTTACTACTGGTTCACTTGTTCAGATTACGAACCTAAGGGGGCATAAATTCAAATTAAGAAAGGACAGATGTAGAATAGATGTGCGGAAATTTGCTTTTAGCCAGCGGGTGGTTAATTGCTGGAACAAACTTCCATCTGTCGTTGTGGAAGTTGATAGGTTGAATAAATTTAAGGAGGAACTGGACAGGCATTTGAAATATTTGGAGGGAATGGTGTGATTTTTTTTTTTTTTTTTTGGCTGATGCTGCATAAGCTCATACATTTGCTTTCTTGCATCACATGCCACCACTACTACTACTCTGTGGGAAATGACAGTCCATCACAGATAAAAAATAGGATACGGTATTTTATTAACGAGTATTAAAAGGAAAGGAAAAAGGTTTACTCACAGAGTAATATTCTGTGGGTTTACTATCATTGCGTTTCGTAAAAATTTTCAATTCCGACCTTCCATCAGATCCTTTTTTTAATTTTTACAAGCAGTTTTAGCAGTTTGACAGAAGATAACACGCATTTCTCCTCGGATGCTCTGAAATAACTTGAGGCAGCAATAAAATAAAATCACACGCTTATTAGTGTTCCTCCTTTCTGGAATCAGAGTGACGTTATGAAAACTACCAATGGCTGCTGAGAGATTCTTTTTGCATCGTCTTTACGTGATTGGTGTTTAATTTTGGCGGTTTGGTTGCCACAGTTGAATTATATTTGTGATAATTATATCACAAGTATTATTTTATTTTGCTGTTTTATTTTCTTTTTATGTGTTAGGGTTGCTTTGTCGGATGTGTTTTGGTTATATGTTATTGAAATATAGAGACGACAGATCAGTTTTCATTGTTAAAAGGTATTTTTGCTATAACAATTTGATTATCCAATGACTCTATGTTCCGAAATTAACTGTATTATTGTTGAAATAGGCGAACAGGAATTCGCGAGGCTTAAAAGGATATAACATGATGTGAACAACCCTTCAATGGGTCCCACCAGCATATTGTAATTTTAGATTTCGTGTGTTGTAAGTTCAGCTGTATATCAGTAAGTGCGGTTGAACTAGAAGACAAGTGAAATCCCGCGATTGTATTCCAATTTTGATTTGAAATTGTGCCATTTTTGTATCTTGTGTAATAATACCGTTTTTTTTTTATTCCTATCTCTTCATAATTCGTTTTGTGTCGATTCTAGAGTGCAGCTTTCCTGTTCGCTGTGTAGCCAGTTATTTTATTTCCGTATAACGAAATATTGCCTTCGCCCATTCTAGTGGCATTAGAGCAGATAATTTTAGTGCTGAGAGTGAAGAAGCTTCCATCCGTTGTTTGGAAGTGAAACGTTTGAATAAATTCACGCAAGAACAAGACAGACTATTGGACTGGATGGATAGATGAATTTTTTTTTTTTTTTTTTTTTTTGGCTGATGCTCTTGACAGTGGCGAAACAATAATTAGTTTCCTGTATGAATTCTGAATGGCCCTCAATGTGATCTAAAACCATACTTTTATGACTTGCCATCCTCCTCCCCATTGTGGTAGACTTCGTAGCTTGGTAGTTTTTCCTCTGACTCCTGACATCCGTGGATATAAGTAATTATGAAGATGGAGACAATGGTCATGCAACTGACAGTATTAGATGTGATAGTGAATCTTCTACAACAAAATGGCACTACAAAAGGTGTTTTATGGAATTTTCCCTATTCCTCCTAAGATGTGTGTATGTATATATGTACTGCCTAGGTGGTTCACAATCCATCCCTTTTTTTTATATCATCACAGATGAAAAAAAAAATTCGTTATTAAAATCCTTTATTAGAATGATTTTTTATTCAGCGTACCAATTTGTTCATCTGAACAAAATATTGTTTAGAAACAGAAATTAACACTTGAACTGTAGTTAGCAGTGTTGGGAAGTTCATGCCTCAGTGTGTCCAGCAGTTTAGAGTGTGAAGTTTGTTTAGAAAGAGAAATTAACACTTGAACTGTAGTTAGCAGTGTTGGGAAGTTCATGCCTCAGTGTTTCCACCAGTTTAGAGTGTGAAGTTTGTTTAGAAAGAGAAATTAATACAAGAACTGTATTTAGCAGTGTTGGGAAGTTCATGCTACAATATGCTCAATGTGTCCAATTCAACATTTTCTTCACCACAAAAAATTTTAATTTCAGTCACATTTATGAATTCTTTTGAAACACTGTCTTTGAGATAATCTCAGAGATGAAAGTTTACATAGGTTTAAATCAGGTGACATTGGAAGCTATGCCAATCCTTTTCCATAAACCTTAGGACAGCAGTTAGAAACGATAGTGTTTTCAAATTTCATTTAGGAACTCATTTAAGAAGTATTTATAACTTAAAAATTGCAAGAAATGATTTAAAATTAGTTCACTTTTTTAGATGCCACTTTTATTTTCAATTTGTTTTGAATGCAACTTATAAGAATTCCATTTTTAGGTGTAAGCATATATGCATAATGTGCTTATTGTCCTTGCCATATCCAGTTTTTCATACCTATCTTAGTCTGTAGGTCCACATCTAACAGCTCTTCCCCCCAGTAAATGGATTTTCATGAAAATTTATATTTGAATCTTTTCAAAAAGATTTGTTGAGATATACTAAATTTTGTTGAAATCAGACCAATAGAATGACCAACAGAAATCTGGCAACTAATACATATATATATATATATATATATATATATATATATATATATATATATATAGTTTTCTTTTTTCCTCTTGGCATGTTATAACTTGCCTCCCAGTGGATGGATTTACATTAAATTTTATATTTTGGCATTTTGGAAAGATTTGTCAAGCAATTCTAAATTTCATTAAAATTGGGCCAATAGAAATCTGGCTATTATTATTTATTTATTTTTCATACATCTCACAGGATATCTATCGACCATATTATACTTGAAGCACTTGATATTATGTAACGATATGGTGTGTTGTGTAGAGTGTTTAGTGTGAAACAGCACAAGGGGTTTCCTCATCACCGAGATGGTGTTAGGTGGGTCGGAAAACTGCTAGCTTGGAGGGATTTGATTTTTGGTTTTAATGGACAAAAACGTAGAGAGTTATAATGCACCAGGAAGCGCATTATAACTCTACGTTTTGGAGGGATACACAGATTAATAGATTAACAAAAGCCGCAGGCAGAGGAAAAGTGACTCTTAGATTGCTTCTCTTGGAATAAGCAGCAGCCTGGAAAGCAAAGTGTTGGGGATTTCAAGGATTGCTGGGAGTTATCATGACAAAAGTAAATATTGGGCTATGTTAGGGTAACTAAGAATAAGAACAGGTGCATGTGTAGTGTAATTGCATGTATGCCAATTATAGCTGCATAGTAAATAAATTTGATGAATGGGAAGTGCTGGTCAAGATATCAAATGCAGACATTGTGGATATCAAATATGAAGTCACTCAGATGTAAGGGATGCAGAATTTGAATATGAGAGAGTACAATGTGTCCAGACAGGATAGAAGGGGAGGGGGTTATGCTCTTAGTTAAGAAGCACAAAATCTAAGGCAGCACATCCATTTGACATGGTAGCCAGTGCAATGTTGAGTCAGTTTTGTGTGGCATAAGCACTGCTTATGCCACACAAAACTGCTTTGTGTGGCATAAGCACTGCTTATGCCACACAAAGGCATAAAATAGGAATGTATTATAGGCCAAATGATGATTACAGTGAACAACAGTACAGAGAAATAGTGGACCAGTAAATCAGAATGTCTTATAATGGGAGAATTTAACTTTCTAGATATGGACTTTTGGCCTGGTCACTCACATGCTAACAAGACTTTTGTGGATTTATTGGATGACTGTTTTCTACAGCAGAATGTCAGCATTAGCATTAGAAGAGGCATATGATACAAGAAAGCAAGCTTATGCAGCCTCAGCCAAAAAAAGAAAAAAAAAAAAAACTTCCCCTTCACCCCTCCGTTCGAAATACCTGTCCAGCTGAGCCTTAAATTTATTTACGCTATCAACTTCCACAACAAGGGATGGAAGCCTGTTTCACCAACCAACTACCCGCTGGCTAAAGGCAAACTTCCGCACATCTATCTTACATCTGTCTTTCCTCAATTTGAATTTATGCCCTCTCAGGTGATTATTCTGAGCAAGAGGAAGAATCCCATCAGCATTGAGCATACCCAAACCATTCAAGGCTTTATACACCTCTATCAGATCACCTTGCTGGTGCCTAGTCTCCAGACACTGTAATTTGCAAAACTTAAGCCTTTCTTTGTAAGTGCACCCCTTTGTTCCATTCACCAATCTTGTTGCCATTCTCTGTACTCGTTCCAGCATCTCTACATCCTTCTTGAAATGAGGCCTCCAGACCTGTATACAGTACACTAGGTGTGGCCTGACCATTACCTTATACAAGGGAATAATCACCTCCTTATCCCTACTAGAAAAATTCCTATATATCATCGACAATACACCATGAGCTACTCTTGCAGCCCGTCTGCACTGCTCAGAAAACTTCATATCTGCCTGCACAACCACCCTTCAGGTCCCTTTCATTCTCTACCACTGTCAGTGTAGTACCACAGAGTGGATCAGTTGCTCTGGGGTTGCTGTTTCCCATATGTAGTACTTTACATTTGTCAATGTTAAACTTCATTTGCCACCTCTCAGCCCATCTGCTCAACTTTCCAGATCCTGTTGCAGTAACATAGTGTCAGTAGTGTCCTTGACAACCTTGTCAACCTTCGTATCGTCTGCAAACTTGGACATTAAGCTTGATATACCATCATAAATATCATTTATAAATACAGAAAACAATAATGGACCCAGTACTGAACCCTGACGGATTCCACTAATAACATTAGTCCACAATGAGCAGTGTCCATTATGAGTACATCAGGCGTCAACTCAGCGTTGTTATGGGCCTATATGAGAGTTTGAAGGACAGGGTGGATGCCCTCGAAAGATCTAAATTGAGGGGCCCATCAGGCTCTCAGCTGCCCACATCAACGCCAGAGCTTGCACTTGGTCATCATGCAACACAGTGGCAACCACCAAGGCAGAATGCGCTGGTCCCACAGGAACTAGTAGTTGTTGGTGACTCTATTGTCGGGGAAACGGGAAACATCCTTTGTAAAAAGGATAATTGGAACAGGACCAGGGTGTCTGCCAGGGGCAAAGGTTGATGATGTTGTAGAGCAGATATGATCTTTTAGGGGCACAAAAGGTGATATAGTTGTACACGTTGGCACTAATCATATAAAGAGTAGGAGACCGGCAGAATTACTTAACAAGTACAGGTCACTGATGAAAAAAAGCCGTGAATTAGGGTTGAATTTGAAAGTGTCTGCAATTCTGCCCAGACATGATAGGAGGGAGTATATGATGAGAGCCTTGTTGATCAATTCGGCCCTGGAAAGATTGTGCAACTCTCAAGGGATAGAATTTTTTTTCAGCCTGGACTGTACTTGTTAACAGGAGAGACTGCTTTAACAGGGATGGGGTAAACTTAAATAGAAAGGGTGCAATAATATTTCCTGATGCTATCGAGGCAGTGTTAGGTGGGTCGGAAAACTGATAGCTTGGCGGGATACAAGGACTAATAGTTTAACAGTAGTCGCAGGAGGTGAAGGTGATTCTTGCACAACTTCTATTAGAATAAGTAGCGACCTGGAGCGAGGGATGTTGGGGGTTTCAGGGACGGATGGCAGTCATCGTGAAACAGGTGGGTATATGGGATGTGTTAGTGTAACTAAAAAAATAAGAATAGGTGCATGTATACTTGCATGTATACCAATGCTAGAAGTATAGTAAATAAATTTGATGAATTTGAAGTGTTGGTCAAGACATCAAAGGCGGATATTGTTGGGATATCAGAGACGTGGTGTCACACAGATATAAGGAATGCCGAACTGGAATTTTGGGAGTACAATGTGTACAGAAAGGATAGACAGGATAGGAAGGGAGGAGGTGTTATGCTGTTAATTAAGAAAAACATTAAATCAAAAGAAGTTCATCCAGTTGATATAGATGAACAGTGCACTGTTTAGTCAGTTTGGTGTGACATAAGCACTGCAAAAGCAAAAATAAGAGTAGGAGTTTGTTATAGGCCTAATAACTTGAATGAGTACAATGAACAATTGCACAGAGAAATAGAGTGGGCTAGTAAATCGGAATGTCTTATAATGGGGGATTTTAACTTCCCAGATATTGACTGGAACTTGTGTGTTGGTCACTCACACACTAGTCAGACTTTTGTGGATTTATTGGATGATTGTTTTGTGCAGCAGCATGTTCGAGAGGCAACCAGAGAAAGTAATACTCTTGATCTGGTTATCAGCAGTGATCATTCATGTATTAGGAATTTGCAGATAAAAGAACCACTAGGTGGCAGTGATCAAGTGTACTGATGTGGGATTTACTTAAAGATTTAATTACCATCAGGGGTAAAGGAAAGGGTTTTTGCTTCCGCAAAGGCGAGTACAGTGGTCTCCGACAGTTTTTAAATTCTGTACAGTGGGATCAACTGACGATGTTACCAACAGTAAATTCTAAGTGGGAATCATTCAAGGAATTAATCGTGGAAGTTACTAAAAGGTTCATACCTATTAAGAAATATTGTTCAAGGTTTAGGCCTAAATGGTTGTCAAATGAACTAATGAGACTCGTAATGGAGAAAAAAATGCATGGGATGCATATAAATTATCAAGCGACTCAGAGCCTATGGCAGAAATAAGTTAATCTGTAATCAGGTCACAAAGGAGGTTCGGCAGGCGAAGGCAGATTATGAGAAATCCTTGGCAAAAAATGCTAAGAAAAACAACAAGAATTTCTTTACTTATATAAACTCTAAAAGGAAGGGGATGAATCTCATTGGTCCACTTGACATCGATGGTTCGACTGTTGATGATCCTGCTCAGATAGCAAACAAACTGAATGAGTATTTTGCATCTACATTCACATGTGAGGAATTATTAAGGTTTGAAAATGACAGAAGGTTATCAAATTGTAGCAGGATACTTAATGATTTTGTAATAACTGAAAACAAAGTGGAGGAGAAATTGTTGAAGTTAAACATAAGAAAAGCACCTGGGGTGGATGGGATCTATCTAGTTATATTAAAGGAGGTGGCAAAGTAACTAAGCAAACCCTTAGCCATAATTATGAGAGCGTCCTTGGACTCAGGGGAGGTTCCCACGGACTGGAGATGTGCAAATGTATCCCCAATTCACAAAGGGGGATCGAAGGGTGACATGAGTAATTACAGACCTGTTAACTTCTGTTCCTGGTAAAATAATGGAGTCACTGGTTAAAGATGCATTGCAGGATCATCTAGACAAGACTGCAGCAATAATTCAGACATAGCATGGGTTTGTTAGGGGAAAGTCTTGTCTGACAAATTTGATAGGATATTATGATGTGGTTACAAAGGAACTGGATGCGAAAAATAATTTTGATATCATATATTTGGATTTCAGGAAAGCTTTTGACACTGTTGCACATGGAAGACTATTGTACAAATTGGAGCAGAATTGTATTAAGGGTACGTTGCTACAATGGATAAAAGGATGGTTAAGTGGGAGAAGACAGAGAGTGGTAATCAATGGCTACTGCTCTTCTTGGACTAATGTTATTAATGGGGTCCCACAGGGTTCGGTGTTAGGTCCACTGTTGTTTTGTATATTTATCAATGATATTGATGAAGGTATATCAGGCTTAATGTCGAATTTTGCAGATGATACAAAGGTTGGCAGGGTTGTTAATGACAGTAATGGCAGTGTGCTACTGCAACAGGATCTGGATAATTTGGGCAGATGGGCTAAGAAGTGGCAACTGAAGTTTAACCTTGATAAATGCAAAGTACTGCATATGGGTAGAAGTAACCCCAGAGAAACGTACCAACACTGTGGTACTACACTTAAGGTGGTAGAAAATGAAAAAGACCTTGGAGTAATTGTGCAGGCAGATATGAAGTTTTCAGAGCAATGCAGACAGGCTGCAAGGGCAAGTCATGGGGTTTTGTCAGTGATATATAGGAATTTTGCTAGCAGGGAAAAGGAGGTGATTATCCCTCTGAGAAGGCAATGGTCAGGCAACGCCTTGAGTACTGCGTACATGTCTGGAGGCCTCATTTTAGGAAGGATGTAGATTTACTTGAACGTGTACAGAGAAGGGCAACAAGATTGATGAGGGGAATGAAAGGATCCTCTTATCAAGAGAGGCTTAAGTTCTGCAAATTGCAGTGGCTGGAGACTAGGCACCTGCGCGGTGATCTGATTGAGGTGTATAAGGCCTTGAATGGGTTGAGCACGCTGAATTCTGATGGGATCCTTCCACTTGTTCAGATTACGAACCTACGGGGACATAAGTTCAAATTAAGAAAGGACAGATGTAGAATAGATGTGCGGAAATTTGCCTTTAGCCAGCGGGTGGTTAATTGCTGGAACAAACTTCCATCTGTCGTTGTGGAAGTTGATAGGTTGAATAAATTTAAGGAGGAACTGGACAGGCATTTGGAGGGAATGGTGTGATTTTTTTTTTTTTGGCTGATGCTGCATAAGCTCATACACTTGCTTTCTTGCATCACATGCCACTACTACTACTACCACTCTCTGCCTTCTCCCCCTCAACCACCCCTTTATCCCTAGCAGCAATTTGCCTCCAATGCCACACTGCTCCAATTTTCCAGCAGTCTTCCATGTGCAACAGTATCAAAAGCCTTTCTAAAATCCAAGTATATAATATCAAAGTTATTCCCTGCATCCAGTTCTTTTGTGACTGCATCATAGTATCCAATCAAATTGGTCAGGTAAGACTTCCCCTTAACAAAACCATGCTGTGTCTGCACTATAACTGAAGTCTTGTCTAGATGATCCTGCAGTGCTTCTTTAACCAGTGCCTCCATTAATTTTCTGGGAACAGAAGTTAAACTAACAGGTCTATAATTACTTGTGTCGCCCTTTGATCCTCCTTTGTGAATTGGGGTCACATTTGCACATCTCCAGTCCATGGGTACTTCCCCCGAGTCCAAGGAAGCTCTCATAATTATGGCTAAGGGTTTGCTTACTTCCTTTGCTGCCTCCTTTAATATAACTGGATAGATTCCATCCACCCCAGGTGCCTTTCTTGTATTTATCTTCAACAATTTCTCCTCCACTTTACTCTCAGTTATTACGTGATTCTCTAGCTTACTGCCAGAGTTGAATACACCTCTGGCATTCCCTCGCTGAATAACACGTCATGTGTGAATGTCGATGCAAAATATTCATTTAGTTTGTTAGCTACCCGAGCAGGATCATCAACAGTTGACCCATCGATATCAAGTGGACCAATCTGATTCATTCCCATCCTTCTAGAGTTTACATAAAGAAAGAACTCTTTGCTGTTTTTCTTTGCATCCCTTGCCAAAGATTTCTTGTAATCTGCCTTCGCCTGCCTAACCTCCTTTGTAACTTGGTTACGGATCAACTTGTATCTATCATAGGGTTCTGTGTCACGTGTTAATTTGTATGTATCCCATGCATTTTTCTTCTCTGCCATATGTCTCATTAGTTCATCTGACATCCACTTAGGCCTAAACCTTGAACAATATTTCTTAGTTGGTATGTAAAGCCTAGTAGCTTCCAAGATAAGTTCTTTGATTGCTTCCCATTTTGAATTTGCTGTTGGTAACATCATCAGTTGGTCCCACTGTATAGAATTTAAATACTGTCTCAGTCCATTGTAGTCGCCTTTACGAAAGCAATAACCCTTCCCTTTACCCCTAATGGTAGTTACCTCTTTGAGTAAATCCCACTTTAGCACACTGTGATCACTGCCATCCTAGTGGTTCATTTACCTGCAGATTCGTAATGCATGAAGAATCACTACTGATAATCAAATCAAGAGTATTATTTCCTCTAGTTGCCTCCCGAACATGCTGATGTAGAAAACAATCATCCAATAAATCCACAAAAGCCTTGCTAGTGTGTGAGTGACCAGCCCCCAAATTCCAGTCAATATCTGGGAAATTAAAAACCCTCATTATAAGACTCTCTGATTTACTGGCCCAGTCTATTTCCCTGTACAATTTCTTATTATAGTCATCAGAGTCATTAGGCCTATAACACACTCCTACTCAATTTTGATCTCACAATGTTTATGTAACACCAAACTGACTCGACACTGCTCTGTCCAGCAATGTCGACTGGCTTCACTTCCTTGAATTTTATATATTTCTTAACTAATAGCATAGCACCCCTCCTCCCTTCCTATCCTGTCTATTCCTTCTGTAGACATTGTATTTCCCAAATTCCAGTTCTGCCCTTATATCTGTGTGACACCACGTCTCTGAAATCCCCACAATATCTGCCTTCCTTTCATGTTTTGAGCAATACCTCAAATTCATCAAATTTATTTACTAAACTCCTAGCATTGGTGTACACGCAAGTATACATGCACCTGTTCTTTTTCTTAGCTAACCTAGACATTGTATTCTGTAGAATACAATGTCTAGGTTAGCTAGGTTGTACCCGAATGATTCACAGCAGTCTTTGAAATATCCTGCATCTTATTTTCCAGGCTGCGGCTCATTCCAATAGAACAGTGCAAGAATCACTTTCACCTCTGCCAGTGGCTACTATTAATCTATTAGTCCTTGTATCCCCCCCCCCCCAATGTAGTAGTTTTCCGACCCACCTAACACTGCGTTGATAGCATCAGGAAACATTCTTGCACCCTTTCTATTTAAGTGTATCCCATCCCTGTAGAAGCAATTTCTCTTGTTAAGAAGTACAGACCAGGCTGAAAAAAATCCTACCCCTTGAGCCTTGCACAATCTTTCCTGGGCCGAATTGATCAACAGGGCTCTCATCATATACTCGCTCCTATTGTGTCTGGGCAGAATTGCAGACACTTTCAAATTCAACCCTAATTCACGGCTTTTTTTTCAACAGTGACCTGTACTTGTTAAGTAATTCCGTTGGTCTCCTACTCTTAACATCATTAGTGCCAACGTATACAACTATATCACCTTTTGTGCCCTTAAAAGATGATATCCGCTCTACAACGTCATCAACCTTTGCCCCTGGCAGACATACCCTGGTCCTGTTCCACCTATCCTTTTTACAAAGCATGTTTCCCTGACAATAGTCACCAACAACTACTATTTCCTTTGGGACCAGCGCATTCTGCCTTGGGGGCTGCCGCCGTGTTCCGTGATGACCAAGTGCAAGCTCTGGCATTGGTGTGGGCAGCTGAGAGCTTGATGGGCCCCTCACTTTTAATCCTTCGAGGGCATCCACCCTGTCCTTCAAGCTCTCATATAGGCCCATAACAATGCTGAATTGTCTCCTGATTTCCTTACACTCCTTGCATCGCGCACACACAAAGACATCCCCCATGGCAGTATCATGTCCCTTACCCAACTGCTCCACAAACATCAAGCAAGTAGTGCATTTTAATAGGCTGTGATTCAGAGGGCAACTGCCCCCCTCAGTTCTCCCCTGAGCCACAGCACTCCCATTAGCTTGAGCCATTTGTTTTGCTGCTCTGGTCTGAGTCATGATTTCGATTTAATTTCAATAAAATTTCAATTTCAGTACAAAATAAAAAACCCTAAACTTATATCCCAACACAGTTATAACGCTATATTTATGTTTGATTATCGAGTGTTATCTACGAAATCCCTTTATATAACTTCCATATCAAGTTAAGTATTAATTATTTATTTTTTATTAATTATTTATGTTACGTAAACCAAGTCGTTATATGTATAGTTAAAAGTACAATTTAATTGACATTGAAGTTCAACAAGATTAATTATCTGATTAATTGACAATATTATGTACTATACTATGCTATATTAAACTTATGCTATCTATTATTGCGTAACAATGGCGGCAATTTACGAATGGTAAACACGTGGATTTGATACCCTTTCCGATATTAAGTAATACCTACAAAATCTCTATCTAAGTTACTTTAAACTAAGTATCGTAAACAGAAATATAAAGCTACTCTAGAAAATAAGTTAATATCCCAATTTAAGCTAATAAAACAGAAAATAAATCAGAAAAAACTTCTCTGTTCCAGGAGCGGCAAAAATGTACGTCTCCACAGGCTACTGTCGTTCTTAGGCAACAAGAGGGAGTAATACTCTTGATCAGCGCCTCTGTAGCCAGGTAGGCAGGAGCAGCAGTGCGTACTACACACTTCTTGATTAAACCGGGGTTCAAGCCCGTGACCACCAAATACGGAGGGTGCGGAAAGGTCAGGGAATAACCTCCGCATATCCCAGGAGCAATATGGCCTTAGTTGTTAATGCTCCTAAAAAACAAATAACAAAGGAAAACAAACATACTCTTGATCTGATTATCAGCAGTGATTATGCATTAATGATTTGCAGATAAAAGAACCACTAAGTGGCAGTGATCAGAGAGGGCATTGATTTTTAGGATTTGCATAAAGATGTAACTATCATGAATAATAAAGGGAAGGGTTTTGCTTTTGTAAAGGTGACTACAGTGGTCTCAGACAGTTTTTAAATTCTGTACACTGGTACAGAATTTTAAATTTAAATTCTGTACCAACTGATGATATTACCATCAGCAAATTCTAAGTGAGAAGCATTCAATCAATTAATCATAGACTCCCCTAGGCTTTTCATACCAATTAAGAGATACTCTTCATGGTATAGCCCTAAATGGCTGTTAAATTGGTCCATTTCATATTGATGATTTGACTGTTGATGATCCTGCTCATGTTGCTGATGAACTGAATAACTGAATGAGTATTTTGCATCTACATTCACACAAGAAGAATTCTTTAGAGAAGGGAATGTCAGAAGTTTGTCAGACTCTAACAGGGAGCTGAATGATTTAGTAATAACTGAGAGGAAAGTGGAAGAGAAATTGTTGAAGTTAAACATAAGAAAGTCATCTGGGATGGAGGTTCATGGGAGTTTCCTGCCAACTGGAGATGTGTGAATGTACCCCCAGTTTTCAAAGGGGAATAAAATGGTGAAACGAGTAATTTCAGACCTGTTAGTTTAACTTCTGTTCCAGGTAAAATAATGTAAGTTAAAGAAGTAATGTAGGATCTTCTAGACAAGGCTGCAATTATAATTCAGACACAACATGGGTTTTTAAATGGAATTTTCTGACTAGTTTCATTGGATACTATATGATCACAAAGCAATTGGATGCAAAACATAATTTTAATATTATATACTTGGATTTTAAGAAAGCATTTGATACAGTTGCACATAAAAGACTGCTGTATAAATTTGAGCAGTGTGGCATTAAGAACGAGTTGCTGCTACTGATAAAGAGAGAGTTGAGTGGGAGAAGACAAAGAGTAGTAACAATGGGCCCAACACCAAACCACGGATTCCTCCATGGTTCGGCGTTGGGCCCATTGTTTTTTTTTCTATTTATCAATGATATCGATGAAGGCATAGCAGGCTTAATGTCCAGGTTTGCAGATAATACAGTGGATATCAGTGACAGGAATGCCATTGTAACTGGATTTTAGCAAAGTTAGGCTGATGGGCTGAGAAATGGCAACTGAAATTTAACATTGATGAATGCAAAGTACTGCATATGGGTAGCAGTAACCCCTGAATAGCATACAAACTGCATGGTACTACACTCAGGGTAGTGGAAAATTAAAAAGACCTGGGGGTAATTATGCAGTCAGATATTAACAGTGTAGACATGCACTAGGAGTTTTGTGAATCCTACACAGGAGTTTTGTTAGCAGAGATAAGGAGGTGATTATCCTATTGCATAAGGCAGTTGTCAAGCCACATCTTAAGTACTACATACAGGTCTGGAGGCCTCATTTTAGGATGGATGAGCTGCTGGAACAAGTATAGTGAATGGTAACAAGATTGGTGAGGGGGGAAAAAAAGGGGTGTTCTTACCCAGAAAGGCTTTAGTGCTGGAGCCTTTATTGGTAAGAATTGCTCAAGAACTAGGCACTTGCGAAATGATCTGATTGAAGTGTTTAAGCCTTTGAATGGATTGATCAAGCTCAATGCTGATGGATCCTTTCTTTTGCTCAGACTGCACACGGGGGGGGCCTAAATTCAAATCGAGGCAGGACAGTTGCATGATAGATGTGCAAAAGTTTGCCTTTATCTAGCAGGTGGTTGATTGTTGGAACAAACTTCCATCTTTGTATAAAATGTATATTGCCACAACCGAAAATACAGAAACGAATACATTTATTTAAGTTGATACAAAACTATAAACAAATAGGAGCTTTTGGAATAATGTGCCCCTTCTTCAGTTGGACCTTGTATAAAAAAATTTGCTGGATTAAAGTATACATATGGGATATCAGTATAAGACTGGGTGTGATCATGTGTTAGACAGAGTAAGGCACGTGCATGAGGTTGATGAAAGTCATGTGGAAAGGAACAATGAATGAGTCACTGGGCAGAATCAGATTGTTTATATTGTTGTATCTTAACTTAAATAAATGTATTAATTTCTGTGTTTTTGGTTGTGGCAATATATATTTTATAGAATGATCAAACCCAAAACTAAAGGCCTTTTTGCAAACTTCCATCCGTTGTTGTGGAAGTTGATAGTTAAATAAGTTCAAGGAAGAACTAGACAAACTATTGGAGGGAATATACTGTATAAGTAATATGGGAGGTGTTTTTTTTTTGGTTAATGTTGTTATAAACTTGCTTTTTTAGTTTGTTTGCCACTGCTAATGCTAATATCACATGGTAGATTTAACAGTTTATTATTGAAATGCTACAATTGAAACACCTCAATGCCATACATTTAAAAATTCCAGGTCGGAATTGCTTAAATGTATGGCATTGAGGTGTATGGCATTTAAGTAATCTCCTGATCGCATAAACAGACCTGAAAATGGGAAACAGCGAATTTCTGGAAGTTATCGTATTCCTAAAACCTATCTTATAAGTTTTAGGAATTCACTGTTTCCCGTTTTCAGGCCTGTTTATGCGATCTGGAAATGTGAACCAGGTAGATCCCAAAACACAGCCACAATTGTTTAAGTATTTATCATTGAGGTGTTTAAATTGTTAAAATTGTAGCATTTCCATAATAAATTACTTAAATCAACCTTGTAATTATTATTATTATTATTATTAGCCATATGGTGCAAGGAATGAGACTTTTGCTGCACTAGCCAAAAAAAAAAAAAAAAAAAAAAAAATCTGAGTTACCAAGAGAGAAAAAGAGAGAGAGAAGTTTAAGGCATCACCAAGAAAGAGAAGAATGATGATAGCTCAGGACCCTGGGTGTGCCAAACCTATACTCACCAGATGTGAGCCCCTGGGGTTGGATATAATAGTATAGTCTCAATTAATTAATTATTTCACAATGATGATGAATCGTGTAGATCCTTTCTTTCAATCAATTAATTTTTTATTTTACTAAGTTAGATTTTTTAATATAAAATAATATAATTTTCAAATTTAAAATTTTTCCTTGCAGATCAGTGTTGCTGTAATTGGAATCTTTTTTTTTACTCATAACAATTAGAAAAAGAATTATTTTGTAGAACTTTCAAATTGGTAATAAGGATGTGATATGAGTACCATTAATATAGTTTCCACCAGTAGCTGTTTAAAATCATAAAGTAAAACCTTTCCATGATGTCATTTGAAGAGGCATTAGAATTTTTTATATCAGGTAAATAATGTGATTTTATAAGTAATAACCAAATATATAAGTTTCTCTTTTTAATTTTTAGTAATAATTTGGACATACTTGATTGTGATAGCCACAAGGGTTGGCTAGTCAACCTTTGTGGCTATCAAAGTGGTTACAATTATGGTCCTTCCACATTAAAAAAAAAGCCTGGTTTTAAATCCTGTTTTGACTGGGAGTAATTTTAAAGAGCATTTTTTGGACTGTGGTAGAGTTCATTGGTCTTGAATGGGGATTGCATGTGGGATTTTTTTCTTCTGGAAATTAATTTTTTAATCTACAAATGGATAGTCTACCCTTAGAATATATGCAATTTATAGACAGTGTATACTGACCCCCTAGCTGACCAAAGAACGAACGAGTTAGCCAACTTATTATGAACAATTAGTTTTAAGAAATATTTAACTTTTCCTTGCAGCACGGCTACCTCTCTCATTTCACAACCTCTTCTAGATTTATTTATACAGTATAATCTCATAAATCTGGTATTCAAAATTATAAAATTATCAGAAATTCCGGCATTTTTGAATATTTCTCCATATGACCATGGAAGGTCAGAAGGAAAACAGGCTGGAAAATAGAGCTGGAAAACAGAAAGAAAATAGACTTAAAAAAAAAAAAAAGACACTGCAGGTGCTGGATTTATGCATTTCTGTTCCAGTAATAATTTTCAACCAAATTCTTTCATTTTACACATTTTCTCAACATCATTGTTACTATTTATTTTCAATATAAAATCATTCACATTGCAAGACATTCAGTACTAGTTTACAGTTGTAGTATTTAGTAGTCCAATAGTGTGTATTTAGTTTTTAAGGGCAATTTGATTACTAAAATCATATTGCACCATTTGTACTTCATATTAAAAAATATTGGATGATTGTAATACCCATCATTGTCATCATCAGCCATTTTCAATCCACTGCAGGATGAAGGCCTTCTCCAGCAACTTTCCAGTTCCTTCTGTTTTGTGCAATGGTCATCCATTTACTACCCACAAACTCATGAATTTCATCTGTTCATCTCTGTTGTTGTCTTCCAGGTTTTCTTCTAGCTCCTCTAGGGTACCATTCTGTTATTTTCTTAGTCCATCTGTCATCATGTCTTCGAGCTAAGTGTCCAAGACCATTTTAGTTCTTTAGTTTTGATAAGATTGTCCTTTACTTGTTATTTGGTTTTTTTTTAGGAGCGTTAGCAACTAAGGCTGTATTGCTCCGAGGATATGCAGTGGTCATTCCCTGACCTTTCCGCATCCTCTGTATTTGGTGGTCACGGGCTTGAACCCCGGTCTAATCAAGAAGCGTGTGCTACGCACTGCTGCTCTGCCCACTTGGCTACGGAGGTGCCTCCTTTACTTGAGTTTGCTGCCTAATCCACATGTTTCTCTTCTTATCTAACAGTCTGATTCCTAATATAATTCGTTCCATTCTTGGCTTTGTAGTTCTCAGCTTCTCTTCCATTCTTTTGGTGATTGCCCAAGTTTAAATTCCATAAGTCATGGTGGAGTGTATACATTGATTCATTATTTTACGTTTCAGACAAACTGGGATATTGCTCTTCAGCATGTGACTATATTTCCTGAATGCTATCCATCAAAAATTTATTCTTCTCTTGACTTCCAGCCATTTATCATTATTACAGCTAATGACTTGTCCCAGATAAGTGTATGACTCCACCTTCAATTACTGCTTCTTCAATCACTATATCCCTTTCTGTGGCATACTTGTTCATCATTACCTTTGTTTTAGCCATATTCATCTTTAGTGCAAAAGCCTTACTAACTGTACATAACTGATTAAGATTTTCCTCTAATTCTTTGGGATCGTCGCTTATGACCACAATGTCATCTGCGAATAGTAAATGGTTTAGGTACTCTCCATTCACATTGACTCCTTTCTGCGACCAGTCATCTTCTGAAAGCTTCCTCAAGGGCAGCAGTAAACAACTTCGGAGATATTATGTCTCCTTGTCGAACTCCTTTCTCGATTTTAAATTTCCTACTGTCTTTGTCCAGTCTAATAAAGAGGTAGCGTTCTCATATATTTTCTTCAAAATCATAATATATGGGGTATATATATATATTTGCATATGCCTTGTCTTTCCAGTGCCCGAAACATTGCCTTATGCTGTATGGAGGCAAATGCCTTGTCATAATCCAAAAATGCCAGGCATAATGGTGTTTTATATTCGTTTGCTTTCTCCATTAGCTGTTATATTACATGAAATTGATCCATAGTTGAGAATCCTGTCCTAAACCCAGCTTGCTCTTTCGGTTGATTCTCATCAAGTATTCTTTCTAATCTGTTAGTAATGACCCTTGTGAATAACTTGTAGACGACTTGGGATAAAAAGCTAATTGGTCTATAATTTTCAATTTCTGATTTATCTCCTTCCTTATGCAGCAAAACTATGATTGCATTATTCCACTCCTTAAGTGTGACACCTTTTCTAATGCATTTTGTGAAGAGCCTTGCCAGTTTTTGTGTCATGTCTCTTCCTCCCAATTTTAAGAACTATACAGTAACTTCATCTTCCCCCGGGATTTTCTGATCCTTCATTTTCTTCAACACATATCCTACCTCATCAGGAAGGATATTGGGTATGTCGTATGTGTTACTAATTTGCGATCCATCTTCCCCACTGTTTGGCATCAGTCCCTCGCTCCTTGTATAATTCTCTATAGTAGTCTTCTGGCATTTGAATTATGCCTCCTCTGTTATTTATAAGTACACCATCACTATTCTTCAGTTTCTGTATCATTTGTTTTTCTGTATTACTGCTCATGGCTGCTGATTTAAGTCCTTTGTTTTCCCTTAATGCTTGTTCTACTTTTCTTGTGTTCAATATTCTTATGTCCTCTCTGAGTCTTTCTACCTGCTTTGCATAACTCAGTATACTCAATTTTTTTTGTCCTTGTCAGTGTTTATCTTACTCTTCATTTGTCGTCTTCAGTTCATCATGACAAGTGTTTCTTAACTAATTTTTTCTTCTTTGGATTTCTTTTTACCTGTAGGTTTCTTGGGCGTTTTCACTTTCAGAAAGTTGTAATATTCCTCGTCGATATCTTGGTCCTGAGCAGTCTGCAGAAGCTCAAACTTGTTCTTAAGTTTCAGTATATACTGCTTTTTCTCCTCTTCTGTTATCTCAAAGACCTTTGAGATAACCCCTTTATCAATAGCAGCAATTTGCCTCCAATGCCCCACTGCTCCAATTTGTGCAGCAGTCTTCCATGTGCAACAGTATCAAAAGCCTTTCTAAAAGCCTCCATCAGTGCTGTCTCAGCCATAAAGAAGTTCTCATCCTATCTTGAAACAGATTCATTCCCAGCTATTCTGCTGCAGTGTGTCCAATCAGTTGATCAGTTTCTGCTGGACCCCCGACCATTCTGGCATTACTGGAAATGAAAGTGCTGACTTGACACACTGCAGCAGAATTGGACACACTCACCATACCCATCTCTTCCTGCTACTGGGAGAAAACCCACCTCAGTACTCATCCTGTCAGATGAAACTTATGGTTCGTCATTTTCTGGTTGAGTACCCCTTATATTGAACCATTTGATCAAACACTTCCCGGTCACGCTTAACGTTGAAAATCTCGTCTAATTTATCCCATATATTAGGAAATGAAGCCAATATACAAGAACTTTTCATGTATTTAAAACATATTGGCCTGTACAGGAGCATATTGGTCCTTGAGGTTGTCACAGACATTCTCTCAGATATGCCAGACAAGCTGTACTTGCTACCTGGGAGTCTAAAATGCTGATGGAACTGATATTCGGGTGACACTCAAGTCAATTGCACCCAATTTCGGTGAAGTCTGAACAGTCTGACAGCCAAATCCTCTGCTTGCACCTTCACGATAGTGGGACTGTTAGTAATCCTGGGTATAACCTCCATGCACAAGTACATGGTGGGTGACCACCCAGGTGTGAACCAATGTAAGTAGGGGTCAAGGTGTGGCACCCATACCACATAGAGGAATGCTGCCCCTCTATGTTACCAGGCAGTACTAGGTGGTAGGGTACAGCTCTAAAACTGTGTTCGCAGGCTGGCCGCTAGTTAGTACACCGGACCGAACCTATTGGTAACTCTCTAGGAGGCTTCCAGATCAGATAGTGTATTATCTTGCTACCTCTACTTTGCCAGATAGTGACTGGAGGGAGTCCGAGTAGTGTGTATGCGGGGAGCATTGTCGAGGCCACGTATGTCATGACTTTCAAGTATGTCGTGTACATTCACACGTGAGGAATTATTACAGTTTGAAAATGGAAGAAGGTTATCAAATTGTAGCAGTGTGCTTAATGATTTTGTAATAACTGAGAGCAAAGTGGAGGAGAAATTGTTGAAGTTAAACATAAGAAAGGCACCTGGGGTGGAAGGGATCTATCCAGTTATTTTAAAGGAGGTGGCAAAGCAACTAAGCAAACCCTTAGCCATAATTATGAGAGCATCCTTGGACTCAGGGGAGGTTCCCACGGACTGGAGATGTGCAAATATGTCACCAATTCACAAAGGTGGATCGAAGGATGACACAAGTAATTACAGACCAGTTAGTTTAACTTCTGTTCCGGGTAAAATAATGGAGTCACTGGTTAAACATGCATTGCAGGATCATGTAGACAAGACTGCAGCAATAATTCAAACACAGCATGGGTTTGTTAAGGGAAAGTCTTGTCTGACAAATTTGATTGGTTATTATGATGTGGTCACAAAGGAACTGGATGCAAAAAATAATTTTGATATCATATACTTGGATTTCAGGAAAGCTTTTGACACTGTTGCGCATGGAAGACTACTGTACAAATTGGAGCAGAATGGTATTAAGGGTAAGTTGCTACAATGGATAAAAGGATGGTTAAGTGGGAGAAGACAGAGGGTGGTAATCAATGGGTGCTGCTCTTCGTGGACTAATGTTATTAGTGGAGTCCCACAGGGTTCGGTGTTGGGTCCACTGTTGTTTTGTGTATTTATCAATGATATTGATGAAGGTATATCAGGCTTAATGTCGAAGTTTGCAGATGACACAAAGGTTGGCAGGGTTGTTAATGACAGTAATGGCAGTGTGCTACTGCAACAGGATCTAGATAATTTGGGCAGATGGGCTAAGAAGTGGCAACTGAAGTTCAACCTTGACAAATGCAAAGTATTGCATATGGGTAGAAGTAACCCCAGAGAAATGTACCAACTGTGTGGTACTACACTTAAGGTGGTAGAAAATGAAAAAGACCTGGGAGTAATTGTGCAGTCAGATATGAAGTTTTCTGAGCAATGCAGACAGGCTGCTAGGGCGGGTCATGGGGTTTTGTCAATGATATATAGGAATTTTGCTAGCAGGGAAAAGGAGGTGATTGTCCCTCTGTATAAGGCAATGGTCAGGCCACGCCTTGAGTACTGCATACAGGTCTGGAGGCCTCATTTTAGGAAGGATGTAGATTTGCTTGAGCGTGTACAGAGAAGAGCAACACGATTGGTGAGGGGAATGAAGGGATTCTCTTACCAAGAGAGGCTTAAGTTCTGCAAATTGCAGTGGCTGGAGACTAGGCACCTGCGCGGTGATCTGATTGAGGTCTATAAGGCCTTGAATGGGTTGAGCACGCTGAATTCTGATGGGATCCTTCCACTTGTTCAGATTACGAACCTACGGGGACATAAGTTCAAATTAAGAAAGGACAGATGTAGAATAGATGT
Organism: Mastigoproctus giganteus; assembly: GCF_048544385.1. Taxonomy (NCBI): domain Eukaryota; kingdom Metazoa; phylum Arthropoda; class Arachnida; order Uropygi; family Thelyphonidae; genus Mastigoproctus; species Mastigoproctus giganteus. The sequence continues at coordinate 191,135,045 of NC_143578.1, forward strand.
GCGGAAATTTGCCTTTAGCCAGCGGGTGGTTAATTGCTGGAACAAACTTCCATCTGTCGTTGTGGAAGTGGATAGGTTAAATAAATTTAAGGAGGAACTGGACAGGCATTTGGAGGTAATGGTGTGATTTTTTTTTTTTTTTGGCTGATGCTGCATAAGCTCCTACACTTGCTTTCTTGCATCATGTGCCACTACTACTACTACTACTACTTTGGGTATATTCTTACTATGTGTACGCCATATCCAAAAATTTCATTACTTCATACAATACGAATACACCATGAATTGTCAAACTAATAGAGCAAGCTTATCTGCGAAAAGATCTAAACCTCCCAAGCACTTCCTAATTCATTTCACAAATATACGTGGTCTCAATTCTAATTTCAACGATGTCCATTTCCACTTGCAGTCTGCCAAACCCCATGTACTTTTTCTGACAGAATCTCAGTTATCGGTTGATTCAACTACTGCTCATCTCAGATGCCCAAATCATTCGCTGTATGATTGCTTTTGCCTTAAAGGTGGTACTTGTGCATATGTCCGTTCTGATATTCCCTGTCAGAGACTTGGCAATTTGGAATCTCCTCTCTTTGATCTTCTCTGGCTTAAAATCTCTCTACCTCATTGTGTCAAATTCATCTGCTGTCTCTACTGTTCTCCAACTCCATTAATTACTTGAAGCTCTATGACTTCCTCTCTTTGCAACTTGACTTTCTCCAGTCCAACTTTCCTAACAGTGAGGTAATTTTTCTTGGTGATTTTAATGTTCACAACTCTAGCTGGCTTCCGTTTTCTTGTCACACCGACCCAGCTGGTTGAGATGCTGAGGCTTTTGCAATTACTAATGACCTTGCACAGATTGTTCATTTACCTACAGGTAAATGAACCTGTGCGAGGTCATTTACCGGACAGTCCTAATCATACAACCAACACGCTTGATCTTTTTCTCACAAACAACCCTTCTAAGTACACGGTCGAAGTGAGAAGTGCTGTAGGCACTTCAGATCACAACTTGGTGATTGTCTCTTCTCCAATGGAGCCTTTATCTCATGGCTATTCCCAACCTCGTGTTGTTTGGCCTTACAAGAATGCAAAATGGTATGACCTGCGAGATTTCTTTTCCTTGGTCGGATTACTGTTTCAAAACTTCTGATGTCAATGTTTGCTCAGATCATGTCAGTGAAATTATTCTTGCAGGAATGGAATCCTTTATCCCACACCACTTTAAAATCTTGTCCTTTATCTAAACTTTGGTTTTCCAATAAATGTGCTAAGGCTGTTCAAGAGTAGAATGTTGCATATCGTAATTGGCTTGTTTCTAATTCTTCAGTTTCATTTTCTGTCTACACCAAAGCTCGCAACAATTGTAAAGCAGTTATTAATCAGTCCAAACTAGAGTTCGAACAGGCTAAGAGCTTCTTGTCCTAATAGTAGGCAAGTATTCTGGTCTCTTGCCAAAGCTGTTGGCTGCAACTTTTTGCCCATCTCTGCTCCCACCTCTGTCCAAACCAGATGGTTCTGTTGTCACTTCACCCAAGGATAAAGCTGACCTGCTAGCATCCCATTTTTCTTCCAACTCGTGTATTAATGATCTTGGTAAAACACCTCCCACCATTCCCAACACGCTCCATTCAATGCCTCCTGTGGTCTTCCATCAAAAGGATGTCAGAAGAATTTTGACGAATCTTGACGCTTAGAAAGCTCCAGGTCCCAATGGTATTTCTCCACTTGTTCTCAAAACCTGTGCTCCTGAACTTACTCCTATTCTTTGCCGCTGTTTTTCACTTTCTTATTCCAAAGGTGTTTTTCCTTCTGCTTAGAAATTTGCTCATATCCAGCCAGTTCCTAAAAAGGGTGACAAATCCCTCCCATCCAATTATCGTCCCATTGCAATTACTTCTACTCTCTCTAAAGTAATGGAGAAATCAATTAACCACCAACTCTTAAACTACCTAGAAACCTTCCGTCTGATCAACGATTGCCAGTATGGATTCCGTCAGTGTCGATCCACTGGTGATATTCAGGCTTATGTTAGCCATTTATGAACTAATTCAATGGAAAGGTTCGGTGAAACTCGAATAGTTGCTCTTGACATCTCAAAGGCTTTTGATTGTGTTTGGCATAAAGGTCTTCCAAACAAGCTTCCAACTTATGGTTTGCCAACTGTTTTTAGTAATTGGTTATCCAATTACTAAAAACAATGAGGGTGATGGTAGATGGCTCTCTGTCTTCTAACTTCTCCAGTAATGCCGGCCTTCCCCAAGGTTCAGTTCTTTCCCCCACTCTTTTCCTCTTGTATATTAATGACCCTTCTTCCATTGACTGGAAATCCTATCCATAGTTTTGCCGATGATAGCACATTGCATTCCATTTTGAGAAACCTTTCCCTGCTCAATCAGCTTCAACTTCTTGAAAATCTGCTACCAATTCCTTAAATGCCAATTTTCAGGTAATTCTCCAGTGGGGCAAAGACAATTTAGTTGATTTCAGCCCTTCTAAAACTCAGTCTTGCCTTATATCTCACAAAAAGGATTCTTCTGCTCCTATGCTTATCTTAGTGACACTCCGATTTCTAGGCAAAATTATATATCTGTTTTGGAGATTACCCTGACTTCTTATCTCTCTCTTGGCACAAGCACATTACAAATATTGCTTCCTCTGCATCTAAATAACTTGGTTTTCTCTTTCGCTCTCGGCGTTACTTTTCTTCTAAACAGCTGCTCACTGTATAAATCCCAAATCTGCCCTGCCATGGAATATTGTTCCCACATCTGGTGTGGTTCCCCCAAAACCTCTCTCTGAGGCTTTTTGATTCCATTCAGAAGCGGGCAGTTAGGTTAATTAATGATTCATCTCTAACAGAGTCTCCACTCGCTGTCTCATAGATGTACTATTTCTGCTGCATGCCTCTTCTACCGATACTTCCATGGGCACTGTTCTTCTGAATCGGCTTCTATAATTCCCGCCCTCTCTTTCAAAACAGTCCAAACACGTGCCGCCACCAGCCAACATCCATTTACTGTCCGACTTGAAACGCACAGAACCAACTTTTCATCTTCCTCGTTTATTCATTGAACTGCCGTTTTCTGGAACAACCTTCCTTCATACGTATTTCCTGAAAATTACAGTCTACAGAATCTCAAGTCCAATGTCAACAAATATCTTCTTTCATCTTCTCAACCTCCAACTCAAGCACGGTACTAAGTACTATAGGTTCTAATACCTCTCGTGTTTGGGGTTTACATAAAAAAAAAAAATATATATATATATATATATATATATATATATATACACTATCATTGAATTATATTAAATATTACCATAAATTAAATTATAATAAAGTGAATAAATAAATAAATAATTAGGCGTTCATTAGAGGCAGCGATATGCAATTCCTCCATATGAAGCTGAAATACATCCAATATTTTAAATTAAATAAAATAAAACATAAGCCAGTAGTATGGCAAAAACTGTAGAGCGAAAATTAACATAAAAATAACCCAAATAAACAAACGAACAAAAAAAAGAATAGACATAATAGTAGCCCGATAACCCTTGTATAATTTCGAGTTTTAAATCCGATTAATAAAAACTATACAAATTTTAGGATAATGCCAATTATATAATAATTTAGCGGTACCTCCCCCCCCCGAGAGGTACCATTTCCAAAAGACGCGAAATATCACCAAAAGAGGGTTAAAGGAACTACCAAACGATAACAAAATTAAAATAAATATATGACCATTATGCCCCATATCGACAGAGGACCACGAGGCCAATAATGGTCATGGAATCGCTGCATTTCAATCTCTGTACAAATCGTAGCCATGGCAACCCTCTTTTGGTGATAATTTCACGTCTTTCGGAACTGGTACCTCTCGGGGGGTGGGGGGGTACCGCTAAATTATTATATAATTGGCATTATCCTAAAATTTGTATAGTTTTTATTAATCGGATTTAAAACTCGAAATTATACAAGGGTTATCGGGCTACTATTATGTCTATTCTTTTTTTCGTTCGTTTGTTTATTTGGGTTATTTTTATGTTAATTTTCGCTCTACAGTTTTTGCCATACTACTGGCTTATGTTTTATTTTATTTAATTTAAAATATTAGATATATATATATATATATATATATATATAGTTTAACATCTCTAACAATATGTTGCCTGTAAATAAACTGTGAACAGACACAATTTGGCCTGAATAGCCCTTGTGTCGTTAATCCCAATAATAATAATAACAACAACATCACCAGGTCTAATACAATGAAATAATGTAGAATGTTCTATAGCACTGATAATGTGTGCATACACTGCCACTTTGGAGTAGAGGTGACCCACCTTTGTGACAATAAGGTCAGTATTTCTTATAACTGTTTCAGTAGAAGGGACACCTGAAGTGTATTCTATAATCTTGTAGCCTCTTGAGTGTCCTTGCACTCTACCTATATGTGTGTATGGTTCTGGGATTGCAGAGATATCTGTATCATTTCCTTCTAATTTGAGTTTGATCTGATCAACAACTGTTCTTGCTCTCTGATTGTTCAGTTGGATGAAGTTTACAGCCCTAGTCACATTTATATTCTCAGTCTGACCTGTAATTGGTTCTAGATTGGATTAATTTAATCATTTTCTCGTAACGGGCATTTAACATCCCTGATGCTATATAAATGGTCAGTCAGCCATGCTAACTTGCAAGTAGCACATTTAGCTGCTGATTTTTGTTTCAGAAAACTCCAGTCTGTGGCCACTTGGCAGTCACTGCCAAGTGGCCACAGACTGGAGTTTTCTGATTGCAGTCCCTGGCAGTATGTCAGGGACTGCAATCAGTCCCTGGCAGTATGTCCATAATCGTAATAGTTATAACACTTTTGGACAGGGAAGTGCTCCCTATATCTATGGCTGGTCCAGCCAGCATGTATTCTCTGCTGTCCTGTAATGCCTTCCAGATCCTAGGTGAGATATGTACTATTAAGTTTAACTGCTAATTTCTTCTACTCTTTATTCCTCTTCTCAGCTGAAATTTGCTGGCAAACTCATCAATTGTCATGATACGGTTAAAGTTTTTGTAGTAAAGATCTGTCATCAGATCTCTTTCAGGAGTTAATTGAGGTATGTCAGAAATGATAATATTGGGTTTTTTCATCTTTGGTTTTTCAGACAGTAAACCCAGTTTTGTGCCTTCTGGATGGTTCTCAATCTTTTTTTTTTTTAGGCATTCTTTACTTGTCACTTCTATTAAAACCCCATTGTTTCTAATTTTGTGTAGACTGTATACTTTTATTTCTCCTTCAAGTGAGGTTTTAGTTTGGTAACTACTGAGTCTTTCACAGCCTCACTTGATTGTGGGTGGAGTCATTTTTTGCCTTAAGTATGATTAAATTTGTCTCCTTATTTTTGTATTGCTTACCTTGTTAATCACCTGTTTAAGTTTTGTTTTAATTTTTGCCACTGGCGTTTACTTGCCCGAGTATAGGTCAGTGTAATTCATTACCTGGTTCTCAGTATTTATCTCTGAGTGTTCTGTATAAAATCGCCCAGAAATTTACTATCTGGAGCTGAGATTATTCTATTAGTTTGTTTGTGCATTAATTCCTCTAAGAAAAGTCGCACTTCTTTAGCTTGGTTCACTGTCTCAGTAATATTGCTTAGTAATATTAGGCACATTATAGCCAAAGTAGCTTATGCGCCATGAAACCCCCACAACAACAGCTTAGTAATATTCATACTTCTTTTCCTCCTCTGTTCTTGGTTGTTCAACTTCAGTACTATCTTTATTTCCCCCTGATTCTTTCCTTTCTTAGTTTTTTTTTTTTTTTTTTTGCTAAGGGGGTCCTGGAGGACAGTTTTTCTAAATCAGCTTTGTTGTCTTCATTATTGTTGGGGATTCGCTCCCTTACTTCTATCTCATTGAGGTCTTCTAAATCAGTTTCTCGATTACTAATGCCTAATTTTTGGAGTTTTTCGTTAAAATTCTGTTATTTGCCAGCCATTTTGCTATTTTCTAATTGCTTAGAGCCTTAGGTGTAATATCATGTCTATTTAGGTACGTGGGCTTATTAAAACCCAAGTTATGTAAATTTTACGTTATTGCAGGAAATTTTCTATTTTCCACTTTTTTTAAAAAAAAAAGTTTTTGAACAAACAAAATTTTGTGTTTGGCGCCGATACAATTGCAACACTGATCATTGTATTGACCATATTGGACTGTTAAATGCTTTCCTCAATGGATTTCAGGACTCTCCTCAAAGTCCTGAAATCCATTTCGAAAATGCTAGTAAATAAAAATACAAAATCCTAACAGTTTTGATCGAGCGGTCTACTTATCAAGTGAAGCGCATCTTCACACGTCCATGGGCTAACTCCTGCTGCTGAAAAACTGAATCAGGATTTTGCATCTACATTCACTCGTAAGGGAAGTGGAGACCAGAAGTTTATCAAGCTCTAACAGGAAGCTAAATGATTTTGTAATAACTTGAGAGGAAAATGGAAGAGAAATTGTCGAAGTTAAACATAAGAAAGTCACCTGGGGTGGATGGGTTCTATCCAGTTATGTTAAGAGAGCCAGTGTAGGAAGTAAGCAAACTCTTAGCCATAATTATGAGAGCATACTTGGATTTAGAGGAAGCCTCCATGGACTGGAGATGTGCAAATGTATCTTGATTTCACAAAGGGGGTCCTTTGTGAAATCAAGATACATTGCAAATGTATCTTGATCAGAGGGTGACATGAATAATTATATACCTGTTAGTTTAACTTCTATTCCAAGAAATATAATGGAGTCACTGGTAAAAGAAGTAATGCAGGATCATCTAGACAAGGCTGCAATTCTACTTCAAACAGCGTGGGTTTCTTAAGGCTAAATCTTGTTTGACCAATTTGATTGGTTACTGCAATGTGGTCATTAAGGAACTGGATGCAAAAAATATTTTTGATATCATATACTTAGATTTCAAGAAAGCTTTTGATGCTGTTGCACATGAAAGATTGCTGTACAAATTAGAGTAGTGTGGCCTTAAGGGAATAAATGAATATAGAATGCCATTATTCCTGAAATTTGTGGATTATGAAAAGGTAATTGACTCCACACAGCATAAGGCAATGTTTTGGGCACTGGAAAGACAAGGCATAGCATTCACATATTTTGTAATAAAATATATGAAATGTTAACTCCTTTATTAGACTAGAAAGAGACAGTAGCAAATTTAAAATTGCGATAGGAGTTTGACAAGGAGACACAATATCACCGAAGTTGTTTACTGTTGCCCTTGAAGAAGCTTTTAGAAGATTGGATTGGTCATAGAAAGAAATCAGTGTGACTGGAGAGTATCTAACCATTTGCAGTTTTCAGATGAAATTGTGATCATAAGCCATGATCCCTAAGAATTAGAGAAAAATATTAATCAGTTATGAAGAGTTAGTAAAGATTTCAGACTAAAGATGAATATGGTTAAAACAAAAGTAATGATGAACAGGTATGCTACAGGAAGGGATATAATCACTGTAGGAGCAGAAATCGAAATTGGATTCATATACTTATCTTGAACAAGTCATTAGCTGTAATAATGATAAATGGCTGAAAGTCAAGAGAAGAATAAATTTCGGATGGATGGCATTCAGGAAATATAGTCGCATACTGAGGATCAATATCCCAATTTGTCGAAAACTAAAATAATGAACCAATGTATACTTCCCACCATGACTTCCCATCATCCAAAAGAATGGAAGAGAAGCTGAAACTACTCGAAAAAAGGAACAAATTATATTAAGAATCAGACTGTTCGATAAGAAGTTATACACATAGGTTGGGTAGCAAACGCAATTATCGGACATTCTTATCAAAGCTAAAGAACTGAAATGGACTCTGAGTAGTGCAGACAGGCTGCCAGAATACATCTCACTGCGTATCCTGGACTAAGAAAATAACAGAATGGTACCCAAGAGGAACTAAAAGAAAACCTGTAAGACAACAACAACATGGCACGAAAATGGACTGATGAAATTTAAGAGTTTGTGGGCAGTAAATAGTAGTAGTAGTAGTAGCAGTGGCATGTGATGCAAGAAAGCAAGTGTATGAGCTTATGCAGCATCAGCAAAAAAAAAAAAAAAAAAAAAAAACAAATCACACCATTCTCTCCAAATGCCTGTGCAGTTCCTCCTTAAATTTATTCAACCTATCAACTTCCACAACGACAGATGGAAGTTTGTTCCAGCAATTAACTACCCGCTGGCTAAAGGCAAATTTCCGCACATCTATTCTACATCTGTCTTTTCTGAATTTGAATTTATGCCCCTTTAGGTTCGTAATCTGAACAAGTGGAAGGATCCCATCAGAATTCAGCGTGCTGAACCCATTCAAGGCCTTATATACCTCAATCAGATCACCGCGCAGGTGCCTAGTCTCCAGCCACTGTAATTTGCAGAACTTAAGCCTCTCTTGGTAAGATGATCCTTTCATTCCCCTCACCAATCTTGTTGCCCTTCTCTGTACATGCCCAAGTAAATCTACATCCTTCCTAAAATGAGGCCTCCAGACCTGTACGCAGTACTCAAGGCGTGGCCTGACCATTGCCTTATACAGAGAGATAATCACCTCCTTTTCCCTGCTAGCAAAATTCCTATATATCATTGACAAAACCCCATGACCTGCCCTGGCAGCCTGTCTGCATTGCTCAGAAAACTTCATATCTGACTGCACAATTACTCCCAGGTCTTTTTCATTTTCTACCACCTTAAGTGTAGTACCACACAGTTGGTACGTTTCTCTGGGGTTACTTCTACCCATATGCAGTACTTTGCATTTGTCAAGGTTAAACTTCAGTTGCCACTTCTTAGCCCATCCGCCCAAATTATCTAGATCCTGTTGCAGTAGCACACTGCCATTACTGTCATTAACAACCCTGCCAACCTTTGTGTCATCTGCAAACCTCGACATTAAGCCTGATATACCTTCATCAATATCATTGATAAATATACAAAACAACAGTGGACCTAACACTGAACCCTGTGGGACTCCACTAATAACATTAGTCCAAGAAGAGCAGCACCCATTGATTACCACCCTCTGTCTTCTAGCACTTAACCATCCTTTTATCCATTGTAGCAACATACCCTTAATACCATTCTGCTCCAATTTGTACAATAGTCTTCCATGCGTAACAGTGTCAAAAGCTTTCCTGAAATCCAAATATATGATATCAAAATTATTTTTTGCATCCAGTTCCTTTGTAACCACATCATAATATCCTTTCAAATTTGTCAGACAAGACTTTCCCTTAACAAACCCATGCTGTGTCTGAATTATTGCTGCAGTCTTGTCTAGATGATCCTGCAATGCATCTTTAACCAGTGACTCCATTATTTTACCAGGAACAGAAGTTAAACTAACTGGTCTGTAATTACTCGTGTCACCCTTCGATCCCCCTTTGTGAATTGGGGATACATTTGCACATCTCCAGTCCGTGGGAACCTCCCCTGAGTCCAAGGACACTCTCATGATTATGGCTAAGGGTTTGCTTAGTTGCTTTGCCGCCTCCTTTAATATAACTGGATAGATCCCATCCACCCCAGGTGCTTTTCTTATGTTTAACTTCAACAATTTCTCCTCCACTTTGCTTTTAGTTATTAAAAAATCATTAAGTATCCTGCTACAATTTGATAACCTTCTGCCATTTTCAAACCTTAATAATTCCTGATGTGTGAATGTAGATGCAAAATACTCATTAAGTTTGTTTGCTATCTGAGCAGGAGAATCAACAGTCGAACCATCGATGTCAAGTGGACCAATCAGATTAATCCCCTTCCTTTTAGAGTTTATATAAGTAAAATTCTTGCTGTTTTTCTTAGCATCATTTGCCAAAGATTTCTCATAATTTGCCTTTGCCTGCCTAACCTCCTTTGTGACCTGGTTACAGACTACCTTATATCTGCTATAGGCTTCTGAGTCGCTTGATAATTTATATGCATCCCATGCCTTTTTCTTCTCTATTACGAGTCTCATTAGTTCATTAGATAACCATTTAGGCCTAAACCTCGAACAATATTTCTTAATAGGTATGAAACTTTTAGTAGCTTCCACGATTAATTCCTTGAATGCTTCCCACTTAGAATTTACTGTTGGTAACATCGTCAGTTGATCCCACTGTACAGAATTTAAAAACTGTCGGAGACCACTGTACTCACCTTTACGGAAGCAAAAACCCTTTCCTTTACCCCTGATGGTAATTAAATCTTTAAGTAAAACCCACATCAGTACACTGTGATCACTGCCACCTAGTGGTTCCTTTATCTGCAAATTCTTAATACACGAATGATCACTGCTGATAACCAGATCAAGAGTATTACTTTCTCTGGTTGCCTCTCGAACATGCTGCTGCACAAAACAATCATCCAATAAATCCACAAAAGTCTGACTAGTATGTGAGTGACCAACCCACAAGTTCCAGTCAATATCTGGGAAGTTAAAATCCCCCGTTATAAGACATTCTGATTTACTAGCCCACTCTATTTCTCTGTACAATTGTTCATTGTACTCATTCGAGTCATTAGGCCTATAACACACTCCTACTGTTATTTTTGCTTTCGTAGTGCTTATGTCACACCAAATTGACTCAACAGTGCACTGTTCATCTATATCAACTGGATGCACTTCTTTTGATTTTATGTTTTTTTTTAATTAACAGCATAACACCTCCTCCCTTTCTATCCTGTCTATCCTTTCTGTACACATTGTACTCCCCAAATTCCAGTTCAGCATTCCTTATATCTGTGGACACCATGTCTCTGCTATCCCAACAATATCCGCCTTTGATGTCTTGACCAACACTTCAAATTAATCAAATTTATTTACTATACTTCTAGCATTGGTATACATGCAAGCATACATGCTCCTACTCCTATTCTTAGTTACCCTAACACATCCCATATACCCACCTATTTCAGGATGACTGCCATCCGTCCCTGAAACCCCCAACACCCCACACTCCAGGTCGCTACTTATTCTAATAGAAGTTGTGCAAGAATCACCTTCAACTCTGCCTACGGCTACTGTTAAACTATTAGTCTTTGTATCCCCCCAACCAGCAGTTTTCCGACCCACCTAACACTGCCTTGATAGCATCAGCAAATATTCTTGCACCCTTTCTATTTAAGTGTATCCCATCCCTATAGAAGCAGTCTCTCCTGTTAACAAGTTACAGTCTTTTGCTGAAAAAAATTCTACCCCTTGAGCCTTGCACATTCTTTCCAGGGCCGAATTGATCGACAAGGCTCTCATCATATACTCCCTTCTATCGTGTGTGGGCAGAATTGCAGACACTTTCAAATTCAACCCTAATTCTCGGCTTTTGTTCAACAGTGACCTGTACTTGTTAAGTAATTCTGCCAGTCTCCTACTCCTAATATCATTAGTGCCAACGTATACAACTATATCACCTTTTGTGCCCTTAAAAGATGATATCCGCTCTACGTCATCAACCTTTGCCCCTGGCATACATACCCTGGTCCTGTTCCACCTATTCTTTTTACAAAGCATGTTTCCCGTTTCCCTGACAATAGTCTCCAACAACTACTAGGCCTGAGGGACCAATGCATTCTGCCTTGGGGGCTGCCGCTGTGTTGTGTGATGACCAAGTGCTAGCTCTGGCGTTGATGCGGGCAGCTGAGAGCCTGATGGGCCCCTCAATTTAGATCTTTCGAGGGCATCCACCCTGTCCTTCAAACTCTCATATAGGCCCATAACAATTCTGAGTTGTCGCCTGATTTCCTTACATCGCGCACACACAAAGACATCCCCCATGGCAATGTCATGTTCCGTTCCAGAGAGTTCAGCAAACATTTCACATGTTGCACATTTTTTTAGGCTGTGATGCGTTGGAAAATCGCCCCCCTCAGTTCTCCCCCGAGTCACAGCACTCCTGCCACTTTGAGCCCGTTGCTTTGCTGTTCTAGTTTGGGGCATGATACTTTAAATTCATAAAATCAATAAATTAAATTAATTAAATGTCAATACTAAGCTATTCAATGGAAACAGTGAAGCGTTATATGTTAAAGCTACCTAACTACCTCAATTAAAAATTTGAATTCCCTACCACTATATACAAAAACAATGGCTGCAAGATTCGAACGAAATAACGGTTATTAAGTATTACGTATATCTACAAAAACTGTTTATCTAAATTAAAATAAAAATAACCAGCGTAACTATAACTATAAGACTACGTATTAAGTACAATATAAAATAACAATTATGTAAATAAAAAGACAAACACTTATCATTTTTTTCGGAGCCTGCAACTGACAGCTGTAATTTTTAAAGAGAGTCAGCTCCCTCTCTTTAAATGGATGGCCATTGCACAAAAAAGAGGTAACTGAAAAGTTGCTGGAGGAGCCTTCATCCTGCAGTGGATTGAAAATGGCTGTGATGATTATGGCATTAGGGGCAAGTTGCTGCTATGGATAAAGGGATGGTTGAGTGGGACAAGACAGTGGTAATTAATGGACATTGCTCTGCATGGACTAATGTTATTAGTGGAGCCCCCCCAAGGGTTTGGTGTTGTGCCCATTGTTGTTTTATATATTTATCTGTGATATTGATGAAGGCATAGACTTAAGCCTATGCCTTCATCAATATCACAGATAAAGGCATAGACTTAAGTGTCCAAATTTGTAGATGGTACAAAAAGTTGGCAGGGTGTTTAATGACAGTATGCTACTGCAACAGATTCTAGAAAGGTTAGGCAGAGGGGATGAGAAATGGCAATTGAAGTTTAATATTGATAAATGCATAGTACTGTATGTGGGTAGCAGTAACCCCTGAGTAACGTACCAACTGTGTGGTACTACACTTAAGGTGGTAGAAAATGAAAAAGACCTGGGAGTAATTGTGCAGTCAGATATGAAGTTTTCTGAGCAATGCAGACAGGCTGCCAGGGCAGGTCATGGGGTTTTGTCAATGATATATAGGAATTTTGCTAGCAGGGAAAAGGAGGTGATTATCTCTCTGTATAAGGCAATGGTCAGGCCACGCCTTGAGTACTGCGTACAGGTCTGGAGGCCTCATTTTAGGAAGGATGTAGATTTACTTGGGCATGTACAGAGAAGGGCAACAAGATTGGTGAGGGGAATGAAAGGATCCTCTTACCAAGAGGCTTAAGTTCTGCAAATTACAGTGGCTGCAGACTAGGCACCTGCACGGTGATCTGATTGAGGTATATAAGGCATTGAATGGGTTATCTACTGCACTCAGTGTAGTACCACACAGTGGTACTACACTGAGTGCAGTAGATAATGAAAAAGACCTGGGGTTAATTGTGCAGACAGATGTGAAGTTCCCGCATGTGGGGTAGCCAGTGAGAGAAGAGGGTTGCGGGTCACATGGTGCAAGTGGGAGGGGCAATTACATCATTACAAATTACATAGGTAATTTTCTGATTCAATATTGATCAGTGTGTTTCAACAGGTGTGTCTTTTACGTGGAAAAGATGACTTACTCTATAATACATCCGCAGGGGTGGGCGAGCGTAGCCCCCTAGTAAAATATTAAGAAAGTTCTTTGACTATGCTGAATATCACTGAAAAAGATATTTCTTCAGAAGATGTGAGGAAATGCAAAAGATGAACTGATCAACAGTCTGACCACAAAATCATATCATACACTGTGGTGTGTAATTTTTTTCCTTTTTTTATGCTAATCTGTTTAAGAAAGATTCAGCAGATTTGTCAGCTTTCTGAGAAGGAGTTAGCATTAGTAGAGGCATATGATGCAAGAAAGCAAGATTATACAGCATCAGCCAAAAAAAAAAAAAAAAAAAAATGTCATTTCACCATTCATTTACTCTAAACGTTTATTCCGTTCTTCCTTGAATTTATTTACGCTATCAACTTCCACAATGACAGATGGAAGTTTAGTCCAGCAATTAACTACCAGCTGGGTAAAGGCAAATTTCTGCACATCTGTTCTACAACTGTCTTTTCTCAATTTGAATTTATGCATCCTCAGGTTCATAATATGAGCAAGAAGAAGAAGAATCCCATCACCATTGAGCTTGTTCAAACCATTCAAGGCCTTTTACACCTCAATTAGATCACCTCGCAGGTGTCTAGTCTCCAGACACTTCAATATGCAGAATTTAAGCCTTTCTTGGTAAGAGGATCCCTTCGTTTGCCTCACCAATGTTGTTAGCATTATTAGCATTAGTAAAGACGTATGATGCGAGAAAGCAAGCTTATACAGCATTGGCCAAAAAAAAAAAAAAAATTCTCATTTCACCCACCCACTTGCTCCAAATGTGTCTAGTTCTGCCTTGAATCTATTTAAGCTATCAATTTCTACAATGACAGATGAAAGTTTGTTCCAGCAATTAATGACCTGCTGGCTAAAGGCAAACTTCCCCGCATCTATCTTACAACTGTCTTTCCTCAATTTGAATTTATGCTCTCTCATGTGATTATTCTGAGCAAGAGGAAGAATCCTATCAGCATTGAGCATGCTCAAACCATTCAAGGCCTTATACACCTCAGTCAGATCACCTCGCAGGTGCCTAGTCTCCAGACACTGTAATTTGCAAAACTTAAGCCTTTCTTTGTAAGAGCAACCCTTTGTTCCATTCACTAATCTTTTTGCCCTTCTCTTTACTTGTTCCAGCAGCTCTACATCTTTTTTAAAATGAGGCCTCAAGACCTGTATACAGTACCCAAGGTGTGGCCTGGCTATTGCCTTATACAATGGATAATCACCTCCTGATCTCTGCTAGAAAAATTCCTGTATATCATTGATAAGACACGATGAGCTACTCTTGCAGACCATCTGCACTGCTCAGGAAACTTCATATCTGACTGCACAATTACCTTGCCGGCACCTCTGTAGCCAGGTGGGAAGGAGCAGCAGTGCGTAGCACATGCTTCTTGATTAGACCGGGGTTCGAGCCCATCATCACCAAATACGGAGGATGTGGAAAGGTCAGGGAATGACCACCGCATATCCCGGAGCAATATGGCCTTAGTTGCTAATGCTCCTAAAATCCAAAAATAACAAATAACAATAGCACAATTACTCCCAAGTCCTTTTCATTCTCTTCTACTGTCAGTGTAGTACCACACAGTTGATACTTTTCTCTGGAGTTACCTTCCCATATGCAGTACTTTACATTTGTCAATGTTGAACTTCCGTTGCCACCTCTTAGCCCATCTGCTCAAATTTACTAGATCCTGTTGCAGCAGTATACTGTCATTAGTGTCATTAACAACCCTGCTGACCTTCGTATTTTCTGCAAACTTAGACATTAAGCCTGATATACCTTCATCAATATCATTAATAAATACAGAAAACAACAGTGCACCCAACACCGAATCCTGGGAGACTCCACTAATAACATTAGTCCATGAAGAGCAGTGTCCATTGATTACTATGTGAATTTTTTTTTTTTTTTTTGACTGATGCTGCATAAGCTCATACATTTGCCTTCTTGTATCACATGCCACTACTAATACTACTGTAACACACGGCAATGTATACTACATGGAAATGAGGGAAACCCCTGGTGCCATTAAACCCTAAACACACTTTATACTTTCCATATTATGAATGTGAATTTACCCGTTTCTACCTGTTTACACCAATATTTTCTTAAAGAGTCAAATTTTGTAGGCATTTTCAATAAGGCAAGGAGTGAAAATTGTGATTTCTTTTTTTACATTTTTTTGATTTTATTTATTTTTATTATTGTTGTGAAAATAAATTGCAAAATACTTTTTTTAAGTTTATTTCATGTGATTAACCCAGAAAATATCATTTTGCGTTCAGGTATAAAATATATTAAATTTGAACATTTTGTAAGGTGATGTGATAATTCTGTTGAGCAGTTTATGTACAGTATTGTAATTTTGTAATACGGTAGTAAATATAATTTTATAAAAGTCCTCGTTTTTAAAACCGAAAACGTCCTAGGTTTTTTTCTGTTTTGTTTTGTACTATCTTTTGAATTTTAGATCTGTTAAACCTAACCTAATTTTACCAAATAGTAAATAGGACCAAATTTAAAACTTTAGTCGAATAATAAGTTATAATGAACTATAAATGTGAACCCCAGGGGCTCACATCTAGTGAGTATGGGCTTCGCAAACCCAAGGTCCTGAGCTGGATGTAATCATTCTTCTCTTTCTCAAGGTAACTTGGGAATGTTTTTTTTTTGGCTAGTGCAGCATAAGCCTCAGGCTTCCTTGCACCATATGGCTAATAATAATAATAATAATTACCACTCTGTCTTCTAATAGCAGCAATTTGCCTCGAATGCCACACTGCTTCAATTTGTGCAGTAGTCTACCATGTGCATCATTATCAAAAGCCTTTCTAAGATCCAAATACAGTAGTTCTCGACTTTATGAGTTAATTCATTCCTAGCACACGCTCGTAAAGTGGCAATTTATTTCCCATAGACATAATGTTAAAAATAGGGGTTACGTTCTCAACAGTGAAATTAGTTAGCTCATTAGTTTATGTTTAAACAATGAAAGAAAAGAAAATGTAGCTTGTAAAATCAAGCAAATTATAATAATAGAGAAATTATTTGACTTACAAATGTTAAAAAATATGTTTATTCTTCATCATCATCATCATTGACTAAACGCACACTCATTGATCACTCATTATTGGCTCGGCACTCATTGGTTTGTTGCATAAGGAGTCGTCTTCTTTAGAAATATTTCAAGAGGCATTTGTTTCCAAGATAATCTTCTCTTTTAATTATAAATTTCACGATTGCATGCATAAGCATTTTTTAATGGCACACACAAATTGCATCTAACATGATTCAGTGGAGTAACAAGTTTACAAAGCTTAAAAAAAAAAGGAACAAAGAGAATATTCTGAAAATTTATCTGTTTTTTATACGATTGAATATTTCAGTAAAGGGGAAAACACATTTCACCATAATAATGTAAAAATGACACAATTCCAGTATCGGTATTTTTGCAAATGCAAGAAGATCGAGTTTACTACCCATTTATAATTGCTTGCAGTAAGTAACAGAAAAGCCCAATAAACTGGAAAGTGCAAATTTTTTTTATTGTTTTATGGTAGTGACCTCCAGAAATGTGCTTTAGAAAAATATCACAAAGGCATTCAAAATTGATTCTTATAATGGAACATATGATGACGATGAAAGTGTAGTGCATTTTAATGATTTCAATTGGAAACTAATACAATTTACAAACCACACTCACGAACTTTTATATGGCCTTAAGGTCCCGCTCGTGACCTTAAAAATGACATTTTATAGAGATAAATACTTAGTTGTGCAGCAAAAATTTCAACTTCCGAGATCTTGAAATGAATTACCAAAAAAACAATGTGTTATTCGGTTTACATTATGATATTTTAACGATACGATGGTGTCTCTGGAACTGATTAATATTGTAAAGCAGGGTACGCTGTATTGTATAGCTATGCACATGGTTTGGAATGTGGTATTTATGAATGTTTAACATTCATTTTTTGCAATTAATGTTCATATTTTCGATTTTGTTGATACTTGATACTTGTGGGAAAAAACTCATAAAGCGAGAACTGCCTGTATATGATATCAAAATTATTATTTTTTGCATCCAGTTCCTTTGTGACCACATCATAGTATCCAATAAAATTGATCAGACAAGACTTCCCCTTAACAAACCCATGCTGTGTCTGAGCTATAGCTGAAGTCTTGTCTAGATGATCCTGCAGTGCTTCTTTAACCAGTGCCTCCATTAATTTCCCTGGATCAGAAGTTAAACCAACAGGTCTGTAATGTAATTACTTCTGTTGCCCTTTGATCCTCCTTTGTGAATGGATGTCACATTTGCACATCTCCAGTCCATGGGTACCTCCCCTGAGTCCAAGGAAGCTCTCATAATTATTATGAGAAGTCCTTCCTTGGCGTCTCATAATTATGAGAGTTTGCTTGCTTACTTCCTTTGCTGCCTTTAATATAACTGGATAGATCCCATCCACCCCAGAATTGTTGCCCTCCTCTGTACTCGTTCTAGCAACTCCTCATTTTTCCTAAAATGATACCTGTAGATCTGTTACCAGTACTCAAGGCATGGCCTGACCATTGCCCTATACAAAGGGATAATCACCTCCTTTTCCCTACTAACAAAAATCCTGTATATCATTGACAAGACCCCATGACCGGCTCTGTCAGTCTCTCTGTATTGATCACAAAACTTCTTATCTGACTGCACAGTTACCTCCAGGTCTTTTTCATTCTCTACCACTGTCAGTGTACCATAATACAGTTGAGTTATGGTAGATTGTATGAAAGATGAAGGAAAATGACATGCATAATTTTAAAAAATTCAGTCAACCAGTCAGAAACTTAAAAGTATGTAATTCTTTATTTATTAATGACAAAATTGATGTCATGATTTGTGTGAAAAATATACAAGTTTTTAAAAATTGTCTGTTATTTTTTCTTAGATTATTTATTTAAAATATTTTTTGTAAAGATTATTAGTTATAAATAATTTATAAATAGCTCTCTGTGGTCACCTTTTTCTTGGTGTTTGAAGGACTTACTGAGAATCTGTAGTAGCTATCCTTATAGCTGGATATGATACCCTTTGCTCTATTGATAAATAAAGCAAAGGGTATGCATTTAATAAAGCATCTCTAGTCTGTCCACATTTCTTATTCAAAAATAAGAGATTAATATTTATTATAAAAAAATTATACTGTATTATGATGAAAATTTCTTCTTTTGTTATTTGGGAGCTGGAGTATGCTTTGTAGTTTGATATAGCTTTATTAATCAGAAAAGGATAATTTAATTTCTTTTTAAATAATATTTTCACTTAAGAAGGTTATTTTTATTATTATTCTTTTAGATGGAGCAAGAACTAATCAGCTGCAAATACTTAAGCATTTAACAATTATTGAGAAATTCAGCTTCACCCTGGGACTCTTGCCTGTAAACATTGTAAGGCTTATAAATGTTATTGGAATTCAGAAATTTAGTAAGTCTCCCTTTCCCTAAATTTGATTTTTCAAATAAATTATTTGGTGTTCAAAATTAGGATACGAGATTTTAGTGGTGGGTGAGCAAGGGGGATACTGTTAATTCTCTCTCTCTCTCTCTCTCTCTCTCTCTCTCTCTCTCTCTCTCTCTCAGTATTTGATAGTATGAACCAGAGCTATAATGCTCAATAAGTTCTATGTTGATATCAATAGTTGTAGAAGAATGAGAAGTTTACCTCAATATGATACGTAGAACACTTCCGTATGATAATCTCCAAAAATTAAAACGAAAACATTTAAAAAAATCGAAAATCTTACATTACAGTAAGAAATAATTAACAATAATTAAAAATCAATTTAATGCAATTAAAAATTAATATAACACAATTAAAAAATTGATTTAACGAAAAAAATTGCAAAACGATTTTCCTTCCTGAAGCTGACAATGCTTTTTGACCGTATGTCGTGATCACAGGAATGAAAAATCCGAATAGGGGTGAGCATGGAACTTAAATAGGGATTATTTGTCTTTGCTCATGCACATAAAGGATCACGAGTCAGAGATTAGATGTGGCTGGCGAACATCAACAGAATTTTCATGTAATTTAATTTCCACGGGTTCTGCAATTAATAGTCTCGTATAATTGCGTTGGACACTAAGTATTTTGGATTCGTTAAATAAAAAAGTATGTTTTTCATAAACGGCACGAAAGGCTAAATCTGACACTGTTGAATTAGAAGCACAAACTGAGGCTGTATGTTGATTAAAACAAATTCAGAGGAAAATCCCGTAGAACCATAAGGCGAGTCGCAGTCACCACAAGAAACGTTGTTTACTAGGTCATTTATTTGTGTTGCGAATGAGGAAAGAACTGAGCAATTGTTCAGTATAGTGTGTAATTTCCGTATTGGCCTGGCTACAATTTTAAATTCGGTATCTTTAAAGAATCTGTTAAGTTGTTTGTGCCACTGTTCAACATGTGGGAGAGAAATAAAGTATTTTTTGGTTGGTGTATTTTTTTGTATTCTATTCTCAGCTTGTACCCTAATTCTGTCTATTGTAGCAAGTGGGTAACTCCTGTTTAAGAATCTGTTGGTTAATATTTGTGTTTCTGAGCCCAAAGCAGATTCCGTTATTGAATATTTATAAGCATTTAGAAATTGATTAAAGATAATTGAACTTTTGTAGGTGAACTGGTGATAGCTGTTAAATTGGATTTTATTCGGGATGTGAATAAAATCCAGTTTAACATCTATCGTAAACCTACAAACACCAGTATGCTTCTGCATTATAACAGCTATCACAGCTTGCAATTTGTGCGGTTGGAACTTTAAAAAAAAAACATTAAAATTTTATTTGAATACATGGAACACGTACATTGCAGTTATGCAAACAGTATATGATAATGTTAATATTTTATGTCATATTAATGAATAAACAACACACACACTTTGATATATATATATATATATATATATATATATCAATGTATAGTAGTAAATATTTAATATAATATTAAACTGTTAAGAAGCAAAATAAGAAGAAAAAAGGAAAATAACCAATGTTATCATATGCCTAATGCTCCAAAACACACAGCGCAGCAGTAAACGAAGCAAAAGGATATAAATAATGTGTGGTTTGTAACGTAAATAAAGTATCTGTGAAAATGGAAATGAAAAATACACGAAGTGCCTGAACTAAGAGAAGTTAAAGGGCTAGTAGAAACTGGAAGTGAAAGTAGTGGGGAAAAAGTGAAAGAATTTTAAAAACCTAGTCCAAAAATGAACTGGGACCGAGGAAGCAAACAATATACAAAAATAATTTTATACAAATAAATAAAAAATAATAAATAACACTGTATTCAGATATGGAAGGGCAATTTTAGCAAGAGGTTGAATCAAGGGATGGCAAATATGCAAAATCTGAATACAGTAAATAAAAAGATGATATATAGCCAGGAATTTCAACAGGGGACTACTCCTTACTGTGTAACAGGCACTGCGTTTCCAAACTTGTCTATAGTATCAGAAAAAGGGTGGGAGCAAAAATGCGACTTTATCGTTAATACTAACAGACAAGGTAGTCCCAACACAGTGAAAAAATTAAGTTAATAATGTAATTTTTAAATTTAATACAAATTTACAAAATTGTAATGTGAAATATAATATAAATGTTTGTACCATGCGGAAGGGGTAAAAAGTAATTAAATTAACGTGGTTAAAAAATGTAAAAATTCAAATATACGGCTGAGAAATTTGATCCAAAAGTGTGGACAAGCAAATGGTATAGGGAATGGTAAAATTCTTGGGGTGGGGAAGGGGAGAAAATGATGGTCAAAAGAAGGCGAAAATATCGATAGGACACAGGATAGTTGGAGCGTTTGTATCACCCTTGTATTACACTAATAGTTTTACAAACAGGAAAAAAATAGAAAAAGACAGTATAAAGATAAAAAGTGTAAAAAAAGTCATTAAAAATACTGAACTTACTGGGTGTATAAGGCCAACCTTATACAGAGTGTCTCAAAAATATTGGTACAAACGTTTAGGGAAGGTAGGTAACATTTAAAGGAATGTGAATCGCATGGGAACCCATAACTGGAAACGTCACCGTAAGTCGGTACATGGTGCTGTTCATCAGTTCGCGAGAGGAGAGGGAAAATTTCTGGTTTACTCATTCAAGCAGTAGTCGCCACACAAAGAGCATGCATCGATATACGAACTGTGAGCTGGCAGACATGCACCTAGTGTATGGATTAGCAGAGGGCAATGGACGAGCCACCCAATGAATTTATGGAGAACACTTCCCAGACGGACATGTACCGGACCACCGTTTGTTTGTGCGTGTGCATCAAAATTTGTGCGATTATGGGTCATTTAGAGGTAACAGGAATAGTGCGGGCAGACCACGTTTGATGCAAACTCCTGCCATGGAAGAAAGTGTGTTGAATGCCATCCAGAATAATCCTACTACCAGCACATGTGCTGTTGCCTTTGCCTTAGGAGTGTCTCGTTGCAGTGTACAGCGTGTCTGGAATGACGATTCCTTACACCCCGTTCATCTCCAAAGGGTTCAGTTACTGCTCCCCCAAGATCATCCTGCTCGTGTGGCTTTTGCGCAGTGGTTTCTCCAAGAAAGTGTTCAAGACTTGAATTTTCCAGCCTATGTAGTAGCACTCAAGGAGCGTGTGCTACTGCACTCCTGCTCCTAACCACTCGGTTACGGAAGCCTCCAGTTTAATATTACTACTATTTAATTAAGCTTTAGCCTTCTGCTGCTTTGCATGGTGCTATTCTTAAACAACATCTCCTCAATAGCTATTCTGCTATATGGTTCTGACATTTACGCATCTTGCCTTATTTAATTTTTCCTTATTTGCATTAAGAGTACAACAGATATGAATATGGTGAGTCAACACTGTCACCTCTAGTTTCACTAGAAAATGTGTTCCGTTCTGTCTTGCTCCTGAGGATGATCTGTCAAATTTTTCACAGGAGAATCATACTTTTGGCATTGACTTGTTCAATTCCATCTTTCTTAAACATGAAAGTAATCTTCATATACTAAATCACATTCCTTCTTTCTCTAAGTGCAAAGATAAACATTGTCTTACCTGTCCTGCCATGGACAACCCTGAACCCTCCCATTGCCTTAACTCCACCCCTTTTTGTAAAACAAAAAACGTTGTCTATCTCCTAACATGTACAACTTGCAACATCAAATATGTAGGACAAACATCTAATTCTTTAAACATCAGAATAAATGGACATAGATCAAAAAGTAAAAATCTTTCTTTAGGCAATAACAATGATACAGACTTTGAACTGCTCCACTTCCATCACCATAATTTCAGTAATACTATGATTAAAATCTCAGCTATCATAGAAGCTAAGCACAAAAGGGTAATACAGTAAACCCCCGCTATTCGCGGTATCTGTATTCGCGGTTTCGCGTATTCGCGGTCGCTGATTTAAACCTAAAAAAATGTGAATTTTAAAGCGCCGGAACATTTTCCGCCATGAAAAAAACATGGGTGTGGCTAAAATCATTTTGCCCAGTCCACAGAGTAGTACAGTCAGTCGTCTTATAACACGTGTTTACACTACACTAATTCAATCTTACACAATTTAGGGGAACGATATTGTATATAACACGAACTGAATTCGCATATGCACGATTCGCCTTTGTGTTTACAAGAAATGGCAGTCGAACGCGGAATCACCCCAACTGAACGCAACACGATAGAAATGAAGAGAAGATTCTGAAAATGTATTTATTTTTTTATAGCAGTGAAGGGGAAACACATTTCACCATAATAACTTAAAAACCAACACAATTACAGCTATCGGTATTATCGCAAATGCAATCAGATAGAGTTCACTACCAGTTTATAACAGATTCCACTAGCAGGAACGCAACTGGAAATTGTTTTTATTGTTTTATGGTAGTAACCCCCAGAAATGTAAAATGTGAGCTAGTGAGGTGTTAATAGAGTTGTCTCTGCCTTTATGGTGTTGTTTATTCGTTTTGCTACACGCTCACAGCTTTATGTGTATCAAGTGTGCCTCCTCATTTTGTAATTGTGCTTTATTCTCTAAAAATGAGTAAAAATAACTTAAAAGGTGTAAAAAGGAAGTGTCCTGCGCTCAATGGGTGGGGGGTGACAAAATCGCGAGCGCGGATGTTTCAAGCTAATCCTTGTTCAGTATGTGTAATGCGCTTGTCATAGAAGGTTTCATCTCTTGCTTTTAATTGATACGTTTACAAAAGTGAAAAATCTACCATTTTGCAGTGTTTTGATGTAAACAGACTTTTTCGAGCGTGTTAAAGTTAAAAGAAAGTGATTTTATTGTAGACAAGTTCTTTTCTAATCCTACAAAAATATGGCCGCGAATAAAAAGGGAACTGTGAAAAGATCAAAGAAGGTGATGACATTAGCGAGTAAAATTGAATTGTTAGACAAAATTTCTAATGGTGAAAGTGTCTCCTCAGTGGCAAAACATTATAAAATCAATGAGTCAACGGTACGATCAATCAAGAAATCGGAAGAAAAAATCCGCCGTAGTGTCCGTGAAAACGCGCTAATTGCATCAAAAATTTGCTCTATAACTCGTGATGTGAAATTAGAAAAAATGGAAAAGGCTTTAAATCTGTGGATAGAAGACCGAACTCAAAATAAAATTCCGTTAAGTTCACTTATCATTCGTGAAAAGGCAAAACACCTTTATCAACACTACACTTTAGTGAAACTGGTGATAGCACTCGCGGGATAAGTTTTTTAGCCAGCAAAGGCTGGTTTGAAAGATTTAAAAATCGATATGGTTATTTTTCGCCCAGCAACCCATGTTCTTGATATGTTTTTGAAAGGTTTCTTTAAAATGTCTAATAAATATGTACAGTATTACATTTAATAAATTGTTTCTTATTTTCATTTCGATACCTTATGCTTTTTTTTTTTTTTATGTACTTACTCTCTACGTTTGTCTATGTACATAGTCATATTATGTAGGTAAATACACATAATACGTACAGACAAAATTTTAGACTAATTTTTGTTATATATTTCATACTTTGGAACGGAACCCTTTTATTACCATGGGCGCCATAACTCAGTATTCGCGTTTCAGTATTCGCGGAATTTCTCAGGAACGTAACCCCCGCGAATAGCGGGGGTTTACTGTACTATGAAAGCATCTTTGTGTATTCACAAATCACTATACCCACATGGTCTAAACAATAAATTCTTCAGTGAAATTGTCTGCAGCAATAGATCTTTGAACACCGAGCACTGTATCTACAAATTATTTAACCTCAGTCATATTTTAAAAAACAAAATTCACAGACATGCTCGTGGTAGCAAAAAACAAAAACCATATGAAAATATCAAATTCAACTTCTCTAATATCCTAAGTTCATGGGACCATACGACCTTGATTTGCATAATATTTACCAATTTCTTTTTAGCATTAAAAAGCCTGTTCTTAAAGCACTTGTCTCATTCAGCCATGAATTCACCACCATACAGCTTAAACACATAATAAAAGACATCAATCTCTTTAGAAATGGAACTGTTACTTCTCACCACATTGAATATTGTAATATTATATTTCTCCTTAAATGGTTTGACAATATACCATGGTCCTCTATTCTAAACAAACACAATAACCTATTGCCTTTCAGCAACCGTTATAAATTTGATATACATCACTATTTCAATTATGACCCTCCATTAGGTTTAAAAATCTGTAACTACAAACAACTTGCCACTGATTTAGGTAATATTTCGCTTAATGATCTCCCATGCCATTGCAATAATCCAGTTTATGCTCCTTTTGTGGATCAATATCATGGACATATCATAACTGGAAATCTAAACATCATAAATGAAAATAATCTAAAAACAGGTATGAGTAATGGGTTCAAATTCAGACCCATTAACCGAGTTAATCTTAATAACATCAACAAAAAACTATATCTAGACCTTATTCATTTTGCTAACAAGCTTGCTTATAAATATACCTTTCCACATGAAGCTTTTCAAAACTGGATAACCATTATCTATCAAGACATCAAAAAAGCTATTGCCAAGTCCTACAAACTTTACAATAATCACTACACTCCATTCTGCAATCTGAAAAAACATATTTTAGAATTACAGGACAATTTTATTATCACCCCAGTTGACAAAGCATCCAACAACTTTTCTATATTTTGCAAACAATTTTACTTCAACCAACTAAAAACTGAAATAGAGAATAGTTCCACTTATACACCATGCAGTCTCAGTCCTGCTTCCACAATAAAAAAGCTTATAGCTTTACATAAATGAAGGGCAGATACACATCGCATGCTACACTGATTCTAAAATGTAATGGATGTGCAATTGCAGACCCAACTGCAATTGTGCAGACACTAGGGGAGACATTTGCTGAAGTGTCTTCCGAAACATCTACCTCCCTAATTTTCTGGCCCTCAAACAAAAAGTTGAAAAGCAACATTTGACGTTGTCTTCAAATAATTGAGGCATAAAATCAGCCCTTTTCACAGAATGGGAAATAAAAGCAGCTATCTATCTCCCACTCCCAGGCGAGTGCTGTTTGACCAGATAACATCCATTATGAAATGATTTAAACATCTTTCATCTGAATCTGTGGATAGGCTGCTCTGTCTGTATAACAAAATCTATCTTGAAGACCAATTTCTAGACTCCTGGCATAAGGCAATTGTGCTTGTCCCCGAGCCAGCCAAAAATTTCCAAACAATTGCTGCTTGGTTGACAAGCTGCTTGTGCATGATCTTGATAAGGATGGTAATTGCCCACCTCATGTGATATTTAGAAGCAGATGACCTCCTTTCCAGAATACAGTGTAGCTTCTGAAGGAACAGGTCAACACTTGACATTTAATAAGATTGGAAATGTCTGTTTGAGATGCTTTCCTCAAACACGACCCCCGTGGTGTCACTTTTCTATGAAATGGCTTGGAGATTGGTAATTTTTAAAAGATATCTAAAATCTTGGTCTTAGGGATCATCTAGTCCTTTTTATTAAAAATATTTTGTTAAACTGCTCATTCCAAGTTTGTATGGGGTCTGTTCTCTCTCTCATTTTGCTGAGAGAAAGGAGTTCTCCAAGAGTCAGTTCTAAGTGTTATGCTTTTTGCTATCAAAGTTAATTCTATTACTGAACAACTTCCTCCAACAGTGAAAAGTGCCCTATTTTTTGATGATTTTGGTATCTTCCCTTAGTCATGTAATACGAGGGTCATTGAAAGACAATTGGGCTAAGGTAAAGAAAGCCAACATGAGAACGACGAGAAACGTCGGATAACTTATGTGGAAAATTAGTTTCCCAACACCGGACTCTAGCACTGCTCGCTCGGTAAACAGATGGTAGATGTTATCAGTCTGGAGCCGAAATCGAGAAGGATATATTGATTGACAGGTAGGCGTGGCAAACAATGAAATGATTAGTGGTGGGCATGACAGATGACAAGCTACTGTATAGTCATTGGTTGGCATTATAATATGTATTTATGAGTAAAGAATGTTTGTTGTTGTTTGGTTTTTAGGAGCATTAGCAACTAAGGCCATATTGCTCCGGGAATATGCGGTGGTCCATTCCCTGACCTTTCCGTATTTGGTGGTGACTGAGTAAAGAATGGTGCATAATAGTTTTTGTGATGAACAGTAAACAGGTAATAGTAGTGATGAAACTTAAATATGGAAGAAATTTGTAAGGAAAATAAAATGGTTGATTTTTTGAAGAAAACTAAATTAATAAAAGTTTTATTCTGTTCAGTTTTATGTTCTTCATTATGTTTTTTTTTTTTTTTTTTTTTTTTTTTTTCATTATTAAAAGCAGATTTTTGGAGTTCATGAGTGTTTTTACTATATTGTTGATTTAGGTTTGGTTACGAAAAAAGGAAAAGGTTTCATTTTTTTTTGTTATATTTCGTAACCTGACCTTAAATGGTAGGTTAGGAAATAATAGAAAAGGTTTCCTTATATTTCGTGATTTTCTATTATTAGGAAATAATAGGAAAAGAAAGAAAGATATTATATATATATATATATATATATACATATACATACAGGTAGCCCTCATTTTGCGCCGTTCCGATTTGTGCCGATTCGTAATAGCACTGGTCACTAACCACAAGGCCATTTTTATTTTTATCTATTTATTTTTGCAATTTTTTTTATAAATTGAAAGTTTAAAATCGTCAGACAAAATTTATGGGCATCGTACTGTACTATGTATCATGCACTGTTCACGTGATCAAGAACAATTGAACTAATCAGCAATTAGCGTGTCCGTATCAGAGATGAAAAACTTCCCGCCCTCAAAGTAGCCACTTGTGGAAGCAGGAGGTAAAGCATTCAGTTTGTTATTTGCGCCATGTACACGTGTTGGAAATTTATTACTAATTGTGCTATTAATAAGTTAAATACATAATCATTAATAGTAGTGATATCAGTGTGCAGCTTTTGCCAGTCATGTTATTAATTTTTTAATTTAATTAGAATAAAGAGCAACAACGCTGTATTAAAAGAAGTTCAGTGAATACTAGTGAAAATGAGTGTGAAAAAGGCACGTCGATCTATTACCTTGGAAAATAAGATGAAGGTTATTCGGAAGATGGAAGCTGGTGAAAGCCTCCCTAATGTGTGTAGGGCTATGAATATACCTCCATCGACTGTTACTACAATTATGAAGAATGCTGATAAAATAAAACAATAAATTCAAAGTGCTACAAGAGTAAGTGCTACACAAGTTAGTTACAGCAGAAATAAGCTTTTGGAAAAAATGGAGCAATTGCTGACAATTTTGGTCGATAATTTGAACCAAAAAAACATTCCCTTGATCCAAGCTGTAATAACTGAAAAGGCTAAGTCAATTTTTGAAGACTTAAAGAAGAAAGAAGGTCAGTGCAATGAAATATTTTTGGCTAGCAAGGGATGGTTCATGAGATTTAAAGCAAGAGCCAAATGCAGAAGTGTGAAAATTACTGGCGAGGCAGCAAGTGCAGATGTTGAGGCGGCTGCCGCATTCCCTGCAGAGTTTCAGGCCATAGTACAGGAGGGTGATTACCCTTCAGATCTCATCTTCAATGTTGATGAAACGGGCCTTTATTCGAAAAAATTGTCCTCAAGAACCTTCATTGCCCATGAAGAAAAGTTGGCTCCTGGATTTAAAACATGGAAAGACAGGCTGACACTTTTGTTGGTAGCAAATGTGCCGGGCAATTTAAAATTGAAGCCAATGTTGGTACACCATGTGTTTTGAAAGGTTTAAACAAAGCCACGTTGCCTGTGTACTGGAAGTCAAACAAGAAAGTTTGGGTGACACAAGGCGTATTCTTAGATTGGTACACCAACTATTTTTGCCCTACTGTTCTCAAATTCTGCAATGACAAAAATTTTCCAAGGCTATTCTTCTTTTGGACAATTCCCCTGGACATCCTACAAATCTGGATGAAGTCAGAACGCCTCTTAAAGTTAATGTTGTTTACATGCCCCCCTAATACAACATCAGTTTTGCAATCCATGGACCAGGGGGTAATAGCTGCCTTTAAAGCTTATTACCTGCAGCAAACATTTACAGAAATGGTGAAAGTTTTGGATGTGTCCAACATTACCATCAGAGAATAGTGGTGGTCGTTTGATATCTTAAAGGGCATCAATCACATTAACACACCCTGGCAAGAAGTGACTGTCAATTGTCTAAATGGAGTGTGGTGTAAACTTCTCCCAGATCTCATGCATGACTTCGGAGCATTCACGCCACAACAGAATGTTGTAGAAGACATCAGCAGGCTAGCACAAGTGACAGGGTTAGAAGTTACAGTTGAAGATGTAACTGATCTCTTGAAGAGTCATGCAGAGACGTTTTCAACTGAAGACCTTGAAGAGTTAGCTGCAAAACTTAGCCAACAGCAGGAGGAAGAGACAGAAGAAGACTCTCCTCTAAAAATTACGAAGACCAGTGATCTACAAAGGATCCTTGCAGGTGTAGAGTTGCTCACTAATGAGCTCTGTGACATTGATCATGACTGAGAGAGGAATACCACAGTTAAAAGGAATGTCCTTTCAACCCTGAACCCGTATTTTGAAATTCTTAAAGAAAGTAAGAAGAAATCCAGGCAATCAACATTTGATCCTTTCTTCAAAAAAACGCAGTCTTCTCAATCAGAGCTGTCAACAGCAGATCCTCAACCAGGGCCTTCAAGGCCAACTAAAACTCTGACAATACACCACTGTAAAAATGTTTTATGTATGTAATTAATTTATTTTTTATTTACATGTACATACATACTATATTTATGGAGGTTAAAAATAAAATGCTTTTTTTTAAAAAAGTTTATTTCTTTGCTTTAAATATACCACTATTGAAAAGGGTAGGTAAAATTTTTGGTGCCCGGAACCTAACCCTGTGATTTCCCATTGACTCCATAACATAAAGGGTTCCATTTGCGCCGATTCAGTTTGTGCCTGTCTTCCCCAGGAACCTAATCCCAGCGTAAATCGAGGGCTACCTGTGTATATACAGCAGGCCCCCCGTTATAACGCGGTTCGCTTTACGCTGATTCACTATAACGCTGTTCTTATATTATAACCCGTATCTGACTATAACGCTGTCCCAGATCACTGTAACGCTCTTTTACAGATTGCATTTTTGGCATATTTAACGAAATTGTTTCATTTAATGGAGTCGATAGCTTGAGAATGAATAGCAATACAGCATTAAAACATTTCCCACGTCAACTTGAGAAATTTTCCCATGCTCGGTGAAATTTTCTCGCACGCTAATTTAATTGCAGTACAGTGACTTGTTACTGTTTGTTATTTTGGTTTTTTTAGGAGCATTAGCAACTAAGGCCATATTGCTCCGGGGATATGCGGTGGTCATTCCCTGACCTTTCCGCATCCTCCGTATTTGGTGAGTCACGATCTCAAACCCAAGTCTAATCAAGAAGCATGTGCTATGCACTGTTGCTCTGCCCACCTGGCTACGGAGGTGCCCCCGTGACTTGTTATGTAGTTCCGAGATCAATATTTTAAAAAATGATCAAGTATATTGCTTGTAATATTTGCGTTATATGCATTTATCCGAAGTCCAGTCATCACTCAGTACAGCATCAGACTTCATGCCGAACGGACAGTTTACTCGAACATTGTATCGTAATTAATGCAACTAATGCAGTTACATTTTCGAAGAGTTAATAATGGCCGATAAGAATGAAAAAGCAACAACGTCTGAGCGCAGTATGAAGACTATAAATGTAAGAAAAAGACTGAATTTGAAAATTAAATTAGACGTTTTGAAGTGAATCGATTCCGGTCAAAGACAAGCGGATGTGTGCCATAATTTAGGACTCGCAAGTTTAACTGTAAGAACAATTATAAAAAAAATAAAGAATTAATTTTAGCAGCGGGAAAGATAGCTGTTCCACTGCAAGCAACTAGGGTTAGGCTGGCTATTAGGATTGAAATGGAAAGACTTTAATTTTATTGAAGATAATATCCAATGCAGAATTCAGTTAAGTTAAATATTATTAAAAAAAAAAAAAAAGAGAGAGATTAGCCAATATGATGATCTGAAGAAAACTCACCTAAAAAAAAAAAAAAAAAATGTGGAACCATTTAAAACTAGTAAGAGCTGGTTGAATGGATTTAAAATCCAGGGAGAAACTGCAAGTGCAGATCAAGGAGCCGAAACTTTCAAAAAAGAACTTGTTAAAATTATTGAAGAGGGTTATTACGTGTTATACTTCTCAACAAGTTTTTAACATAGATGAAGCAGGACTTTTGTGGAAATGAATGCCTAAAAGAAGTTTCATATTGAAAGAAGAAAAAAACATGCCAGGTTTCAAAGCGGCGAAGGATCGGTTAACTTTATTGTTGGGTGGTAACGCTGCGGGTAGGGCTTGCAAACCGGTTTTATAAAACCGGTTAAATCGGTTTTCATATTGAGTTGTTAAAACCGAAACCGAGCTTCTAAAACTGGATTTGAATATTTTCTTAGTTAGCCCTCGAATATAGTTTTTTGTTACGCGCATTTTCTTTTGTTTGTTTGTTTGTTTGTCTGGATCGTTCAACTGCTTTATGTTTTAAACATGTTTTTTATTTTATTTTATGTTTAGGTACGAATCTCATGGGCAAGTGGCCCAAATCTAGGAGGGGTACCTTTTTATCTTCCCACCTGCATCATGGAACAATGCAGGTGTACTCATTTACAACTGAGGTGTAGGTGTATTTAGTGGCAGACGGCACCAGGGATTCCCCCATCTCCGTGTTGCTTTCATTGTGGGTGTACCAGTTCACTGGGAAATGCCAGAGATTTAAAAGTGTGTGGGCTTTGTATCTGTGTGATGTCGTGTACCGTTGTTCATCTGGTCGTTTAGCTGCTGGACCCCTGCTGAGTCCCAAAATTGCCCCACCTTCGCCCCATGGAGGCAGACCAGGAACCCAGTAGTTTTAGTTTCACTCTGGCAGGTCCTGCCACCTAATTTCCTGAGAATTCAGAGACTAGGACCTATAAAAAAAAAAAAAAAAAAATGCACACGTTCTTTTATATGCATGTACGTACAGACAGATCCATATATATGCGATACATATATCCATCATTGTCGGTTTGATGATCGTTAGGTGAGGAGGATAATGCTTACATAATAAAGGCCGAAAGAATGGACGAACGGGAATTTTGGCATAATTAAGTTTTTGTGTGTGGGACATTCGCTACCATAAAGATAGTGGGTGGGAGACTGAAGGCTGGGGGGGGGGTTAAGGCAGAAATATGGGGATGATAGAGTAGGCAACCCCAGAAGTCAGTGAGGCAGGCCCATGCCTCACCAGGAGAAAGTAGGGGGTCACCGGGGGGGGGACCGTCCCGCCACTGGCACAGGGGAGGGGGTGGAAAGGCACCAGGCAAGGGAGCCCAGTGCGATCGCCAACGAGTGTCTGCAGGAGAACTATACAATGACCTTGTTGGTGGTGTCCAATCTGTCCGAGTTGTCATCCTTGGGATCTGGGTCCCGTCCATGTTAGTCCTTTACCTTAGTGTGGTTTATTTCCTAAGCTTTCCAGTTCTCAGTGTGTCTTATTTACATATACCCAGCTGGTGGTGTGTCTAAGTTTGGTAGTCATCTCCATTTGTCTTTCATGGGACATGGGTCCCGTCCATGTTAGTCTATTTTGGTATAGTTTGTTTCCTGAGTTTTCTAATTCTTGGCGGTGGGTCATTTCTGGTGTCCCAGTCCTAGCGAGCTGAAGAACAGATGTTCTTTGGTTATAATGGTAGTGGGTTGTGGGCTGCGGCCATTTGGTTTCTTCTCCTCCTCCTCACGAACAGTGCCTGTGCATAATCCGAGAAGGCTTGATACTTCTCCTTCGTGTCTAGGAGGTGATGTTCTTATCCCTGTGGTAAGTAGTGGATTCTGGTGAGAAAAACACCACGTAGGTCTTCATAGAGCCTGCAGTCATACATTAGGTTCTGCCAGCTCTCCAGCCCCCTGCAAGTGCAAGTTGGATCAACCTGAATCCCAAGTAGAGACAGTTTGGCATTAATCGCTCCGTGTGAGTCGCAACGATAGCGTAAAAGAAAATGCTCAAAATTTCTCCGTTCCATCTATCTTGTTCGCCAGGCAAGTTATGGAACGTGCCTTATTGATGGTTACCCACTAGTAACAGATTCCCTGAATATTTGCATCAAATTTCAATTGTAGAAAGTTTTTTGCTTCTTTATTCCTATTAAATTTGCAATCAAATGTTCTCTAAAAAGCAGCTTCACCAAATTTAGCTTTTATGTAATTTTGAAAATACAATAGATTTAATTGGGGGAAAAAAATTGCAAGTACATAAATTAAAATTTTCTTTCGTGAAAATTTTGAAACTTGCCTCGTTTAGACTCTTCATTCAGTGCTTGCGGAAGTGACGCATAGTATTGTGCCTTTGTTATCTTCAATATTTTTATTTAAAATTGTCGGTGATATAAATTCCTACTAATTAATATTTATTACTCTTAATATGTCTAAGATGAAATCAAATGTATGGAATTATTTTGCTCGAAAAAGCAAAGATGAAGCACAATGTTCGAAATGTCAGAAGATAATGAAGTCGTATGGAGAATCTACATCATCTTTTTTTTTTGATGTTGCATTTAAAGAAAATGCATCAGATTGACATTAAACAAGATAACAGTGAACCTCCCGTAAAAATGGTAAGAACATTAGAAAACTTTATCGTTAAAAAATCAATGGAAGAACAGATTTCAAAATTAGCTGCTTTAGATGGATTTTCTTTTAATTCAATTGCCAAGAGTGAGTTTATACAATCAAGCCTTCACCTTCAGAGGAAGGGCTCCTCCATAGCCAGGTGGGAAGGAGCAGCAGTGTGTAGCACACGCTTCTTGATTAGACCGGGGTTCGAGCCCGTCACCACCAAATACGGAGGACGCGGAAAGGGCAGGAAATGACCACTGCATATTCCCGGAGCAATAGTTGCTAATGCTCCTAAAAACCAAATAACAACAACCTTCAGAGGAATAAATACGATAAATTACCATCAGCCTCAGTGAATGGAATTAAAAATATGGTTCTGAATTATTATAAAACTAAGAAAGAAGAACTCATTCAGCATTTCAAAAATTCATTGGTTTTGGGTGCACGGTATTCATTGACTCTAGACGAATATACGTGTATACAAAATAAAAGGTATATGAATATAAATGTGCATTCAAAAGACACTCATTGGTCGTTAGGTCTTATTGAGATTAATGGTTCACTTCATAGCAGAAGAACTGGGCAAATTGTGAATGGACACTTGAAGGAATTTGGTTTGAACTTGGATGAGGATATTGTTGCCTGCACCACCGATGGAGCAGCAATGATGATTAAGTTTGGCAAGCAAATTACGCCTAATCATCAACAATGTATAGCCCATTGTATACATCTGTCAGTTATAGATGTACTTTATGAAAAAGCAATCAATTATGGTGCCACAGTCTCTGAGTCTCCCAAAGACAATGAAGAAAATGAAAATAATGAAGAAAGTAGTGATAATGAAGAAGTTGAAGAAAGACAGCAAGGCATGCTTTATCAAACCGACTTTACCGATGAGCTCATTTATTTCTTCAATCCAATGGCCAGTATTGCACGAACTATTAACAATGTCAGAAAAATTTGCAAGTTTTTCGAAAATCGCCTACCAAAAATGACATATTATAAAATTTTGTTAATGTAAAATTTAATGGAAAAGAATATAAACTTATATTAGATTTCAAGACTAGATGGAATAGCACATTCTATATGATCGAGAGATTTTTGAAATTGAAAAATTGCGTTCCAAATGTTCTATGTGCAGTACTGTCAACTGAAGCTGTGTCTGACGATGACTGGAAAACACTTGAATTGCTATGTGAAACTTTGCGACCAGTTGAAATGATTCTGAAGGCTATAACCTTAGAAGATGCAGACTTACTTAAAGCAGAGTCTTCAATAGAATTTCTGCTTGCTAAGCTTGATACAGCAGAAAACCCATTTGCTTTAAAGTTTCAACAAAGCCTTTTGCAGCAAGCAAGACGAAATTGCCAAACTGTGGCTTTGCTGAGCTATCTACACAACCCCAAAAAGTTTAGGAAGTAAGATTCAGGTTCAAGAATGTTTGATTTTCCAAGTAAGCAAGTTTTGAAAAAGCATGCTGAAGAGATTTATCAGGAGTCTTAGCGTTGAATGAAGAAACTGAAAATAAACGAACTGTTCTTTTAGAAGAAAACAAAGACTCGTCTAGTTCCGATGTTGGACATACACTCATTCGAGAGTATGATAGTGTAATAAAGAGATTAACTGAAGAGCCTTTAAAATATCCGAGTGAATTGGAAATCAGAAAAGAATTTAAAATTTTGGAGGCAACTAGCAGTAGAAGGGAAAATCTGGAGAAAGTTTATAGAGCACTGCTGACCATTAAACCAACAAGTGTCCAATCTGAGAAAGTGTTTTCGATCACTGGTCTCTTTAACACAAAAAAAGTCAAGTCTATCAGGAAAAATGCTTAATATGCTGTGTTTTTTAAAAGCTGAGCAATAAATAGCAAAGTAATTTCCCCAAGCTGTTTTTTTCACATTATTTGAATACAATTTGTAATTTTGTATAATCTCAAGCTGGTTACTTTTTTGGAGTATTTTAATTTTTTTATTTTTTTCACTATAAGAGGTGATAGATTTTGTTTAAAAGATTTGATTACGATTTGTACAATCTGCCCAAGATAAAATAAATACCTCTGTTATAAGCTTTTAATTATTTTCCCTAAGTCTGAGAAAATCGGTTTTAAGAGTAAACTTCGGTTAAACTCGGTTTTGAAATTTCTCGGTTTTATGCAAGCCCTAGCTGCGGGGGATTTAAAATTAATACCCCTTTTAGTAAGGGATTTGGAAGAGGGCCAAAGTTCAACCCAAAATCGACACATTTTTCATGATTAAATTCATTAATATAAATTAAATCAATTGAGATCAATTAAATTCATGATTTTAATTGGAATTGGAATTTTGATACGTAAGTAGTTACCACATAATTATATATGTATGTAATGCAGAATATTTTATATGTACAAATATTTGAATATTAAATATTTTGACCGACATTTGTGCATCATTTCACTACCGTTTATTATTGATTAGGAAATATCCCATGGTACTGGCTGCAACTCACAAATACATGTTACCTTATGGGAATGCGACGCTCGCTTAGCGCGGATTCACTTAGCGCTCTATTTTTCCAGAACGAATTATCAGCATTAAGCAGGGGTCACCTGTACATGTAGTGAACAGCTATTGAGGTGTTGATTGACGTTATGATACGTGTGTATCTGCACGAATGCGTTTAAAAATAAAAGTACAGTAATAAAAAATCTAATATTTTGTTAATAAACAATTTATGTGCTAGTCCACCCATGATTCTAAAGAAAAAAGATTTGGTTACCCCTCCACTTCGGGAGGGGTTCAAGCTCTCATGGGATTCAAGTGGAGGCAACCTGACCTTTTTTCACCATTATGGAAAGCGTTCATTAGGGCATGTGCAATTAGGGCAAGTTACCGTTAGTGCTTCAGAGTTAAATACTAAACTGATGTTATCGTGTGTTGTGTTCGCAAAGCGATCAGCACATTGTTGCCATGCCTACCTGTCAATCAATATATCGTTCTTGACTTTGCTCCAGACTGACAACACCTACCGTCTGTTTACCGA
The DNA here is from genome assembly GCF_048544385.1 of Mastigoproctus giganteus. NCBI lineage: Eukaryota > Metazoa > Arthropoda > Arachnida > Uropygi > Thelyphonidae > Mastigoproctus > Mastigoproctus giganteus. Next base: position 191,171,778 of record NC_143578.1, read on the forward strand.
GCAAGCAGCACTAGAGTGCCGTATCAGAAAACTAATTTTCCGCATAAGTTATCCGATATTTCTCGTCGTTCTCATGTTGGCTTTCTTTACCTTCGCTGGCAATTGAACAAGCTATCAACCATCTCACCTGGGCAGTGGCTAATGGTTTCAGGTAGCATTTGATACAGAATTCTTGGGGCTTTTATTTAGTAATAAGTTGATATTTCTACCACATATTCGTCAACTGCAGACAAAGTGCACGAGGGGACTGACCCTCTTACATGCCATTTTGGGAGCAGACTGCTGCATTTTATTCCACCTCATTGAGCACTTGTCTGATCTAAGATTATGGTTCCAAGTGTATTCATCATCTGTGATGCATACACTTGGAACATACATAGGCATTCGCATAGGCATCCGCATTGTTATTGGAACATTTAGAACATATCCTGTCCAGAGTTTATACGTTGAAGCAACTGAGCCACCTCTGTCTCTTCGATGAAAGCAGTTATTGATAAAATATACTCTTAAACTGAAATTGTGCCAGACCGCCATATGTGGACATTTCTTTTGAGCCATGATGGGAAAATCTTATACATCCATCACACTGCCAACTGTCCCATTGATATTCGTGTACAACAGCTGCTCAGAGAGCTTAATATCACAGTAGAAAATGTTGCCCAGTCACTAAATCAAGCTAATCCAGCGCTTCCACTTGCCTTGCAAGTGGAAGTGCTGGATTAGAATGTTTAAAAGGATGCCTTTGAATGTTTAAAAATAAGTTTCCACACAACTTTAACTGGCGAGGGAGCTAGTATGCTAAAGCAGTGCATATCATGAAACTGTGCCAGCTGTTGTAGTAGGAGGAGGATGTTCATTATGTTAAGTTTTCAATGTAGAAGAGACTTCTTGTTTTTGGAAAGGAATGCCCAGAAGAACTTTTATTTTCCATGGAAAAAGCTCACCCAAGGATTGAAGGTTGACAAAAATAGGTTAACCCTGCTTTTAGGAATGAATGTTGAAGGGGATTTTAAGCCTATGCTAGTAGGTCACAGAGAGACTCCAAGGGCTTTTAAATAGAAAACTTCTTTTTCTGTTGTGTGGTGATCAAATCACAAGGGGTTGGTAACTAGGAAGATTTTCAAAGTTTGGTTTACTTTTTCTGTCCTGCTGTAGAGAAATATTGCAAAGTGTTGCTGCTTCTTGACAGTGCCCTTGAATACCCAATTAACTTACACAAGAAATCTAATAACATTAGAATAGAAATTCTCTCAAAAAATACAGCATTATTGATCAGCCTGCAGATCCTGGTACAGTCTAGACATTTAAGGTGAACCTTTTAAAGATAACATTAACCCAGATGATTTCCAGAACAGAAGGTATTGGCAAGTCACTAGTTCAAGAATTCTGGAAAAATTACACCTTGCTTGCCATTAACAATATTTGAGAATCTTAGTGAAATGAAACACATTGAACTTCAGTGTGACGGAAAATAAGATCAGAAGGTAAGTGATCTCCAAGACTTTGATGAAAAAACATCTGTAATAATGGACACAGTTAAACTTCCACGTGTGAGGTTTAGTTGAGGAAGGAGATGTGTTAGAGTTGTTAAATTTGCATAGTGTGAAAGGCTGACAAAAGTAACTTTGAAAGATTTGGAAGAAAAATACTGAAGGACAGATCACTTGTCGAATAACAACAAAGATCCATCCAACAGTGACACTCCTCAGTTGCAAATAATCTCAATTTAGATTTATTTGACAACTCAGTTAATATCCTTAATGTCATTAATGTCCTTATGCAATCCCATGATGCAATATGGCACACTATGGCCATAGATGCTGATGCACCAAATAAATCCCAAATCAATATACCAACCAACCATGATGCAATAGGTGATAGTCTAATTTGTTTTTTTGTTTTTATCCTGGTAATTTTCTAATTTATTATAATTATATTCATTACTGTTATAATTATTTTCATTCTGCTACACATGCACCGTAATTGGATGCTCTGTATTGTTCTTTTAATAAAATAAATGTATGAAATGTCTGTTCCAAAACCAGTGGAAATTGAGCTTTTTCACTGAAAAAACATGCTTTATAATATAATACTGTATAAAGTATTTGAACATTTTTAATTTATTATTAAAAAATTTTACATTTAGCTAAAAAGGTTGTTATTTAAGGGAGGGGAGGAAAAGCTTAATTTTTGAAAGGAGAATTTCTTCTTCCATAATAACTTCTGGATGTTCAGGTGTGGTTGAAACAAGCTACTTTTTTTTTTTTGCCAGAAAAAGTTTATCTTGCACTCTTTCTGGCAAAGTGTTATCTATCCAGTGTTGTCTGTGATGCAGCCTTTCTCCTGCTTATTAACAACATCTTGGAGTAGGACATGACAATGTCTTCATACTAGAAGTTAAGCTCTGTAGATTGATGTCTTGTAGCCAATCTCTTCACCTGGTACAGAATATCCTTGGTTTTTGTAGTTGCTTCCTCTCCATGTTCAGCCATGGACTTCAGCTTTGTAGGTCTTCATTGGTGAACATCCTTTTGTCAGACTGAACTAGGCCTTCAACATCTTCCCTTTCTACTTCAAGTTCCGTAGATTGTCCAAGGGAACCAATTTCTCAATTAGTCTGATCTTCAAAGCCCTGTTTTTTGCTGGATGGCTGTCCACAAAAGTTAATTTTCAAGCATCATTCAGGCAGAAAATGTTGGAATCTTCTCACATCTTCCAAAATTCCTTCAGTTTCATTTCATTATAACTTGATGTTGCATCATGGCATTTCTAAACACTTTCATGTATGGCCTCCTGAAGTTGACTATCACTTGTTGATCCATAGTGATGTTGGTTGACAGGAACATCACTTTCATTTCATCAAAGTTATGTTCTCACTTTCATTTGCATGCCAAAGAAGCAGCAAGTTCAGGTTATGGCCTGGTGCATTGTCTGAAAACAGCAGAGCCTTCAATGTCAGCTTGTTAGTAATAAGGTACTTCTTCACATGTACCTGATTTACAAACTATTTGTCTGTAAGAGTCTGTATATACCTGTATAAGTTCTGAGGTATTCCAGCATGGCAAAGTATGCTGGGCCACCATAATGCATCAAATGCACCAGCCAAAGCAATGCATATGGCAAGCAGGTAGATTTCCTGTTGGTATTGGCAGTATTCATTATATAATTCATGTCATCCTCAGTGGAGCTTCCTAACTTGAAACCAAACTATTTTTCAGATTGTAAGCCTGCATTCAAGTAATTGAGTGTTCAGCAGAATAGCATCATCCTTTCCATCACCATGCCCAAGATAGGCAACAGGTTTGTAAGATTTTGGATCCATAGGTGGTTTTTAAAATTAACCTGATATTTGCCTGTTTCCAGGTAGTGAAAAAAAAATCCCTGCTGTAAGCAGTTGTTGTAAAGATGTAGTAAGTGATGTGAAATTTTTTTTTTTAATCAGTTCTTTTAGCATCTCTATTTCAATGAGGTTATTTCATGTGCATTTATTGTTCTTAGTTCTATTTAAAGCTAAAGAGCTCGGTGAAGGGTATAAGTTATTCTTTAGAGGAGTGGATGAGGGAGGAAGAAATGGAGTAGGTATTGTAGTTGATAAGGAGTGCCGACCCCATATGAACGTGGGAAGAAGGTGAGGACGAAGAAGAAGAAGAAGAATTCTATTTAAAGCTGCACTGAGTTTCTCAGTGGTGAAAGGCAGTTCAGTGTCAGTATTTTGGTATTTGTTATTTTCAGTAATGAAGTACAGATGTTATTTTCAGTAATGAGGTACAGTACAACAAACCCCTAAATGAAGTACTTCATTTAGGGGTTTGTTGTCAACTGGAAACAGTGCATTTGATATGATGCTGACTGTTTTTTCCCAAGTATGCATAGTCTGACCAGCTACAGTATTCGTAGCGTTCACTAAATCTCCTTTTGCCAACTTTTGGTAACAATACAGTATACTGCACTCCAAAAGTAGGCATTACCACTGACATCAACAAGAGATTCAAGAGATTGCCAAGTCACCTCTGTCTAATGAGGCTGATATATTGGTTTTTGAGATTTTTGTATCTCTCTCTCTCTCTCTCTATCTCTCTCTCTCTCTCTCTCTCTCTCTCTCTCCAGGTATTGGCATCTGCTGGCAGACAATTTGATCTGAATCTCTGAAAGTGTTTCCTGGCCTGGTGGACCTTTTGGCAGAGATGTTCCAGCTCAGGCAACTCCAGGGAACTGCTTTGGGTTTGAGATGTTTTTGCCTCATAGGAGTGTTAGCAGCTTTAATGATAGTATCTGTTAATTTTTTTAACTTGTTTGTTTGGGTGGAAATGATTGTTTGTCTCTGGTGATATTCCTGTTAAAATAATGCCAAGGATGTTTGTATATTTGTTCTGATTTGCTTTTTTGATATTATAATGAGTTATATCAAGCACAGGGGTTGTGGTCTGATCCAGTTGGTGTGCCAATTGGGATATAATTGCATGATGGTTGGATGTAGAGCAGATCTGCACTTTCTGATTATTAAATTTGTGAGTTATGGCACGGATTGCCATAGTTATGTCAATCACAAACAGGCAGGAGGAGTGGAGAGGTTATGCTCTTAGTTAAAAAGCATATTAAATCTTAGTTGTCAATGTCCATTTGACATAGTGGCCAGTGCAGTGTTGAGTCACTTTGGTGTGACACAAAAAATGGAAACAAAAATGAGAGTGTGAATGTGTTATAAGAGTAATGATTGTGATCGGTATAATGAACAACTGTAGTACAGACATACAGAATGTGCCAATAAATCAGAATTTCTTATTATCAGGAAGTTGAACTTTCCAAATATTGACTGGATCCTATATGGACGAATGTGGGTTAGTGAGACTTTTTTGGTTTATAGGAAGATTGTTTTCTACACCAGCATGTTTGAGAGACAACATGCTGTGTAGAAAGCCGTACCCTTGATATTATTTATCAGCAGTGATCCATCATGCATTAAGAACCTGCAGATAAAAGACCCACTAGGGGTGGCAGTGAATGCAGCATATTGATGTGGAATTTACTTAAAGAAATAACTGTCAAGGGTAAAGGGCAATGCTTTTGCTTTTCTAAGGATGATTACATTTTTCCCAGACAGTTTTTAAATTCTATACAGTGGGACCAACTGATGATCTTATCAACAGCAAATTCTTTATAGGCTTTGAATATAGACTTTCGAGTCTCATTATTTCATCTGACACTGATTTAGGCAGATTTAGTAGCTTGTTTAATTGAGATTGCTGGTTGAATTCGACTCCCTGTTTTCTATTTATTGCTGAGAGGCTGAACATTTTTATGTAGAAGGCTTCTTTGAATTTCCTCCTGTTGTATTGGCTGTCTGTAGAAAGGATTCTAGTGTTGTTGAAATCCCAAGAGTCACCAACTGGAATGCATGGAGGGCTGTATCACACTTTAGAACTCTTCCATATTGTACATCTTTTTTGTGTTCTTTGATTCTGCAGTATACAGCAAAAATTTCAACTTCTGAGGTCTTGGAATGAATAACCAAAGAACACTGTGTTATTGGGTTCACATTACGATATTTCCATGATACGATGGTCTCTCTGGAACGGATTAATATTTGAATGATTTCGTGTCAAACTATCTTCATGTAATGCATACTTCATTCGCATGTCGTAAGCTATGACAGCAGCTCTTGTAACTTAATCCTGTGAAGTTCTTTACAGAAAATTTCACTTTGACTGTTATCACAGTGTTGCCTAAGAGAATAAGTGAAAGCGGTCCTCACTTCTGTTCCCAGATAAAGTTTTTAATTGTTATGGTATATAACTATTTTTCTTCATTCTTCTGAGGATATTATGCGGTTTTTGTAATTTTGACGTATCAGGGATATAGTAGCAATATTTTATTAGTCATTCCCGAGTTACGTAAAACTCGACTTACGTAAGAAGTCCTGGAACTTATCTCTTATGTATGTTGGGGACAGACTGTAAACACACACACACACACACACACACACACACACACACACACACACACACACACACACACACACACACACGCGCACACACACACACACACACACACACACACACACACACACACAGTGTCTCAAAAAATGTATACACACTTTGAATATTTATTTTTACAGTTTCAATTCAGATACATCCAAGATTTATAATTCAAATTAAAGAGGACAGATTCGGAATTATTTTGAGCTATCGAAAGTGTTCAAACTGATAGCCATTAATTTTTTTGTCTGCGCTTCAAAATTCGATGAACGCTGTCTTTTGAAATGCCTATCTTACGAGCCGCTTGCTGAACAGATTTCCTTGGAGAACATTACCGTTTCTTCTGTTTTTGGGCTTGTGGACATCCGCGGGCTTCCGGAACGATGCTTGTCGACATCTCGAACAGTTTCTTCTACTTCAGACTTATCTCTAATGCGAGGAGTGGTGAGCTGCATTGGTGGATCTCTTTCAAACTCCCTTCTGAAACATCTTTGCACTTCCACTATGTTCTCGCATTTCCAGTGGCACTTTAGGATGAATTTCCTTTCTTCAAACCTTAGTCTCGTTTTAGCCATAATTTTTAATTAGTTACAGCTAAAAAAGAAAAAATATTTATTTATTTGTGGGCTGTAAAAGTGTGTATAATTTTTTGAGACACTGTATATATATATATATGTGTAGGGGTCTGCAAACTTTTTTTTTGATTTTTGAAGGGTTCTGTAGATCTCGGTAATTTGAAAACCTCTGGGAACAGTGATATATGGATATGCTCAATCTCATCAGCACCACAGGTACATTCATGGTCCTGTATGAGGCCCAGTTGGTATAGTTTTGCATTCAGGGAACCATGCCCTATTAGCAAAAATGTGGCATATACGCCTGGTGCGAACCAGGGTGGAGGCTTGGAAGAAACTAGGGTTATCTGTGACAGGAACTTACTAGTAATTTCTCCTTTGTCAGATTGGTTCTACGTGTCTTGCAACTTCTGTTGCAGGTAGGTTTGTATTTGTTTCTTTCCTTTTACTTGTTTCAGATCAGTTTGAAGGTTAATATTGATCCCTAATATATGTCTAAGATGTTGGGATATGCCTCTTAAGTTGAGGTCTCTTTGGATCACTTCTAGGTCAAGTGTCAGTGCATCAGTCAGGACTTGCAAAGCATTGGTATTAACTCTGTGGCATACCCTAGTTATTATGAGTAATATGACATGCTGAAGGATCCTAGTTTGTCTGCTTTTAGCTAGAGATATCCTAGAAAACCAAACACCAGCTCTATAAGTAATCAATGGGAGGAAGATTGCCTTATAGATAAGTGCAAGTGTCTTCCTTTTTAATCCGCAGTCGGTTCTGGTAATCACGGCATCATAGCTTTTCACTTTTTTATCAACATATGTCAGATGAGGGTGAAATGTTAGCTTGGAGTCAAGGATGACTCTAAAGTATTTTAGTTCTGTTGTCAAGGCTATTTTTTCCGATATCTGTATCAGAAGTGATTTGCTTAATTTGCCTTTTAGTAAGATAGATTTGGTTTTGTACTTTAGATTATGAGTTTATGGGCTTGTGGCCAGTTCTGTAGTAGATTCAGGGCATGATTTGCCTGATCCTCCGGTGCCCTTCTGGTTTTACTCTTCACAAGGAGAACAAGGATCGGTAAAGACGATCTTGTCCATTAGGCCTGTGTCAGCCCCCAGGAACTCATCCAGCACCAGATTCCAAAAACAGGGACCCAGCACTGAACCTTGAGGGCATCCATGGGTAACATTTCTCTGTAGACATTGATACCAATTTGTACTGCTATTTTTCCTGTTATGAAGATAGTCCTTAATACATTTATACAGGCCGACCGGGCTAGCCGGGGTGGTAAAGTGCCTGCCTAGCAACCCAATGGTCGCGGGTTCGAATTCCGCCTTGGGCTTGGATCAAAGTACTACAAAAACCTTGGGAGGTGCATTATGGCCACAGAAGCTGATGCGCCAACAACCACAAAAAAAAAAAAAAAAAAACCATTTATACAGATTCTGTGGAATACCAGCATGCTGTATTCTCCTGAGAATGCTGAACCACCATAAGTATCAGTGGCACCACTGATACTTATGGTGTACTAATTACCAGCAAAATCAATTGAAATAGCTAGTATGTAGGTTTCCTGAAGTCTGAGCTGCAGTAATTAGTAGGTTCATTGTATCCTTATGTAAGGTGGCTCCCACATGTTAGTTCAATTCTGCCGTGGCACACTGTGATGATACAGAAATTCTGCAGAAATGCCAGAAATGTGTGTGATGCTATGTTTGTGCTGTGCATACATTGTTATTTGTTCCTGGCCACTTTGCTACCTGGAAGCAGCAAGTACCAGGGAGGTGCTTCCTGATACCCATGTATACTACAAGGAGACAGGCCACAGCTGAGCGCGAACAGCAGAAAACTGTGCAAACCATTCAAAATATGAGAAAATAAAGTAAAATAAAATAATAAAGTAATAAAAATGTTAAAAATAAAAGGAATTAAAAAAAATTAAAGAAAGGAATTCAAAAAAATAAAAATAAATAAATGAAATAAAATAAAGATAAATAAAATAAAAATAAGGAATTCATAGCATACTACAAAAAAAAAAAAAAAAAAATCGGGGAAAAAATAAATAAAATAAAATAAAAATCCAGCAGCACCATTGCAAGGCTGGTGCCAGCAGTGAGAAACACAATAGAGGAAAGAATATCAATAAAAGAAAGGAGGACGAATAAAAAGTAAATGCTTGATAGATGGACAAAAGGAAAATACATTAAATTAAAAGGAGAGAGAGGGAAGAGATAAAGATTGCACGCAAGATAACCTGCATTAGCAGATGATCCCACCTTGAACCAGCTTGATGCCAGCAAGAGATAGAAGACAGAAAAACGGTGATTGTTCAGCATTGTACAAGTAAAATTAGGAACTGTCCAGGTTGAAGGTGGTGGTGAAGATGGTACTTAACCTCAAGGTTAATGGTGGTGATATTACGAAATGGTGATGATTGAGGTGGTCTGGGCTGGAGGTAGAGCTGGAATAGGAGTACTTCGTGGAATTGAAGTGCTACTGATGAGTTGTCCACGTCTGGTGAAGGCTTTATGTGCAAAATCTTGCAAAAGATTAATGTTTTCTTTGGAGTCCAAGAGAGAGAGAGGACTCATTTCCAGGAGAAAATGGTTGACACACAGCAGGCAGAAGCTGATAAAGATCCAAGTAATATGGACAGGTGAAAAGAACATGCTGCTAGTCTTCTTGGGCTGCCACAGTTACAGAGGGGATAACAAGACAGGTTAAACATAGTAAGTTTAGCATGGATTACTCTTCGTGGATTAATGTTATTAGTGGAGTCCAGTATAGTGGTAGAGAATGAAAAGGACCTGAGGGTAATTGTGCAGGCAGATATGAAATTCTCTGAGCAGTGCAGACGGACTGCAAGCGTAGCTCATGGTGTCTTATCAATGATACACAGGAATTTTTCTAGCAGGGATAAGGAGGTGATTATTCCCTTGTATAAGGCAATGGTCAGGCCACACCTTGAGTACTGTATACAGGTCTGGAGGCCTCATTTCAAGAAGGATGTAGAGCTGCTGGAGAGAGTACAGAGAAGGCCCAGAGTTCAGTGTTGGGTCCATTGTTTTCTGTATTTATTAATGATATTGATGATGGTATATCAGGCTTAATGTCTAAGTTTTCATTTCCTTGGTGGCAGAAATTTGAATTATTTTTTTCTTCTACAAATCACTTTCCCATATCCTAAATGACATACCCACCGATTTTCAAAGTGCTATCTCTAACCGTTAACATGACCATGAAGTGCAAACCCAGTAAACCTGAGAAAGAAATGAAAATACCAGGCTAACAACAAAACTAGCTGATATTTCACACTTCGTGGGATATAAACTCATACAGCCACCACTGTAATCTACAAAAAGTTTGCGATGTCAATCCACCTAACAAATAAGAAGGCAAATCCTGATGCTTCTGTTAAGGACACAAAACAAGGCCATGACTTGCCTGCCTGGACAGGATTCTGAAGACAAAATACATTTGATGCACCTGACATTACTGGATTGACTGCTGACTCTGAACTTGTACACACACTTCTTGATTAGACTGGGGTTCGAGCCCGTCACCACCAAATACGGAGGATGCAGAAAGGTCAGGGAATGACCACCGCATATTCCTGGAGCAATATGGCCTTAGTTGCTAATGCTCCTAAAAACCAAATAACAAACAACTGAACTTGTATTCTAGGAACAGGAATGAGAATGCCAACTGTAGACCTGGACTTTTTTTTTTAAGATTGAAGTAGGGTTTTAGAAAGGAGGAAGAGAGAGAGAGGGGGAAAAAATTGCTTTGACCTGGTTTGTCAACTGCGCTGACCCGTAGCACCTTAAGGCAATCTGAACTGGGTACCCTTGCCTGGCTCTCTGACAGGGGGGGATGGGATCTCACTCCCTTCCCCCTATTTCATCTGGTGGGGCTCATCCCCACTGACCATTGGCGCACGATAGCCTTAGATGCTGATGCGCCATTAAACTTCCAATAACCAACCTAACCAATCCCACTTCGCCCCAGGGATGCCTACTCTGTTGTCCCTGTACTTCTATCCCCCCCCTCCTTTCCCTCCACACTAACTAGACTGGCAGTGTATGCCCTTAACTTAACATAGCTAAATTACTAATATCCAAATTAACCTCTCTCTCAAACCATTTTGGCCTAATCTAACCTCGAGTGTTTACTCCAAATTTTTTTAAAAATATTTTTTTATTATTTTATTTATTTTTTTATTATTATAAATTATTATTTATTTTTTTAGTATTTTATTTATTTATTTTTATTATTATTATAAATGATTTATTTTTTATTATTATTATAAATTATTTATTTTATTATTATTAGGGGCCCAGTAGCTAAATGACCAGAGGAAGAATGGTACACGATACAACACATGTACAAAATCCACACACCTTTAAACCTCTACCATTGACAGTGTTCTGTTTCCCTGGTGCTGTTTGACACTAAGCACACTCTACACTCTAACCGTTTTGAAACTAGGGTCTCCTGAATAGAGAAACTTATTTTATAATTACCCAGTACACACACACACACACACACTGGTGTTCAAAGAAAGTGCATCACCTAGGAATTTCACATTTCTAAACCTTTTTCGCGATGGCATGTTGCGTTAATGACTAGTATCACAAATAGAAATATAAACAAAAGATATTTATTAATAGTTAAGGCAAAGCTAAGTAATATTTCACAGGTGTGCTCTCAAAATATTTCAAAATGAGCATTTGCAACCCTTATACAACATGTTTTGGTAAACATGACAATTACGGCTGAAATCAGAAATGTTATCAGAAGTCCTCAACTTGCTTCAGTTTATCGTTTTAAATGGAAAACAAAATGAAAAGTTCACTGGGTGCAAACTAATATTTAGCTGAACTGCCTCTGGCCCTGATGACAGCAGCATACCATTGAGGCATTGACAAGATCAATTTTTGAAGATAATCAACTGATAGTTCATGGTTCCAAACAAGAATTATGGCTTCCTGAAGTTCACGAAGGGGCTTTGGTTTCTTTCTGACAACTGCAGAGTTCACATGATGCCAACAGTTCTCTATATGATTCAGGTCTGTGCTGTTTCCTGGCTAGCTAAGAGTTGTAATGGACCATTTTTTTCACTTGTAACAAATGTAACACATTACTGTTGAACCTCTAATGCAGAAATGAAGCTAAAGTAACTACAGAAGTGCCTATTTGCACTTCTTGCCTGATGACAAGGAGCAGAGTCATCCTGAAAGAGGCACCTCCATAGCCAGGTGGGCAGGAGCAGCAGTGCGTAGCACATGCTTCTTGATTAGACCGAGGTTCGAGCCCGTGAGCCACCAAATACGGAGGATGCAGAAAGGTCAGGGAATAACCACCCCATATCCCCAGAGCAATATGGCCTTAGTTGCTAATGCTCCTAAAAACCAAATAACAACAAATAACGTCCTGAAAGAGGCAGTTACTTGGCAGGTTGAAATGATCTCTAATGGTTGGCAGCAATTTACCTTCCAATATAGCCAGGTATCCATTGGCATTTACAGAACCTTTTATAAACTGCAGGTGACCTACTTCACGATATGAAATGCACCCCCCATATCATTTGGCTGTTGGGAATTTCAATGTAGACACCATACAGTCTGGATGGTATTCTTCACCATGTCTACAGTGAATCGTTTTTCTCCCATCAGAGCCATGCAGGTTGAATTTATTCTCCTCCGAGAAAATAACTGACTTCCACTGCTCGGGGGTCCGTTTTACATGTTCCTTACACCAAATTAACACGTTGACTGCCAAGGCTTATTTGGGTAAACTAGTCTCCGACGCCAATTTGAGTTAGGCATGTTAAATTATTCAAAACCCAAAATTATAATATATATTCATCACCAAAACTTATAAAAAAAGCTTATTGTTGTAAAAAAAAAGCATCGTGAATTATCTCATAGTTGGCGTATGTAATAGAAAATTCTTCGCAGCAGCCAACTACGAGTTAACTCGATTAAATCAGACGTGTTGTAACTTGCAGAATTCTCTGTGTATGAATCTGCTGTGCATAAATCCACTGCAGTGACACAGACTTTGCCATGTACGTTGTATTTAGTACTTTTTATGTACTAAAAAGAACCTAAAACATGGATAAGAAGAGACCACCGATCGAAGAAGAGCTTGAGCTTTATGCTAATGTGAGTGATCGGAATTTGAAGAGCTTTTTGACGGTCCTGGTTCATAGATCGATTGGATCAAATGCTCTTGTATATTATTCAGTGCTATGAAAAACCATCAGATGTCTGAAAAAATAACTGCATTACATATTATAGAAATATATATGCATAATGCATACACCCTTTTCTGCCAAGTTATGGGTTTCTCTGAATTTCGGACATTTTATGGTGGAACCCATAACTTGAAGGAAAACTTACATTGAATCTTTGATTGGAATAAAAATAAAATTCTAAACGTTCCAAAGAAGATTAGGTCTAAACGTAAAATTCATTATTTAGAATTTCAGTTGGCTATACCACCAACTGAAAAAAAAACCACGCCTGACTAAGCCATGTATGTATGTATGTGTATGAGAAATAAAAAATGCCACGGAGCACGCTATTATTATCCAGTGCGCAAAGAGAAGCTAGCTCTTCATGTGAAGAAAATATTTCTTTTTGTGAATAAATTCTGTTTTCTGACGCTGTGGTTGATTTTTTTATTCTTATCCCAGAAGCCAACTATCCGTCAGTTGCACATATTTGCTATGAATATACTCTTAGCTGTGCCTGAAAGGCAAGTCATACCAGTCAGAGTTAACTCGTAGTCGGCATCCTGGGCCAGATTGCCAAGTACGAATTAACTCGTAGCCAGCATTCAACGTGTTAATTGGGCCTTTTTCATTTTTTGTGTGAGGTGGGGCTTCTTCTTAGGATGACGGGCTACAAGTCCATTTTTGAAGAGGCATCTTCTGACTGTTATTACACGTGCTCCTGTATGTTCTTCCCATTCTCTTTTCAACTCAGACGAAGAAACTTTATGGCTTTTAAGGCATAAGTGCTTCAAAATGCGGTCCTGTTTTGGTGTAGAGACTTGTTTGCATCCGGTTTCTTTTTTTCTATCAGCAGAACCAATATTCTTGAGTTTGGAAAGAAATCTACTCACTGTCGACTGATTACAAGACACTCTATAAGCAATATGACTGGAAGAACATCCTTCCTCACGTAAAGCAACAATAGCACTCTTTCTTCGTGGCGTCAACTGCACGTAACTCGCCATCCCGACACAAGCAAGGAATGACTGCAACCCTTGCAGAGCTTGCTTATATAGCTGAAAGTAATAGCTGATGCAATATTACATCATCACTGATGTGTGTCAATCTTATCCGATGCAATCTGTAAGAAATATTGCCATATACTTACATTATTCGGACGACAGTTACAATTTTAAGGGGTGATGCACTTTATACAATTTCCGGATTCCTGGCGGAAAGGAATCGTTCTTGCCTTCCCAAAACCAGGAAAGGATCCTAGATATCCAAGTAACTATCGTCCTATTGCTCTGACAAGCTGTTTGTGCAAGGTCCTGGAAAGAATGGTTAATGCCTGCCTTGTGTGGTATTTGGAAACAAATGATCTGCTTTCCAGGACTCAGTGTGGTTTCCGAAGAGACAGAACCACTTTGGATCATTTAATCCGACTTGAAACATACATTCGTGACTCTTTTATTAAATCCGAGCATCTGGTTAGCAGTTTTCTTTGATATTGAAAAAGCGTACGACACAGCCTGGCGATTTGGAATATTAAAAGACCTCTACAACTTTGGTCTTAGGGGTAACCTTCCTCTCTTTATCAAAAACTTCCTTTCGAATCGTCATTTTCAAGTGCGTTTAGGATCTACTCTCTCTCGAGAGTTCTGTCAGGAAGAGGGAGTCCCACAAGGGTCCGTTCTAAGTGTCACGCTTTTTGCAATCAAAATAAACTCTATCACGGAACAACTTCTGCCCACAATAAACAATGCCCTCTATGTTGACGACTTTACTATATTTTGTCACTCATGCAATATGAGGGTCATTGAAAGGCAACTGCAGAAAGCCATTGACCACCTTACATCTTGGTCATTGGCTAATAGGTTCAGATTTTCATCACAGAAGACCGTTTGTGTACACTTCTGTCGCAAACGTAATCTTCATCCTGAACCGAATTTAAGGCTTGGGCAAAACAACATCCCAGTCGTAGCAGAAGTCAAATTCCTTGGACTTATCTTCGACAAAAAGTTGACATTTCTTCAACATATTCGTCATATTCGTCATCTCTACCGAGCCATTGTCTGTTCTAAACTCGATTATGGGTACCAGGTATATGGATCTGCTAGAGATAGTGTACTTCGGTGGTTAGATCCAGTTCACCATCAGGCCATTTGGATAGCCACAGGAGCATTTCGCACATCTCCAGTCCAAAGCCTTTACGTCGAAGCAAATGAACCATCCCTATCTTTTCGACGTAAGCAGTTGTCTTTACATTACACCTTTAAATTGAAAGCCCTGCCTGATCATCCCACATGGGCATCAGTTTTTTAGCCACGTTGGGAAAATCTCTATAACACCCGTCGGACTGCCAACAAACCTTTTGGTATTCGGATGCAAGGGCTATTAAATGAACTAAACATGACGCTAAACAATGTTGCCCAGTCACCAAGGCAACTCCTTCCACCCTGGTATGCACATTTGCCAATGTGTGACTTCTCCCTCAAGATCATGGAGAAGGCTAATACACCGGCGGCCGTCTATCAGCAACTCTTTGCATCACATAGAGAGCAGTACTCTGACTTTCTGCCAGTCTATACAGATGGCTCAAAGTCAGAATCTTATGTGGGATCTGCTGTTGTATTTCCTCAGAAGACATTATCATTCAAGATCCCACAAGAAGCTAGCATTTATACTGCAGAGTTGCATGCAATTGAAATAGCCCTTGAGTTCATTATAAATAGCGATTACCAAAGGTACATGATTTACTGTGATTCATTGAGCGTGTTACAGGCTCTAGTATCGATGATGAGGTACAACTCTCATCCGGTCCTGTCCCGGATCCGGCAGATGCTTTGTTCTGCCTTTGAATCAGAATTTGACATTCGCTTCTGCTGGATCCCAAGCCACATTGGGATCCGGGGAAATGAATTAGCTGATACCGCTGCCAAATCAGCCATTTCCCTGGATAGTCATTGCCTGTCAGTCCCCTATACAGACTACAGGCAAATAATACGATGTAAATTATACTCCCAATGGCAAGACTCTTGGCACGGACAGACCGTCAATAAACTACAGCGTATTAAGCCTGTAATTATGCAATGGCAGTCCAGTCTATGCAGGGTCCGAAAAGGGGAAGTTGTTCTTGCTCGGCTCCGCATAGGTCATAGCCATCTAACACACTCCTTTTTGCTGAGGGCGGATGGCCCACCTATGTGCAAGACGTGTAACGTTATTTTAACTGTTTCTCACATTTTTATTGAATGTTCTGTCTTTAGACTATCCTTTTCTAGAACTTTTAATAATCTGGCTGAACCATTTACACTCAGTCAGATTTTAGGTGACAGAGACAACACATCTGACGTTTTTAATTTTTTACACTCAATTTATACACAAAGATTTAATGTCATATCTTATACTTTTTTATATAAACTTTAACGATAGTATCATTTTTATCTTTTTGACATGGTAGCCTGTTTTTAGACTGACCAATATTTTTGTATTAGTTTTATTTTTTGATTTGGCGCATTATGGCCATAGCTGCCAATGCGCCATTAAAAACCAAACCAAACCAAATTGCAAAAAATAAAGGGAAGCTATTAGATTTAAAATCAACATCGTAAAATATAAATGGAAGCATTGTATTGGACACGCGAGTAGTGCGTGGTAAGTTTTTTTCATCTATTCCCATACTTTTTACATAGGTTGCTGAACATTTTCTCATTCAGTAAGTCCCCGACTTACGTTACGTTATTTATATTTTTTTTTTATGACTGAAGATTTCAGTGAAGGGGGACACATTTCGCTATAATAACATAAAAACCCACAGAATTCCAGCTGTCAGTATTATTGAAAATGCAATAAGATCGAGTTTGCTACCCATTTATAATTAATTGCACTAACAGAAAAGCCCAATAATGGAACGTGCAAATTGTTTTTATTCTTTTATGGTAGTAAATTCCAGAAATGTGCTTTAGTAAAATGTGAGCTTGTGTGGAGTGATATAATAGTGAGTTTTCGCCTTAACTCTGCAAAGTTCTTTATAGAAATTTTCATTTTGACTGTTGTCACAGTGCCGACTAAGAGAATAAGTGAGTCGTACTAGTAAATCTATCAAGAAAAGGAAAGCGATAGAGTTGAATCAGAAAATTAAAATAATAAGGATGTATAAAATTGGACATACATTAACATGTATTGCACGGAATTCAGATTTGTCAGTGACAATGGTGAATGAACACAAAGGAGAAAGACAGAATACGAGAAGTGATCGGCACCAAGGAAGATAAACTATAATAATAATAACCAAGGCTATGAAATACGTATCAGTTTTTACAGTTCAATAACATGCATTTTTTCTTCCTTTTATGTTTTCTTTTCTAATGTGCCACTGCAGCTACTTCACCACTGTCCCCAGATAGAAGTTTTTAATTGAACTAATTAAAAATATATAACTATTTTTCTTCATTCTTCTGAGGATATTATGTGATTTTTGTAATTTTGTCATATTAGGGATATAGTAGCTATATTGTATTAGTCATTCCCGAGTTACATGAAACTTAACTTACGTAAGAAGTTCTGGAACATATTTCTTACGTATGTTGGGGACTTACTGTATTTTTGGATTAACCGGGAAATTGATTATCCGGGAATATTTTTTTTACCCTCTATCCCGAAAAATTGAGTCTACTGTATATATATTTAAAACTAAAAATAAGAAGTTAGGAGAAAGAAGGAAAGACAAAAAGAATATGATGACTATGAATATAAGTGGCTGCATAAGCAATATCCAGTAACACTTCATGTATATATTTAAAAAAAAAAAGTGGAAAATGAGTGAAGTAACAAATAAATAATTGGCCCTCTGATGAGACTGGATGCAACAAGTGTCTGTTCTTGTTCCTTATTTTGTTTGTCTTATATCCATTTTCTTTTGTGGTTGGTTTATTGTGTCATTTTAGTGATATTTCACATTTTTTGGCTTTGGCATTATATCAAGTCGGCACCGGTCTAAATTTATTATTTATTGGCTTATAATTTTGGCTATATTTGCCTACACTTAATATTTTTCTAAAATTTTTTGACACATATTCCTACCATGCATCTTCCATTTCCACTACTGTCTTCGTTATTTATTTTTTTGTTTCTTTGGTCATTTTCCAATATTTTTTTTAATATATATTGATTCTATATACAGGCACTCCTCAACTTACATTATTAATTGTTTTTTTTTTTTTTTTGTATACTAAGTGTATTTTCTACATAAGTACAACTTCTGTCTTAAAGATACTATATACATGTACAGTACAGTACAACTCACCAAGATTATAAGCCCCAACAAACTTCATCAGGTCATATGTTCAATATTTTTTAAAGCATTTTACGATTTCTAACCACATTAAATGAGGCTGAAAAAACACAATGATTAATAATGTAGAGTACAGTATTTATTCAAAAGGATTTAAACTAATACCTGTAAACAGTACTGTATAGAATGTAAACAAGATACAATATACAAGAACAAAATTAAACAAGAGGTTTTTTTTGGTTGTAAAATTTAAAACCGTGAAAAAGATAAGCAATCAATTATATGCACAAATTGAAACTAACACGATATACGCAAATGAGATACAGAATAACAAGTTTATGAAGCTTAAAAAATAGGAATGAAAAGAAGATTCTGAAAATTTATGTTTGTTCTTTATATGATTGAAGATTTCATGGTTTGGTTTTTTTTTTTTTTTTAGGAGCATTAGCAACTAAGGCCATATTGCTCCAGGATATGCAGTGGTCATTCCCTGACCTTTCCGCATCCTCCGTATTTGGTGGTGACGGGCTCGAATCCTGGTCTAATCAAGAAGCATGTGCTACGCACTGCTGCTCCTTCCCACCTGGCTATGGAGGCGCCTAAGATTTCATGGAAGGGGAAACACATTTTACCATAACATAAGAACCCACCGAATTCCAGCTATCGGTATTAACGCAAATGCAATAAGATAGAGTTTACTACATGTTTATAATTGATTGCACTGGCAGTAAAGCCCAGTAAACCAGAAACTGCAAATCGTTTTTGTTTTATGGTAGTGACCTTCAGAAATATGCTTTAGAAAAATATCACGAAGGCATTCAAAAATGATTCTTATAACCAAACAGCAATAAATGGGGTTGGAGTTGTTGGATTAGGGTTTTTTTTTTTTGCAGCATCATTGACTAAGGCCATATTGCTCCATTTATACTGTTTGTAAATTTGTGTGTTCTGTAGTCGATTTTCTGTTTGGTGGAGGAAATAAACTGTCAAAGTGTAGTGCATTTTAATGGTTTGGCTTGCTTTTTTTTTGAAATTTGATTCTACAAAGTGACTGATTCTAGTGATATGTTAACTGGCACCTACTTATTTCAGGGCTTATGATTGTCTCCCACTATACCACGTCCTTCCTCTCAGCCAGTAGCAGCATTTGTAAACATGTTGGCCTTGTGTTTTTTTTTTTTGACATCCTTTAATTAAAAGTGATATTTGTGTTGTGCTGCTTATTTGATGTAAATTTATATAAAACTAATACAATTTCCATTATAAAAATGACCTTTTAGAGAGATAAACAGCTTTGTTATGTAGCAAAAATTTCAACTTCCGTGGTCTTGAAACAAATTGCCAAACAACAGTGTTATTGGGTTCACATTACGATATTTTCACGATATGAGGGTGTCTCTGGAATGGATTAATATTGTAAAGTCAATACAATATTATTGTATTGACTTTACAATACAATTCCACTGTATGCGGCAGCTGGTTTTGACACTTAATGCACGTAGTTCAAAACTCTGAATATATTTTCAATATACAGTATTTTTATTAATTTTGAGAAGCTTTGTACATAACTATGAGTTATATGTATTTATATACAGATGTTACTATTATATTATAGTATTTTATATATATATATACATGTTTTAAAGGAAGCAACAGTTTAAGATATTATTAATAATAATAAAAAAAATAATAATGGATTATGGACCTGGGACACTGCTATATATAGAAAGTACCCAACGACCATAATTTCTACATAAGCTAGTAGTCGTGAAGGGCAGTGTGCTAACGTTACGGTACTAGTAATGTTCATTATGGAGAACAAAGGGCAAACGGAACTGAAATAACTATCACAGTGAACAAAGACAGGAGCTAAGATAAAAGGCACTGAGATCACAGGATGAACAGCATTAAGTTATTCTTATTAATTCTTATTATTCCTTATTACTTCTCCTTTATCTTAGCTCCCATCTTTGTTCACTGTGATAGCAATTTCAGTTCTGTTTGCCCTTTGTTCTCCATAATTAACGTTACTAGTACCGTAACATTAGCACATTGCCCTTCATGACTACTAACTTATACATATATATATATATAGTGGATATGGCCAAAGGTTACAGCTATAAACGTAAGATAATTAAATTTAATGGTAATACGGTCAGTGAAAACCTAAACTCAGAACTTGACAAGGTAGGGAAGAGCTGATTAATGCCATCAATGTCTAGATTAAACATTACATCAGTCTTAATATCTGTGAATGTTTAGTGAAAGAGCAGGTGATAACTAAGTGCTTTGATAGCTGTCATAGCTGTCTCTGGTCCATGGTGCTAACCTGGTAGGGAAACATAATGGTTATATGCAAAAATGAAACATATGAAACATATATATATATTATATATATATATATATATATATAACTATGAAGTAAAAAGTTTTTTTTTTTTTTCTCTATTTGTTTGTCCCCCAGATATGAAAGTAAGTCGACGATTGGTAAATTGTTTAATTCCTAGATATACTGTACCAGACGAAGCTGTTCGTATCGCTGTGTCTTGGATGTGTTTGCCTACTGTGTCATTAAAAATTAAGGTAAAATGAACTTAATAATTATTAATTTTTTTAGAATTTCTCTAAAATATGATGCTATAAAATTTTCTTCTTATATTTCAGCTTCTCAACTTGAATGAAATGTATATATTTTGCTTAATCTTAAAATAATTTAGAAATTTTCATTTTTCAATTTATAAAATTTTAAATTTCACTTAGAAGAATAACATTAAAAATTTCTAGTGATTGCACATATGTAAAAACCTGTAACATATAAATATAGATTAGCCTTTAAAATTGTAAGGATTACTTTCCTCTTCAGGGCAAGTAATCATTTGAGGAGAAAATCCAAAGAATAATCCTGAAGATCTATAATTGAAGTACAAAGTATAAAAGGACTCATAATATTAATTAAGGAATATAACCCTATTTGATGCATAACAATTGGTCAAATCATTAAAACATATATCACAAAATCTGGTCTACCACACCTAATGATGATAATATTTGACAATTTTTTGGAGCTGATTAGATTTAATTAGATTTTTAATATACTGTTAAAAAAGAATGAAAATTTTTAAAAAGATTTTATTAAACTAAACATATCTTGATATTATGAACATGATAAATTCAGTATTAACATAATAATAATGCTGTGATCAATGAAATTTGCCATTTTGAATACACACAAACAGTACTGATTATTGTATCAGCAAGGAAAGTGGACAAAAGTGTTGATTAAAAAAATGTGTGTACTCTGTATGCACTGAAAATGTTTTATTTTATATGAAAGCATTCTTAGGAAACGTACACTTTTATATTTTCTACACTTTTCACGATTCAATAGTAGACAACGAAAGAAAATCAAAACCGTTTAGCTTTTAAAATTGAATAGCTAGTTTAATTAAGTTCATAATTAAGTTTAATTAAGTTCATAACTGAAGTTATGAATGATGTAATGTTTATGCTCATGCTCGCTATTTACTCTACCGAATCTGTGTTAGTTACTGAGTTAACATCATTTAGGAAGTGATGTCATTTGCATCTCACATTTTCGTTAGCAATCAGTTTTACTTCAACCTGAAATACTTAGTATAAACAATATAATATTTTATGCTCGCACCTGCTACTTAATCTACCCAATCAATGTTAGTGTCATGGGAAGTGGCATCATTTCTGTCTTGCATTTTCGTTACTAGCGAGTTGGCGCCTCCGTAGCCAGGTGGGCAGGAGCAGCAGTGCGTAGCACATGCTTCTTGATTAGACCGGGGTTCGAGCCCGCCACCACCAAATACGGAGAATGCAGAAAGGTCAGGGAATGACCACTGCATATCCCGGAGCAGTATGGCCTTAGTTGCTAATGCTCCTAAAAACCAAATAACAAACAAACAAACAACAACAAACCAGTGAGTTTTACTTCAGTCTGAAAAATTAAAAAAAGTCTGAAAAATTAAAACTAGTAAGCACCTACTAAGGTGCCACAAAAGGTGTTTTTACATGAAGAAGCTGAGAAGTTGCACGAATATAATGATAAATGGATTAATATCAATTTCAGGAGTGCAGCCTTTCTACCTTCAGAGCTTTGAGTTATATATGATATAAACAAGTATCATCAGCATTGGGAAGATTTCTGTGAAGTAAATTGCATTATAAGTGATTCCTAGAATTTAATCTCTGTCATTCTTTTCCAAAAACCAGAAATCAAGAGGAAGGAGAGTTATATCCATGTTCATTCCTCCTACTTTAAAGTGTGAAAGTATTATAACAAGAGTTTATTAAAGTATAATGTAATTTAAATACATTCAGTCCTTGGCCTTAAAATATACCACATTGAAGAAATTGTGCCTGATTTGAGCAATAGATTCATTATAATTGAGGGTTCCATTCCCAGAGATCCAAAAAAAAAAAAAATAAATAAATAAAAAATAATAATAAAATCTCTAATTATGGTATACATTTTTAATTTTTTTTCATTTCTGAGTGTTATCCAATGGATGCAGAATTTATTAAACATTTAAAAGCTACATCTGACACCTGATATAATCAGAGAAATTAATCTTAAATAGATTACTTCATCTCAGCTTATTAGTAGTGCCATTTATTAGACAGAAGGAAATGGTTGGATGGGCTTGTTAATAGTGATGTACAAGAGATTGTGATGCAAACTTAGATGTTGAAGGCTTTTCTGCTGACTGAGTATTTTATTAGGTGTCTTAAAAAATTTGTCAACATTAAGTTGAATGCATATCTTATTCTTTCGTGGTAAAGAAGACTATAGCAAACTGTAACCTTCTCAACATCTCTGCAGACCACAGATCTTTCTGCATTAGGATCAAATTCTTCCAAAATGTTTAAGACTTACTTGAGATAAGTGAAAGATTCATTAAGATTTTTCATATTAACTTTTCACTTATACTAGTTAAAAATACACCGAAATACCAATTTATTAATTTTGCTGATTCAATTTCAGGAGTTATTAAAAGTTACTGTGGGAGGATTTTAATGCTTTTTGTCACCATCAATACTTTAATGATTTTGTTGCCTTTAGTGCTTTACGGATGCTTTGCTTCTTGCATGCAGTCATATTTTATTGGTCATTGTTCCCGAATGAGATACAATCAATTCAGCCACATTCAGGGTTGACTTCCAAATCCAGTTCGTACATAAGCTGAACAACTTCCTTTGGAGCAGCTTTGGGGGTCTCCTTAAAATCTTCAAAATTTGTAACCGATTCTAGACAACTGCTTCCAACAACCAATCGTCATTGATCGCTTTATCTCAGCCCAACAGTCTCCACTGTTGTTGGTTGCATTCTAAGTGTTATAAGCTTTCCATAATTCCTTCATGGTTGGTTCATCTTCCTTGTCAGTTACCCTAATGCCCTATTTGATTGTACTATTTGAAATTAGCAATGAATGTCTGATCCACAGACTGAATATTTTATGGAGAAGGTATTTAGCATAAACACAGCTTTAATTTCTGGATAAAGATCCTTTAATTAATATGGTTGCCCAGGAGCATTGTCCAAACCAATAATGCTTCAAATGCTGAATCATTCCCTCTGTGATATTGTCTGATTGCTAGAATGAAATTAAGGCCAAACCATTTCGGAAAAATTGTTCTAGTAATTCAGCCATTTGAATTAGAATTCCAGATGACTGGTATGATTTACCAGTAATCTGGAAAATTATACTTTGGCCATTCAAAGTTCCCAATAAAAAATAATGTTCTTATAAATGCTCAGGTAGTGTAAATTTCATCAGTTGGCAGTGTATAATATTCAAATTTGAAAATTTTTGTAGACCAGTTTCCAGTACTCCTTAGTGTTGTTAAAGATAAAGAAATAGATGCTATAATAGATGTTTTGAAGCATCAGCTTTGTCAATCTGTGAACAAAACTAGCAGACCCTATTATGAAAGAAGAAAGAATTAGTGTATATAGTCCAAATAGATGTTTTGAAGCATCAGCTTTGTTAATCTGTGAACAAAACTAGCAGATCCTATTATGAAAGAAGAAAGAATTAGTGTATATAGTCCATTGTTAGGGAACTGACGGGTGCACAAGGAAGCTTGAAATATCACACATTATCACAAGTCACGCTTGGCATTTTGACGACTCCTTGTCTGGATAGCTGGCAGCTGCCAACCCTCTGGATTTAAAATGGACAATTCTTCATTTTTACTAAATTTGTTCCTTCTCTATCTTACCATCATAGTACGTATAGCTGGTGACAAAGAGGGTCTTTTTTGCAAAAACTCATTTTTTCTCTACCTTTTCTTTACATAAAAATAAATAAAAAATTGGATTCCTTTTTAAAATTTTTCAGGCTTCTGCTTGTTTTGGTTAATGAATTGGCCATCAGGTGTGCCCTGGTAGATTACGTTTCAAAATAGACACACACCAATAGCATTCTTTATTGCAATGTATGATATTTCATTGGATGTTGTGGTGTGACTCTAACTTGTAGATTCACAACCACATCATTTACATATCAGAACACGAACGTCTCTTTCTTTTTGGGTCTCATTCAGTACGCAGATAGCAGACTCATGTCATGCTCCATGTGCTAGAGATTTTAACCAACTAGTGGCATTATGTATTATATTATTGTATTATCTCTCTATACATTAAAAAAGTTTTCCTCCTAGTGATATTTATTTGGGACAATTATGTCACTACAAATGCACAGGTAAATTGTTTTCCATTGAAAGGCAACAGCCTGCATATCGTTCACCAACCTCGTGCATGTTCTTCACTCTGTAATACATGACCACGCACGGCATCATTTGATGTTCCATTGGAATGTCAGCTGATGAAGGGACCCAATATAGTTTGTATATTTAGTTTGTAAATAGTTTAGTATTTTATAAATATTTTAAATATTTGTATAGTTTGTAAATATTTTAGTCCTGCCCTTTTGGATGCAACAATATTCCTCATGCATTATGGAACCGAAGCAAAAGACCTTTTCCTAAGTGACCCACGTAAAATCAGGTAAATAATTACATAGTGATACAGTCCATTCCGGTTATTTGGGACACATCGGGACTAGTGCATTTTGGCCCGATTAAGCGGCTGCCCCAATTATCCAAAGTTTCACGTAAATAGTTAAAAATACAATGTACCCCTCCCCCATTTACAATTGGTTCACTGTACAATCAAATCACGTTACGACGAACTCAACATATTAAAGTACCGTTCACTATACGATGTGCAGTAAGCGCCGGTCATTGTGATTGCATTTGCGAATTGAATTTTAATTCTATTAAACAGTGATTCTAATTAGCGAAAATAGGAATATTATCCACAGGCTGTAAAAGCAAAGATATATTAAGCACAAATTTACCCTTTATTACCACCAATTAAAAAATTAAATGATACGTGAAAATCGGAAGAATATATGTGATAATCAGAATAATTAATACGTACTATAATATGTACATATGAACTAGTTGACATTTCTGTTCACTGACATTTGTGGGTGGAGGTTAAAATTTAAAACAGTAAAAAGATAAGCAATCAATAACAAAGAACATGGCACACACAAATTGCAAGTAACATAATATGCACAAGTGACGAGTTACAAAGCTTTAAAAATAGGAATGAAGAGAAGATCTGAAAATTAATTTTTTTTTTATGATTGAAGATTTCATGGAAGTGTAAACACATTTCACCATAATAACCCACAGAATTCCAGCTGTCGGTATTATCGCAAATTCAATAAGATCGAGTTTACTGCCCGTTTATGATAGATTTCACTTACAGAAAAGCCCAATAAACAGGTGACTGCTAATTGTTTTATGGTTGTGACCTCCAGAATTTCGACCGAACCACGTGGTACCGTCGGAGACAATCGTAGGGTAATCTCCAGTGCTGCGGTCTCCTGCCCCGATTAAACAGCATGCTGTCCCAATTAAGCGAAGTAAACCCTGGCTATTTTCTCGATTGGTTTCTGTTTTTTAAGATTTTCCCCAAACAAATGGCTGCCCCGATTAACCGGTGGCCCAAATAACCGGAATCCGCTGTATTTATTCCACCTTGAGAATGCTGTATGGGAGCCATTGGACAAAGTGGGCTGCAGGACACGTGGTGCAAGTTGGTGGGGCAACTGCATCACTACATATGCACAGGTAAATAATTACTTTGGTCATTTCGTGATTAGATATCAATCATAGTGGCATAGTGTTTGGGTAAGGTGCCGGTGGTATCCCACATCTGCACCATCAGTACTCTTGTGATGAATACAGAATCTCTGTAAAAGTCAGAAAAGTGTTGTGTTGCATGTGTAGTTTAGTAAGTGTAAAGTGTGATGTCAAACGGCACCAGGGATTTACCCCATCTCTACTTTGCTTTCATTGTAGGTCTACCAGTTCGCTGGGAAGGCCAGAGATTTAAAAGTGTGTGAATCATGTAGTTGTGTATCGTTGTTCCTTTGGCCATTTAGCTGCTGGACCCCTGCTGAGGCCCAACGTTGCCCACACTTGGCTCAGTGGAAGCAGTCAAGTACCCAGTAATCCAAGAATTTTACTCAGGCAGGTCCTGCCACCTAATTTCCTAAGATTTCAGTGGCTAGGACCTATAAAAAAAAAGAAGGCCGCTAAGTTGGAGGTTGAAAGCCAATGGACGAGGTTCAATTTGCATGGTTAAATTTTGACGTGTAGGGTGTATAGGCAGAGTGGGGGAGGAAGACTGAAGGCTGGGGGAGGAAAGTCAGAAGAATGAGTGTTATAGAGAAGATGCTACCCAGCAAAGGAGCAGGGTACTGATAGGCAGTAAGGCTGCAGTTGGTCGAATCCGATGTGTTTCCTTTAAGTCTGGTGATGTCAGTATCATGATCTGGCCAAAGGTAGGACAATGTCCTGTCCAGAAGGTCAGTCCCAGATAGTGGTCGCTATGGTGGATCTCTGATGACGCATGTGCAGCAGAGCTGCTATCTGAGTCAGAGTCTGTTGTACGAATCCAATACTTGGGTCAATTTTGCCAAAGTTTTCCTTTTTTAGGAGTTCAGGGTCCATTCTGAGTTGTAGTCTTGTCAAGGGATTCCGTCTTTCATGGGAGAGTATCCCATCCAGGTTGTTGGTTGGGTTAAGTTTGGTTTTCTTTGTTGGTTTTGGGGTTCGAGGTCCAGTCCGGGTTGTAGGCATTTTCCAGAGCTGCAGTCATTCTTCAGAGACTGTCCCATTTTGGTTAATGGTAATTTTCTGTTAGAAGAATGGCAGCATGGAGAGTGCATCTGGTTTCAGTCACTTGCTAGTTTGTCAGCATGTATCGTGTTCCTCTTCTCGAAAAGAGGTTCTGGGTGTATTTTGTGAGGGTTTTGTATTCATCGTGTGAGTCCAATAGGTGATGCTCCTGGTCCTGTGGGATGTGTGTCAATCTCGTGTAGAATAATCCCCTCAGATCTTTGTACCTTGGACACTGATACATAAGACGAGACCAGCTCTCAACATCTCCACAGGTGCATCATTGGTCATCAAGGAGCCCTAGCGTGGTGAGCTTGTCATTGAAGGGCCCACAACTCAGTAGTAGAAAGGTGAGTGTTCGTCCTGGCTGAAGCCAAGCCGGTGATTTTGGGTAGACCTTGTTAACGTATGGTAAAAATTTCCTCATGACTTTCCCCTTGGTGGAGGCCATCTACCAGAGGCGAACTTCATTTCGCCACCACCTCTGAAAATTTTTACTCTGACTCAGTGGCTTCTTCATGCCCCAGGCTGCCAACTGCCCCAGTTTTATGGCCTACCTAAAATCCATTAGCCAGGTGTTCTCTCCGGCCCATAGTGCCCTTCTGCAATGCACCTACATATGAACTATCCAAATATATTGCAGGACTCTTTACTCCTTTTGTAGGAAATACCACCTACACTGTCACTAACAGCGGTGAGTTCATTCACCTTATTAAAGAGCTCTCAATTTCTGACAAGGTTATCGTGTCATTGGATGTAGTGTCCCTGTTTACATCAGTCCCAGTCCAACAGGCTGTAAACTGCACCAAGAGGCTTCTAGAAAATGACCCAAACCTACCAAACAGAACATCACTGTCCACTGACGACATCTGTTCCGCCCTAAACCTGTGCTTGTCAGACACCGTGTGTTTACCTTTGAGGATTCCTTATACCAGCAGGTGCATGACAATGCCATGGGTGCCCCTGTTAGTTCTGTTGTGGCCAACATCGCCATGGAAGAACAGATATTCCTGAGCCCACCAGTATCTATTACAATATGGTGTAGATACGTCAATGATATCTTCACCGTCATCCCATGTGGCTCTGAAGCAGCACTGCTGGAATATCTCAATTCCTTGTCAGCGTTCATCCAGTTCACTCTAGAGTTATAAGCAGACGGATTTCTCCCATTCTTGGATGTCCTGGTAAAATGTGTGGGCCCACATCTCGAAACCTCAGTATACCGTAAGCTAATGTGCGGACAGTTCACAAACTACAGATCCAGCCATGCCCCTAGCCATCTCAACAGCACTGCCCGCACTCTATTCTCCAGGGCTTGGAGCCACTCCAGCACAGATAAAGCTAGGCGCAACGAGATTTTCAGAGTGAGGACAGACTTGATCAATTGTAGCTACCTAACCCACATATTGGACAAGTGCTTATTACAAACACCGCACGAGCTCACAGTCCACCCGAGACCACCATCAACTGAGGACAATGTGCTACCACCTACATTCCCTTCTATTCAGGCATTTCAGGGTTGGATCTCAAAAATCCTCTGAGAATACCATATAAAATGCATGCAGCAGCCTGGTAGAAACTTACGTTTTCTAGTTTCCAACGTAAAGACTCTGGTCACCTCTCTCTAATGCAGTGATTCAGTATACCGCATACTGAATATGTCACAATATACATTCAATGCTGTCACAATATACATTCAGTATATTGTGACAGCTGCTACATAGGAGAGACCTCGAGACATCTTCAAGACCGCCTCGCAGAACACGACAGATCGATTCGCCTTGCTGAGACCAACCAGTCCGCAATCGCGGAACACTTCTGGTTGACTCACCACGACCTCAATCCCAAGCAGGACTACGAAGTAATTGACCAGTCCCGACACTTTCGCCACCGCCTCTGGTTAGAGTCACTCAATATATTGTGTAATTTGAGAGCCATGAACCTCTGCAAAGGCATGAGACTACACCCCATCTTGGAGGCAACTGTTTTAAGTCTAGATAAGCACTGGAGGCAAAACTACGCACGTCCATGCAGCAACAATGAATGCCAGTTTAATGGTTGAATGGCTTACCTCGTGTCCTAGCACGCCTCACTGCACGCACAACTCTGTGTCCATTAAAATAATTTTTATCTCTAAAGTTTCCATTCTATTTGTTGATAAAGAGGCACATTCAGCCTTGAAAGCTCCAAAGTATTTATTTATAATTAAAGATATTTTTACTGGATATATGCGTTATTATTTCATAGGAATCCTTTTCCTCATGAGTGCCAGTCCAGTGACGTCCAGGATGACCTGCAGGGTGAACTGATTGAAGCTTCCTCTATTTATGAGTTTTGACCAAAAATGATGGGAAGCTACCAACATTGCAAAGGAATGCCTTCGGAAGCTCCTGCCGATTGCAATGGCTTATCTTTGTGAATCAGGCTTCTCAAATTTGGTGCAGCTAAAGACAAAGGCTCAGAACTCTTAGATTCTGATCTAAGATCTGCCTCAAATTCAAGGCAGATCTTAGATCAGAATCTAAGATCTGCCTTGAATTTGAGGCAGATCTTAGATGTGCACTTTCTATAACAGAAACTAGGAGTGAGAAACTGGTGCAGAAATTTCAGGAGAACATCTCTCATTAAAGTGGCTTCAGCTTAAACTTGTTTGAGTTTTTTTTTCATTCGGCAGATGCCTGCGATGTTTTGTTTTCACTTAGAAATTGTTCAAATGAGAAACATTGTTTCATTAAATACTTTTAAATCGAACTGGGTTGTGGTTGTTATTGGCATTTCTTTGGTTTCAAAAAATTGCTCAGCTATGATCCCCACAATGGACGTTTGCCATGAAATGTCAGGCCAAAAGCCAGTTGGGCCCCGTATCGAAAAAAGTTGGAAACACTGGGTGTTTCCGAGCTTTTTCAATTGCTATGGAAGTTACATTGGAAGCTTCCCAACTTTTTCAAGTGCTATGGAAGTTACATTGAGCTATGCCATTGTAACTTCCTAACCTGAATATTAACCCTAAATAACCAAATTATGTGGCAAAATCTGTCAGTGTGATTCTTTTGTTTTGTTAGATATAGTGATACTTGTGTTTTTTTTTTTTTTTTTTCTGTCTGTGATAACTTTCCTTTTTTTTGCCTGGTGATAAGATTCCTCATGGGATCCAGAAATGTCAGCCATAATTCGGTTATTTAGTTGAGGGATTGCAGTTTGTTAAGAAACTTATATTAATTGGATTGATATCTTTGCACCTACGATGTTTAATGTCAGTAATCATGATTATCAGTAATGTGGTTTTTTGCAATTACAGGAAAGTCTGATCAAATGGATTCTAGCAGTATATGATTTTATTGAGAGAAAAGAAGTGTTGAATGAATTGTATTCCATTATTTTCTTCTTTGTTGAACATAAAGCTCTGGTGAGTTATGATCATTGCTTTAAGGTAACATTTAAAATTATATTTTATAGCAGTAGTTTTCATTTCTAAGCCTAGAATCTATTTCCCTAAATTAGTACGCTTTGAAACATAGACATTTATCGCTTATAGTAACAAATGCCTTCTAGTAAAAATTGCACAATCAGAATGACATTGTCCTTTGTCCATATCAATTTAAGTTAAACAAGATATATTTAACCTTCATGAATCAGACAGACAAACTGAGAATCTGAAAATTTAGTTCCTGGCTTCTCTCAGATTGGCAGTTTTCTTAAGAAGTTGGCAAAGTGCCAACCTAAGAGAACCTGATTAGATCCAGCCAACCTAATTAGAGCTAGTTGTTCAGACTGGTGAATTTGTATCAGAGCCACAAAAGTTTTAACTCTCACTCTAATTATCTTGAAGTAAGTATGCAGTAATGTATGGTTCAGTTGTTTTGAAATAAAGGTAGCTTGCATTGTTATGAGTCATTTATGGCATGTGGAAATTTATTACAAGAGTGGAAATGGAATTATCTACTGCTATTCTGGAACATGATAAATGGCTCATTAATAATTATCAATGATAAATTAAGTTTATGGGTTCCCTTATTTGTACATGAAGTATTAGGCTTGATATAACTACACACTTCCCAAAAATTCAAAGCGATTTTTTTTTATAAACAACAACACAGGAATTTTATAGTTGGGATTACATTAAGGTCACTGTCATAGTCTATGAGAGAGGTTTAATCAAGACAAAAAAACATTTTATATAAATACGGGGGAACCTTGTTAATTCAGTGTATATAATAATCTGAAGTTTCACCTCCTCTGCCAAGGAGTGGGTCTTGTATGGTTTGCTGAGTATTTTATAGCTATTTCAAAATAAGATTAATCTTTAATTTGAATACAAATTATTGCTCCAATGTCTATTTAATATATTGTTTAATTTGAAACCTTATCAAGCTACTGAGGACATTTTGTGCAGGGAGGAGAGCAACTGTTCAAACAATTATATTAATTTGCCTATTTAAACATTTATAGAAACAGATCCTAAAAATTGCACTCCTCCCACTTCAGCACGTACACAGTAAAATAAAACAACTTTGCTCATACTATAGTTGTTTATGTCTTTTCGATATGTTGGTGAAGCAAGCTTGAAAAATATCAATAACTTATACACTTGGTGGAGTGGAACTAAAGTCAGTAGTGGAAGAAAGGGACTTGGGAGTTACGATACAGTCAGACTTGGAAGTTCTCCAAGCATTGTAGACAGATTGCAAGGAAGGCCCATGATATCCTATCAATTATTTATTGAACATTTTCTAGTGGAAATAAGGACATCATAATCCCATTATTATAAGCTATTGTTAGACTACACTTGGAATGCTGTGTTCAAGTATGGAAACTGCACATAAAAAAAGAACATAAAGCTTCTTGAAAGGGTCCAGAAATGGGTAACTCACCTGGTGAGATCAGAAAAAGGGCATCCATATGAGGAAAGACTTTGAATATATGGGTTGCACAGCTTGGAAACTAAGCACCTTAGAGGAGAATTGATTGAGGTGTATAAGGCTCTGAGAGGCAAAAGTAGAATGAATGAAGACAAAATTTGTTATAATCATATCAGTTATAAGTGATTCTAGAACTAGAGGCCATAATTCAAGTTACGGGGGGGAGGATGTTTAGACTGGATTGCAGGAAGTTTTATTTTAGCTAGCGAGTTAAATCACTGGAATAAGTTACCTACATGGGTGGTTTGGGGAAATTTAAAGGTCATCTGAATAGTTACCTATGGTGGGAAATGCATAGGTTGTGTATTTTTTTTTCCTTTTATTGTTTATGAATTATTTACTTAATTTAATTTTATTATTATTATTATTATTTTGCTCCTTTTTTTGGCTGCTGCAGCATAAGACTTGCTGCTGAAGAAAGAAATGCTGCTGCAGCATTTCTTGCACCATATGACTGTTACTAATACTAATAATAAAAGAAAACATGATGGTTAGTTTTCTCATTCTTGTCCACTGTACACAAAATCTCTCAGGCTGTAGGCAAAAATGAGAAAAAAACTGGTATAAGGAGGGAACTGGCCAGCTGTGGGGTCTGCAGCAGCAAAAGCAAGTTGCCCTTGAAAAAAAATTCGAGTAGCAAGGCATGCAGACCTCAAAGAGGAAATTTGAGGGTGGTTTTATGAAGCAAGGGCAAACAACATACCAATTTGTGGTACATTGGTGCAGTGGCACACCCAGAAATTTTATTTGAGGAAAGCTGGTATATTGCACAGTGCTATATTATAATTATACTATAAAATACTATAATTATACTATAAAGTGCTATAATTATACTATAAAACAAAATGTTTTTGTAGTATTAGCCTCCCCCATGTGGATGAGCTTATGCATTGATGAAATAAAGAGGTTGACAAAGTATACAAGATGGTGTTTGACTTTCAGTTTTGAAATGGAAGAATACAATGTTTCCAGAAATGGCATGGTATAGCGTTGCTGTGCATCAGCAATGTATGGTCTGTCGAGATCGTAGCAGCTGACACTTGGATGGGAAGTGTTAGAACTGCACACAGCAGGTCATTTTCATTGCTGACGAAACTAGCCTCTTCTGCAGTTTACATCCATATCAGATACTGGCCTTTAACCCACTATCTGACACATTCTTAAAAGTCACACTAGCTGGTGTGTCTGCATTTTCCACGATACTATGGAAATATTGTGAATTAAGCAGTTGACACCAACCATGTTAAAGCATGTAGAAAATAAAATGAAATAAACACAATAAACCAATTAAATAATTTAATATTACTTGGATAAAAAGATGTAAAATAATTACAATAAATACTATTTACAATAACTTTACAATAAATTATACAGTAATAAAAGCGTTAAAACCAATAAAATTAAAAATAAACTGTTAAAACCTATAGTTGTAGCCAATGAAATTCTGGCAAGGACCTCAGCCATTTTAAGCCAGGCTAGGGCAGCTCTCTCTAATCTTAACATTAGACAGAAGTTAGCACTTAAGGGTCTGAGACAGAAAGATAGTATTGTGGTCTTGCAACCCGTAGGCCTATTTGAAGAATACTATGGAAATGATTGAAATAGCGCAATAAATACTTTCAAATTGGGCACTTTTTAATGCATTTTAATTTATTTTTTATAAATCAGGATTAAAAATTTTCAAGGATTAAATCAGGTTGAATCAGGATTAAAAAAATTATCAAAACAGCTTAATAGATATTTTTATAAGCATATAAATTCACAAGAGATATTTTGCAGAGATATCTTGTGGAATATTTTTAAGCATATATGAAACAATATACAGCAGACTCTTGATTTACTGGGATCGGATTAACCGGGACATTTCAAGATTCCAAATTTAAAAAAAAAAAAAAAAAAAACCAACCAGAAATCATAAAATTCAAGTAATAACTAGAATAGGTATAAACAGATGTTTTGCAAATTGTAAATAAGCAACAAGAACTGGTGTTATAAGTCGTCACTGGGAGATTAGTGTACCTATTATCTTGCAACCCCTGCTGTCTTCACATCCGCCGCTCAAAAAAAAAAGAGACCAAATGTTTAGTTTGTTTAAGTACGTTGCGTCGATTGTTGTTTCGTTGCACCGCAAAAAGACAAATTTTGTTTTGTTATTTATATCAGGGATGTTGAATTTTTTTTATAGTAAATATATATATATTTTTTTTGTTTTGAAATCGCGAAAATGATGGGTAAATGCAAAAGAGTTTCACTTTCAGTTAAAAAAGACTTGAAATTATTCAAAAGTTTGAAAACGGTGCATCTGTTAAATTTCTAATTAACCATTATAATGTTGGTGACCAAACCATACGCAACATCATAAAAAATAAAGGGAAGTTATTAGATTTAAAATCGACATCGCAAAAATAAAGGGAAGCATCGTATTGGACACACGAGTAGTACGTGGTAAGTTTTTTTTTTTTTTTTATCTATCGCCATATTTTTTACATAGGTTCCTGAACATTTTTCGATATAGTAAGTCACCGACATACGCAACTACGGATTTACGTAAATTTGTTTCCGCTCAATTTTTTTATATTTATTTATTATTATTATTTTTTTTTTATAGGATTGTAAAATTTAAATAACGACGATCATGGCATGCACAAATTGTACACGTGAGATCGGACGGAGTAACAAGCAAAAAAATAGGAAAGAGGAGAAGATTCTTACAATTTATTTATGTTTTTTTTTTTTTATATGACTGAAGATTTTAGTGAAGGAGACACCCATTTCATTAAAATCTTCAGTCATATAAAAATTCCAGAATTCCAGCTATCGGTATCATCGCAAATGCAATAAGATCGAGCTTACTACCCGTTTATAATAGATTGCACTAACAGAAAAGTCCAATAAAACGGGAAAGGGTAAATTGTTTTTGTTTTTTTGTGACCTCCAGAAATGTGCTTTAGTAAAATGTGAGCTTGCACGGGGTGATAATAGTGAGTTTTCACCTTAACCCTGTGAAGTTCTTTACAGAAAATTTCATTTTGATCATTATCATGATGCCAACTAAGAGAATAAGTGACAGCAGTACTAGTAAATCTACCAAAAAAAGAATAGCGATCGATTTGGATCAGAAAATTAAACTAATAAGTATATATGAAAATGGTCAAACATTAACAAGTATCGCGCTGAATTCAGATTTCTCAATAATAATATAGCAGCAATATTTTCCAAGTCAATCCCGAGTTGCGTAAAGCTCGACGAAGTAAGAAGTCCTGGAACATATCTCTTACATATGTCGGGGACTTCTGTACGTTTGGATTGACCGGGAAATCAATTATCCGGGATTTTTTTTTTTTTCACCATCTATCCTGGAAAATCGAGAGTCTACTGCATTTTTAAATGTTTTAAAACTTTTTTAAACTTTTCTAAAAATTTAAGAATAAAACTTTAAGAATAAAAACTTTACTATGGATATACTTAAAACAAAGTATACACTTGGTTTTAAAAATATTTTAAAAAATCTAAAGAATTTGAGACTTTTTAAAAAAAAGTAAAGATTTTGAGAATTTGGTAGGATTTCTTTGCCAGTTTCTTGTGCTTAATAGAATTTCTGCAATCACGTGCATAATATATGTGAATCAGGTTACAGATAAAAATTGACAATAAATCTGCAAATGAAATTGATAATATTGTATGCTAATGTAATTATAAAGGTTTGCTATTTTATATTTTAATATTTTGACAATAATGATGGGTATGCAGAACTGAAATGCTCATGTGACATAGTAAAATAAGAATTTCATTTACACAGTCAACTGTGCTGAATGTAAAGTCTGCTAACAACAGTAATACAGTCAACATGAAACAATAAATTTATGAATTAGTTTATCCTCCAAGAATTAAAATCCAACTATACTATAATATACTTCAAACTGAAACAGTGACATGTCAAATATGAAATCGAAAATAAATTAATATTAGACATCCATGCCCCTCTATAGTTAATTTTTTATAACCTGTGATGTTAATTTTTACTACAAACTCATGGTGTTTCAATGGATGCTTAAGCCTGTTATTACATGGATTGATGCATATGCACATGCCTAATACTCAAATGTGACAGTTTTTTATGGATATACTTCTCAAATTTCAACAAAATTGGGTGCAGATCAAAAGTCTTATTATATATACTGAGGAATATAAAAAAAACAAAACTTGATAGTTGAAATGGGCTATTAGAATGATATAAATAACATCATTCTGATAGCAATTTTAATTTTCAATTTTATTTGGCACATGTCACCACAGCCATCACTGAGTTAAAGTTGAAATATTGTGAATGGAAGAAATCAAGAGAATGCGAATGATATTTTGGTCTTACAAAGTATAGTCTTTTGGGCATGGAGTGACACACAATTTCAAGCAAGGCACAATTTCTCATAAATGTTCTCAGATTCTGTAAGTAATGCCTGCTGAAGCTCCAGAAGAGACCTGCGCTTATTATGTTTTTAAGAATCCTCACAAAAAGTAATTGCAGAGTGTTAATTCTAGGGAAGTGCATTGGCCATTCAATATAACTGTACAATCCAATCCATTGATCTAGGAACATTTTGTCTAAGAATTTGTATGTAATTTTTGTACAGTAAGCTGGTGCTCCATCCTGCACAAAAAAATGTTAAAAATTGATTTTGGACTGCATTAATGAAATGATTTTGTCCTTTAACAGTCTTAGATAGCACTCTTGTCATCATCATCAGCCATTTTCAATCCACTGCAGGATGAAGGCCTCTCCAGCAACTTTCCAGTTCCTTCAGTTTTGAGCACTGGCCATCCATTTACTACCCACAAACCCATGAATTTCATCAATCCACCTTTGTCTTCCAGCTCCTCTTGGATACCATTCTGTTATTTTCTTAGTCCATCTGTCATCATGTCTTCGAGCTATGTGTCCTGCTCAAGACCATTTTAGTTCTTTAGTTTTGATAAAAATGTCCTTTACTTGAGTTTGCTGCCTAATCCATGTGTTTCTCTTCTTATCTAACAGTCTGATTCCCAATATAATTCGTTCCATTCTTCGCTGTGTAGTTCTCACCTTCTCTTCCATTCTTTTGGTGAGTGCCCAAGTTTCACTTCCATAAGTCATGGTGGTGAGTATACATTGGTTCATTATTTTACGTTTCATACAAACTGGGATATTGCTCTTCAGTATGTGACTATATTTCCTGAATGCTATCCATCCAAAATTTATTCTTCTCTTGACTTCCAGCCATTTATCATTATTACAGCTAATAACTTGTCAAAGATAAGTATATGACTCCACCTTTTCAACTACTGCTCCTTCAATCATTATTTCCCTTTCTGTGGCATACTTGTTCATCATTACTTTTGTTTTAGCCATATTCATCTTTGGTCCAAAATCCTTACTAACTGTGCATAACTGATTAAGATTTTCCTCTAATTCTTTGGGATCGTGGCTTATGACCACAATGTCATCTGCAAATAGTAAATGGTTTAGGTACTCTCCGTTCACATTGACTCCTTTCTGCGACCAGTCTAATCTTCTGAAAGCTTCCTCAAGGGGCAGCAGTAAACAGCTTCGGAGATATTGTGTCTCCTTGTCGAACTCCTTTCTTGATTTTAAATTTCCTATTGTCTTTGTCTAGTCTAATAAAGGAGGTAGCACTCTCATATATTTTCTTCAAAATCATAATATGTGGGGTACCTATGCCTTGTCTTTCCAGTGCCCGAAACATTGCCTTATGCTGTATGGAGTCAAATGCCTTTTCATAATCCACAAATGCCAGGCATAACGGTGTTTTATATTCATTTGTTTTCTCCATTAGCTGTGATATTACATGAAGGTGATCCATAGTTGAGAATCCTGTCCTAAAGCCAGATTGCTCTTTCAGTTGATTCTCATCAGGTATTCTTTATAATCTGTTAGTAACGACCCTTGTGAACAACTTTTAGATGTGGGATAACAAGCTAATTGGTCTATAATTTCCAATTTCTGATTTATCTCCTTTCTTATGCAGCAAAACTATGATTGCATTATTCCACTGCTTAGGCGTCACACCTTTTCTAATGCACTTTGTGAAGAGCCTTGTCACACAGATATAAGGAATGCCGAACTGGAATTTGGGGAGTACAATGTGTACAGAAAGGATAGACAGGATAGGAAGGGAGGAGGTGTTATGTTGTTAATAAAGAAAAACATAAAATCAAAAGAAGTGCATCCAGTTGATAGAGATGAACAGTGCACTGTTGAGTCAGTTTGGTGTGACATAAGCACTGCGAAAGCAAAAATTAGAGTAGGAGTGTGTTATTGGCCTAATGACTTGAATGGGTACAATGAACAATTGTACAGAGAAATAGTGGGCTAGTAAATCGGAATGTCTTATAATGGGGGATTTTAACTTCCCAGATATTGACTGGAACTTGTGGGTTGGTCACTCACACACTAGTCAGACTTTTGTGGATTTATTGGATGATTGTTTTCTGCAGCAGCATGTTCGAGAGGCAACCAGAGAAAGTAATACTCTTGATCTGGTTATCAGCAGTGATCATTCATGTATTAGGAATTTGCAGATAAAAGAACCACTAGGTGGCAGTGATCACAGTGTACTGACGTGGGATTTACTTAAAGATTTAATTACCATCAGGGGTAAAGGAAAGGGTTTTTGCTTCCGTAAAGGCGAGTACAGTGGTCTCCGACAGTTTTTAAATTCTGTACAGTGGGATCAACTGACGATGTTACCAACAGTAAATTCTAAGTGGGAATCATTCAAGGAATTAATCGTGGAAGTTACTAAAAGGTTCATACCTATTAAGAAATATTGTTCAAGGTTTAGGCCTAAATGGTTGTCAAATGAACTAATGAGACTCGTAATGGAGAAGAAAAATGCATGGGATGCATATAAATTATCAAGCGACTCAGAGCCTATGGCAGAAATAATTTAATCTGTAATCAGGTCACAAAGGAGGTTCGGCAGGTGAAGGCAGATTACGAGAAATCCTTGGCAAAAGATGCTAAGAAAAACAGCAAGGATTTCTTTACTTATATAAACTCTAAAAGGAAGGGGATGAATCTGATTGGTCCACTTGACATCGATGGCTCGACTGTAGATGATCCTGCTCAGATAGCAAACAAACTGAATGAGTATTTTGCATCTACATTCGCATGTGAGGAATTATTAAGGTTTGAAAATGGCAGAAGATTATCAAATTGTAGCAAGATACTTAATGATTTTGTTATAACTGAGAGCAAAGTGGAAGAGAAATTGTTGAAGTTAAACGTAAGAAAAGCACCTGGGGTGGATGGGATCTATCCAGTTATATTAAAGGAGGCGGCAAAGCAACTAAGCAAACCCTTAGCCATAATTATGAGAGCATCCTTGGACTCAGGGGAGGTACCCACAGACTGGAGATGTGCAAATGTATCCCCAATTCACAAAGGGGGATCGAAGGGTGACACGAGTATTTACAGACCAGTTGTTTAACTTCTGTTCCTGGTAAAATAATGGAGTCACTGGTTAAAGATGCATTGCAGGATCATCTAGACAAGACTGCAGCAATAATTCCGACACAGCATGGGTTTGTTAAGGGAAAGTCTTGTCTGACAAATTTGATAGGATATTATGATGTGGTTACAAAGGAACTGGATGCGAAAAATAATTTTGATATCATATATTTGGATTTCAGAAAAGCTTTTGACACTGTTGCGCATGGAAGACTGTTGTACAAATTGGAGCAGAATGGTATTAAAGGTAAGTTGCTACAATGGATAAAAGAATGGTTAAGTGCTAGAAGACAGAGGGTGGTAATCAATGGGTGCTGCTCTTCTTGGACTAATGTTATTAGTGGAGTCCCACAGGGTTCGGTGTTAGGTCCACTGTTGTTTTGTATATTTATCAATGATATTGATGAAGGTATATCAGGCTTAATGTCGAAGTTTGCAGATGATACAAAGTTTGGCAGGGTTGTTAATGACAGTAATGGCAGTGTGCTACTGCAACAGGATCTAGATAATTTGGGCATATGGGCTAAGAAGTGGCAACTTAAGTTTAACCTTGACAAATGCAAAGTACTACATATGGGTAGAAGTAACCCCAGAGAAATGTACCAACTGTGTGGTACTACACTTAAGGTGGTAGAAAATGAAAAAGACGTGGGAGTAATTGTGCAGGCAGATATGAAGTTTTCTGAGCAATGCAGACAGGCTGCCAGGCCAGGTCATGGGGTTTTGTCAATGATATATAGGAATTTTGCTAGCAGGGAAAAGGAGGTGATTATCCCTCTGTATAAGGCAATGGTCAGGCCACAGGTCTGGAGGCCTCATTTTAGGAAGGATGTAGATTTACTTGAGCGTGTACAGAGAAGGGCAACAAGATTGGTGAGGGGAATGAAGGGATCCTCTTACCAAGAGAGGCTTAAGTTCTGCAAATTGCAGTGGCTGGAGAGTAGGCACCTGCGCGGTGATCTGATTGAGGTATATAAGGCCTTGAATTGGTTGAGCACGCTGAATTCTGATGGCATCCTTCCACTTGTTCAGATTACGAACCTAAGGGGGCATAAATTCAGATTAAGAAAAGACAGATGTAGAATAGATGTGCAGAAATTTGCCTTTAGCCATCGGGTGGTTAATTGTTGGAACACACTTCCATCTGTCGTTGTGGAAGTTGATAGGTTGAATAAATTTAAGGAGGAACAGGACAGGCATTTGGAGGGAATGGTGTGATTTTTTTTTTTTTTTTTTTTTTTTTTGGCTGATGCTGCATAAGCTCATACATTTGCTTTCTTGCATCACATGCCACTACTACTACTACTACCTCATCAGGAAGAATATCGGGTATGTCGTATGTGTTGCTACTTTGCAATCCATCTTCCCCACTGTTTGGCATCAGTCCCTCGCTCCTTGTATAATTCTCTATAGTAGTCTTCTGGCATTTGAATTATGCCTTCAACCCACTTCCACTTCACCCCTCTGTTCGTTCAAAATACCTGTCCAGCTGAGCCTTAAACTTATTTAGGCTATCAACCTCCACTACAAGGGATGGAAGTCTGTTCCACTAACCAACCACCCGCTGGCTAAAGGCAAATTTCCGCACGTC
The DNA here is from genome assembly GCF_048544385.1 of Mastigoproctus giganteus. NCBI lineage: Eukaryota > Metazoa > Arthropoda > Arachnida > Uropygi > Thelyphonidae > Mastigoproctus > Mastigoproctus giganteus. Next base: position 191,213,083 of record NC_143578.1, read on the forward strand.
TATCCTACATCTGTCTTTCCTCAATTTGAATTTATGCCCTCTCAGGTGATTATTCTGAGCTAAAGGAAGAATCCCATCAGCATTGAGCATGCTCAAAACATTCAAGGCTTTGTACACCTCTGTCAGATCACCTCGCTGGTGCCTAGTCTCCAGACACTGTAATTTGCAAAACTTAAGCCTTTCTTCGTAAGAGCACCCCTTTGTTCCATTCACTAATCTTGTTGCCCTTCTGTACTCGTTCCAGCAGCTCTGCATCCTTCTTGAAATGAGGCCTCCAGACCTGTATACAGTACTCTAGTTGTGGCCTCACCATTGCCTTATACAAGGGAATAATCACCTCCTTATCCCTGCTGGAAAAATTCCTGTATATCATTGACAATACTCCATGAGCTACTCTTGCAGCCTGTCTGCACTGCTCAGAGAACTTATATCTGCCTGCACAACCACCCCCAAGTCCCTTTCATTCTCTACCACTGTCAGTGTAGTACCACAGAGTTGATACGTTGCTCTGGGGTTGCTGTTTCCCATGTGTAGTACTTTACATTTGTCAATGTTAAACTTCATTTGCCACCTCTCAGCCCATCTGCTCAACCTTTCCAGATCCTGTTGCAGCAGCATAGTGTCCTTGACAACCCTGCCAACCTTTGTATCGTCTGCAAACTTGGACATTAAGCTTGATATACCATCATCAATATCATTTATAAATACAGAAAACAATAATGGACCCAACACTGAGCCCTGAGGGACTCCACTAATAACATTACTCCACGACGAGCAGTGTCCATTGATTACCACTCTCTGTCTTCTCCCCCTCAACCACCCCTTTATCCATAGCAGCAATTTGCCTCCACTGTCACACTGCTCCAATTTGTGTAGCAGTCTTCCATGTGCAACAGTATCAAAAGCCTTTCTAAGATCCAAGTATATAATATCAAAGCTATTTCCTGCATCCAGTTCTTTTGTGACTGCATCATAGTATCCAATCAAATTGGTCAGGCAAGACTTCCCCTTAACAAAACCATGCTGTGTCCGAGCTATAACTGAAGTCTTGTCTACATGATCCTGCAGTGCTTCTTTAACCAGTGATGTTCATAGTATCCAATCAAATTGGTCAGGCAAGACTTCCCCTTAACAAAACCATGCTGTGTCCGAGCTATAACTGAAGTCTTGTCTAAATGATCCTGCAGTGCTTCTTTAACCAGTGATTTTCCTGGAACAGAAGTTAAGCTCACAGGTCTATAATTACTTGTGTCAGCCTTTGATCCTCCTTTGTGAATTGGGGTCACATTTGCACATTTCCAGTCTATGGGTACCTCCCCTGAGTCCAAGGAAGCTCTCATAATTATGGCTAAGGGTTTGCTTACTTCCTTTGCTGCCTACTTTAATATAACTGGATAGATCCCATCCACCCCGGGTGCTTTTCTTGTGTTTATCTTCAACAGTTTCTCCTCCACTTTACTCCCAGTTATTTCAAGATTCTCTAGCTTACTGCTAGAGTTGAATACACCTCTGGCTTTCCCCTCGCTAAATAACTCCTCATGTGTGAATGTCGATTCAAAATATTCATTTAGTTTGTTAGCTACCTGAGCAGGATCATCAACAGTTGACCCATCAATATCAAGTGGACCAATCTGATTCATCCCCTTCCTTCTAGAGTTTACATAAGTAAAGAACTCTTTGCTGTTTTTCTTTGCATCCCTTGCCAAGGATTTCTCGTAATCTGCCTTCGCCTGCCTAACCTCCTTTGTAACTTGGTTGCATATCAACTTGTATCTATCATAGGCTTATGTGTCATGTGTTAATTTGTAAGTATCCCATGCATTTTTCTTCTCTGCCATATGCCTCATTAGTTCATCTGACATCCATTTTGGCCTAAACCTTGAACAATATTTCTTAGTTGGTATGTAAAGCCTAGTAGCTTCCAAGATAAGTTCTTTGAATGCTTCCCATTTTGAATTTGCTGTTGGTAACATCATCAGTTGGTCCCACTGTATAGAATTTAAATACTGTCTCAGTCCATCGTAGTCGCAATGGAAGCAATAACCCTTCCCTTTACCCCTAATGGTAGTTACCTCTTTGAATAAATCCCACTTCAGCACACTGTGATCACTGCCACCTAGTGGTTCATTTATCTGCAGATTCTTAATGCATGAAGAATCACTGCTGATAATCAAATCAAGAGTATTACTCCTCTAGTTGCCTCCCGAACATGCTGATGTAGAAAACAATCATCCAATAAATCCACAAAAGCCCTGCAATTACAAATCACACACTGCAATTTTGCAAATTACAGTGTGTGAGTGACCAGCCCCCAAATTCCAGTCAATATCTGGGAAATTAAAATCTCCCATTATAAGACTCTCTGATTTACTGGCCCACTCTATTTCCCTGTACAGTTTCTTATTATACTCATCAGAGTCATTAGGCCTATATCACACTCCTACTCTCAATTTTGATCTCCCAATGCTTATGTCACACCAAACTGACTCAACACTGCACTGTCCAGCGATGTCGACTGGCTTCACTTCCATTGTTTTATGTGTTTCTTAACTAATAGCATAACCCCTGCCCCCTTCCTATCCTGTCTATCCTTTCTGTAGACGTTGTACTCCCCAAATTGCAGTTCTGCATCCCTTATATCTGTGTGACACCACGTCTCTGAAATCCCAACAATATCTGCCTTTGATGTTTTGAGCAATACCTCAAATTCATCAAATTTATTTACTAAACTCCTAGCATTGGTGTACACGCAAGTATACCTGCACCTGTTTCTATTCTTAGTTACCCTAACACAACCCATGTGTTTACTTGTACCGCAATGGCTCCCAGCAGTCTCTGAATTATCATGCATCTTGTTTTTCAGGCTTCTGCTCATTCTAATAGAAGCAGTGCAAGAATCTCTTTCACCTCTGCCAGTGGCTACTGTCAATCTATTGGTCTTTGTCTCCCCCCAAGCTAGCAGTTTTCCGACCCAACTAACACTGCCTCGATAGCATCAGCAAATATTCTTGCATCCTTTCTATTTAAGTGTATCCCATCTCCGTAGAAGCAATCTCTCCTGTTAACAAGTACAGACCAGGCTGAAAAAAATTCTACCCCTTGAGCCTTGCACAATCTTTCCAGGGCTGAATTGATCGACAAGGCTCTCATCATATACTCCCTCCTATCGTGTCTGGGCAGAATTGCAGATACTTTCAAATTCAACCCTAATTCTCGGCTTTTGTTCAACAGTGACCTGTACTTGTTAAGTAATTCTGCCGGTCTCCTCCTCTTAATATCATTAGTGCCAACGTGTACAACTATATCACCTTTTGTGCCCTTCAAAGATGATATTCGCTCTACAACGTCATCAACCTTTGCCCCTGGTAGACATACCCTGGTCCTGTTCCACCTATCCTTTTTACAAAGCATGTTTCCTGTTTCCCTGACAGTAGAGTCACCAACAACTACTAGTTCCTTCGGGACCAGCGCATTCTGCCTTGGGGGTTGCCTCCGTGTCACGTGATGCCTAAGTGCAAGCTCTGGCGTTGATGTGGGCAGCTGAGAGCTTGATGGGCCCCTCAATTTAGTTTCTTCAAGGGCATCCACCCTGTCCTTCAAGCTCTCATATAGGCCCACAAGAACGCCGAGTTGTTGCCTGATATCGATACACTCCTTGCATCGCGTGCGCACACAAAGACATCCCCCTTGGCAGTATCATGTCCCGTACCCGATTGCTCTGCAAACATCAAGCAAACAGTGCATTTTATAAGGCTGTGAGTCAGAGGAAAACTGCCCCCCTCAGTTCTGCTCTGAGCCACAGCACTTCCATGTTCTACTTTTCTTGTGTTAAATCTTCTTATGTCCTCTCTGAGTCTCTTTCTAATGGCTTTGCATAACTCAATATACTCAATTTTCTCCCTGTCAGTGTTTTTCTTGCTTTTCATTTGTTGTCTAAGGTTCATCATGACAAGTGTTTCTTGACTCATTTTTTCTTCTTTGGATTTCTTTTTCCCTATAGGTTTCTTGGGCTTTATCACTTTCAAAAAGTTGTAATATTCCTCGTCGATATCTTGGTCCTGAGCAGTCTGCAGAAGCTCAAACTTGTTCTTAATTCCAGTACAGACTGCTTTTTCTCCTCTTCTGTTATCTCAAAGACCTTTGTATTATTTACTCGAGTCAGTTTTTTCCTTTCTTTTCCTACATCTATATCAAGTGTACATCTTACCGTTCTGTGATCACTTCCAACCTTATTCAGGACGGTAACATCATTCACAATATCTTCTATTAGTGAGGATGAAGTTGATTTCATTAGTAGTTAATTCATTTGGACTCTTCCATGTCCACTTTCTGTTCACCCTTTTCTTGAAAAAAGTGTTCATTACTGACAATTCTTGAGATTCTGCAAATTCCACAAGTCTTTCACCTCTTTCATTTCTTTCACCTATTCCAAAATTTCCTATAGTTCCCCTTTCTGCGCTGTTTTGTCTTTTTCCAACCTTAGCATTGAAGTCCCCCATAATAATAGTGTAGTTGGTTTTCTGCTCATCAAAAGATTCTCAATTTTGGTGTACATTCCTTCAACCTCTTCATCATCATGGCTCGATGTTGGTGCATAAATCATTATAATCTTTAGCTTGTACCTCTTAGAAATCTTGAGTATCAAGTCTTGACACCCTTGGTGATGTACTTTTGAATTCCAAAATGTTGTTTTTAAAATCTTTATGGACCGGAAACCCAACTCCACCTTCACTCCTTTCACTGTTTCCATTGGTGTACAGCAGATTTCCACTTGATAAACTTATAAGTGATTCATTTCTTCTTCTTGTTTCAGCCAAACTGATGATATTCTAATTCACATTTTCTAATTCCTTTTCCAGCTCTAATATACTGTCTTGTGTGATGAGTGATCTTATATTATAACAGGCCAAGTTCAGTTTCTGTGCATGGCAGCCTGGTCGTACCCAGAGATTCTTAGCACCCTCTTAGCACCTTAGCACCCTCTGTGCAATGGACCCTTTAAAAATTTGATTTGCTGTCTTCATTGTGGGTGGTTTATGTTGAACTTCTGTGGCATTTTAATATATTGCATGCCCCTTTACAATTTCAGTCCTCTCTTTCATAGTAAGGCTCACAATATATATATTTCTTATGTTCAGTTATTCTGAAACACTTCTAAAAAAAAAAAGGTCTGAGAATCCCTTCTTATCCAAATTCCAAATCAAGTGCATTTAAATGCTTATTAAAGAATTAATGGTGGTTATTCTTGAAGAGAGTAATAATCACAGTTATGGAAATTAATAGTTACATTTAATTTAAATGTGAATTCATTAGTCCACAAGATGTCAATGATATCTGGGCTTGTAATGCTCGGCTAAAACCATTCAGCAATTTCCAATATTCTAATCTGGGTCATCGTTAAAACTTTATATCCACATGTGATGTTGTATTTAAGTTTCTTTGTGATTCATTTTAAACATGTTTCATGTATGTTAAGTTCAAAACTTAAATTACCACTCACTTTCTTTGGGATTTTTTTAGACTTCTTTCATTATCCTCTTTTACAAGTTCCAGATGGGTAGATGTCTTCGAGATACAAGGTGGGTTTTGGTAGGTTATGCACTATTCCCACTTCAGTGGACTCTTTAAAAATTTGATTTGCAGTCTTCATTGTGGATGGTTTATGTTGAACTTCTGCGGCATTTTAATATTTTGCATGCCCCTTTACAATTTCAGTCCTATTTTTCATAGTAAGGCTCACAATATATATATTTATTATGTTCAGTTATTCTGAAACAACAAAAAAATTATAAACTATTTTTCAAATAACATATAAATATTTACATCAGGAGTTATTCAAAGTAGTTTCTTTACTTATGGATCACCCTTTCTACTTCTTTTCCGTATACTGTAGATTACATTTCTTTTGATGTAGGATACAGTGTGCAGTAATGTGAACAACAATTTGAAGTTTAGATGTTGCAGTATTTTTAGGCACATTAGCATATATATGTAAAGCATTATCATCTTCAATAGTTACTTTACATCTGCATATAATAATGGCTCTTTTATAAAGATTTGTTGAGCCAACCCAACTTTCATTAAAATCAGACCAGTAGAAATCCAGCATTTATTTTTTTGTCCATCCATCCACATGTAACACTGCTTTCAGTGGTTAAATTTTCATGAAACTTTACACATTGGGCTCTTTTAGAAAGATTTGTCGATCTATCCTGAATTTGATTGAAATTGGAATAAAAATCTCCCCTTCTTTCTTTCTTTCTCTGTCTGTCTGTCCCACACGTATTAACTCAGCACTCATATGATAGATTTTTATGAAATTTTATAATTGGCTCTTTTTAGAAGAATTTGTCAAGCCTTCTCAAATTTAATTAAAATCAGACAGAAATCAGGCTATTATATCTTTTTTTCCCCCTTCTTTTCTCGCACATATCACATAGGCTGTCCATATACTGTGTGTTGTAATTGAAGCAGTGGATGTTATTTCTGTTGCCATGCACTGACTGGAGGAATGAATGGGCAGTGTGACAGATGAACAGAAATAAAATGTTCTCAGCTCGTGCATAAAAGTCGCCCCCTTTTTGCTTGTTTTTTTTTTTTTTTTTTAATAAATCATGAATTATGGCTATTTGCTAATACACCTGAAATGTAACATACAGCATACATTAATGTATATTAACTAAGTTGTTTCTTTTATGTATGACTATAATATGAAATCCAAAATTTGGATGGCTCTAAAACCTGGCAGGGTGCCAACTCAGCATTCTGATTGGCATCTATGAGAGTTTGAGTAGTAGGGCAGATGCCATCGAAGGAATTAAAACAGGAGACCCATCAAGTTTCAGCTGCCCAACTCAATGCCAGCACTCACTTCTGTGCAACAGGCAATCTTCAAGGCAGAATGCACTGGTCCCACAGGAGCTAGTTATCGTTGGTGACTCAGGGAACGGGAAATATATTGTGCAAAAAAGGATAGGTGGAATAGGACCAGGATATGTCTATCAGGGACAAAAGTTGATGATGTTGTAGAGCAGATATCTTTTAAAGTGCACAAAAGGAGATATTGTTTTACACTTTGACGCTAATGTCAATAAGGGTAGGAGATCTGCAGACTTACTTATCTAGTACAGATCAACATTGAAAAAAAGTTGCAAGCTGGGGTTAAAATTGAAAGTGTCTGCAATTCTGCCCACACATGACAAGAGGGAGTATATGATGAGAGCCTTGTCAATCAGTTCGTCATTGGAGAGACTGTTTAAGGCTCACGGGGTAGAATTTTCCTCAGCATGGTCTGTGCTTGTTAACAGGTGAAACTGCTTCTCCAGTATGCTATCAAGGCAGTGTTAAGTGGGTCGGAAAACTTCTATTTTGGGCAATTCTTAGATTAATATATTAACAGTAACCACAGGTAGAAATGAAAGTGATTCTTGCACTGCTCTTGGAGTAGCCTGGAAAGCAAGGTGCTGGGAGTCATCATGGAACAAGTAAATACATGGGCTGTGTTAGGGTAACTAAGAGTAAGAACAGGTGCATGTATACTTGCATGTATACCAATGCTAGGAGTATAGTAAATAAAGTTGATGAATTTGAAGTGAATATCCACCTTTGATGTTTAATGAGTCCTAACATCAAAGGTGGATATTATTGGGATATCAGAGATGTGGTCTCACACTGATATAAGGAATGCAGAATTGGAATTTGGGATGTACAATATATACAGAAAAGATAGGAAGGGAGAAGGGATCATGCTGTTAGTTAGGAAACACATAAAATCTAAGGAAGTGCATCTAGTTGACATGGGTGGCCAAGTGCAATGTTGAGTCAGTTTGGTGTGACATAATCACTGCGAAAGCAAAAATGAGGGTAGGAGTGTGTTATATGCCTAATGACTGATGATTACAATCAACGACTATACAGAAAAATAGAGTGGGCTAGTAAATCAGAATGTCTTATAATGAGGGATTTTAACTTCCTTGATCTGACAGAAAATCATGAGTTAGTCACTTGCACACTATCTGTGGATTTATTGGATGATTGTTTTCTACAGCAGCTTGTCCAAGAGGCAACCAGAAGGAGTAATATTCTTGATCTGATTATCAGCAGTGATTATTCATGCAATTTGCAGATAAAAGAGCCACTAGGTGGCAGTGATCACAGTGTACTAATGTGGGATTTACTTAAAAGAAGTAACTCCCATCAGAGGTAGTTACACAATGGTCTGAGGCAGTTTTTAAATTCTGTACTGGTGACCAATTCTATACTGGTGATGTTACCAACAGTAAATTCTAAATGGGAAGCATTTAAGGAAGTAACCTTGGAAGCTTCTAAGTATTTTGTTCTAACTGAGAAATACTGTTCAAGGTGGATGTCAGATGAACTAATGAGATTCATGGCAAAGAAGGACAATGCATGGGATGCATACAAATTATCAGGGGATACAGAAGCCTATGGTAGATATAAGCTAGTGTGTATTCAAGTCACAAAGGAGGTTAGGTAAGCAAAAGCAGATTATGAGAAGTCTTTGGCAAAGGGAAAAAAAAACCAGCAAAGACTTCTTTACTTTTGTAAACTCTAGAAAGAAGAGGATGAATCAGATTGGCCCACTTGATATCGATGGTTTGTCTGTTGATGATCTTGCTCATTATAGCTGACAAACTGAATGAATATTTTGCATCTGCATTCATGCATGAGGAATTCTATAGGGAAGGGAGGACAGAAGCTTATTAAACTCGAACAGGGAGCTAAATGAGTTTGTAATAACTGAGAGCAAAGTGGAGGAGAAATTGTTGAAATTAAAGATAAGAAAGGCACCTGGGGGTGTATGGGATTTATTCAGTTATATTAAAGAGGACAGCAAAGGAAGTAAGCAAACCCTTAGCCAAAATTATGAGAGCATCCTAGGACTCAAGGGAAATCCCCATGGATTGGAGGTGAAAATTTATCCTTAATTTATAAAGGGGGGATGTAAAGGTGACATGGGTAATTACAGACCTGTTAGTTTCGCTTCTGTTCTGGGGAAAATAATGGAGTCACTGATTAAAGAAGCATTGCAGGATCATCTATGCAAGACTGCAATAATAATAGAGACACAGCATGAATTTGTTAAGAGGGAGTCTTGTCTGACGAATTTGATTGGATTCTATGTATGGTCATAAAGCAACTGGATGCAAAAAATAATTTTTATGTTGTATGCTTGGATTTCAGGAAGGCTTTTAATACTGTTGCACATGGAAGACTACTGTACAAATTGGGGTAGTATGGCATCAAGGGCAAGTTGCTACAATTAATAAAAGGATTTTTTGACTGCGAGAAGACAGTGTGCTAATCAATGGACGTGCTTTTTGTGCACCAGGGTTTGTTTTAGGGCCCATTGTTGTTTTCTATATTTATCAATGATATCGATGAAGGTATATCAGGCTTAATGTTGAAGTTTGCAGATGATACAAAGGTTGGCCGTCTTGCTAATGTAAATGCTACTGCAACAGGATCTAAAAAAGTTGGGCAGACGTGCTGAGAATTGGCAACTAAAGTTTAACAATGACAGTTTATTTACAAGAAGGGCTTAAGTTCTGCAAAATGCAGTGTCTGGAGACTAGGCACCTGCGAGGTGATCTGATTGAGGTGTATAAAGCCTTGGATGGTTTGAGCAGGCTTGAATGCTGATGAGATTTCTTCCTCTTGCTCAGATTACAAACCTGACTGGGCATATTGTGGAAAGACAGTTGTAGAATAGATGTGCAGAAGTTTGCCTTTAGCCAGTGGGTAGCTGATTGCTGGAACAGACTTCTGTCTTTCATTTTGGAAGTTGATAGATTAAATAAATTCAAGGAAGAACTGAACAAACTTTTAGACTGAATGGGTGGGTGGAAATGAGATTTTATTTTATTTTATTATTTTTATTTATTTATTTTTTCCTTTTTGCAATGCTGGTCCCAGCATTGCTGAATATGAGAAGTTTGAGTGTATCAACTGAATGTTCTTTAAATTTTTTTACAGAATCATAGGTATTTTAATAAAGTAATAGTTCCTTTTTATTCAAGAAAATGTTTAAAAACTTTTTAAACATTTTCTTTTTTTTAGTTTGCTTTCCAAAAAACTGCTTGGCTTATGAGATTATCATATGTATATCTGCTCCCACCCTAATAAGATTTCTATTTGGACTCCACTCAAAACTAACTTTTATCCACCATCTTAAAACAAGATGGCCACCACTTGAAATACAGATTCATTGTGTTTACAATGCAGTCAGAACAAAATTTACTTATAAATGGGTATAAGGACACATTGTATATTTTTACATTGGTCTACTATTTTGAAACAAAGTGGTTGTCATTCAAGTTGTGTGTAAACACCACACTCACTCACATTCACTCACTCACTAATGCACATCTCTCTCTCTCTCTCTCTCTCTCTCTCTCTCTCTCTCTTATTTACATATTTTTAGCCAAACAAAGAAAGTTATTTCATTGCATTCACCATAAACTTAAAGATAAGGAACAAAAGGGAGAATAATTGATTTGAATAATTACAAAAATTTTGGGTAAGCAAAATAATACAAAAATTGAATTATTTTTAATTCATGCATAGCATGCTGGCATCAAAAAAATATGGAAATCATTGACAGACAGTTTAAATTCCACTTTTATTACCAGAGATTATTAACTGGGTTTCAACATGACAGGAACACCTTATTTACTACTTTTTAGTTTTAATTTAGCACAGGATAAGTAGGGATGCTAGGGAGCTTCTCACAATGTTGATTCTGTTGAGACAACCATTTATTAATTACTCTATATTAAATTTATTTTATAAATGGGAAATTGTTTTAATTATCCATTTATAAAATTTCTCGCTTGTAACTGTTCCACTTGATTAAAACTTGAAACTGCTTTACTGTGAAATGACACTTTTACAAAAAAATGCACTCCTAACTGTCAAATTATCTGGTGTGTATGTGAATTGCATGTAATTTGTAATCATACAGTAAAATGAAGTACACTTCCTATAGGAAAAAAGGGGTTCTAAATCATATTTATAATGATTTAGAACCTCTAATAATGATTTAGATTAAATATTTATAAAAATTATATAATTTCCTGTTAACTAATAAAACCTTAAATTTTTTTGGTATGATACATTTCAAAACATGACACAATACAGAATCTTTAATCATGCTTGCACAAATAACTCATTTTCTTCCTAATTTTTTAGGTACATTATATATGCTTAAATGGGCCTTATAGTCTTCATTTGCCCATTCAATCTGCATATAATAATTCTACTCTTAGTGGATGGATTTTCATGAAATTTTTGCATTGTAACAGTTTGTTGGGCCATCCCAAATTTCATTAATATTGGACCAATAGAAATCTGGCAATTATTATTATTTTTGTCTGTTCACCTGGAATAACTTGACTCCCACTTAATTGTTTTCATGAAATTTTATGTCTTACTCTTTTTGAATGACTTGTTGAGCTCTCCTGTAATTCATTAAAATTGGATCAATAGAAATCTGGCAATTATTATTTTTTTCTCTTTGTCCAATGGATTTTCATGAAATTTTATATTTCACTCTGTTTAGAACAATTTGTTGAGCCTGAGCCTTTCCAAATTTCATTAAATTTTGACCAGTGAAAATCAGGCAATTATTATTTTTTTATACATATCACATAGGCATCCATATATTGCAATATACCATATATTGCAGCTGGAACACTGGATGTTATGTTTGTTGCATACAAACATAATATCCAGTGGAGGAATGAATGGGCAGTGTGGTGTATGTGCAGAAACAAAATATTATTAATTCATGAATAAAAGTTTGCTCCCCCCATTATAAATCATGAATTATTACTATATGCTAAACTCCTGAAATGAAATGCACTGCACACATTGATCATGAGTATTTCTTTGCTTGCAATGAAGTGCTTGTAATCAATTGTGTTTTAGAAAACCATGTACAGTAGTGTCGAAAATCTGAACGTCAATAATATGAAGGAGCCAGCATTTATATTTTTTACGCTAGTGCCATAAAATAATTACAGTAAACGTTATTGTGATCCCAATTGCAAATTGAATTGTGATTCTATTAAATGGCAATTCTAATAAGCGAAAATCAATCAGAAGAATATTATCTACAGGAAGATATGGAATATTATCTACAGGAATATTATCTAATGAAGATATAAAGCACAAATTTACACCTTTTTTCCCCCTTACCAATTAACAAAATTAAATTATTGCAAAAATCGGAAGAATATTATCCACAGGTTAACAAAATAAAAATAAATTTACGATTATGTACATAGCTTAATTAATATACATACAGTACTAACTGAACAAAACACTTTGTTGTTTGTTATTCAACACACTTTGTCATCTGATATATATACAACCCCCCCCCCCAAAAAAATATATATCCAATATTTTAAATAAAATAAAATAAAACATAGGCCAGTAGTATGGCAAAAACTGTAGAGCGAAAATTAACATAAAAATAACTCAAATAAACAAACGAACGAAAAGAAAGAATAGACATAAATAGTAGCCCGGAAACCCTTATATAATTTCGAGTTTTAAATCCAGTTAACAAAAACTATACAAATTTTAGGATAATGCCAATTACATTAATTTAGCGGTACCCCCCCCCCCCGAGAGGTACCAGTTCCAAAAGACGTGAAATATCACCAAAAGAGGGTTAAAGGAACTACCAAACGATAACTAAATTAAAATAAAATAGACTGACCATTATGCCCCATATCGACAGAGGACCACAAGGCCAATAATGGTCATGGAATCTACTCTACAGTGCTGTCTGTTCTATAGTTTATTTTTCGCTGCATAAGGACCACCGCCGTGCAAATCCTCTGCATTGGTGGATCGATTGGAGGAGGGAGGGTGAATTGGTACTTCGATCTTTTCACCATGGCGACGATTTGTATAGCGATTGAAATGCAGCGATTCCATGACCATTATTGGCCTCGTGGTCCTCTGTCGATATGAGGCATAATGGTCAGTCTATTTTATTTTAATTTAATTTGATTTTATTATCGTTTGGTAGTTCCTTTAACCCTCTTTTGGTGATATTTCACGTCTTTTGGAACTGGTACCTCTCGGGGGGGTACCGCTAAATTAATATGTAATTGGCATTATCCTAAAATTTGTATAGTTTTTGTTAATTGGATTTAAAACTCGAAATTATATAAGGGTTTCCGGGCTACTATTTATGTCTATTCTTTCTTTTCGTTCGTTTGTTTATTTGAGTTATTTTTATGTTAATTTTCGCTCTACAGTTTTTGCCATACTACTGGCCTATGTTTTATTTTATTTTATTTAAAATATTGGATGTATTTCAGCTTCATATGGAGGAATTGCATATCGCTGCCTCTAATGAATGCTTAATTATTTATTTATTTATTTACTTTATTATAATTTAACTTATGTTAATATTTAATATAATTCAATGATAGTGTATATATATATATATATATTTATTATTTTTATTTTTTTTAATTAATTAATTTTTTTTTTGGGTTGTAACATCTAAAACAGTGAAAAAAGATAAGCATCAATCAATAACAAAGAACACGGCATGCAGAAACTGCAACTAACATGTATGCACAAGTGAGATATGGAGTAAAAAGATTCCGAACAGAGTTTTAAGTTTTATTTTACCATACTGTAGTTTTCTTCGTCTTTTAAAAGGAAGCAGAAATTTTTAACAAGTGAATCTTAGATTGAGGTTTTAAATAGACTTTCTGAAGGAGAAAGTGGATCTTCATTAGCAAAATTTTACTAGTTTAGAAAGTCATTAAGAGACATTAATGACTCTAAAAACATTAGTAATAGACATTAAAAACAACAAAGAAAAAATTTTAAAGTTTGCATCGAAACTTGATACAGATGGTGCAGAAAAAATAAAAATTATGAGAACAGCTAATGACCCATCCCTCAAAGATGTTGTTTTTATTTGTAGTTCACACAGAGATGAAGTTTAGGAGAACCCATATCTAGACCTTTGTTGTGTGAAAAGGTTCTGGATTTTAACAAAAAATTAGGCCGTCCCTCAGGTTTTAAAGCCAGAGTTTTTTTTTCTAAACTTACTAAACTTTTTTTTTTTTTTTAGTCTCCAGAACAGTATTTTTGATAAGTTTAAAAGTCCAAACTACCCCCAGTCCCAATTAGTTCAGATTATTGACACTCTACTTGATTATAATAATATTCCTTTATTTGCAAATATAATTATAGATATGTAAATGGTACATGTATGTAATGTATATTTTCACCCTCAAACAGCCAAGGCAAGAAGGATGTATAAGGATGAAAAACTCTTGTAAAAAAAATTTTTGAATATACATTATTTTTCTTTTTCATGGATGATGAAATTTCATTGAAGTTTTCAGAGAAAGTTATTAGTTGGAAACTGTTTTGTAGAAACTTGTATCAAATCAGGAAATGAAAGTTTTTTTTTTTTTTTTTTTTTAAACTACTGCCATTGTTAATATGGCATTTTGGTGTCAGTAATTAGATGTTATGCTATTGACCAGGAAAAAAGGAAAAGAGAGATCTATGAGAAATTTTAACATATAGCATTGCTACTGATTTTAAAATTGGGATTGCTTTGATCTTGGTTTAACCTCATGAGGATTGACTGCATATGGTTTAATAACCAAGCAGAAGATGGTAGAGAGACCAAGCAATTTAGAGAGCTAGTTTGTTTTGCTGTGAAGTGTTGGTGGTGACAAAGAATAGTGATCAGAGCAAAATATACAAATATTGCTTCCTCTGCATCTAAAAAAAAACTGGGTTTTCTCTTTTGCTCTCAGCATTACTTTTCTTCTAAACAGCTACTCACTCTGTACAAATCTCAAATCCACTCTACCATGAAATATTGTTTTCACATCTGCTGTGGCAGTGACCCATAACCTCTCGCAAGCATCTAGACTTCATTCAAAAGAGTGCAGTTTGATTAATTAATGACCTGTCTCTTACAAAGTACCCTCCATCTTTGTCTTACAGATGTTCTGTTTCTTCTGCATACCTTTTCTACAGTTACTTCCATGGGCACTAAGAAGTCAATTCCTTCTGAATTGACTTCTATAATTCCCCCACCTTTTCCCAATCAGTCTGAACACGTGATGCAACTGTCCTTTTTTACTCTCCAACTTCAAACTCACAGAACCTACTTATCTTCTTCCTCATTTATTCCTTCAACTTGTGTTTTCTGTAACAACCTCCCTTCACATGTATTTCCTGAAAATTGCAACCTACAGAATTCAAGTCTAATGTTAACAAGTATCTTCTTTCATCTTCTCAACCTTCAACCCATGCATGGTACTAAGTACTATAGGTTCTAATACTTTTTTGTGTTTGGGGTTTTCATAAAAAAAAAATTGCTATTTATGAATTGTATTTTTCTCTCTCTTTTTTGTTGTCCAGCAAAAGTTTGATTTGTTCACTCTTTAAAGGAAGTTAGAGATCCTTTTGTACTTGGTGCATAGAATTCTTAGATAATCCAGCTGATTTTATGGATTTATTTAGCAGGTACGTTGTATCAACATTTACAGATGAAAGACCCTTTTTGATGTGGAGAAATTATGAGATTGAAGCTGGCAGCATGAAATTAGCAATGTTGAAATTTCAGAAGATCATTTATTAGAAAACGTTTTGAGTCCAAAGGTGAGTGAAGCTCCTAGAATTGATGGTATATAGCCAGTAATTTTGAGGGAGGAAGCAAGAGAGTGTATATTGAACTTTTCGGGTTAATTATGAGGTATCACTGGACACAGGAGAGAGAACCATGGATTGGGAAAGTGCCAGTGTATTGTCAGGACATCAAGGCAGTTCAAAGAGTGAAGAGAGTAACTATTACTGACCAGTCAGTCTGACTTCAGTGTTAGGAAAAATCATGGAAGCAGTGATCAAAATTGCAGTACAATCATTTAGATAGAAATGAAATTCTGAGAGAAACAGCATGGTTTTGTAAAGGGAAATCTTGTAATGATCCTGTCAAATAGATGATGAGCTGGAAGCTGGAATAATTTTGACTATGCTTACTTGAATTTCAGCAAAGCATTTGACTCAGTTCTTCACAAGAGATTACTGTGATGTCTCACCCTGCTTATCTGTTTTACATGAAATTAAGCTATCAATAAGAAGGTGGGGGACGATCTGTCTAATTTTTCTAAATCTTGTTGAAGTAGGATCCTTAATTACTGCCAACCCTGTCAACATTTGTATCATCTGCAAACTTAACATTAAGCCTGATGTACCTTCATCAATATCAATAATAAATATAGAAAACAACAATGGACCCAGTACTGAACCCTGGGGACTCCACTAATAACATTAGTCTGTGAAGAGCAGTGTACATTAATAACTGCTCTGTCTTCTCCCACTCAACTGTCTCTTTATCCATAACAGTAATTTGCCCTTAATGCCACATTGCTCCAATTTCTACAGTAGACTTTTATATGTAACAGTATTAGATGCTTTCCTGAAATACAAGTATAAAATATCAAAGTTATTTTTTGTCCAGTTTCTTTGTTACTGCATCATAGTACCCAATCATATTGGTCAGAGAAGATTGCCCTTTAAAAAATTCATGTTGTAACTGCAGTATAATTGCATTCCTGCCTAGATGGTCTAGCATTACTTCTTAAACCAGTGACTTCATTATATTTCCTGGAACAGAGGTTAAGCTAACAGGTAAATAGTTATTCATGTCGCCTTTTGATTTCCTTTGTGAATTGGAGGTACATTCCCATATCTCCAGTCCACAGAGACCTCCCCTGAATCCAAAGATTCTCTTATAATTATAGCTGTAAGTTTGCTTACTTCCTTTGCTGTCTTCCTTCATATAATTGGATAGAACCCATCTAATCCAGGCACCTTTTTTATATTTAGCTTGAACAGTTTCTCTTACACTTTCCTGTCATCACAAAATAATTTAGTTCCCTGTTAGAGTTTGATAAATTTCTGGCATCCCATTCCCTAAAGAATTCCTCATCTGTGAATGTAGATGTAAAATACATATTCAACTTGTCAGTGTCCCAAGCAGGATCATCAACAGTTAAACCATTGACATCAAATGGATTAATGTGATTCAGTTCTCTCCTTCTGCTGTTAATATAAGTAATGAAGTGCTTGCTGCTTTTCTTTGCATTCTTTATAAGAGACTTGTATAAACTTCCTTAGCTTGCCTAACCTCCTTTGTGACTTGATTACAGACTAGCTTGAACTGTATTTCTTAGTTGGTATGAAAATAATAGTAGATTTGACGATTACTTCCCTGAATGCTTCCCATTTAGAATTTTCTGTTGGTAATATCATCAGTTGGCCCCAGTGCATAGAATTTAAAACTAGTTGAGACCATTGTAGTTCCCTTAGGAAAGCAAAAGCCCTTTCCTTTACCCTTAACTGTAGTTATGTTTTTAAATAAATCCCATGTCAGTACATTGTGATCACTGCCATGCAGAGTGTTTTTTTTTTTTTTTTTTTTTCCCTATGGATTCTTAATGGCTGATGAATCACTGCTGATAATCAGATCAAGAATATTGCTTCTTCTTCATTGCTATAGAAAACAGTCATCCAATAAATCCACAAAAGTCTTGCTAGTGTGCGAGTGACTAATCCACAAGTTCCAATCAGTATCTGAAAAATTAGAATTCCCATTATAAGACAGTGATTTACTGGCCCACTCTATTTTTCTGTATAGTTGTTTGTTGTACTCATCACAGTCATATTAGGCCTATAACATATTCCTAATCTCATCTTCGGTTTCTCACTGCTTATGTCACACCAAATTGACTCAACATTGCACTAGCCATCCATGTCAACCGAATGCACTACTTTGGAATTGATATGCTTCTTAACCAAGAGCATAACCCCTTACCCTCCTGTCTTGTCTCTCTTTTCTGTACCATTGTAATCCTCATATTAAAATTCTGCATCATCCTTTACATCTGAGGGACAGCATGTTTTCAGTATCCCCCACAATGTTGCATTTGATGAATTCACAGGAACACAACAAGCAGTGATGTTAATGCAAACAATAAATTCTCAGTTTCATATCTTGTTGAATGATCTTCAGATTTAGCTGAAAATATAGAATATAATTGTACTATTACCCTCTTAGCAATTAAATTTATGTAATCTTCCAGTTCTTCTTAATATAAAGAGTGAAGCTCTTTTAATTTCCAATATCATAATCCTTTATGATCATGGAAACTAAACTTCAAATAAAAAACTCTTCATCAGAACTATTAAAGAACCCCTTATGTTGATAAAAGATTTCCAAGAAATTAAATTTGAAAACAGTAGTGTTTTGTTAGACAGGTTTGAAGTTAACTGATGATATCAATTTTAAATTGAGAATTTATTTTTAAGGTGGGGAGGATTTCCCTTTTGTTAAATTTAAATTATATAATTAGAACAAAAAAAAATATTACTAGGTGGTAGATGACTTTCATCAACCGGTGAAATACCACCACTTTGCTTATTGGAGGCTTGAAGTGGTGAAACCCATGTTTAGTCTCTAGAGCAAAGTTCCCCCCCCCCCCCCCCCCCCCCCAATACTTCTCCTTCAACCCATGCACGATACTAAGTACTATAGGTTTTGATACCTTTCATGTTTGGGGTTTTCATTAAAAAAAAAAAAAAAAAATAATAGAAGTAAACAAAGAACAGACTTTATTTACATCATAAGAATGAAATTTTGAAGGTTGAAGCTTTACCCTCTCAAGGCTATATAAAACCATTGTGTACTAAAATAAGTCTAGAATTTTTTGAACTTTCAGTTGATGAGATAGAATCAGTTAGATGCTCTGTTTATATAAGCTGATGAAAACCACTGTTGATGTTATCTCTCTCCTTACTGCAATAACTAGGAAGAAACAATGTTTTTACTATATTAATGCATTTTTTTTAAATAAAAGTTCTGAAATGAGAATTTTCTACCGCTGTTTTCATTCTAACTTTTCAGTATGTTTTATAACCAGGGTTAGAATATGCACTAAGGTTACAAGATGTACATTCGATAAGAATGTAATAAATAGAATGTAACCTAGTGATATCTGTTATAAACAATAGTCACTAAATTTTTTTTACAAATAAATGGTTGGAGTATTAATTTGTTCTAAGATTCTAAAACAAACACTAGAGTTTGAGATTATATTCAAATATACTCAAAAATATATTCAAATACATGGGCTGTGTTAGGGTAACTAAGATTAAGAACAAGTGCATGTATACTTGCATGTACACTAATCCTAGAAGCATAATAAATAAAATCGATGAATTTGAAGTGCTGATCAAGACATCAGTGGCAGATATTGTTGGGATATCAGAGACATGATGTCACACAGATATAAGCAGTGCAGAATTGGATTCGGGGAGTACAATGTGTACAGACAGGGTAGGAAGGGAGGAGGGTTATGTTGTTAGTTAAGAAACACAAAATCTAAGGAAGTGCATCCAGTTAACACGGGTGGACAGGGCAATGTTGAGTCTGTTTGGTGTGACATAAACACTGGAAAAGGGAAAATGAGAGTAGGAGTGTTATAGGTGATGATGACGATGATGAGTACAGTGAACAGTTGTGCAGAGAAATAGAATGGGCCAGTAAATCAAAATGTCTTGTAATGGGGGATTTTAATTTCTAGATATTGACTGGAATTTGTGGGTTGGGCACTCGCATGCCAGCAAGCCTTTTGTGGATTTATTGGAGGATTGTTTTCTACAGCAACATGTTTGAGGGACAACCAGAGGGAGTAATACCCTTGATCTGATTATCAGCAGTGATGACGGATACATTAGGAATTTGCAGATAAAAGAAACAATAGGTGACAGTGATCCGGTGTGCTGATGTGGGATTTACTTAAAGATATAACTGTGACCAAGAGTAAAGGGAAGGATTTTTGTTTTCATAGAGATGACTACAGAGGTCTCAAACAGTTTTTAAATTCTATACAATGGGATCAACTGATGATGTTACCAACAGCAATTCTAAATGGGAAGCATTCAAGGAATTAATCTTGGAAGCTACTTGGTTTTTCATACCAACTAAGAAATACTGTTCAAGGTTCAGGCCTAAATGGACTTTGGATGAATTAATGAGGCTCGTGGCAGAGAAGAAAAATGCATGGGATGCATATAAATTGTCAGGCTACACAGAAGCCTATGGTAGATATAAATTAGTCTGTAATCAAGTCACAAAGGAGGTTAGGCAGGCGAAGGCAGATTACGAGAAATCTTTGGCAAAGGACGCAAGAAAAATAGCAAAGAGTTCTTTACTTATGTAAACTCTAGAAGGAAGGGAATGAATCAGATAGGTCCACTTAACATAGATGGTTCGACTATTGATGATCCTGCTCAAGTAGCTGATGTACTGAATGAGTATTTCTCATCTACATTCACATATGAGGAGTTATTCAAGGAGGGGAATGCCAGAAGTTTATCAAACTCTAACAGCGAGCTAAATGATTTTGTAATAACTGAGAGCAAAGTGGAGGAGAAATTGTTGAAGTTAAACATAAAAAAGGCACTTGGGGCAGATGGAATCTATCCAATTATAATGAAGGAGGCAGCAAGGGAAGTAAACAAACCCTTAATCATAATTATGAGAGCATCCTTAGAGTCAGGGGAGGTTCCCACAGACTGGAGATGTGCAAATGTATCCCCAATTCACAAAGGGGGGGTTCAAAGAGTGATATAAATAATTATAGACCTGTCAGTTTAACTTCTGTTCCAGGAAAAATAATGGAGTCACTGGTTAAAGAAGTGATACAAGATCACCTAGACAAGACAGCAGCAATAGTTCAGACAAAGCATGGGCTTGTTAAGGGGAAATCTTGTCTGACCAATTTGATTGGATACTACGATGTGGTCACAAAGGAACTGGATGCTAAAATTAATTTTGATATCATATACTTGATTTCAGAAAACCTTTTGTTACTGTTGCACATGGAAGACTGCTGTACAAATTTGAACGGTATGGCATTAAGGGCAAATTACTGCAATGGATAAAGGGATGGTTGAGTGGGAGATGGCAGAGAGTGGTAATAAATGGACTCTGCTCTATGTGGACTAATGTTATTAGTGGAGTCCCCCAGGGTTTGGTGCTGGGCCCATTGTTGTTTTGGGTATTTATCAATGATACCGATGAAGGTATATTAGGCTTAATGTCCAAGTTTGCAAATTTTGATACAAAAACGTCCAACTTTGATATAAAGGTTGACAAGGTTGTTAATGCCACTAACAACAATATGCTACTGCAACATGATCTAGAAAAGAAGTTAGGCAGATGGGCTGAGAAGTGGCAACTGAAGTTTAACAATGACAAATACAAAGTACTGCATATGGGTAGCAGTAACCCAAGAGAAACGTACCAACTATGTGGTACTACACTCGGAGGTGGAGAATGAAAAAGACCTGGGGGTAATTGTGCAGTCAGATATGAAGTTCTCTGAACAGTGCATGTGGGTCAGCAGTGCATACAGAGCAGGTCATGAAGTTTTGTCAATGATATATAAGAATTTTGCTAGCAGAGACAAGGAGGTGTTTATCCCTTTGTATAAGGCAATGATCAGGCCACACCTTGAGTACTGTATACAGGTCTGAAGCCTCATTTTAGGAAGGATGTAGAGTGCTAGAATGAGTACAGAGAAGGGCAACAAGATTGGTGAAAGGAACAAAGGGATGCGCTTACGAAGAAAGGCTTCTGCAAGTTGCAGCATCTGGAGACTTAGACACCTGCGAGGTGATCTGATTGAGGTGTACAAGGCCTTGAATGGTTTGAGCAGGCTCAAACCATTCAAGGCCTTATATCCCGTCAATGCTGACGGGATATTTCTGCTTGCTCAGACTAGGAACCCGAGGGGGCATAGATTAAAATTGAGGAAAGACAGTAGTAGAATAGATGCGTGGAAGCCTTTAGCCAACAGGTAGTTGATTGCTGGAACAGACTTCCATCTGTAGTTGTGGAAGTTGATAGCTTAAATAAATTTAACACTGAACTAGGCAAATATTTGGAGTGACCAGATGGGTGAAATGGGAAATGTGTTTTTTTTGGCTATTGCTATATAAGCTTGCTTACTTGCATCATATGCTTCAGGTAATGCTAATACCTTTCATATTTGATGATTCTTATGAAAAAGCATTAACCAAACTTGCTAAATATTTTTCATGGTGTAATGTAAGTGACTAGCACAAAAATAATCGTTTTGAATATTTTGATAGTCATGAATGGAAAATAATAGTGTTTCCTAATGGCATTTATGAAATAATTTCTTTAATGATTATTTAAAACTTCATTTTGAATCAGAGAAGCAATGTATCATTTTTGATAGTAATTTGTCTACAAGGAAATTTTTAATTAAATTTGATGAAGGCTATGAAAGTTAATTTTTGAGAAGGTGAGTTACACAGTGGTTGGATTTGAGCAGAGAGTATAAAGATAGAATAAATGAAGGTAAATGTATACCTAATATTATTTTTGGCATGGATAACACATTATACAGTTGATGATCCTGTACAATTTATACATTGTACAGTTTATACATGATACAGTTGTAAATGCCATAAATGAAAATGGAAATCAGTATACAATATAACTGTAAACATACAAGCTGTCCATATGCTGTTGTAATTGAAAGACGAACTCCACAGTATATTTCCCTCTCAACAAAACAACATTTAATGAAATTGGTTTAAATTAATTAAACCAATTAATTTAAATGTAGAAGATATATCTTATGCATTACATAGCTTAGATATTAGTTTAGAGAAAAATAGAAGATTAAGGAAAATTAGAAAAGTAATAAAGACAGAGAAAAATTAGTTAAAGATCAAAGTAATAGAAAGAAGAGGGGAAAGAAATAGAAAAGAAAATAAAGGATTTAAAAACATGTATAAGAAATAATAATACATAATGATATTATAAAAAATAATAATAATACAGATGATATTATACTAAGGAAAAGGATATTGCCACATAATACACACAATCCTGGTGTCACTTTTCAAGGGCCAGGCATCAGGATTGCATGTAAAGATGACGGTATTGAGTCTCGTCTCTGTTTTGGATGTAAAATACACACCAGTGGAAGTTGGAATAAATTAAGGAGGTGAAGAAATGAAAGCCAAAACAAATGTGAAAAGGGGAGGAGGGAATTATGTAGTAGGAACGTAGTTTATTACCGACTGTACAAAGAACAAACATACAACAGCATAAGAACTCACTGAAAGAGTCAAGAGAACACACGCCAAAGAGGAGAACAAACTAAATGTCCCTAAATATATATACTATGCAGCCTAGTGACCTCTAGTGAAAAAAAAGAAATAAATAAAATGGGAAGTTAAATTTGTGATAAATACAACTGAGCATAGATAAGAAGGAAAGGAACAAACAAAGCAGCAAAAAAAGTGCTGAAAACTTTGTGAAGGCTAAAAAAAGGTAATATAAAAAGAAAATAGTTTCTCAAAATGTTTTCATAAAACTAATGGCTCATGAAAAATAAGACGAAGAGTACAGAACAGTAAAAAGCAACTGAGGGGTAGAAATATAGTGAGGCTCAGATAGTCTGGGGTTGCAAATCCTGCTCATAATGAAAGGACTGATATCTGAGAGTATGAATCACAAATTTTTAAATAATGTGAAAGTATGATAAATAATAATAAACCAAAAAATAAAATTGGTATATACATTGTATAGTAAAGCATCATACATGGTTACATCATGCAATAAGTAAACTGCAGCCATTATCCAACCCACTGCAGGATGAAAGCCTCCTCAACAACTCATGCTGAGGGAAATGGACCATAATCTGTCACGCTGGTCCAGTGTGGGTTGGCAGATTGACTGTATTTAGCAGTCAGGGGATCGAACCCCGTTCTACTCAAGGAGTGTGTGCTACTGCATTTCCGCTCCTGACCACTCGGCTACAGCAGAGTCACCTACCATAGTCGAGTATCATGCAATGTATGAAATTTGCAGAATGTACAGACCTAAAAAATGAGAGATGATGAATGAAATAAATGGGAACACTATGCCAATATTAAGATGTAGTTGGACAAAATGTTATAGAAATTTAGTAGGAAATCTGCTTTAAATAAATGTGATCTGTAAAAAAAAATTTTTTTTAAATATATTGTTATTTTATATATTACATATATGTAGAAAGTATGATGATTTGTTATATGTTATAATCAAGAAAGTTAACCTGATTTTAAATAAATTAAATTTAAATAAATGATTCTAAATAAAAATAAACTACTATATTAAAGTTCATTCACGTGTGTACAAACATTACTGGAGGTGGTATTA
This sequence comes from Mastigoproctus giganteus, assembly GCF_048544385.1. Taxonomy (NCBI): domain Eukaryota; kingdom Metazoa; phylum Arthropoda; class Arachnida; order Uropygi; family Thelyphonidae; genus Mastigoproctus; species Mastigoproctus giganteus. Next base: position 191,237,405 of record NC_143578.1, read on the forward strand.
TATTTGATACAATAAAAGGATTAATTAAAACAGGTTTAATGTCTTGAAATAGATAAAGCTATAGATATGTTAATTGATAAAGGTAAACATTTAATTAATAAATGTCTGTCTTAAAGCTTTTAAGCAGAGGAGGAGAAGGTTTAAATGTTTTTAATTAATTTACTATTAAATAGAAGTATAACATCCAATGTGGAATTTATTGAACAACCTGTTATTGATGTATCAACTACATACTGTGAACATTACCAGTATGTTTACAGTATGTAGAAAGAAATGTAAATTTTTCCCTCCCTCGCCTTTTTCCCATTATTATGTGGGGGTCAGTGTTTTTATTGTTTTGGCATGCAATTTTTACAGCCGGATGCCCTTCCTGACGCCAACCCTCACCCTTTATTCAGGCTGGGAATATGCGGTGGTCATTCCCTGACCTATCGCATCCTCCATATTTCGTGGGTACGGGCTCGAACCCCGGTCTAATCAAGAAGTGTGTGCTATACACTACTGCTCCTGCCCACCTGGCTATGGAGGCACCATAGAAAGAAATGTAAATATTGTATAATGAACTCTGATAATACTAGAATCAATGAAAGTGATATTGTAACTTTAGAAAATAATGGCTTTAATATATTTTCTAGAATGAAGCTTATAATTAATAATAAAATTATGGCAGATGTATCATTTATTGGTATAAAAACAGTTGAAAATCTAGTAACTTTTTCAGATGATTATTCAAGATCTAGTGCTACAAATATGTTTTGGTATTCTGACACCTCAGATACCCTAGATTTAAATAAATTTAATGGTAGCCACAGATTCAGTTAAAAGCTTAACAGTTGCTCAAATAGCTTCAAAGATAAAATTAGATGAAAATTATAATGAAGAATTTTCTAAGAGACTGGAATTAACTAAATGTATGTTTATGGTTACCATTTAATATAGTATTTGGATTCTGTAGATATGCTAAAAATTTTTTTTAACAGGAGTTGAAATCAGAATTGAATTACATAAAAATTCAGATGAAAATATTTTAATTACTACTGAAAGTGATAAGAAATATAAATTTCACATTCATTCTCCTATCACTGGCAGTCAAATTCTCCTTCAAAATCCAAAGAAATATCGAGAAAGTACCTCTTAGATGATAAATGCATATTAAGTAGCATCTCACTAATAGCATCCACTGTAGGCTATCCTTTATAAATCCATATGGTCTAGGTGAAGTCAATCCCTTTTCATTATATTTAGCCCATATATTCACCAGCTTTTCCAACAACCACCTTGGCTGGAATTGAAACCATGGGATTATGTCAGTCTGGATTTAAATGGGCAGAGATATTTTTGGGCTTTCTTCTCACTATGAATTAATCGGCCTCCAATGAATGTTGCTTGACAAAAATATTTGATTTTTCTTCTGTCAAATTGGAAGAAAAGTTCTAAAAGTATGGTGATTTTTCCTCTAAATGGATTAAAAATCTGAAAATGCTGAAAGTGTTCTCTGTTGTTAGTAGTGCACAAATTCATTCTTTCGATAATGTTGCGAGCTGTGTTTGAGAATTTGTGTCGATATAAAACTAACTGTATTTTCAACATGCTTTGAGCTGCTGAATGCTTTGCGGTCAATGCTTTTCTGCTTTAATATCCCCTAATTAAAAATAAGTCTAGGGATGTTAAATCAGAAGACATAGGTGGCAAAGTCCTTGTGACATAAATTGGTCCCCCTAAAACTTGTAACATTTCGGTGATTGAGTATATGGTATGATAGGTTGCCCTGTACTGTTGGAGCCGGATGTTTCTTGTTATTTTCCCTCTAGCAATGTAATAGAGGGAACTGCAGAATAGAAATAAACTGCATTAATAATGCCTTGGTAAACATCAGAGGTGGCAATTTGGTTAAAAAAAATATGGAAAAATATTGAGATACCATACCAAATACTGATTGTTTTGACATGATGTTAAGGGGGTTTCGCAAAAAAAATGTGCAGAATTTCAGCACTCCACATTCTCCAATTTTGACTATCAATGTAGCGACTTTTAGGGGCATTTGAAAATTTCATGGGCTGAGTATGAAGGGTTTATTTGAAGTGTCTGGTAACATGTTACTTTTCAACATAGTCCCCTTTCGAGTAACTATAATTTTTGTCGCCAGTGCTGCAATACATTGACTTCAGCTGTGAAGAAAGTTTTCTCTTAGGCCTCTAGGAATGCATCCACTGCAGCATTGACATCACTGTCAGTAGGAAAATGGATGCCAGCAAAGTATTTTTTCAAATTAGGAAATAGGTGAAAGTCCAATGCTAATTCTGGTGAATATGGGTGTAGTCCAAGATTTCAAAACTGCACTCATGCTGTGCAACCAAGTCAGACTTGTTAGCAGGCATGTTGTCCTGTTGCAACAAGACTCCTTTGTTGAGTTTTTTTCGGCATTTATATTTGATGTTTCCATGCAAATGCATCACAAAGTCTGTGCAATATGCCCCTGTGACTGCCTGACATTTTGAAAGTAATCCACTAACAACACTCCATCAGCATCCCCAAACACCAGTGGCATCACCTTGCCAGCAGTAGGAATTGACTTGGCTTTCTTTGGAGAGGAAAAGAGCTGTGTTTCCACTGGTTGGACTGCTTACTCCTTTGTCTCTGGCTGAAAGTGATGGATCCATATCTCATCCATGGTCACAAACCTTGCAGGAAAATTGCCGGATCTGCTGAAAATGATGCAAATGTTCACTTCACTCGACAGCCTTTGTGCATTTTTGATCTCTCTCAACAACTTTGGGATCCATTGTTCTGACACCTTTTTTTCATAGGAAGAACTTCTGTTATGATGTGGTACATGTGTTCAAATGAGATGCCTCAAGCACTGGAAATGTACCAAACTGTTGCTCGTCAATCACTCATCACCGGATCATGCGCACTATCAACACTTGTAGAGTGATGTATGTCGCATGTCTTCCACAGTGTGGATCATATTCCAGGTTCTCTCTCCCTCCTTCATTTAAATTCTACTGCCCACTTCTTAACCATGGAATAGGAAAGGGCATCCTCCTCCAGTGTTGTAACCATATCCTGATGAATTGCCTTTGGCATTAGCCCCCCACCCCACCCACCCCCACCCATATTGGATGACTGCATAGTGACTGATTTTGTCCATCTTTCCTCATTCGCACAACTTTGTTGACTTCAGGACCTGTAATGAAAAAAAAAAAAAGACGTTATTGAAACTGCATGAAACTTGATGGGTTACTGTTTGAAGTGGTGTTTTCACATTTAAGTGTTTTCTTACAGCAAAATGAGCTGAACCAAGTGATATCCCCCATTTGAATGCTGAATTTCTGTACAGATTTGTTTTGGGATTGCAAAATTGTTTGTCTAATGTTGTCTAAGGTGTCATGTGTAAGAACAATCTTTCATGTTCCTTATTTCCAACTGATCCACTAACAAAATTTCTTTATTATTGTGAAAATTTCAGATTTTCATTAATTGTTAGTGTAGAGAATTTTTCAACATCAAATTTTTGTTGACATTCACTGTAAGACTTTGTTTCCAAATAATATTTCCCTAAAAAAACATGTTGTTTGATGGTATGCATCATCACCACCAGTAATAATGTCACAAATGTGTTACTGGTTTATTCACCAGTAATGATGTTTGTGACATCAAACACAGATTGTGACAAACAATACTTGAAATGCAAAACTGTCACTTCCTCCAGCTATGTAACATCCTTCACTAGTGGCCTCACACAATAACACTGACGATTGTTACTTAGTAGCATTGTACGTAATACAAATAACATGAGCTTGCTTTTAAATGAACCCTCTTTTATAATTGGATTTTAGTAAGGCTTTTGACACACTTCCTCATAAGAGTTTATTGTATAAATTAGAGCAGGTCAAGAAGGGAAAACCCATACGTGGATTAGGGATTGATTGAAGGACAGGAAATAGAGGGCTACATAATATAGAGCAGCGTTTCCAAAACTTTTTTAGTCATGGAACTTTTCATCTCGCAGTGTATTTACAGAACACTTATGAAACACATGTTTGCTAATATTTTATTACATATGACGCATTGTGCATCAGGAGCATCTTTATTTCCAACACATAAAGCCGAAATTCAAATAACTGTCATCATACTTTCGTTTTGGTCTTTTATTAGTTGGTTCTTGTTTTTTCACTTTGGATTTTTGGGGAACAAAAGGCTGTGATTGTTCATCATCACTTTGAAGTGTGACAATATCATGTTTGTTTTTGTCGAGCACAATTGCACTACTAGAAGTACTTGCTTCTCGTTTTAAAGTTCCCCTTTTTCAACCACAAATCCATGGTCATTTATTTTAATAATATTTCAAAAAACTGATAATTATCAAAAAAAAATTTATACAAGGAAGTGAGTTTAGTTATGATGTTGCTTCGCTTCCCCTCTCTTTTAGCCCACGCTCCAGGCTAAATTACATACGAACAAGGGTAGACTGTCCCAAGGGTGCAAGAGGTGCACTGCACCTGGGCAGCAATGTTCAAGGGGTGCCCGAAAACCTAAAACTTACTTAACACATATGAGGAAAATTTTAAAGGGTGCCAATTGCAATTTGGCATCCTGGTGCCAAATTGCAATTGGCACCAGGACACCACATACGTTAGGAAACCCCCTACATACGAATGACATGTTAGATCACTACATTGCTACTTTTTTCATAGATGTCATTACCTCTACACATCTCAGGAAATTAGGCAGCAGGACCTGTCAAAGTAAAATTAGTCTACTGGGTTCCTGGTCTGCCGCCATAGAGCATAAGTGGGGCAACGTTGGGCCACAGCAGGGGTCCAGCAGCTAAATGACCAGCTGAACAATGGTACACGACATAACACAAATTCAATACCCACACACTTTTAAATCTCTGGCTTTCCCAGCAAACTGGTGCACCCACAATGTAAGCAACGCAGAGATGGTGAAAACCCCACTTAACCTCTACGCATACTTCTCTTCTTAAGTCTATTTGATTGTTAGTCTATGCCAGTATATTAATAGCTGAAAAAAAATAATGTTAAAAATTATAATGATACAAAAGTGGTGTATGCTACAAATATACAAAATTTATTTATTTTATTATTTTTTTAAAATTATTAATTACGATTTTTCACAGAACACTTGTTCACATCTCACGGAACACAGTTTGGGAAACTCTGGTATTGAGGCAGATTGCAGCCCTTGTGTTTTAACGCTTATCTTTCTGTATATCTTCAAGACCAGGCACTAAGCTGTGTCCATTTTCTCCCTCTTTACCACTTTACATCTTTCATACTATCACTATCGGAGTCCGTAAATGATTACTTTATAAACATGCTTCTTTGACTTGTGACCACCAAAGGATGCAGAAAGGTCAGGGAATGGCCACCGCATATCCCCGGAGCAATATGGCCTTAGTTGCTAATGCTCCTAAAAACCAAATAACAACAAATAAATAACAACAGCTTCTTTGACTCTTAATATCCTTATCACTTTCTTGTCCCCTAGGATCTGAGACTCACAGTCATCTTTTGTATCCATAACTAAATATTAAACTCAGAGCCAACATAAAAAGAACTCAAACAAATCGCTCTCAAGGTACAATTATGTCCAGCAATAGTCACTGAATGTATGTGCCACATAGTGCAAACATCCAAGCCTTAATTCTTATAATTGCCTTTGGCAATGTAAACCTCAAGTCAAGGCAGCCTTGTTGTTCAAATTTATATGCTTTGCTTCTCTGACAGTATTTGTTAGCTTTTATAAGATGCACTTTTTTTCTTAATAATACCTTAAAAAATCAGCCTGCATCTTAGAAGCCAAAAGTATCAATACAGCACACGTACAAAACCAAGAGTTAACATATAGTAGTTAACAGATAGTTAACTACTATATGTTAGTACATTTTTCAGAAATTACCAGGCTGTTGTTGGAGTAACAAGCAAATTCCAGTTATACATTTAAGCCCTGATCAATGGCAGGTGCATCAAATCAAGAAGGCAAAATTATACTATTGGATTTAAGCTAAAAGTAGTACAATATGCCAAAGAACACGGGAACAAAGCAGCAGAACGAAATTTTGTACCACCTCCTACTGAGAAGATGATTCATCAGTGGAGAAAGCAGGAAGTTTTATTACAAGAAGCTGATAAAACAAAGCACAACCTTCGTAAAATTCCACCTGAATGGCCAAATTTGGAAGAAAACTTGCGTAGTTGGATGATGGAACTTAGAGACATGGATATTGCAGTGAATACTAAAATGATAATAGTAGAAGCATGGAAACGAGCAGCTGATATTGGGATACATGACTTTAAAGGAACTGAATCTTGATTTATCACTTCATGAAACGAAACTGGTTAAGTTTACACATGAGAACTAGAATAGCTCAGAGAATGCTTGCTGAGTATGAACAGAAAATATTAATTTCCTTAAATTTATAATGCTAGAAAACGAAACAACTATGACCCCAGCTAAATCTGGAATTTGGATGAAATTCCATTTTATTTGATGTGCAATCCATAAAACCATAAATCTGAGAGGACAAAAATCTATAACTATTGAAACCACTGGACATGAAAAGACATGCTACACCACAGTTTTAACTTGTTGTCCTGATGGGACCAAACTTCTGCCAATGTTAATTTTTAAAAGAAAAATTTTACTGAAAGATAAACTGCCAAATGGAATTTCCATACTTTACAAAATACTTACTTGTACATCCGAAGGGATGGATGGATGAAGAATGTATCAAGGATTAGTTTGTAAATGTTTGGTCCAAGCGTCTTGGTGGACTAGTGCATAAAAATGCACTACTAGTGTGGGAATAGTTTAGAGCACACAGGATTGAAAACATTAAACAACTAGCCAAAATGATGAACACAGAATTGGTGGAAATTCTGGGTGGCTTAACTTCCCAGTTACAGCCATTAGATGTCAGCATCAATAAGCCATTAAAGAATAACATGCAGGAGCAATGGAATAAATGGATGATAGAGGAGAACCATGTTTCATCCTGCCTACAGGAAGGATGAAACATCCATCAATAGCACAAGTTTGTGAATGGATACTGATGTCATGTCATGATGTTAACTGAAATTGTGGCCAAGTCCTTTAAAAATATGATATAAGTAAACAGATGGCACTGAAGATCATTTATTGTATGAGAGTGACAGTGATACTAGTGAAGAGAATGATGATGTTCAGAGTAATGATGATCATGTCAGTAATGAATCTGATGTTGAATAATACTAAAATAATAAGAGTAATAATCCTATACCTTTCTTTATTGGCTTTTGGGTTTTATTTTTATTGAACTTCAAATTTGCATTGTATTAACAATAAATTTTTTTCAAAAGTTTTTTTTCTTAAATTTACTGTTCCCAAAATTAAGGGGTGTCTTTCACGCCGCAGAGTCTTATAAGCTGACAAATACGGTAATTTTAGTTAAATAATAAAATTAAAACTAAAGATATGCGATACTCAGCTTTTTTGCAGCAGCGTTGCATTAGGGGCATGTTACGGTTAAAATGAAATTCTTGTGATAAAATCATCTAGCAGTGAGAGAGAGAGAGAGATTACTGCACCTGGATATAAATTATAATTCACTACCAAGTGAATGTTTATATTCATTATGTTTAGAAGACTTAAAAGGTGGTAACCATTTGATATATATTTGAAACAGACCACATTAAAGTGCATTTAGCCAGCTTTAATTACTGGTTCAGTGTGTATACTATTTGAAGTATTATACATTTCAAATAGTAAATGTTACCAATATAGATTAAGCAGTGAGTCATTTTGATCTAACATTTTGTTAAAATTGTTATTAATGTATTGAGGTAAGGGCCAGCAGTTGATGTTCTTAAAAAAATAATATAAACTGGGATAGGCACAAATTTAATGATGTGATTGTTATAAAGTGGAAATATATAATTTAGCTATGGAAAAAAAAAAAAGGTACAGCGTATCATTAGTAAGCTAAATAAGACAGTTGTTTATTTATAAACAACTTTCTTATTTAGCATGGCATGAACGTTATAAAGCATGGCATGAAACTGTTCATGCTATGCTTTATATTGCATGACATGAACACATGATGATACTGAAGATGCCATCCATTTCATGAAAAGGGATAGGTGTACTTAATAAAGTTGTCACTCAATGTATTCCTTGGATGCTACATAACTTCTTGGTTTAATTAGTATCAACCCTAATTTACATTAATATTTTGTTAATAAATATATTTGTTTATTTAATTGTAATCCTTGTTGCTAATTGTTGTTACTTCTGTAGTGTCCCTATGTATGTCACTTACTGTATAAAATGACTAGGAAAGATGATGTACAGTCCTTTTTCATACGGCACCTCTTAAAGCTGCAAGCACAACCAGTGAGTATTTGTGTGTGTTCTGTTTTCTATGGAAAAATTTTAGTTCATAGTAAATCACTAAGGTAGGCAAAATGGCATTGTTTTTGTTATATATTTTTATATAGTATAATTTTTGTTGTATCTGTGGATACAACACCCAGGGATGGTGGATCTGCCGAGAATCTACTGGTTAAGTGTTGCCTATTTGAGAATCCACTGTCGAAGGTAATTCAATATCAGGACAACTAGTGAAGGCATTCACAGTATGAGATGTAAAAAACGATGCAATTTTACTTACTTCAGTGGTTTACTATGAACTAAAAATGATGCTCTGCACTAACTTGTTTAATTACCAAAATGTTTATATTGTTTTATATTTTTTGATATAAAAATAAAAAAATTTATATTTAAAGTGGGAAAACATTATTATAATAATACACCATGTATTTATCTTATACTTTTTATCTGGGAAATTTCTTCTTACATGGAAAAAAACATGCATGTACCCTGTATGCACGAAAGATGTTTTATGTGAAAACATCTCTGATGAAACTCAGAACCATTTTAAAATCAAACAAATAGAACCGAAGTTATGGACAATGTAACGTTTTATGCTTGCGCCCACTACTTACTCTACTACCTAATCAACATTTGTGACATTAGCATCATTAGAGTCATAGTTTGGGCCGAAATATTTAGTATGAATGATGTAACATTTTATGCTTATGCCCGGTACTTACTCTACTGAATCAACGTTTGGAAGAGGTTAGTGAAATCCAATCCAATAGCCTAATTACCCGTTTGATCGGAGCCATTTGTTGAATAGTGTGATGTCACAATTGCACTTTCTGCAGTTACTACTGTAGGAACTATGATTGCAACAATATAAGTATTTGTATTGTTGCAATCCGCATTTTCATTACATTCCATTTTTAGGTGCCACTATATATGTTTTCACATCCATAATTTTCTGATTAGTGAAAGGGACTGAATCCCACGCTGCTATAGCTGAGTGTTCAACGGATGCCAAAGTCAAATGCAGAGATTGTTGAAAGTATTGAGTAAGCCAAGCTAAGAAAATAAAGATGGAGGTAGCAATGAGTGCTTGAGAATGACAAAGACTATTGAGATTGCGTAAAAGACAAACAGAAAGTCAAGTGTTGGATTTAGTAGTGCCTTCAACCATCAATTCCACTGCTCCTTCTAACAATGATGTACCCGAAGTGACTAATCTCATCTGCTCCGCATTTTTCCAGTTGTGGAGCAAATGAGTTTAAATGATCAAGCTGCTTTTCTTTAAGCCGCCTACTATTTACATAAGAACGCGCATCGAGAAGTTGAAAGAACAATTATGAAAAATGATTTCTGTTCTGTATGCTACATTTGCAATCATCTATGGTTCGAAAATGACACGAAGAAACCAGCTGATAAAGATACACCATTGATACAAACTGCATTTTTTGATATTGACCTCAACAGAATCCTTGTGTAATAAGAATCACTTAAGAACAAGGATCTTAAGTGTTACCCAACAACCACTGATAATTACAATGGTTATCTATATTTCTCCCTAACTTGACATACTGGATATAATTGACTTCACTCTTTTTATTTTGTTGACGTACTCATATTGGCATGGTCATGAGTGGCATATCATACTGGCATATCCATGATCATGAGCGGCATATCATACTGGCATATCCATGATCATATCATACTGGCATACCCATGATCCTGAGCAACAATTTCAATGTTAACTTTGGATTGGAAGAAACTGAACTGTTAATTACTTTCCTGCAAGAAAAGTTCAATCTAACTCTCAACACTACTTCCTCAATTTCAACTACAAGAGCTGGTCCCACAGGAACTATTAGTCATTGGTGACTCTATTGTCAGGGAAATGGGGAACGTGCTATGTAAAAAGGATAGGTGGAACAGGACCAGGATATGTCTGCCAGGGGCAAAAGTTGATGACATAGAACAGATATCATCTTTTAAGGGAACAAAGGGTGATATTGTTGTACACGTTGGCACTAATGATATTAAGAGTAGGAGACTGTCAGAATTACTTAACACGTACAGGTCACTGTTGAACAAAAGCCGAGAATTAGGGTTGAATTTGAAAGTGTCTGCAATTCTGCCCAGACACGATAGGAGGGAGTATATGAAAAGAGCCTTGTCGATCAATTCGGCCCTGGAAAGATTGTGTAAGGCTCAAGGGGTAGAATTTTTTTCAGCCTGGTCTGTACTTGTTAACAGGAGAGACTGCTTCTACAGGGATGGGATACACCTAAATAGAAAGGGTGCAAGAATATTTGCTGATGCTATCGAGGCAGTGTTAGGTGGGTCGGAAAACTGCTAGCTTGGGGGAATACAAGGACTAATAGATTAACAGTAGCCACTGTCAGAGGTGAGAGTGATTCTTGCACTGCTTCTATTGGAATGAGCAGCAGCCTGGAAAACAAGATGCAGAGTATTTCAGAGACTGTTGGGAGTCATTGCGGTTCAAGTAAACACATGGGTTCTGTTAGGGTAGCTAAGAATAGGAACAGGTGCATGTATACTTGCATGTACACCAATGCTAGGAGTTTGGTAAATAAATTTGATGAATTTGAGTTATTGCTCAGAACATCAAAGGCAGATATTATTGGGATATCAGAGACGTGGTGTCACACAGATATAGGGGATGCAGAACTGCAATTTGGGGAGTACACTGTGTACAGGAATGATAGACAAGATAGGAAGGGAGGAGGGGTTATACTATTAGTTAAGGACCACAAAATCCAAGAAAGTGAAGCAGTTGACATCGCTGGACAGTGCAGTGTTGAGTCAGTTTGGTGTGACATAAGCATTGGGAGATCAAAATTGAGGGTAGGAGTGTGTTACTCCTATTCTCAGTTGGATTTACTCAAAGAGGTAACTTTGAGAAGTTAAAATCCCCCATTATAAGACATTCTGATTTACTAGCCCACTCTATTTCTCTGTACAATTGTTCATTGTACTCATTTGAGTCATTAGGCCTATAACACACTCCTACTCTTATTTTTGCTTTCGCAGTGCTTATGTCACACCAGTCGACCGGGCTAGCCAGGTAGTTAAAGTGCCTGCCTAGCAACCCAGAGGTCGCGGGTTCGAATCCACCCTTTGGATCAAAGTACTGCAAAAACCTTGGGAGGTGTATTATGGCCACAGAAGCTGATGCGCCAACAACTGCAAAAAAAAAAAAAAAAAAAAAAAAGTCACACCAAACTGACTCAACAGTGCACTGTTCATCTGTATCAACTGGATGCACTTCTTTTGATTTTGTTTTTCTTAATTAACAGCATAACACTTCCTCCCTTCCTATCCTGTCTATCCTTTCTGCACACATTGTGCTCCCCAAATTCTAGTTCTTCATTCGTTATATCTGTGTGACACCACGTCGTTGTTATCCCAACAATATCTGCCTTTGATGTCTTGACCAACACTTCATATTCATCAAATTTATTTACTATACTTCTAGCATTGGTGTACATATACCTATCCTTATTATTAGTTACCCTAACACATCCCATATACCCACATGTTTCAAGATGACTGCCTTCAGTCCCTGAAATCCCCAGCACCCCTCGCTCCAGGTCGCTACTTATTCTAATAGAAGTTGTGCAAGACTCACCTTCACCTCTGCCTGCGGTTACTTTTAACCATTTAGTCTATGAATCCCCCCAAGCTAGCAGTTTTCCGACCCACCTAACACTGCCTCAATAGCATCAGCAAATATTCTTGCACTCTTTCTATTTAAGTGTATCCCATCCCTGTAGAAGCAGTCTCTCCTGTTAACAAGCACAGACCACGCTGAAAAAAATTCTACCCCTTGAGCCTTGCACATTCCCTCCAGGGCTGAATTGATTGACAAGGCTCTTATCATGTATTCCCTCTTATTGTGTCTGGGTAGAATTGCAGACACTTTCAAATTTAACCTTGACTCACGACTTTTTTGGAACATTGACCTCTACTTGTTAAGTAAATCTATAGATCTACTCTTAATGTCATTGGTGCCAACATTTTCGACAATATCACCTTTTGTGCCCTTAAAAGATGTATATGAATTGTAGACACTTTCAAATTCAACCCTAACCCCCTGCTTTTTTAAACATTGACATATTTGTTAAGTAATTCCGCTATTCTCCTACTGTTAATGTCATTAGTGGCAACTTGTACAACAGTATCAATGAATGATCAATAATATATTTACAATACAAAAGCTATTTTATTTCGTAATCATTATATACAAATCGAAATACCTAAAACAAACATGTAAGTTAGTAACTTTTATTGAAACAAAGTCATTTTCACCATTCCCGTCTTACATTTTTGTCATAGATGCAAGATGGAAATGGCGCAAATGACATAATTTCTGGGTCGCATTTTTGTGACAAATTTGTTTTACTGCAGTCTGAAATTTAGTAGCTGCCACCAAAGATATTTTCGCATCAGTAATACATTACAATATATAGAGTTGAAATTGGGAATTAAGAAACCAAAAGTAGTACAGGGGAAAACCTCTTATGCAAGAATTTGTTATTCAGTATCTTCAAATAGGCCTATGAGGTTGGGAGAATTCATATTCACAAGCAATTAAATTGATACACTAACCGTGTTGTATTAAAATAATAATTTAATACTGCAAAATAAATGTACATAACATAGATATTAAAACTATTTACAAATAAAATAAAATAAGAGCGATAAAAGTATTATAAAACGTTAAAATATGTTAAAAGACTTAAAATACCAGATTCCGAAGCTTTCGGAGGCATCCGCCTCCTTTCTCAACAGTACATTTTGAATTACAAAACAACGCATCCTTAAATAGCAGGTTCACAGCTCACGTGGTTCCACAGGCGCATCGGGCGGTATTCCCCTCATGCGTACTAGAACCGGAAATGGCTTGGGAGTGTGTTAGGTGGAATCGATCATCCCGTCCGAGTACTACAGCCTCAAGGAGGGGATGCATACAAACTCCCCTGTCTCTGTTAACGGTATTGTTCTCGGATGAACAAATTCGTAAGCTCTCAAGCCATTTGCGGTCCCAAAATCTATGAGCACGGTTGAGGATGAGAGCCTCGTCTGGGGAGATCTGATGATGCTTCTCCCAAAAATGTTCTGCCACAGCAGACTTCCCATAATCCGCATTCTTTATAGCATTCATACGTTCACCCCAGACGGTCCTTGAACCGGCGCCTTGTTTCACCAACATAACACTCCCCACAATCCGGGCACTCAATCTCATAGACTACCCCACTACTACAATCTTTTGTTATGGGGTCCTTAACCTGGGACACCACTGTGTGCAGCCTACATCCTGGAAGCTGCACACAGCGTGTCTGGCAATCCCATAATACTCGTGCTAAGTGCTCAGTAAGGCCCGGATAGTAGGGAATGTAGGCCATGGCAACTGGTGTGAAAGGCTCCCTATGATACTCCACACCTCTAATGTATCTGTCCATGACCTTCTGGGGGGGGGGGTAGCCGCATTTCTTGAGGTCTGCTGTGAGTCATCTAATTTCCTCTTCTCTGTCCCCGGGGGTGCTGCAGTGGGACCCAACCCTATCCAATAATGCTTTAGCGACACTATTGTTACGTTGGTTAGTTTGTGCCGAACTATAATGAGTGTATCGGCTTTTAACCTAAGGTCTTCTCTATAGACCAATAATCTAAGTGGAGATCAAGGAACGGGAGGGTACCATCCACTTCCACCTCTGAGGTAAACTGAATGAATGGGGAGAAACTATTGTGAAAACTGAGTACCTCACCCCCTTCGAATAATGGTAAATGTGTCATCGACATACCTTTTCCATTTGCGCATGAGGGGATCCAACCCATCAAAAATCCTGGTTTCCAATTCTTCCATAGCCAAATTTGCTACAATGGCACTTATGGGAGAACCCATTGCCGCACTGTGAACCTGCTTATACATAACATCCTGAAATACCATAGTGATGCTGGACAAACAAAGCTCTACACCCCTACAAATATCTTCCACATTATGGAGAGTCCTGATACTTAGGGTATCATCTTTCTCTAGGGCCATTCTTACACATCGGACTCCATGTTCAATGGGAATGCACGTAAAAAGAGACACTACATCAAAAGATATCATAGTCTCATCCTCTTCTATACTCTGTTCCTTTACAAATGTCACAAAGTCCTTACTATCCTTAATAGTAAAAGATGGAACGTCCAAGGCGCCTCCGTAGCCAGGTGGGAAGGAGCAGTAGTGCATAGCACACGCTTCTTGATTAGACCGGGGTTCAAGCCCGTCACCACCAAATACGGAGGATGTGGAAAGGTAGGGAATGACCACCGCATATTCCTGGAGCAAAATGCTCCTAAAAACCAAATTACAAACAAACAAACAATGGAATGTCCAACTATGGGGAAATCAACTTGGCTAAACATCTGGATAAAGTGGGTAGGGTTACCAATAAAAGATATGATCAGTCTGAGTGGGACCCCCCTCCTTATGTTTTCGGAAGACCGTAGAATCTGGGTAGCTGATATCCTGTTGCGTGTAAAGTCCAGAACACATCCTTAGTAATTTTTCCCGCTTTCGGCCAAAGTTGTAACATCCTATTAACCTGTCATTCTAAGCCGACTAGTGTATTTCTCGGGGTAACTCTATATGTGGAACTATCCTGTAGAAGATCTAAGGCTTTTTTGAAATATTTCTCTTTATCCATTATCACAGTTGATCTGTCTTTGTCAGCAGGTAAGACTATGATTTTGTCATCCTGTCTAAGTTCTACGAGGGCTTTGCTTTGACTTTTTTTTTTTTTTTTTTTTTAATTTTTGCTGGTGAAGAAATAAAAAAAAAACCAAGTTAGTTAGTTAATGTACATGCAATGATCAGAGGCATTAGGAAATAGTAATAATTCATAATTTGTGACAGAAAAATAAAGTAAAAATAAAATACCAAAATACAACAACTGTTATGCTCTAATTGAAAGTTTTGTTTTTGTACATCCACCACATTGCCCATTCATTCCTCCAACTGGAGCATGACAACAAACATTCCAGTGTATCAGCTGCGATATACAGTATATGGATAGCCTGTGTGATGTGTATGAAAAAAAATTAATAATTGTCAGATTTCTGTTGGTCCAATTTTAATGAAATTTGGGACTTGATAAATCTTTTCAAAAAAGAACCAAACATAAAATTTCACAAAAATCCTTCCACTGGGAGTTGAGTTATTACCTGCAGACAGATGGATGATGAGGTGAAGAAAATAGGCACATTATGCATATATGCTAATGTGTATAAACTGGATTTGAGCATGGTCATCCAAGAATTTGGAAAGTTCAGCAGGTGTGATGCTGAATTATATCTCTATTTTTCTGTTTTGATAGCTTCATTAAAATGGAGGTGGGGATGATTTAGCCTTTTTTACACCATGTTTGAGATAATCAGCTGGGGAAAGGTTGAATGGTTTTTGACTAGTGGAAGAAGTTATGATGTAGAATAGTACCATTTTTTAAAGGCACGTAAGTTAATATTGTATTTGTTGGTGCTAATGATATTATGTAGGAGATAAGAGGATTAACTTCACAGATATGAGGCAATGTTAAGAAAAAGCTGTAAGTTAGGGTTAAATTTGAAAGTGTCTGGAATTATGCATAGCATGATAAGAGGGAATACAGGATGACTGTCTCATTGTTGAGGGGATGTTAAGTGGGTCGGAAAACTGCCAGTTGGGAGGGTTTCAAACGAACAGCAGCCATGTAAGTGAGATGTGTGGAGATTACAAGGCTGGTGTCCTCATGAACAAGCAAATATATATGAGCTGTATTAGCAAATATATATAAGCTGTAATAGCAAATATATATATAAGCTGTATTATTAAGTACTAATGCTAGAAACATAAAAAATAAATTTGAGGTTTATGGTTAAGTCAAGAAATATGGACATAGAATGATATCAGAAACATGGTAACACTTAAATCAGAGATGCAGAAATTGAATGTGGTGCATACAATGTGTACAGAAAGAACAGAAGTTCAGGAAGTGGAGGGGGAACATAAGAAGAACATAATTCTAAAACTGCACACCGAATTTATATATCTTTCCAGTGTAATGTTTAGTCAGTCTGGTGTGCATAAACACTTGAAAAACAAATATGACAATGTTAGTGCGTGATAAGCCAAGTGATTGTGAAGAGTAAAATTAACAGTTATATAGACAAATATGTGTGAGCAAATCAGAATGTCGTAAATTGGGGATTTTAAGGAAAGTTAAAATTCCCTCTCATTAACAAAAGGTCCAAGCAATATCAGGACACTGATATTGCTTGGAACTTGGGGAATGTTTGGTCACTCAGTTGCAGAACATTTCTGGATTTAAAAGATGACTGTTTTCTATACTAGCATATTAGAGAGACAACAAGAGAAAGCAATGCCATCCCTTAATCTGATTATCAACAGTGATATTAAAAATATCCGGATCGGTAGTAGACATCATAATATGTTGATGTGGGATATACTTAAGGATATAACTGCTGCCAAGGGTAAGGTGAAGGAATTTTGCTTTCATAAAAGTAATTATCATGATCTTAGATAGTTTTTAAATTCTTTTCAGTGGGACCGACTGATCATGTTACCAAATATGAATTCTAAATGGTAAACATAGAAGCTGCCAAGCTTTTTGTACCAAATAAGGGTTACTGTTCAAGGTTTAGATCTAAATGGATGCCAGATGAACTGATGTGACTACTTGCAGAGAGAAATGAATGGAATGATTTTAAATTATCAGGGGACACAGAAATCTGCAGTAAGTACAGACTATCTGAAATTAAGTCACTGAGGGATGGGGTTAGGCAAGCAAAGGCAGATTTAAAGAAGTCAGCAGAAAATACAAAGTAAATTAGCAATGAATTCTTTTCTTATTTTAACCCTAAAATGAAATGATGAGCCATATTGGTCCCCTGGATATGAATGGCTTAAATTGTGATGATTATGTTCTGTTTATACTCCTGCTTGCCGCATATGTCAGAGGAGGTTACAGTTGTATCGACAATGAAAACAGATGATTTCATAGTGAATACAACTAAATTTATCAGTCACATAGTCTTGAACCAATATTAACTCAAATGCATGTGCTGTTGCACTTATTGAGCTACAATCCTGTACAGGATGCTGATACTCTACAGCAGTGGTGTCCAACCTACGGCCTGCGATTAATTTTTATATAGCCCGCGCAGAAAGTGAACTAAAACAGCGTTTTAGAGAGTCGCCCCACTGCGTGTACAGCCACGTAAGCGTCAAGCTCGACTTTCGTTCCGTGGCTGAGTTAGTCGGACTTGCGTAGATAGCAAGGTTTTCCCCCTGGTAACTCGGGTTTTTCATCCAGCAAAACAGGCACATCGATCATAGAACACATGCAGTTTACTGTCATAATACACAGTGCACACAGTAGATGAATTTAAATATTCGGGTGGCCTAAAAATAATAGTTTGGTTTTTGGTTTGGTCGAGCTCGACTGTATCAAATGTGTGCATGTGGTTCAGTGCCAATATATGTATGTATCAATCTTTTCATATCGTGAAATTCTACTATTTGGATATAACTTGTTCATTGTATTGAATTATTGTTAATTTGTATTGAATTAAAAAAATCATCCTCAAAAATGTTCCAAAAGAGGAAAATTGATTTGAAGTTGTTGGGGTGTTTGATCAAAGGTGGACTGAAGACTATTCCTTCATTGGTTACCACGAAAAAGCAGTGTATTTGGTACATAAGAGACTGTGTGAGTTTTCAAAGAATATACTTTAAAATTACACTATGATTCCAAGCATAAATCTTATGATCAACATAAAGGAGTGTTGTGAAGAACAAAGTGTTCAGAGTTACAAAACGAATTAAGCAAACAACAAAACATACTGAAAACGTATCAGTTAACAAATTTATCTGCTGTACGTGCCAATTATCAAGTTGCACATTTGGTTGCTTTTGAAAGTAAACCGTTCAGTGATGGTGAATTTGTTAAACAATGTTTGTTAAAAGTTGTGGAAGAAATTTGTCCGGAGAAATGCACATTGATACAAGACATTAGTTTGTCTCGACAAACAATTATGGAAGAGTAGAATATATTGGAAAGAATTTGTTTCAACAACTTTTGGATCACATGGCCTTAATCACCGTATGTTCCAACAGTTTCTTTCAGAAATTGAAGCTGAATATGAAAATGTAATTTTATATTGTGCAGTGAGATGCCTTAGTCGTGGCAAAGTATTACATCGGTTCCTTAAACTACTTCGTGAAATTGATATTTTTATAACAGAAAAAGGGAAACCAATAAAACAACTATCAAATATGGAGTGGCTGCTTGATCTTGGAATTCATATAGACATTTTTAGTCATTTAAATGCTCTTAATTTAAAACTACAAGAGAAAGGAAAATTAGTCTCTGATTTGTTTAGTGACATCAAATCATTTCAGAATAAGTTGTTATTGTTTTAATCGCAAAGTGAGTGAGACAATTTAGTTCACTTTGAATGTTGTTCCGAGCTAAAGGAGAAACACATTTCCAAAGAATTGTTGCCTCTCGTTATTACAATTGCTTTTTTACGATCTGAAAGTCAATTTGCTTATATAAGATCCCATGAAAAAGACATCAGCTTGTTCGAGAACCCACTTATTTCCATGAAAAATATAATCCCAGCTTGCAACTTGAATTTATTGATCTTCAAGCCAAACATGGTTCCAAAATAAGTACAGGCAACCCCCGTATCACATGGTACTTCAATAACACAGTTTCGCTCTAACACGGTTAGAGAATTAGGGCAAACCTCGCATAACAGTATTTTTAAGCTTTTGTGCGGGGAAAATTCTGCTATTATGTTGGATGTAATTTTTAAATATTTCCATTATTTTTTTGTGAATCCCCGCTTTTGGCTTGCTAATTGTTATGGAAAAAAAAAAAAAAAAAATTATTGGGAAAACTCTGTATTTTACTTTGTTGGGAAATCCCCATCTTAGATTTTGTACTATTGAACTTGTGGAAAAATCCAGATATCAAAGTGTTATTACTATTAGATAATGTGCCAGGCCATCCAAAAGATTTAGTCATCCAAACATCGAAGTAATGTTCCTACTACCTGGTACAACTTCTTTAATTTAGCCATTCGATCAAGGCATCACCTTTTTTACCTTTGAAACTCATTATATCAGAAAATCGTTATAATAGATTTTGGAAAAAAAATTGATTCTGAATTGAATTGATGGAGGCATGGACACATTTTTCAATTGTGGACTGTATCGGAATCATAGCTTTATCATTCAAAGAAGTAAAAGCGTTGTTATAATTAGTGTTGGAAAAATGTATGGCCAGAGTCAGTTCATTCAGGAAATATGATCGAAACAGCAGAAAATGGAATTAGTGCAATAGCAGAACTTGCTATGTCGATAGGAGGGGAAGGTTTTGATGATATGACTACTGAAGCCCTCGTGGGTATCACAGTTGGTAGAATTGCCCTCCTCCCCACACCAGGTGGAAAAGACCTAAGTTCGAATCCCGTCCATGATGGGAGGAATTTTTATGGGGCTTTTTCACAATGTGGCAGAGTTTCTCAGGCGAAGTTAGCATGGTTTCTTCTCCCGTAAACTCGGGTTTTTTGTCCAGCAAAATAGAAAATCGACCTCAGAACACATGTAATTTATAGACAATATACAGAGTAACATGGCCTTAGTCGCCAATGCTCCTAAAAAAATATATATATATATATGATTACTGAAGACGTTCAAGAATTACTGGTAGAAAAAGAGGCTGGCAAAATGAATTTGGTGAAAATGGTATTGGAGGCAAATTAAATAAATTCAGAGGATGATAACGCAGATGAAAATTCTGAAGTCCCAAATTTTACACTGAAAAGTATATGGGAAGGCAGAAAGTTAGCTGATCAATTAGAATCTTGTTTTTTGAATGCAGATTCTTCGACTGAAAGGAGCCCAAAGTTCAAAAGGGCACTTCAAAAATGCTTAGTTCCATATGATGAAATTCACAAAGATTTGTCAAGCAAAAAAGCAAACAACCCAGATTACTGATTTTTAAAGAGAGCAGAAATACCCAAAATCTAGAATGGTGTATTTTTGGTAGTTTTGTTGTATTTTTGTTAGCGTTTGGAATGTAATAACCCTTTTTGTGATTATGTTCTTGTGATCGCGAGATTTTATAGGAACCTGTCTACCCTGTTATACGAGGGGTACCTGTATATTGGCTGCGAAAATAAACTACAGTACATATTCTACAAGGCTCTCCCATCTGAAGATTTTCCCCTAATAAAATAAAATGCCACGAAAATGGCTACTTTGTTCGGATCAACGTGTGTTTGTGAGCAAGATTTTTCACGCATGAAATCAAATAAATATTTAAAAAGAAAGAATGACTGATGAGCATCTTCATTCTCTATTGAGAATTGGCTTCAAAATCTTTCAACCAAATTTTGAGCAATTATCTAAAATTATTCAGCCTTAATCATCTCATTAAATGTTAAGTTTTGTTCAATGAATGTATTTTAGCATTTCAGTAAGTGTATTGTACTTAATGAAATATTTCGAATATTTTCAATTTTAGGTGTTTCATTTTATTTATTGATTCACCTTAATATTGAAAAGCAGTGATCCTTTTCAGATTGTAAATTTTCTAAAGTGAGCATTTAAAAGCAAAAGTAAGTCATAGTTTTATAATTTTAATAAAATATAAAAAATAAATCACTGATATAGATTTGTTGCACATAAAAGTATTGTGAATTTGCATTTTTTATATAATATATACATACCGTATTATGCAGTCTGAAAATAAAAAACAGTAACATGAAAATAGACTTTCTTTTACATGTAACAAGATATGGAAAATGTAACACACTAATTTATCACTCGGTGTGGCCTGCGAAACAAATCTAACTTTGAATATGGACCACGTACGGGAAAAGGTTGGACATCACTGCTCTACAGAATTGTAGCTGGATAAATACTTTGCAACATATGAAGTTTTTAGAAATGTGGGTACCAGAAGTATAACTAATTCTAATTGGGATTTAAATGGTTATTATTGTAACTAAAAAGAAGTTGAAGGAGAAAGGTGTTGAAGTTAAAAGTAAATTTTGTGCCTGGGGTTACTGGAATGTTCTTCTTTTATGAAAAGAAGCAGACGACATTAATAAACCTCTAGTCGTAATTTTGAAATTCAGGTTTCAGGCTCTGTCCCTACAACCTGGAGTTTTGGAGATGTCTCTCGTTTACACGTTGGGGGATCAAATGGCAAATTGAGTAATTACAGATGTGTAAGCCTGACTTCTGTTCCAGGTTAAATAATTGAATTAGTGGTTAATGAAGTATTGTAGGATCATATTGAGAATACAGTTAGACAGGAATTACTCATATTTGATAATTAGAGAGCTGACTATCAGTATTTGTATTGGCAAATGATGCGAGGAGGAAGATTATACAGCATCCAAAAACTCATGGGTAGAATAACCCTTTGCCTCTTTGACTAACCTTATTATTCTTCTCTGCACCTGTTCCAACAGTTCCACATTCTTCTTAAAACGAGGCTTCCAGATACATGTGCAGTATAAAAATCATCTCATTGTTGCTACTTGCAGAATTCCTGTATATCTTTGATACAACTCCATGAACTGTTCTAGCAGCCATTTGGTACTGCTCAGACCCGTTCATGTCAAGCCGTACAATCACCTGTAGTCTATTTCATACTATTCCACTTTGAGTATGGTATCACTGAATTGATACATTATTCTGGAATTACTGCTTCCCATATGGTATAGGTGTAACTGTCCAAAAACTGGTAATCACAGGAGCCGGAGATTACAGGTTTGTGGGCAATAAATCTAACCAATCATGTAATGTTAAAATTCAAGCAATGATAAAGGAAGGACACATCAGCAGCATGACCATCTATTTTTTGATATATATATTTTCTTTGTTAATAACTATTATTTTATTTATTATTTTATCCCTTAAGTTGCTAAATATTCCTAAATTCCTGTGATTTAATATCCTATGATTGAATAAACCTCTGTGGTATCCACATATTTTAAAGTGCGTTAAAGTTTAATTTCTCTGTTTTGATGCAGGGAAAAAATATTAAATAAATAAAATATAAATTGATATATTAATATTTGAATAGTAACTTGATGCATCATAATAAGTTTTATCTACAGTGCTGTATTTCTTATAAATAAAATATGCTCTCAAAATTGACAGTTTATAAACAAAACATTAACATTAGAGGCATATGATGCAAGGAGGCAAGCTTATACACTGAGTGATCATGAATTATGACCACCCCTATGAAAACTGAATGCGACCCGTTGCATATTTATCTCACGTTTGACCACGTGAGATACGAGTGCAGAGTTAGTCGACCTACATAGCATAGATAAGGTGTTGGTGGTTCAGTAGGTAGTAAAATTCTGAGCATGATGGATAAAAGGAAGGATTCATCGGACTTTGATAAAGGACAGATTGTGGGTGCTCGATGAGCTGGTGCCTCGATTTCCCAAACGGCTGAACTGGTGGGGTGTTTGAGAGCCGCCGTAGTTAGTGTACCAGGACTGGCATCAAAATGGTCAAACAACGACCCGACAGCAAAACTGCAAAGGTCAGCGAAAGGTTGATGTTAGAGGTGAGTGCTCATGCAGGTGAACAGGCCCAGCACTGTTGAAGAGTTGACTACCCAATACAACATGGGCCAACTGGGAACAATATCTGGCATGATCTGTGTTGCATGCTCGCATGTATCGGCTATACCTGCACACGACCCCTGCAGCATCCTCTCCTAACCAAGGTTCATTGTCGTAAAAGACTTGCCTGGTGCAAAGAGCATGGAAGTTGGACACTAGAAGACTGGAAGAAGGTGTGCTGGTCTGATGAGTCATGTTGTTTACTCCACACCGTGGATGGTTGTGTACGGATTTGGCATCAACACCATGAGGCTCTTGATCCATCATGCATGGTATCAAAAGTGCAGGCCGGTGGAGGTGGTTGTATGGTGTGGGGCATGTTTCACTGGCAGAAACTTGGCCCCTGGTGTGGAACAACATATCAGTGGTCTCTGCTATCGTCAACTGCTTGCTTGACTGTGTACACCCCGCTATGTTACACTTTTTGCAGAAAGGCGATGGTGTCTTCCAAGACAACAGTGTGCTGAGCCATCAGGCATTTGTTGCGCAGGAATGGTTTGAGGAACACAGTTCTGACTTCCAGCATATCAATTAGCCTCCGAACTCCCCCAATATCAATCCCATAGAGCACTTATGGGACACTGTGGAAAGCATATCAGGTGTCTGGATACACCAATCATCTCCATATCTGCATTGCTGACTGCATTACATACAGATTGGTTGGCCCTACCTCCCGAAAGCTTCTGACGTCTTGTTGAATCAATGCCACATCGGATAGCTGCTATACCAAGGACAAAAGGGGGATCTACGAAGTACAGTGGAACTTCTCTATTATGAACTTCTATTTAATGAATTTCTCTATATTACGAATTTTTTTGTAAAACATTGCACCTTGAAACAAAATTACATGTAAAATTAACCCCATATAACGAAGTGTTAGTCTCTATAACGAATTTTTAAAAAAAATTAGTAAAAGCAGTTTTGAAGATTTTCAAGCATTTATTGCTAAACAGCCGCTCAAATATATTGCCTCCTTCTTTCCGAAATTGCGCATTAGCATCTGGAATTAAATAGTCATCACTTTTAGTGAACACTTGTGGCCATTGACACCCGTAGGAGAGTCTTTGTTTCATTTTTGTTACAGTTTTTAAACCAAATGGGTTTTCTTAAAAGTGGTCTTAAACTTTTCAATAAATAGGGTAGATTTGTAAATTGATGTTGGCTCAGGGGAAAACGAAATTCGTTGCGGTAAACCTTTAGCATGCTGCGGCGGCAATACATAGAATGCTACCCTAGTCGGTTTTTAGTAATGTCTACTGAGTGAGATTCGCTTCTCACCTCAACTGTACCACGTGACCTTCCTGTCAATCATTATATGGTATGTCTGTTCTCGTCTAATTGGACTCCCAGTAGATGGTCTTCATGAATTTTTTAAAATTTTTATTTCATTCGTCATCAATCACATAGGCTATATGCTCTTGTATTTTTTTTTTTTTTCTGAAAAGTAACATATAGCATACGTTAATCATAAATTTTCTTTCGTGTATATACGAATGAAAGCAGAATAAAAGAAATTCACAAAGTCGTATATTTCTTCAAAGTGAGTGATACTGTTGAATTGGCAAGCGAACATCTTGAGTAGGCGGTACTAACAATTCACTGTATGGCCAGCGCAACGAAGTTTGCGGTGTATGTATTGGCAAGAACTGCAGTAGAGTAATTTTTATAATTGTGGAAACAGTGTCAAAGAGAAAGTGTTTAAGTATTAATGATAAAGCAAAGATTGTTATGATATTGACCAGGGTTTTAAGAAAAAAGATGTTGCGGAGGAATATGGCAATCTGCAAGCAGTTTATCTATGATTTTAAAAAAATCGAGAATCAATTTTAAATGCAATTGAAGGAGGAGCAGACAAGAAGCGAATTAAGTTGTGTATATACGAAGATGTTGATAAAGCTGTTCTAAAATGGGTGCAAATGATACGTGAAAAGAATATCCCAATATCGGGCCTAATAATTAAGCAACAAGTTCTGAAATTTGCAAAGTCCCTTGGACATACAGAATTTAATGCAAGCACTGGGTGGCTAGAAAAAAAATAAGAAGCGGCACAGAATTGTGGAAAAGGTTATTTGTGGAGAAAGTGTTAATAAATAGTAAGCAAAGAAGATTGTAACAGTTGGAGGAACAATACCTTAAAGAAGATTTTGCAAGAATGTGAGCGTAAGGATGTTTTTAATGCTGACAAAATGGGTTTATTCTTTAAATGTTTACCGAATAGAACACTTGCTTTTAAGGATGATAAATGTTTTGGCGGAAAGCAAAGAAAGAATCACCGTGCTAGTTGGCGCAAATATGACAGGAAGTGAAAAATTAAGACTTTGTCATCGGAATATCAAAAAACCCAAGATGTTTTAAAGGCACAAAATCTTTGGAAGTTGACTACACCTATTAATAAAAAAGCATGGATGACAAGTGATATTTTTGAAGAATGGATATTAAAACTAGACAAGCGTATAACAAAAGAAAAAAGGAAAATCTTGTTGATAACTGACAACTGTCCTGCACATCCTGCCAATATTTCTGCCAAACTTAAAAGTGCGAAGTTGTTTTTACCACCATCAAAACTTCAGCCAGTGGACCAAGGCATTATTAAAAATTTTAAATTTCATTATCGAAAGAGAATAATAATGAAGATTGTCAATGCGTTATCAGAAAATAGAAACTTGAAGGTTACAATTAACCTTAGAGATTGCATCTCTGAACTGCAAAAGTTTGGACAAACGATGTCACTGAATACACTATTCAAAATTGTTTTTTGAAAGTGGGATTTGCATTGAATACAGAAGTCGAACAACGACTGGACGAACAAGATGAACTGCCCCTTTCACAGCTGAAAAACTTTTGGACATTATTAGAATCATCCGGAAACATCAAAAATGAAATAACACTGGATAGTTATGTTTATGTAGATCACAGCAGAACATCCAAATGAAGATGAAATACTGCTGAACAGTGTTAGACGCAACCATGATCACAAAGAAATTAACGATGAAGACGCATCAGAACAACCCGTAGAAAAGCCAACTTGCGAAGAAATTATTAACGCTTTTAAAATGGTGCGTATGGGTCTACAGTTTTGTGAAAAAGTTCCTGATAATGTTTTTAATGCTCTGAACAAATGTGAGGTTTTCTTTGAGAATCAGACAATTTTTTAATTGTACTGTGCAAAAGAAAATTACAGATTTTTTAATTTGTGATATTTACCGCCGAAAATTGTGTAAACATAATTTAAATAAGTGTTTTTGAAATAAAATACATTAAAATTAAATGTAGATTCGTTTTCATTTTCTAATTAGATAACAATTTCTAATAAAAAAGATATTCTCAGTATAACAAAATTTCTCTATAACGAATTTTTTCGCAGGATTTATCGAATTCATTATAGGGAAGTTCGACTGTGTTAGATAGGTGGTCATAATTCAGTGATCACTCAGTGTATAGCTTCAGCCAAAAAAAACCAATAAAACCTTCCCATTTCATCCATCCATTCATTCCAAATGTTTGTCTAGTTTGGCCTTGAATTTATTTAAGCTATCAACTTCCACAACAATAACAGATGGAAGTTTGTTCCAGCAATCAACTACCAGCTGGCAAAAGGCATATTTATGCACATCTATTTGACAACTGTCTTTCCTTAATTTCAGTTTATGCCTCCTCAGGTTTGTAATCTAAGCAAGAGGAAGAATCCCATCAGCATTGAGCCTTCTCAATCCATTCATAAACTGACATTAATAGAAGTGGCCTGCCTACATAGTGATGCACTCTGGATGGATAGCTCCTCACTAAGGCGCCTCTGTAGCCAGGAGCAGCAGTGCATAGCACACGCTTCTTGATTAGACCGGGATTCGAGCCTGTGACCACCAAATATGGAGGATGCGAAAAGGTCAGGGTTGACCACCGCATATCCCCGGAGCAATATGACCTTAGTTGCTAATGCTCCTAAAAAAAAAAAAAACAAAAAACCCAACCAATCCTCACTAAATCTGAGCATTGTTATTTTCTATTTATAAACAAACTGTACATAAAACAAACTGAATTTATTACATATGAGTTTTATCCCAAAAGTAATGCACAAGACTTAATTATAAATTAATTTCTTTTATAGCATAATTTACATTAAAATCTTTCATTGTAGTGTCCTTTGCACCTTATGACTGCTTTCCAGTGTTCAGGTAATTTCTAAATTAACTGCTGAAGTTAAACTGTTTTGATGCAATGGCTACACTTAATGCTTCTAAAGACAAAATTCTTTCTCCGTGCAATGGTTCTTTTAGCTTAGGGAATAGATCGTAATTGCGAGGACTAAAAGGAGTGGAAGGTAGTACTTCCTACTTGTAATCGGTGAATACAGACTGTGATATGAGGCCTTGTGTTGTCATGGAGTATGAGCACACTAGATTCCAACATTGGTGGCCGCTTCTGACAAATTTTCAGGCATTATTTCTGAAGAAGTGTTGCCTAGTAATCTCCAGTTGCTGATCTTCTAAGTGGTACATGTTTAGTGGCAGTATCGTGCTCATAATTGTAGGCCACAGTGACAATTTGTTTCACCTTTAATTTTTGCCAGTGATATTTAGAGATGCATAGCAAAGATGGATGCTTCCACTGAGGTGATTATGACTTCACAGGGTAGGGGGTGAGCTGAGTGCATTTGACCAGTTATATATTTTAAAATTGCTTCATTTTTGATTTAATTACATCGGACCTGTGTTTAATGAACTTCTTTATAGAATTTATTGAATTCCTTTTCGTAATTACATTTAAAAGTTTCTGTAGAATGAAGAAAATTTCAATATAATGAACGCGTTACGAGAGACTTAACTTTGTATGCTTTGTTTCCACCTCTGTCCTTTAGGCAATTTAAGCAATTAGAAAGTGCAAATTAAGTATTAAAGGGACTACCGTTCCACAATATAATTGGAACATAAAACGAATGCAGCCAACTATCCCACATACCGAGAAGTCATGCTAGTCAACTGCTTTCTATAGCCAGTCAAAAGATTAAGGCATATTCCCAACTCAGATAATAGCTTCTGGTCAACTTGTGTTCTTTGTTTAAAATAAAAATAAAAATTTTATTAAAAGAAATACTGCATTATCTTTGTACGTGCTACTTATGATTTCAGAAATTTTTGTGAGAGTGAAAAAAATTATAAATTCGGGATTTATAAACACTTACGAAAAAAAATATCAGGGTGGAACAGTGTTTTACAAATTTCGAAAATAACAGAGAAACTCTAATTACAAACTTCTATAAAATATGGCCCGTTTTGTGTGAACCTTTTGTTTTGTCCTCCAGTGCGAGCAAGTTGACAGTTGTATTTTGCTTGAATTGCACAAATGCTCAAGTGTGAGTGGTCGCAGGTTAAAAGAAATAAAAATGTAATTCAAATTTTGTTATTCAGTTGTATCATCTCCACATTAAAAAAGTAAGTTAATAAATTATCAGCAAACCTTTCTTTTATGTATTTTGATTTCCTTCTAGTCTCAGAGTATGAGTTTAGTTGAACTGTAACCATATATTTTATTTTTATAGGTTATAACATTATATGTAATTATTAGTTATTTATTATTAGTTATTATATGTAATTATTAGTTATTTAAACTACATATTTTAGAAATCGATTTTTGTCTAATTTTCAAGATGAGTTTAGACACAGTTATCAAATTGGAAGGGCATAGTTCTCCTTGTTAATTTTTTGAGCAGAACATTTTCCTTGTTAAAATACTTTTTTATATCACAAAAATGCAGATTGTGGGCAAACTCTTATTTAAAATAATCTATTATTGAATGTTTCTTTTTTTATTTTATTTAAATTTGTGCATATGCCTGAAAGGAAATTTTTTAAAATGCTGTTAATGTAGACATGTTGACTAGAATGACAAATTTTTTAAAATGCTATTTAAAAAACAGCATTTTAAAAAATTGTTTCATTCTAGTCTACATGCCAACAATAAACGATGTTATTTATTTGGCTGTGCTCCAAATTTAATTAAAATAAAAAAAATCTTTAAAAATTTAAAATTTATAAGTAAGAATAAATGTCCAAACGACCAAATGGAGCAAAATTTTGAAAGAAGTAGTAGTTGAGGGCAGAAGAAGAAAAGGAATTGTCGGATAATTTTCAAAATTGGCTTGCGCCAGTGGAGATCACTGACCACAATAAAGAAAACCCTGTTAGCCACAATTCAGTCATTCTTGAAGCTGAAGAAAATTGTAGCGAAACAGAGGTTATAACATAATAATAATAATTCTGAAAATGACCAGAAAACTGAGTCAGAATATGAGTCCCCTCAGATTGTAAAAAATGAAAATAATAATCACATCATTACTGAATCCCACATCTTGGCCATCGAATATTTCTGACAAAATAAGATGCCTTTTAATTTAAATCAGAAGGGACTATGAAGCCCAATAAGTCCTATTATTATAATAATAATCTTAAATTATAGGTGAAAACCTCATACCTTTGAGTAGGACTGTTAATTTCCCAACACTCAATCGCGAATGATTATAATACAAACTCACCCCCCCCCTGTGTATTGTCATAAATAAATCAAGTTAAAATGACAATTAATTAAAATAAGCATGTATTCAACTCTCATATCACATCACATCAAGGGAATCGGAAAGAATCACGGAAAGACAGCGGCCACCAACCTCCAAAAACCAACCAACACCACAAGCCATCATGAGAATTGAAAAACAATTGTTGCGAAATTCTAAAAACGACGACACTAATAAATTAATTCACACATAAGTTAAACTTTAAAATCATTATTAACTTCTTTTAAGAGGCTACCTTATTCTGTTTGTTACCGTGTTCACAAGAAGTACAACAGTGATTCGCAAATGATATCCCCCTGTTTTATATCAAATTATCCTTACTGAAAGTAAATTTTGGGTCGAGCCAATAAAATTTACTTTCGGTAAGGATACAGCAGCATTTGGCATCAGTCAGAGCAGGTAGGATGGGTGCATCTGAGCTTGTGTTTAATACAATCACTGATGGACATGTTTCTTTTTAATGAATCCAAGATTCTTAATGAACAGCGTGAATATTTTAAATTATTAATTGCCGAAACATTATAAATGAGATTAAATGTTAATTCTATTAATATACACAGACCTTATAATATTTTGGACTCATGGACTCTTATGTGCATGCATGAATAGCAATTCATACATTGGTTTATATAAATGATCTCACGTCAGGTGTCGTTAATTTGATATAAAAGGGGGGGGGGTATATCATTCGCGAATCACTTTTGTACTTCTTGTGAACATGGTAACAAACAGAATAAGGTGGTCTCTTAAAAGAAGTTAATAACGATTTTAAAGTTTAACTTACTTGTGAATTAATTTATTAGTGTTGTCGTTTTTAGAATTTCGCGACAATTGTTTTTCAATTCTCATGTTGGTTTTTGGAGGTTGGTGGCCGCTGTCTTTCCGTGATTTTTTCCGATTCCCTTGACGTGATATGAGAGTTGAATGTGCTTATTATATTTACGTGCTTATTTTAATTAATTGTTTTTTTTAACTTGATTCATTTATGACAATACACGGGGGGGGCAAGTTCATATTATTCACGATTGAGTGTTGAGAGATTAACAGTCCTACTCAAAGGTATGAGGTTTTCACCTATAATTTAAGATGCCTTTTAATAGAAAATGGACCAAATCAAGCAAGGATGAGGATTTCGTTATTCTTTATCTGAGGACGACGTCAATTTTCTATTGAATGGTTTGAAAAAAACATAAAAAAACTTGCTAATAGTGAATTTTAGACAGAAATTAGCTGATTTACTCCAAAGAAACTAAATTTTTGTATTGTTTTCCATGCATTTTATTCGGAACTAATAAAAATACTGGCAATGTGCCTTCACTAGTCAATTCAAAGAAAGCCTTTTCCTCTTGGAAACACTTATATAGATGTATTCCAAATCACAAAAATTCATTAAAACACCATGAACACTTTCTAAAATGGAAATCAGTGGAAAAGAATCTAAAAAATTCTGAACTTATTGATGATGCTCTACAAAAAAATTTTAACTGTGAAATAAAAATGGAGAAAAATTTTAAAAATTATTCTGGACACTATTATTTTGTGAAAAAAAAAATAGTCTTGTATTAAGAGGTTGAAATGAGATAGTTGGGAATCCGAAACCTGGAATATCATTGAACTTATGTCATTATAATAAAGAACTAGCAGAACAAATTTCAAACCTTCA
The DNA here is from genome assembly GCF_048544385.1 of Mastigoproctus giganteus. NCBI lineage: Eukaryota > Metazoa > Arthropoda > Arachnida > Uropygi > Thelyphonidae > Mastigoproctus > Mastigoproctus giganteus. The sequence goes on from NC_143578.1 coordinate 191,268,748, forward strand.
TAGAGGAACTTTGAATTATTCATTGAATAAAATTCAAGACTAATTTATATGATTAATTGGAAATGAAATTCAGGCCAGTATTATTTCATAAATTAAAAAAAAAAAAAAAAAAAGCTAAGTACTGTACCTTTCCTTGTTAATTGATTGCACACCCGATTTATCACATGAACAAATGTCCCAAATAATTAGATATGTGCAAATTATTAATGGAAAAATATCAGTAGAAGAGAGTTTTACTGATTTTATAGAAAGTAAAGAAAGGCTGCCATTGGATTGGCGACAGACATTCTTACAAAATTAGAAAAGGATGGGCTTGACATTAAAAATGTAAGGGGGCAGGGATATGATAACGGAGGCAATATGGCGGGGAAATATAAGGCATACATGCAATAATTAAAAAAAAAAAATGAATTTGCCACATTTGTACCATGTTCGGGGCACAGTCTTTAATTTAGCTTGTGTACATGCAGCATCAGCAATGTCTGGGACGATAAGTTTATTTAGCATTGTTCAAAGAATATTTTCTTTTTCTTTCAGGTTTCACTAGTCAGTGGAAAATTTTAATGAATACTTTGGAGATTTCACTTAAAGGACATACAGACACCAGATGGTCGTCCAAAGAACGAGCTATAAAATCTTTGTTCTTAAAAATAAAAGTTATTTTTGTCAAAATGTGTGAATGTCAATAATAATTTGGATATCATGTACTTGGATTTCAGGAAATCTTTTGATACTTTGATTTCATTAGCATTAGCATTAGTAGAGGCATTTGATGCAAGAAAGCAAGCTTATGCAGCATCAGCCAAAAAAAAAAAAAAAAAAAAACCCACTTCCACTTCACCCCTCTGTTCGTTCAAAATACCTGTCCAGCTGAGCCTTAAACTTATTTAGGCTATCAACCTCCACCACAAGGGATGGCAGTCTGTTCCACCAACCAACCACCCGCTGGCTAAAGGCAAATTTCCGCACGTCTATCCTACATCTGTCTTTCCTCAATTTGAATTTATGCCCTCTCAGGTGATTTTTCTGAGCTAGAGGAAGAATCCCATCAGCATTGAGCATGCTTAAACCATTCAAGGCTTTATACACCTCTATCAGATCACCTCGCTGGTGCCTGTCTCCAGACACTGTAATTTGCAAAACTTAAGCCTTTCTTCGTAAGAGCACCCCTTTGTTCCATTCACTAATCTTGTTGCCCTTCTCTGTACTCGTTCCAGCAGCTCTACATCCTTCTTGAAATGAGGCCTCCAGACCTGTATACAGTACTCTAGGTGTGGCCTGACCATTGCCTTATACAATGGAATAATCACCTCCTTATCCCTGCTGGAAAAATTCCTGTATATCATTGACAATACTCCATGAGCTACTCTTGCAGCCCGTCTGCACTGCTCAGAGAACTTCGTATCTGCCTGCACAATCACCCCCAAGTCCCTTTCATTCTCTACCACTGTCAGTATAGTACCACAGAGTTGATACGTTGCTCTGGGGTTGCTGTTTCCCATGTGTAGTACTTTACATTTGTCAATGTTAAACTTCATTTGCCACCTCTCAGCCCATCTGCTCAACCTTTCCAGAGGTTGAGCAGATGGGCTGATACTGTTGCACATGGAATACTGCTGTACAAATTGGAGAGGTATGGCATTAAGGGTAAGTTGCTACAATGGATAAAGGGATGGTTGACTACAGAGAGTGGTAATCAATGGACACTGCTCTTCATGGCCAGATGTTATTAGTGGAGTTCCCCAGGTTTCGGTGCTGGTCCCATTGTTATTTTCTGTATTTATTAATGATATTGATGAAGGTATATCAGGATTAATGTCCAAGTTTTGCAGGATGTATTGGCATCCTGCAAAAGTTGGCAGGGTTGTTAACGACAGTAAAGACAGTATGCTACTCCAACTGGATCTAGATAAGTTGGGCAAATGTGCTGAGAAGTGGTAACTGAAGTTAACATTGACAAATGCAAAGTACTGCATATGGGTAGCAATAACCCAAGAGAAATGTACCAATTGTGTGGTACTATACTCAGCAAAATAGAAAGTGAAAATGACCTGGGGGTAATTGTGTAGTCAAATATGGTTTGCTGAGCAGTGCAGACGGGCTGCCAGGGCAGGTCATGAAGTCTTGTCAATGATATATAGGAATTTTGCTAGCAGGGACAGGGAGGTGATTATCCCGTTGTACAAGACAGTGGTCAGGCCAAACCTAGAGTACAGGTCTGGAAGCCTCATTTTAGGAAGGATGTAGAGTTGCTAGAATGAGTATAAAAACAGACAACAAGATTGGTGAGGGGAAATGAAGGGGTGCTCTTACCAAGAAAGGCTTAAGTTCTGCAAATTGCAGCATCTGGAGAGTAGGACCTGCAAGGTGGTCTGATTGAGGTGTATAAGGTCTTGATTGAGTTGAGCAAACTGAATGCTAATGGGATTCTTCCTCTTGCTCAGATTAAGAACCTGAGGAGGCATAGATTCAAATTGAGGAAATGCAGTTGTAGAATACATGTGCTCAATTTTGCCTTTAGTCAACTCACGGTTGATTGGTGGAGCAGACTTCCATCTTTTGTTGTGGAAGTTGATAGCCAAAATAAATTTAAGGCTGATGCCTGATTTGGAACACATTCGTTCCTGATTTGGAACGAATGGAGGGTGAAATGGGAGGGTTTTTTTTTTTTTTTTTTTTTTGCTGATGCTGCATAAGCTTGCTTTTTTGCATCGTATGCCTCTACTAATGCTAAGTTCATGAAGTCTTAATTAATATTGAAGATACGGCTGCAAATGCAGAACTATCAGTATTGCTCTGTCTGCTTTTACAAATAGACTATCCATTTTTATGAAGTTTGGCCATGTGGAATAAAATTCTTCATAATATTGACTGTAAATAAAGCAATACAAGCTGCAACGCTTTGCATACACAACTCTTCCCAATTAATAAGCGGAAAGTGAATGTCAGATATTTTCGGATATGCTGCTACCACAGCTGAAAAAATGTATATACCAGTTGCATTTCCAGATGAAAGAAGAAGAAAGAAAAAAGAATGACACATTACAAATCTTCAGATGATTTAAATTTATCTGCCGAACAACAATTTTGTATTGAAATTAAATGTTTTGGTTGTTTTTATGAATGGTTTAAGCACTAGATTCGAAAAACTGAATACTATTTCTTCAGATTTTGATTTTATATTTGGAACTTTCACTTGTATTAATTAATAAATCTGACCTGCGGAAGTTTGCTGATGACCTTGCATTAAAATACAGCAAAGATTTAATACGTCAAATATTTCAACTGATATTTTAAAAATCATGTTTTATCAATTCTGCAGGATATAAAATCTGTAACCCCTTTACAACTTCTCCATTTTGTTTACGAGTATTGTCTAATAGAATCTTATCCAAATATAGAAATAGTGTTATGTATTTTTCTTATGCTGCCTGTAACAGTAGCGTCTTGTGAAAGGTCCTTCAAAGCGAGAAAAATTCAATTGAAATAATACACCTTCATTGCATATTTTTAGTTTTTGTTATAATGTTAAAAGTACTATTTCATGCAATATTTTGTTTCTATGATTTTATACTAGATATATAAACATAAAATGTCTGGTTTTCTAATTGCTTTGTAGTTATATGTACTTTCTTTGTAGTTTAGAATTATTCTCTGTAGATATAAATGGATATTTGTAAATTTCTTTTTCTTTGGTATTTTTGTTTTGTTATATTTATTGTATTATTTAAATTATTTTATTAATAAATATATGCAAATTGTGTAAACCATTGGAATGGTAATTTTTATAAATTCATAAAAGATTACAGAGGCATAGCAAGGGGGGGGGTGCAGATGGGGGGAATTCCCCCAGGTGCCGCTTCAGGGGTGCACACCGAAGGAGTTATCTATTACAATCAAGGGCACCGGGAAGAAATGTTGCCCTTGGGCATCGACGATCCTAGCTATGCTACTGAAAAATTGACTACCTGCATATAACGAAGCGTATTTATAACAATTTTTCCCCAGGTGTAGGATTGCCTAGTTTCACCTCTATGACTTCAGGTTCAAAGTCGTGTGTCGATTCTCATGACTAGCAACAATGCACTTTAAAAACTTTTCTCCTCCTTGTCAGTAATGTGAGACTAATTGTGTTGCAATTTCTTTACACTTTGCTGACTGTTCATCTGACAGCAAATGTGTAATCTGAGGCAGTGACCTTTCATTTTTGTAAAACTTCATTTAAAACTCGGTGAACAGATGATTTCGGTATTCAAGATTCATTGGCTATTTCTTCACAGGACATACATCTGTTGACTTCAATATGGCAGTAATAATGATTGCTAATGTAGTAGTAGTGGCAAATGATGCAAGAAAGCAAGTTTATTTAGAATCAGCCAAGGGGTTAAAAAATAAAAAAATAAAAAAAAGAGAAAACACTACACACTTCTCATCCACAACCTCAAAAAATTTGCCTAGTTTTTCCTTGAATTTATTCAAACCATCCACTTCCACAACAGTGGATTAAAGCCTGTTCTAACAATGAACCACCCGCTAACTGAAGACAAACTTCCGCACATCTATCTTGCAACCATCCTTCCTCAACTTAAATTTATGTCCCTCGTGTTTAGTCTCAGCAAGAGGAAGTATGCCATTCACATTCAGCTTATTCAATCCATTTAAGGCCTTAAACACCTCAATCAGATCACTGCACAGGTGCCTAACCGCCAGAAGCTGCCATTTGCAGAACTGAAACCTTTCTAGTTAAGAGTACCCTTTTGTTCCCATCACCAATCTAGTTGCCCTTCTCCGAACCTGTTCCAGCAGATCTACATCCTTCCTAAAGTGAATCCTCCAGACCTGTAAGCAATACTTAAATTGTGCCCTAACCATGGCCTTGTACAAAGGGATAATCACCTAAGGCCTTATTCCTGCTGGCGAAGTTTCTGTATACCATTGACAAAACCCCATGAGCTGTTCTGGCAGCATGTCTGCGCTGCTCAGAGAACTTCATATCTGATTGCACAATTACCCCCAGGTCCTTTTGATTTTCCACTTGCTCTGAGGGTAGTGCCACACAGTATATTAATTTGGGATTACTGCTACCCATAAGCAGTGCCTTGCAATTTTCAGTGTTAAACATCAGTTGTCATTTCTCAGCCCAATGACCCAATTTTCCTAGATTTTGTTGCAGTAGCTCACCCCGATTACTGTTGTTAACCACTCTGCCAACCTTGGTAACATCTGCAAACTCTGGCATTAAGCCTGATATACCCTCATCAATACCATTCATAAATGTTGAAAACAACAATGGGCCCAGCACTGAACCATGAGGGAATTTAGCTGAAGTATTATAACCATCCATTTTTAAAAGCCTCTACACAAACATTAAGTGCAGCAATTCTATTTCAAGCATACTAATGTTGAGGTTAAATTTCAAATTATTATTATCCTGATTAAATGTTAGTTGTGCAGTTGTATGGAGTAAGAAGCATGTGTGTAGTGTGCACTGCCTTTGAGATATCCCTCATATTGCTACACATCATTTTCCATTTGTTGTTGAAATTAAGTGCTTCATTATATCATATGGTTATCATATGGTCTGTATTTTATTGTAGCCTTATTAGGGCAGTAAATTTTAGTCTTTAAGTTGCATAGCCATTAGACTTCTAGAAGAGTTATTCAATTGCTGTCTGTTAATCAAGGACTGAAAATATGTACAACTTCTGGGTTGTTATTTATTTTTATTTAAAAGAGTTTTCGAAAATGTAATTATAAAATCTGTCTTTGATTTGTAGTTGACTGGCTTGGTGGGGGAGTTTTGAAACACCAACAAGGTAATTGAAGTTAGCAAATGCAGATATAAAAAGTAATTTAATATCCTATGATTACAGTTATCATATGGTCTGTATTTATTTATTTTTAAGATTAAATATAACATGAAATTATCAAATATTTTTTGAGTATTGTATGGTGTTTACATATAATTTTCTTTTATTTACAGAAATTGAAGCATTATATTGTAACTCTGCTCTCTCTTTTGCAAGATCATCAACCAGACCTTATCGTTGGTAATGTTAGATATAAGGTAATTTTAAGAAAGTTCCTTGTCAGTTTTTTAATGACAACTCCAAACACGAATGTTATCAACATCTGGTATGTATCGTTGAAAGTTGGATGAAACTTGTCATTGAACTTGTAATCACAGTTAAAGTAAAAAAGTGAGAGAGAGTGAGTGAGTGAGTGAGTGATGGAGGCATGTGATGCAAGAAAGCAAGTATATGAGCTTATGTAACATCAGCAAAAAAAAAAAAATTCACACTTCCATCTAAAAGTTTGTCCAGTTCCTCCTTGAATTTATTTAAGCTATCAACTTCCACAGTGACAAATGGAAGTTTGTTCCAGCAATTAACCACCCGCTGGCTAAAGGCAAATTTCTGCACATCTACACAGATGAGCCAAAACATTATGACTACCTACCTGATATGATGTTAGTCCTACGTGTGCAGCCAAAACAGCTTGTACCCGGCGAGGCATGGACGCTACAAGATTTCTAAATGTCTTGTGGTATCTGGTATTAACACGTAACCAGCAGATACTTTAGCTCCTGTAAGGTCCATGTTTGAGATGCTGCAGATCACAGTTGCTATTCCAACACAAACTACAGATGCTCGATGGGATTGATGTCTGGGGAATTTGGAAGCCAGGGCAATACCTGGAAGTGATCTTCATGTTCTGTGAACCAGTCTCGAACAATCCAGGTGGAGTGGCATGGTGCATTATCCTGCTGAAAGATGGCAACACCAGAGGGGAAGACCGTTGCCATGAAAGGGTGTACCTGGTGAGCAATGATGTTTAGGTAGGTGGTAGATGTCAGAGTGCTGGGCACATGGATGACTGGACCTAGAGTATCCCAGCAGAACATTGCCCAAAGCATGACACTGTCGCCACTGAATTGTTTTTGTCCCATGGTGTATCCAGGCGCATGGTGTATCACTTCCCCAAGTGAACGACACATACATACCCGGCCATCCACATGGTGGAACTAGAAACATGATTCATCGGACCAGACGACCTTCTTCGAATCAGTCAAGGTCCAATTTTGATGCTCACGTGCCCATTGTAGGCACTGTCATTGGTGAACTGTGGTTAGCATGGGCATTCAGATGTGGCTACGCAGCCCCATTTTCAGCAGGGTTCAATTTACTGTGTTGTGGCACATTACTCCCATCACCAGCATTCCAATTACTGGCGAGTTATGCCATGTACCATCCAGGAGAGCCTTTGCTCACCTTGAGCATCAATGAGCCATGGTTGTCCACCACCTCTCTGGTAGTTTGTGTGTTTACTTCCTCAAACCACTTTCGGTAGGTACTAACCATGGCTGACCGTGAGCACCCCACCAGCTGTGCTGTTTCTAATGTGCTCTGACCCAGTCGTCTGGCCATTACAATTTCGCCTTTGTCAAACTCGCTTAAGTCTACTGCCTTTCCTATCTGAAGAACAAGAGTAACACCGATAAATGGAGTTCAGTATCAGGTGTTTCTTATACCCTGTCCCAACCCGCGCACATGCTGTAATTCACCTGCAGTTTCTTTGATTTGCATAACGACTCACTGGTTATATTGTTTCAGCTCATCGGTGTATTCTACAACTGTCTTTCCTTAATTTGAATTTATGCCCCCTCTGGTTCGTAATCTGAGATAGTGGAAGATTCCCATCAGAATTCAGCGTGCTCAACCTATTCAAGGCCTTATACATCTCAATCAGATCACCTCACAGGTGCCTAGTCTCCAGCTGCTGTGATTTGCAGAACTTAAGCCTTTCTTGGTAAGAGGACCCCTTCATTCCCCTCACCAATCTTGTTGCCCTTCTCTGTACACGCTCAAGCAACTCTACATCCATCCTTCCTAAAATGAGGCTTCCAGACTTGTATGCAGTACTCAAAGCGTGGCCTGACCATTGTCTTATACAGAGGGATAATCACCTCCTTTTCCCTACTAGCTAAATTCCAGCATATCATTGCCAAACCCCATGATCTGCTCTGGCAGCCCGACTGAATTGCTCAGAAAACTTCATATGTGACTGCACAATCACTCCCAGGTTTTTTTATTTTCTGCCACCCTAAGTGTAGTACCACACAGTTGGTACATTTCTCTGGGGTTAATTCTATCCATATGCAATACTTTGACAAATGTAATGTTAAACGTCTGTTGCCACTTCTCAACCCATCTGCCCAAATTTCCTAGATCCTGTTGCAGTAGCACACTGCCATTTCTGTCATTAATAACCCTGCCAACCTTTGTATTATCTGCAAACTTCGACATTAAGCCTGCTATACCTTCATCAGTATCATTGATAAATATACAAAACAGCAGCGGACCTAACACTGAATCCTGGGTGAGTTCACTAATAACATTAGTCCCCGAAGAGCAGCATCCATTGATTACCACTCTGTCTTCTCCCATTCATCCACACTTTTATCCGTTGTAGCAACTTACTCTTAATACCATACTGCTCCAATTTGTACAGTAGCCTTCTACGCGCAACAGTGTCAAAAGCTTTCCTGAAATCCAAGTAATATGATATCAAAATTATTTTTTGCCTCCAGTTCCTTTGTAACCACATCATAGTATCCAATCAGATTTGCCAGACAAAACTTTCCCTTAACAAACACATGCTGTGCGATTTATTACTGCGGTCTTGTCTAGCTGATTTTGCAATGGATCTATTACCAGTCACTCCATTATTTTCCCTGGAACAGAAGTTAAATAACTGGTGTATAATTACTTGTTGATGTGAAGGATGGAACCTGAAAAGAGTTGACAAGAAGAAAATTGAGGCATTTGAAATGTGGTGTTACAGGAGAATACTGCGTATTTCTTACTTGGATTGAAGAACAAATGAGTGGGTATTGAGTAAAATTGGCAGGCCTGAAATTCTTCTTCATAGCATTTTTTGGTCATATAGTAAGAAGGGAAACTTTCTGTTGAAGAATATAATGGAAGGAAAAACCGAGGGGAAGACTTGCAGAGGAAGACATGCAACTAGGTGGAAGGATGGGATCAGTAATCTTCTGGGCAGCACACTTTCGATGCAGTTGGAGGAATTTGTTGGTGGCCACAACAGCTCCTCAGGGAGTTATGTGACTGGAAGAAAGAATTACTTGTGTCACCCTTGGTTCCCCCTTTGTGAATTGGGGATACATTTTCATATCTCTATTCTGTGTGGACTTCCCTTGAGTCCAAAGATGCTGTCGTAATTATGGCTAAGGGTTTGCTTACATCCTTTGCCGCCTCCTTTAATATAACTGGATAGATCCCATCCACCCCAGGTGTCTTATGTTTAACTTCACAATTTCTCCTCCACCTTGCTTTCAGTTATTGCAAAATCACTAAGCGCCCTGTTACAGTTTGATAAACTTTTGGCATATTCCTCCCTTAATAACTCCTCATGTGTGAATATAGATGCAAAATACTCATTGAGATTATTAGCTATCTGAGCAGGATCATCAACAGTCGAACCGTCTATATCAAGTGGACTATTCTAATTCAGCCCTTTATGTAGAGTTTGTATAATTAAGGAAGTCTTTTTTTTTTTTTTTTTTTTCTTATCATCCTTTGTCAAAGATTTCTCTTAATCTGCCTTCTCTTGCATAATATCCTTTGTGACTTGATTACAGACTAGCTTATATTTGCCATAGGCTTCTGTGTCACTTGATAATTTATGTGCATCTGATGTATTTTTCTTCTCTTCCAGGATTCTCATTCGTTCATCTGACATCCATTTAGGCCTAAACTTTGAACAATATTTCTTTATCGGTATGAAAAGCCTAGTGGCTTCCATGATTAGTTCCTTGAATTCTTCCCACTTAGAATTGCATGTAGTCAGAAAAATCATCATCGCCACCATCATTGCCACCAAGCATCAGTGTTTGCTGTGCATTGGAAAACACTGAAACACATTGATTTTAATAAATATCATTTGAGAATTATTTTTTTATTATTACTTCCTTACAAATCAGAATGACATAAGATTTAATGCAGGGACACACACTCCTATTTACCCCTGCATTAAATCTTATGTCATTCTGATTGGTAAGGAAGTAATAATAAAAAAATAAATTTTGTGCAGTGGTTTATAGATGCATGCATTTATGGTTCTAATTTCCAAAATATGTAAATACTTTTATTTGTAAATAAAGATGCCAAAATAAGTCATTTATATGTGTAATAGTTTTTAATATGCAATAGTGCTGAATGCATTGCATTTTTTGAGCAAAATCAGAGGAAAGATTTTTCTAAATTCTTTCCTGAAATTTTGCTCAAAGTTGGATGTATATAAAGATATAATCATACATAGACTGTCAAAATAACAGCACTCCAGTAATGGAACATTCGAGCTAACGGCACATTGAGATCGGATGTTCAGCGCAGATGCCTTGAAGTGCTGAAAAAAGAAAATGGGAAGTCACATGATTACTGTATTGGTTTACATTTTTCCCATTTTGAAAGTGAATTCTGAACCGATATCATGAATTATACTGCTATTTTACATTTATTTTAAATTAGAAACCCCTCACTATGGCTCATAAAGGTAATAACCCTCATACAGAGAAGAAAAGAAGAACAACATTAAAGCTTTGTGACAAACATGATACAAACATATTTGTATCATGTTTTCTTATTGCCTTTTCCACCCTATGTGGGGAGGACAGTGACAATGCCACTGTGTACTACCCACGCAGACTAAACTTGATATAATAAAGAAAATAGAATGGGGCATAAGCAAGAGTGTATTAATGGCAGAATATAACATTGTATTGTCCACATGTTTATGCTTTTTATGTGTAGTTAACAAAATTGCATTATTACTCTCTCTATTTTTATTTAGCCTCATTATTTCTGCATTAAATATATTAAAATAAAACTTTCTAGATGACGGAAAAACCGAAATAATGGCACCTTTGTATCCCCATTATTATTCTGAAAGTTTACTGTATATATCTCTATTATTATTACACACTTTTTTATATTTATAGTTATAATGTGATTTTTCTCCTAGGTGGGTAATTTACACCAAATTGTGTGATCATATACTTTCTATTGTTACGCTTGTATGTCTTCTCTGAAGTATAATGGTAAATTGTAGTGATTTAGTCACTTGCTAGGATCCAAATCCTGATGGCTGGATGAATTTCTAAAAAATATATAAATAATAAAAAAAATACATTTTCACAGGACTCTAGTTAGCCAGTCTCAGGTGGCAGTGTATGGTTAACTCCTGTGAGGTACCTTGCAGATGTACCAATGGCTGTTCAATAAAGAAAGATCAAAATTTCTATTTTTTTCATAGCATACCTTTATTATTTATCCATATTTTGATAATCCCTTTCAAAGTTGTCCCCATTTGATGAAATGCACTTCTTCCAATGTTTCTGACATTCAAAAACATGGCGGAAGCTGTTTTTTGACATGTTTGAGAATTGCCTCTGATATATTGTTCCAACTTCTTCTGATGACTGGAAATGAAAATTTCAAGGTTAGGGCTTGTATGGTGAATCAGGAACACATTTGGCATTAATGCTGTCTATGTACTCGATGACAGCATGTGCACTCATCATCACTACCTTGTGAGGCCGTGTTCACCCACCTGCATGCAGTTGTGGTCATTTGCAATGAACGCAAACTTGCAATATGTGCAGTCCAGTTTAATATGGTCCCATAACTGTTGTATGATTTGGCACAACATGCTGTTAACCATTTTCATTGAGTGTGAAAAAAAAAAAAAAATGACCATAACCTTTCCTGCAGAAGCTAAAACTTTTGCTTTTTTCAGTGTTGGCGATGAAGTAGGCTTCGAAACACGCTTTGTTGCTTACTCTGATTCGAAATGGTAAAGCCATGTCTCATATGCCATTATCACCTTGTACAGAACCTTACTGTCCTCAGTAACCATCCGTTACAGCTCCTGACAAATCTCCATGTGAACTTGCTGTTGCTCAGGTGTGATTAGTCTTGGAATCCATTGTGCACAAACATGTGCCATATGCAAGTGGTCATGGAGAATACCATGCACACTGCTTCCTACTAATATTTACAACATCTCTGCCAGTTGCCTTACTGTTATACGACAATCTCTCATGATTACAGAAGCAGTGTTTATGACTTCTGAGGTGACAGCAGTGGTTGGAGCTCCAGGACCGCTGATTTTTGTGACTGAATCATGTCCATCTTTACTTAATTAACAATGAAGTAAGATTGCCTATGTGAGATGTGCTATATGGAAGTGTATATTCACCATAAACCTCTTTTAACATTTCATATGCTTCATCTCATGGTTTCTTGAGATAGAAAGAAAATTTAAGAGCAGCACAACGTACTGGTCCTCACGCATCATAAGTGAAACTGAACAGGTATAAACTTGACTGACTGCAGAGGTCACACCTTGTGCACGAGTCAACTTTGCGGCTGCTGTGTGATGCAGCTTGGTTTGGTCTTAAATTCCGTAGCTTAGCAAGAAATTTCAAGCAGTACAGTTGTTCATGAAAAATTACTGAACAGCCCTCGTAACTCACACTGACCGTAATGGGACCACTTCTAGCTCATTGCTTAAAAGGTGTGAAATTTTGTCTTTTTATTGGAAGTAAATATTGTTTTGTATTATGTTATATTATCATAAAATATATATATGCAATTAAAACACCTAATTATACTGTACTCCTCTCTTTATAGATGTATTATGTTATTACAATCCTCTTGTTATGTAATTATACTATTTTAATTTGCTTCTCTCTTTTTTATTGTGTATCAAGCAACCTTGTTACTACATATTTAACTGTGTAATACTTTAAGAAAAACTAAGTTTGCACAAAAGGCATCAGCTATAGTACATTTCATATTGTGAATTGCTTTGCAATGAATTACCTTACCCTTAACTCTCTATTAGGTGCATTGGTGATTGTGGTTGAGTTGAGTTAATATGAAGATTCATCATTCATTTTTTATAAAAATGAATGATGAATCTTCCTAGTGCCATGTCATAATTGTTTTGAGAAATGCGTATTTAAAAATTTCATTAAAAGTTACTAGTATAGCTATAAGTATCATATTAAGCATTCTCAAAGATTATACTATTCTGTACTAATAGGAAAAAAATTGAATAAGAAATATGTTTTTTTCCCCTGCAATATTTTTTTTAGAGTTAGTTTTAAATAACAAAACTGATATTAAAATTAAAAAAAAAATAAAAAAAGCTAGTAATACGAGCACTATATATCACATTTAGAATCCATATAGTTTTTTCCAGTTTAACTTTGAATATGTGGCACTTTCTCCACCAGGAGAAAAACACTTCTGTTTATTCTTGTGACAGTCCCTCTTTTAGGGACTGTTGCTCTGTCATAGGTGACAAGCACCGTAAGTATAAAGGTTGATAACTCAATCTATGACAATATCTGCATGATCCATACTGTGATCACTTTGGGCCACAACTTAATTGATAACAGTAACCAATGAAACTATAATGCAACTGTTCAGTGCTGTTTATTGATGAAGAGTGGGAAATGTAGTATAAAATGGTGGAAGTAAGCAGAGAAATTAAATGTAGAATACTTTAATTTGACTGTCCATTATTTCTTTGGATATTGCTCACTAAAATAAAACTGTCATATCTCTGTAAATCCATACAAACTATTAAAAACAGATGATGAAAATATTAAAATCAAGAATTAGAAAAGGGTTAATGCTCTAATATAAACCAGTCAGATTGGTAGGGGTAGAGATACAGTATTTTCTTTCATGGAGTAACAACACTGACTGATCATACAAACTGTATGAAGCACAGCAGTAACTAGACCCATAATATGTTGGAGTTCAAGAACTCTGTTGTCGGGGAAATATATTGTGCAAAAAGAATGTGCGAAATAAGATCAGTGTATGTCTGCAAGGGCAAAAGTTGAAGATATTGTAGAGCAGATATCATATTTTAAAGAAAAGCTAGTATCATTGTACATGTTGGCACTAATGAGATTAGAAGTAGATCTGCTGACTTACTTAACAAGTACAGGGCAATGTTGAGCGAAAGTAGCAAGTTAGGATTAAATTTGAAAGTGTTTTGCAATTCTGTCCAGGCATGATATGAGGGAATATATGATGAGAGTTTTGTCAATCAATTCGACCCTGGAGAGATTGTTCAAGGTTTATGGGATACAATTTTTCTTAGCATGGCCTTTGCTTGGAGAGAAGCAGTCTCTTCTTTAATAGGAGAGATTGCTTCTACAAGGATGGGATACAGTTAAATAGAATGGGTGCAAGAATATATGCTGATGCTGTCGAGGCAGTGGAAAACTGCTAGCTTGGGGAAGGGGGGGGCTGCATGGGCTAAAAGATTAACAATAGCTACAGGCAGAGGTGAAAGTGATTCTTGCACTGTTTCTATTGGAATGAATGTGTAGCAGCCTGGAAAGCAAGGTGCTGGGGATTTTAAGGCCTTCTTTGAGTCATCATGAAAGTAAATACATGGACTGTGTTGGAGAAACTTAGAATAAAAACTTCAGTTCTGCAAATTGCAGCGTCTTGAGACTAGTCACCTGTGAGATGAAATGATCAAGATTTTTAAGGCTTTGAATGGATTGAGCAAGCTCAGTGCTGATTGATTTTTCCTCTTGCTCATACTACACTCATGAATAGGCATAAATTCAAATTGAGGAAGGATAGTTGCAGAACAGACATGTAGGAATTTGCCTTGTGTGGTTGGTTGCTGGAACAAACTTTCATCTGATGTGAAAGTGAATAGTTTGAATAAATACAAGGAAGAACTGGACAAACTGTTGGAGGGATAGATATATGAAAGGTGTTTTTTTTTTTTTTTTGTTTTGGCTGATGCTGTATAAGCTTGCTTTTTTTGGATCATTTGCCACTACTAATATTAATACTAATACTGAGAACAAATCTGGTTGTCATGTAATTATTTCGGTGAAGGCTGAAAATACACAGAAATTATACCTCTATTTAATTTATATTTTTTCTCATAAATTGTCTGCTGGTCTCAGTTCTGATTAATTTTTCATTAAGAAGGTGCTGGTGCTGTCTGGGGAAATTCTTTGAAGTTTTTGCACCTTGGTTTCATTCTTCACTTTAAGAATTTTGATTATGGCATGACATTGGACCACAGCTCAGTGTTGGATTTATAGGTTATTAATATGCTCTTTTTTGATATTGCTTGTTTTTTCTCTCTCTCTTTTTTTTTTTTTCCCTTTCCATATACAGGGTGATTCACTACCAGTGCGACAAACTTGGAGGAGGTGTAGGGGGCACAAAGACGAATCGGAATCACATAGCATTGCAAGGTCCGAAATGCCTTCGTCATACGGTAGAGGACGTTGAACGGGAGGTCGCGTGAACAGCGATCCCGCTGGAAGTCAGCATTTGTGAACTGGTTCCCGAGGCAGTAGGATGGACGAGTATTCAAACGTTGAACTGGCCAACATGCACCTCGCGTATGGAGCTGCGGACTCTAATGGGCGCGCCGCTCTGCGCTTGTACCAGGAACATTTCCCGCACAGGCGTGCTCCTCACATATGATTTTCGCATGTGTGCACAGAAGGTTACGTGAGATTGGTTGTTTCACAAGAGGTACCATGAATCGAGAGCGAACGACGAGGACGCCAGACAATGAGGAGAATGTCCTATGTCTTGCAGAAGGCAATCCGAGTACGAGTACTTGAGCGATAGGCCAACGATTGGGTATTTCCTAATCCACTGTATGGAGGATACGGTCAACAAACCAAATGAGTTCATACCATCTGCAACATACCCAATCATTGGAGCCTGCGGATTATCCACTCCGGAGGACTTTCGCTACTTGGTTTCTTCAACAGAAACGGTTCGCAAATGCTGACTTCCAGCGGGATCACTGTTCACGCGACTTCCCGTTCAACATCCTCTACCGCATGACGAAGGCATTTCGGACCCTGCAATGCTATGTGATTCCGATTCGTCTTTGTGCCCCCTACACCTCCTGCAAGTTTGTCACACTGGTAGTGAATCACCCTGTATATGCCTTGTGATGTTCTGAGAGAGAGAGAGAGAGGACTTGAGCAAACAAAATCCTTTATGTTATTTAATTATATGCTGTCCCTTATGCTTTCGCATTTTAGTTCATAAATCCAACTTCAAAAGGTATGTTTCTTGTAAATAGCAGATTTAGCTTTTCAGTGACACTATTTTTATGTTAAAATGATATTAGCAGTTTAGGTTGGTCATGTATAGCATTTTCTTTAATGTGAGTATAAGCCTGCACCTTGAAGCACAGCAGGCACTAGAAGTCAGTGTCTGTTTGGAATTTATCCCTGTCACAATCTCCACAAGGCAGAAATTGAACACAGCAATGCATACAATTTTCAAATTATTTCAATCCTTGTGATGAAATATAACTCCACATCCTTTACTACCCTAAATCAAAAAGCATTACAATATCCAAAAACCCATCAAGCAAAATTAAAATATGAATTATATTAGGTGTGGAAATAAAGTTTCTAGACTGGTGCCGTAAAAAGAACACAAAGTGAATTAGTTCAGAATTTTATTTTATTCAAAGTAATTGCCACCTCATTGAATGCACTTATTTCATTATTCAGAAAGTTTCTGAAAAGAGTCAGTAAAAGCTTCCAAAGAGATCCTATTCAGTTTGCTGGTTATATTTTCCTTTATTGACTCAACATTCTGAAATTTCTTTCCTTTGAGGGTAATTTTCACTTTGGAAAGAGGAAGAAGTCCACTGGTGCTAGATCAGGGAGTAGGGTGTACGGCTGATCTGTGCAATGCCATGTTTCATCAGAAATGTCTTCACAACAAGTGTGGAATCGGCAGCTAGTTCTTTCTGTGCAACAAGAACTGGCTGCCTTTTTTGTGAAATTGCAGCCTCATTTCCCTCAGCATGAATTGTTGAGGAGGCTTCCATCCTGCAGTGGGTTGATAATGGCTGCACTTTACTTTACACCCAGGAAATGTACTTCACTAGTCTTTGAGGCACCTGTATGTAGAGAGAAGCATTCACTCCTTTTCAGGTACACATTCCATGTAAATTGCACCCTGTTTATTTAGAAACATGATCAGCATTATCTTGATCCTGGATTTTTCTAAACAAAACTTTTTGACTATGACAATGATTTTGAAGCCCATTGCATATCCTCGACAACTTTGTCTCTTGGTCATTCTGAAACACCTAACACTCATCTCCAGCAACAAAATACATTCAAGAAATTAGGATTGTCATGAGAAGTCCAGATGAAGTCTTTTCATGATGACACTCTTTGTTGCTTTTCTCATCTTTTGAGGCTATGCAGCACAAATTTTTTTTATTTTCTCCTTATTTGTATCCAACTTATCAGTCATCATTCTGAGGGTCAAATGATTATCACTCGCTGCAATTTCCTCTACTTTAGTAACTCTGTCCTCCGTTTGAGAGGTTTCCCACTTATTGGGTTATTGCTAACATTTCTCACATCCATTATTGAACTACTTATACCACTTAAACACACTGATATGACTTAACATTTCATGACCATAAACAGTTTTTAAATTTTGTATGTTTCTTTTGCGGATTTTTCCAGTGCAAAGCAAAATTTGATAGTTGTAAGTTGCTCCATTGCAAAATCTTAATACGGAACGTTAACACTACCAATGAAACTGGTTGTCGCTTGCAAACTGTCAGTATACTGGACAATCTCTATACCACTATCTGTTGGAGGAAGTTTGACTTCAGTTTATTTTTAAACTCACACTTTCAACATGACTGCAACAGCATCGGTCTGAGAATTTTATTGTAACATAACTTTGAAGAAAATTGTGTATGTTGTAGAGAATTTTCCAAATGATACGTTTATCTTAGTTTATTATAATTTCTGTTTATCCTCAGTATTGTTAATTGTTGATGCCACATTTTCAGGTGCATGCTGTTATCATTGAGCACATTAATGAAAACAAAACTGTACTTGAAATATTTAAAATTAGTTACACCAAAAAGGTGTAACCAATTTTAAATGTTTGTAACAAATGTAATTTTAATGATAGAAACACAAAACCTGCACTAAATGTGAGAAAAGCAGTTGAGGTTTTTACTGACATTTAACATGTGCACCACTTGTCACAAACAATATCTAATCGGTAATAAAGTTCATCCCATGTTTTTTCAAGGATGTCACGCTTAATCATGGTAATTGCATTTGTAATCCTGCGCTTTAAGTCTGCGATGTCTGTAACAGGGGCCTTGTAGACTGTGTCTTTGATGAATCCCCATATGAAGAAAATCATAAGGGGATAAATCTGGTGAACGTGGTGGCCACGCAATAGGACCATCAAGCCCAATCCAACAGCCAGGAAACTTGTCATCAATGTGGTTCGTCCAATTGGAAAATAACCCTATTTGGCAGTTTGTCCAATTGAGGATACACATAAAGCTCAAGCATGTCCTGGTAATTATCCGCTTTCACAGTCGTTTCTTGAAAGAAAAAGGGTCCAACAACACGATCAACCATGATGCCACACCACACGTTCACCCTTGGGCAATCTCGCCTAAGGGTGAACGTGTTATTCACCTTTCCCAAAACATGAAATGTGCACTTGTCCGTGGAACAAATCCGTGTCATTACCCGTTCATCTTGTTCCATTTTCTCCAAAATGTTTGTATTGCTCATTTAAAATTGGTTGCACCTTTTTGTTTGTGTGACAAGTGGTGCACATGTTGAATGTCAGTAAAAACTTCAACTGTTTTTCTCACATTTAGCGCAGGTTTTGTGTTTCTATTATTAAAATTACATTTGTTACAGACATTTAAAATTGGTTACACCTTTTTGGGACATTCTGTGTAGTAATATGTAGTTTAAAAGGAGAGCTCTTATTTGATATAGGTAATCCTGTATAATAATAATAATAATATTATGCATACAGCTTCAGATAACTTTTCTGTTTTGTTAAAAGCCAATGCTACACATGTTCAGCACATGAAGCTTGCATTTTTCATGTGATCCATATTTATGTAATGAGGAGAACAGTTGTTAAAGAGAAGAGAAAAATTTAAGGGAAAAAAAAAAGAAAAAAAGCTGATTAGCAGTAAGCTGCTTGTATATCAATTGATATATTTTTAGGAATTTACACCGATTCATTTGTATATGATAATTTCATTTCATTGGAGTAAATGTTTTGAATGTTTTGTTTTATATAATTAAAAATAGAAACCTTGGTCAAGATTTGAAGATAAATGCTGTTTTATTGACAGAAAAGATACAGATTTCAATTACAAAAATGAAGCAACATGCTGACATTAACATTATTGCTTCAGTCCAGGTTGCGCAAAGGTGCCTCCATAGGCAGGTGGGGCAGGAGCAGTAGTGTGTGGCACACGCTTCTTCATTAGACCGGGGTTCAACCGCCAAATACAGAGAATGCGGAAAGGTCAGGGAATGACCACCGCATATACCGGGAGCAATATGGCCTTAGTTGTTAATGCTCCTTAAAAACCAAATAACAACAACAAAAAGGGTCGACTCACTCGGTGGATTAAAGGTTTAATTCAGAAATTGTTATTTCTCTTGGTAAGAAAAGGGATGAGGCCTAATGAGAATCTCTTCTGTTATTAGGCAGATTTGTGTAGGGGATTGGTTGCAAACAAAAGATAAAATTGTCTTAGGTTTTATTATAAGAGTTATTCAAAAAGATACATTTAGTCTTACCCAGAGTTGTTATAACTGAAGTTATTTAAAGTTTTGAGTAAATCACTATGTATAAAATCTAAGGCAGTGCATCCAGTTGATATGGGTGGCCAGTGAGTTCAGACAGGTTTGGTGTGACATAAGCACTGGGAAAGCAAAAATGAGAGTAGAAGTGTATTATACGCCAAATGACTCTAATGAGTACAACAAACAACTGCACAGGGAAAAAGAGTGGGCAGGTAAATCAGAATTGCCTTATAATGGGGGATTTTAACTTTTCAGATATTATCTGAAACTTGTGGGTTGGTCATTCGCACATTAGCAAGAATTTATGGATTTACTGAATGACTGTTTTCTACAGCAGTATGTGTGAGAGGCAACCAGAGGAAGTAATACTCTTGATCTGATTATCAGCAGTGATTATTCACATTAAGAATCTGCAGATAAAGAAGCCACTAGATGGCAGTGATCACAGTGTACTGATGTGGGATTTACTTAAAGATAAAACTACCATCAGGGGTAAAGAGAAGGGTTTTTGCTTTCGTAAAGGTGACTACAATGGTCTCAGAGATTTTTTAAATTTTGTACAGAGTGATCATCTGATGATGTTACGAACAGCAAATTCTAAATGGGAACATTCAAGGTAGTAATCTTGGAAGCTACTGGACTTTTCATATCAACTAAGAAATACTGTTCAAGATTTAGTCCTAAATGGATGTCAGATGAACTAATGAGAGATTTGTGGCAGAGAATAAAAATGCATGGGATGCATATAAATTATCAGTCAAATACAGATGCCTATGGTAAATATAAACTAGTCTGTAGCCAAGTCACAAAGGTGGTTAGGCAGGTGAAGGGAGATTATGAGTAATTTTTGAGAAGGCAAATTATGAGAAAATTTTGGCAAATGATACAAAGACTTCTTTACTTATATATACTTTAAAAGGAAGAGGTCAATTGATTGGTCCACTTGATATTGATAGTTTGACTGTTGATGATCCTGCTCAGATAGCTGACAAACTGAATGAGTATTTTGCATCTACATTCAAACATTGAGGAATTCTGTAGGGTTATTAAACTCTAACAGGGAACTAAATGATTTCTCCTCCAAAAGTGGAGAAATTGAAATGAAACATAAGAAAGTCACCTAGGATGGATGGGATCTATCCAGTTGTATTAAAGGAGGCAGCAAAGGGAGAGTTATGAATAGATGCGCAGATTTGGATTTCAGGAAAGCTTTTGAGTCTATTGCAGATGCAAGAATACTATACAAATTGGAGCATAATGACATTAAGGGCAAGTTGCTATAATGGATAAAAGGGTTGTTGAGTGGGAGAAGACAGAGCATTAATCAATTAATGCTGCTCTTTATGCACTAATGTTATTAGTGAAGTCCCACAGGGTTAGGTGTTGTTTTGGTTATTTATCAATGATATTGATGAAGGTATATCCGGTTTAAGGTTAAGGGTTTCCTTAATCAAACCCTTAACCATAATTATGAGAGCATCCTTGGACTCAAGGGGAAGTCCCCACTAACTGGAGATGTACAATTGTATCCCCAATGTAGCAAATGTAGCTTCCAAAGGTTGACACCAATAATTATAGCGCTTTAATTTAAATTCTGTTCCGGGAGAAATAATGGAGTCACTGGTTAAAGAAGCATTGAAGGATTATCTAGACCAGGATTCAGTTATAGTTCAGACACAGCACAGCACTTGTTTTTTATGGGTAAGTCTTGTCTGACCAATTTGATTGGATACTATGATGTGATCACAAAGGAACTGGATGCAAAATATAATTTTGACGTCATATTTGGATTTCAGGAAAGCTTTTGATTCTGTTGCATATGGAAGAATACTATACAAATTGGAGCATAATGACATTAAGGGCAAGTTGCTATAATGGATAAAAGGGTTGTTGAGTAGAAGAAGACAGTGTTAATCAATTAGTGCTGCTCTTCATGCACTAATGTTATTAGTGAAGTCCCACAGGGTTAGATGTTGTTTTGGTTATTTATCAATGATATTTATGAAGGTATATAAGGTCAAAGTTTGCAGATGATACATAGGTTGGCAGGGTTGTTAATGACAGTATGCTACTGCAACAGAATCTAGAAAAGTTGGGCAGATAGGCTGAAAAGTTGCAACTGAAGTTTATCATTGACAGTTGAATACAAAGTTCTGCGTATGGGTAGCAGTAACCCCAGAGTAACATACCAACTGTATAGTATACTACACTCAGGGTAGTGGAGAATGAAAAAGACCTGGGGTAATTGTGCAGTCAGATATGAAGGTTTTCTGAGCAGGGGCAGACAGGCTGCCAGAGCAGCTGTATATCTTGTCAAAGATATACAGGAATTTTGCCAGGGGATAAGGAGGTGATTATCACTTTGTATAAAGCAATGTTCAGGCCACACCTTGAGTATTACATACAGGTCTGAGGGCATTGTTTTACGAAGGATGTGGACTAAAATGAGTGCAGAGAAGGGCAACAAGATTGATGAGGGGAACAAAGTTGTTCTCTTACCAATGAAGGCTTAAATTCTGTAAATTGCAGCATCTGGAGACTAGGCACCTGCGAGGTTACTAAGGATTGAGGTGTATAAGGCCTCGAATAGTTTGAGCAGGCTCAGTGCTGATGGGATTTTTCCTCTTGCTGAGATTATGAACCTGAGGAGGCATAAACTTAAATTGAGGAAGGACAGTTATGGAATAGATGTGCAGAAATTTGCCTTTAGCCAACGGGTAGTTGATAGCTTAAATAAATTCAAAGAAGAACTGGACAAACTTTGGAGTGGATGGATGAGTAGTTGATAGCTTAAATAAATTCAAAGAAGAACTGGACAAACTTTGGAGTGGATGGATGAGTGAAATGGGAAGTAGTGTTTTTTTTTTTTTTTTTTTTTTTGGCTGATATATAAGCTTGCTTTATTGCATTATATGCTTCTACTAATGATAATGATATATGAGACAAGAAATCTTGTTGAGAATTGATGATAAATGCTGTTTTATTTACACGATATTTATGGGTATCTTGTATTCTGTGTTAGAGGGAAGTATTTAGGTATGCTGTCAAGATTTCATAAAGGGCTTTTCTGATTAAGAAATTCAGAAGTTATTAAACTGCTTTGATGAATTTGATTTTAAAAAAGGGAAACTTAAAAAATTAGATAGTTTCTGTGTGTTCCATATGATGTGACTGAGTTTTTTTTTTTTTTTGGGACTAAATGAAAAAAAAAAAACCAGTATAAAGAAATATTGACTTGAAGAATAAACACACATAATTCCATTTTTTAAGAATGTATTTATCAATATCTCTGCAGATATTTTGGTTGTTGCATCTCTGCCCACATAAAAAGGGCAAACAAAAGGAATTCAAAGTAGGGACTCTAAAGTAAAAAAATATTGTGGATGGAAAGTTTCATGAATATTTTCTTCTATGAAGAAATATTGCCTCAGAATATTTATAATGTTTTGCTATGCTATTTTATAAATAAGCTTATGTAAACCCATAAATAAATAATTTTTGAACATCACATTTCCACTAGACTGAACTGTGTAGGAGAGATGGTGAAAATTATTCTGGACTGCAGAAAGTTAAAGGTAATGATCTCTATTCATTATTTTACTTCAGCAATTTTTATTTCCCATTGGTGAGAAAAGACAGAATGCCTGATGAGATCTCTTCTGTTATAAAGCAGATTTGTATATAGAATTGGCCACAAACCAAAAGAGAAATTGTCTTACACTTTCAAAATAATAATAATTATTCAAAGGGATGTATTTAGTTCTAACTAGATTTTGTTATTAGTGTCTATATTTCAAGATCGTGAGTGAGTATGGAAAAGAAAAATTGTGGTGTATGATAATTGATTCTAATTTGGAGTAATTCTTTGTCAATTATTGCATGATTCTTGTTCCTAAAGCTTCTATGAAGCTAGATGATAGCTTGGAAATGTAGCAAGTTATTCAATGGAGGATACCTGAGTGTACCACAAGAAGATCTATTCTTACATCACAATCTACTGCATGAGAAAACTAGACAATTGCTCTATTAATGTTGTGCTGTATTCTTGCAATCACCATTCTCTTGATGTTGATATGTGGTTTATTTTTATTTATTTATTATTTTTTTTTTTATGAAAACCCAAAACACAAAAGCTTTTAGAACCTGTGGTACGTAGTACCGTGCATAGGTTGAAACAAAAGATGTTACTTATTGACATTAGACTTAAATTTCTAATAATTCTAATTTTCAGGAAATACATGTGAAGGGTGGTTATTCCAGAAAACAGAAGTTGAAGGAAGAAATGAAGAAAAGTTGATTCTGTGATTTGGAAGTTAAACAGAAAAAGGATGCTGACTGGTTGCAGAACGTGTTTGGGCTGGTTTGGAAAAGAGAGGGAGAATTATAGAAGCCAATTCAGATGAGAAGTGCTGAGGGAAGTACAGCCATGCCTCGCATAACGCGGTTTTCAGTTAACGCTATTTGAAAAATGATACCACTTTTCACTTTACATGATGCAAATTTCCAGTTAACGAGATCTTTTTTTTTTTTTATGCGATAGTTGAAAAAGATTTGAATCGCGCGTTAAGCTTACCGTGAGTCATACGGTCAATAAACAAACGTTTGCCTGCTGCCCGCCTCGGTGTGTTCCATCAACCATTGGAAGAAGACGTGTTACTTGTTTGTCTCCCCTCTAATAAAGTCAATGCACACTTGCATTTAAAAATTCAAATTTTTAAATGAGCCAGGTGAAAATGTTACCGCGAAGGAGATAACGGTAAAAGAACTAGATGAAATCTTTCGTATCGCAGAGAACCTCAAACAAAAGGTGGTGAGATTCTCTGCAATATGTATTTCGCCAGGGCTTAGAGAAGATTGTAGTCGGCTATTGGAAATTGATTGATGAAATGAGAAAGTCAACATTGTTCAAATATTTCAGCAACAGTCATTTCTTCATTGTGTATTTTATGTCAGAGGTTCCCAAACTTTCTCAGTTCATGGAGCCCTTAGTGTCTCAGTAACTTTTTCAAGGCACACCCAGACCAAAAGAAATACCTAACAGTTTCGTTTAGTAGTTAGGTCCAAACAACTTAATAAGAAATGCTGAAACTGTGAACTACCTCGAGCTAGTAGTTCATGCGGTGTACAGAGGTCAAGTATTACTGTGTTTCCCTTGAAAATTTAAAATATTCTGAGGCGCACAGTTTGGGAACCGCTGTTTTATGCAATAAACATTTAATTCCATAATTATTTTCATTATCTTTTATTTAAAAGGTATTTTTAAAATTCTTTATGGACATTCCAGAAGGTCAAGGACCAATTATAATTTTTCCTATTGATTATTATATTCGATTAACGTGTTTCCATTTTGCGCGATGCGCTCGCAGGACGAATTAATCGCATTAATCGCGGTCAGCCTGTATCTATAGAAAAGACATGCAGAAACAGAAATTATATGAGACAGAGTGGAGAGACTTTTTAAGAAGTGGGTCATTAACTACCCAAACTGCCCTCTTTTGAATGGAATCTAAAAGGCTCAGAGAACAATAATCCACATAGAGCAGATTTGAGATTTGTACAGTGTAAATAGCTATTTAGAAGAAAAGTAACACCAAGAGCGAACAGAGGAAGCAATATTTGTAGTAGTAGTAGTAGCGGCACTTGATGCAAGAAAGCAAGTGTAGGAGCTTATGCAGCATCAGCCAAAAAAAAAAAAAAATCACACCATACCCTCCAAATGCTTGTCCAGTTCCTCCTTAAATTTATTTAACCTATCAACTTCCACAACGACAGACGGAAGTTTGTTCCAGCAATTAACCACCCGCTGGCTAAAGGAAAATTTCCGCACATCTATTCTACATCCATCCTTTCTTAATTTGAACTTATGTCCCCGTAGGTTCGTATTCTGAACAAGTGGGAGGATCCCATCAGAATTCAGCGTGCTGAACCCATTCAAGGCCTTATAGACCTCAATCAGATCACCGCGCAGGTGCCTAGTCTCCAGCCACTGCAATTTGCAGAACTTAAGCCTCTCTTGGTAAGAGGATCCCTTCATTCCCCTCACCAATCGTGTTGCTCTTCTCTGTACACGCTCAAGCAAATCTACATCCTTCCTAAAATGAGGCCTCCAGACCTGTACGCAGTACTCAAGGCGTGGCCTGACCATTGCCTTATACAGAGGGACAATCACCTCCTTTTCCCTGCTAGCAAAATTCCTATATATCATTGACAAAACCCCATGACCTGCCCTAGCAGCCTGTCTGCATTGCTCAGAAAACTTCATATCTGACTGCACAATTATTCCCAGGTCTTTTTCATTTTCTACCACCTTAAGTGTAGTACCACACAGTTGGTACGTTTCTCTGGGGTTACTTCTACCCATATGCAGTACTTTGCATTTGTCAAGGTTAAACTTCAGTTGCCACTTCTTAGCCCATCTGCCCAAATTATCTAGATCCTGTTGCAGTAGCACACTGCCATGACTGTCATTAACAACCCTGCCAACCTTCGTGTCATCTGCAAACTTCGACATTAAGCCTGATATACCTTCATCAATATCATTGATAAATATACAAAACAACAGTGGACCCAACACCGAACCCTGTGGGACTCCACTAATAACATTAGTCCACGAAGAGCAGCACCCATTGATTACCACCCTCTGTCTTCTCCCACTTAACCATCCTTTTATCCATTGTAGCAACTTACGCTTAATACCATTCTGCTCCAATTTGTACAGTAGTCTTCCATGTGCAACAGTGTCAAAAGCTTTCCTGAAATCCAAGTATATGATATCAAAATTATTTTTTGCATCCAGTTCCTTTGTGACCACATCATAATAACCAATCAAATTTGTCAGACAAGACTTTCCCTTAACAAACCCATGCTGTGTCTGAATTATTGCTGCAGTCTTGTCTAGATGATCCTGCAATGCATCTTTAACCAGTGACTCCATTATTTTACCCGGAACAGAAGTTAAACTAACTGGTCTGTAATTACTCGTGTCACCCTTCGAACCTCCTTTGTGAATTGGGGATACATTTGGACATCTCCAGTCCGTGGGAACCTCCCCTGAATCCAAGGATGCTCTCATAATTATGGCTAAGGGTTTGCTTAGTTGCTTTGCCGCCTCCTTTAATATAACTGGATAGATCCCATCCACCCCAGGTGCCTTTCTTATGTTTAACTTCAACAATTTCTCTTCCACTTTGCTCTCAGTTATTACAAAATCATTAAGCACACTGCTACAATTTGATAACCTTCTTCCATTTTCAAACTGTAATAATTCCTCACGTGTGAATGTAGATGCAAAATACTCATTCAGTTTGTTTGCTATCTGAGCAGGATCATCAACAGTCGAACCATCGATGTCAAGTGGACCAATCATATTCATCCCCTTCCTTTTAGAGTTTATATAAGTAAAGAAATCCTTGCTGTTTTTCTTAGCATCTTTTGCCAAAGATTTCTCGTAATCCGCCTTTGCCTGCCGAACCTCCTTTGTGACCTGATTACAGACTAGCTTATATCTGGTACAGGCTTCTGTGTCGCCTGATAATTTATATGCATCCCATGCATTTTTCTTCTCTGTCACGAGTCTCATTAGTTCATTTGATAACCATTTAGGCCTAAACCTTGAACAATATTTCTTCATCGGTATGAAAAGTCTAGTAGCTTCCACGATTAATTCCTTGAATGCTTCCCACTTAGAATTTACTGTTTGTAACATCGTCAGTTTATCCCACTGTACAGAATTTAAAAACTGTCTGAGACCACTGTACTCCCCTTTACGGAAGCAAAAACCCTTTCCTTTACCCCTGACGGTAGTTACCTCTTTGAGTAAATCCCACTTCAGCACACTGTGATCACTCCCACCTAGTGGTTCCTTTATCTGCAAATTCTTAATACACGAATGATCACTGCTGATAACCAGATCAAGAGTATTACTTTCTCTGGTTGCCTCTCGAACATGCTGCTGCAGAAAACAATCATCCAATAAATCCACAAAAGTCTGACTAGTGTGTGAGTGACCAACCCACAAGTTCCAGTCAATATCTGGGAAGTTAAAATCCCCCATTATAAGACATTCCGATTTACTAGCCCACTCTATTTCTCTGTACAATTGTTCATTGTACTCATTCGAGTCATTAGGCCTATACACACTCCTACTCTTATTTTTTCTTTTGCAGTGCTTATGTCACACCAAACTGACTCAACAGTGCACTGTCCATCTATATCAACTGGATGCACTTCTTTTGATTTTATGTTTTTCTTAATTAACAGCATAACACCTCCTCCCTTTCTGTCCTGTCTATCCTTTCTGTACACATTGTACTCCCCAAATTCCAGTTCTGCATTCCTTATATCTTTGTGACACCACGTCTCTGCTATCCCAACAATATGATGTGATTATTCCGAGAGAGAGAGAGAGAGAGAGAGAGAAGTCAGGGTAATCCCTAATAGAGATGTGACCTTGTCTAGAAATCTGAGAGCTATTAAAGATAACCATAGGAACGGAAGAATCCATTTTGCAAGATAATAAGACAAGACTGAATTTTAGGATTAAAATTAACTGAACTATCTCTTAGTAGTTAATCAAATGATTAACTACTAAGAGATAGTTAAGATAGTAATCAAATAAAATGATTCAATTATATCATTCCAGTAAAATAATTCAGCACATGCTTCTTGATTAGACCGGGGTCGAGCTCATCACCACCAAATATGGACGATGCGAAAAGGTCAGGGAATGACCACTGCATATCCCCTGAGCGATATGGCCTTAGTTGCTAATGCTCCTAAAAACCAAATAACAAAACAAACAATAACAAAATAATTTAGTTTTATCATTCAAACGAAATAATTTTGGGTGATTTTCCATAATTGGATGAATTGTCATAATAAATTGATTTTCTATAATTGAATGAATTGTCATAATCAAATGATATTCTGTAATTGAATGAATCATTTTAATGATGTTAACCCCAGGGGTTGACATCTGGTGAGTATGGGCTTGGCACACCCAGGGTCCTGAGCTTGGATATCATCATTCTTCTCTTTCTTGGTGATTCCCTTCTACTTCTCTCTCTCTCCAGGGTAATTCAAAATTTTTTTTTTTTTTTTTTTTTTTGCTTTGGTGGTGCAGCATAAGCCTCAGACTTCCTTGTACAATATGGCTAATAATAATAATAATCAATAATAATATTGAAATAAAGGAATGATTTTCTGTGGAACAAGTTACTTCTACAGATTGTTGAGACTGACAGTTTAGCAAAATTCTAAAATCAACTGGATAGGTACCCAAGTGAGGAGGAAAGTATGTGGTCTATTTTCTTAGCTGATTTATTATATATTTTCTTTTATTTTTATATCTTTCTTTAGATTTTTGATATTTTTGGATTTATTTAACTTGTTTTTTAATTGTTTTATTATTATTGTTGCATGGTTTATTATTAATTTTTTATTTTATTTATATATTTATTTATTATTATTGTTATTATTATTTATTTATTATTATTTTTTTTTGTCTGGTGCAGCAAAGCGTATGGCTTCCCTGCACTATGTCTAATACTAGGAGTATAGTTAATAAATTTGATAAGCTTGAATTGCTAGTCAAGACATCAGAGGCAGATATTGTTGGGATATCAGAGACATGGTATCACACAGATATAAGCAGTGCAGAATTGGAATTTGGGGAGTACAATGTGTACAGGAAGGATAGACAGGACAGGAAGGGAGGAGGGTTTATGCTGTTAGTTAAGAAACATAAAATCTAAGGAAGTACATCCAATTGATGTTGGTGGCTTCCTTGCTCTATATGGCAAATACTATTACTTCTCTTACTTCTTTAAAATATTTATGTAATATGTCCTTATCACATTAACCATGAAGAGATGTGGACAATCCTGTCTTCCCCTTTATGGTTTAACATACCTCGAGGCTTGCCTGCTGTGCCACAAGCTGTTTATTTGACTGAGTTCTGTGAGCTGGAGTATGATTCTTATTGTATGTTATGTCATATGGCTGTTTAGTAGGTGAACTGGGGAGCTTAATTTTTTTTATGTAAACTCAAAAACAAATTATCATGGAATCTATAGCACGTGGTATTATGCATATGTTGAATTGAGAAGATGAAGGATACCTGTTGACGTTGGAATTGAATTTCTTTAAATTGTAATTTCCAGGAAAGACATGCACATGCGAAAGGAGGTTTGTCCAGAGAGCAGAAATAGAAGAAATAAATGAGAAAAAGTTGATTCTTTGAGTGTGACAATGAACACTGAGTTGTGGCATATATTCATACTGCTTTCAAAGAGTGGTGGAATTACAGATGTCAATTCAGAAGAACAATGTCCATGAAAATATCTAATAGAAAAGGCAAGCAGCAGAAACTCAGCATCTATGACACAGAAAGTGGAGAGACTGTTAGAGATGGTCATTAATTAACCTGCCTTTCCTATTTTGAATGAAGCTAGAAGCTTAAGAGAGGTTTTCAGGCACCACAGGTGGGAACAATATTATATTGTAGGACAGAAGCGAGATTGTACAGGTGAGCAGTTTTGCAGAAAAAAGTAACACTGAGGACAAAAAAGAAAACCCAGTTTTTTGGATGCAGAGAAAGAAGTATTTGTGATTTGCTTATGTCAAGGGAGATTACTAGTTAGGATAATCCTTAATAGAGAGAGATATGCAATCTTGTTTAAAAATATGGGTCTCCTCAAAGATGAGCATAAGAGCAGTAGATGTTTTTTCGAAGGACTGGGTTTTAGAGGGACTGAAGTTAATTTAATTTTTTTTGTCCCACTGGATAATTACTTGAAATCGTGGTGAATTTACCCCAGGGGCTCACATCTGGTGAGTATGGGCGCTTGGTACACCCAGGGTCCTGAGCTGGATATCGTCATTTTTCTCTTCTTGGTGATTCCCTTCTACTTCTCTCTCTCTCTCTCTCGCTCTCTCTCTCTCTCTGAGTAACTTGGAATTTTTTTTTTTAGCTGGTGCAGCCTAAGCCTCAGGCTTCCTTGCATTATATGACTAATAATAATAATAATATTTGAGACAAGGCTGTTTGTGTAGAACAAGGTTTTGAAAATGATAGAAGGAATGTAGTGTGCTGTCATCTGCAGCACTATGGATACAAAATCTAATCAGTGGAAGAAGGCCATATACAAGAGGAACAAAGAGATTGGGAGAAACAACTGAACCTTGGTAAACACCAGCTTTAGTGGATAAGTTAAAAGACAAAGAGCCATTTATCACAGTGAGTGATCAGAGAAAAAAACTAGATACCCAATTGCAAAAACAGCTTTCCAATTTTGATTCCATCACCATTGGATCAACAATGATGGTTTCCATTTTAGCAATTGTTGATTAGATGGAAGGTTTCAAGATAGTTTAATAGTTGGTGATTGATGGATTTCTCCATTATTTTGGAAAGAATAGAGGTAAGTTCAATTCAATGGGTTGATAATTGGAAGGAAGGGATTTGTGATGGTCATTAATTAACCTGCCTTCACCAATTAATCACACTTTTTGAGAATACTTGATATGAGGAAATTTCCAGGTGAAAGGAAACAGCATTAGCTTTAGTACAGGCATATGATGCAAGAAAGGAAGATTATACAGCATGAGTCAAAAAAAAAAAAAAAAAACCTTCCTATGTCACACATCCATTCACTCCAAACGTTTGTCTAGTTCTGCCTTGAATTTATTTGAACTCTCCACTTCTACAATGACTAATCAAAGTTTGTTCCATAAATCACCCACATCACTGCTTAAAGGTAAATTTCCTCACATCTATTCTACAACTGTCTTTCCTCAATTTGAATTTATGTCCCCTCAGGCAACTAATCTGGGCAAGAGGAAGAATCCCATCAACATTAAGCATGCTCAAACCATTCAAGACCTTATACACCTCAATCAGATCACCTTGTAGGCGCATAGTCTCCAGACAATGTAATTTGCAAAACTTAAGCCTTTCTTCATAAGAGCAACAATTGTTCCATACACTAATCTCGTTGCCCTTCTCTGTACTCATTCCAGCAACTCCATCCTTCCTAAAATGAGGCCTCCACACCGATATACAGTACTCAAGGCGTGGCCTAACCATTGCCCTCTCAAGCGATTATTCCGAGCAAGAGGAATAATCACCTGAGAGAGCATAAATTCAAATTGAGGAAAGACGGTTGTAGGATAGATGTGCGGAAGTTTGCCTTTAGCCAGCGGGTGGTTGATTGCTGGAACAAACTTCTATCTGTCATTGTAGAAGTTGATAGCTTAAATAGATTCAAGGCAGAACTTGACAAATATTTGGAGTGAGTGGATAGGTGAAATAAGTTTTTTTTTTTTTGGCTGATGCTATATAAGCTTGCTTTCTTGCATCATGTGCCTTTGCTAATGTTAATAAAGCATGATATTTCAAATTGGTAAGGAAAACACTCGTGTAGCAAAGAGAAATTTTAAAATTTATGAAATTCTTTATATGCCTCACTAAATACTTCGATTATTACTTTATTCATATAAACTTTTACATTTAAAATTAAAAAAAGTAATAATAACAGGCCTGCTCCAGTCAGAGGCCTTATGCAAACCCTTTTTCTGCTTATTACCTTTTTTTTTTTTTTTTTTAATTTATGATTGTATTTATCACAAGCCTGTCAAAATATTTCACTTACTGTTTGTTAGTTTGCAATCTGAGATGAGCATTTTGGCTCTCGCTGGCCATTATATTATATGTGTTACCTTAATGTGTAACATATCACAAGATTTATGTGTATGGTTTCCCATAAATCACAAAGATGAAAATTCTTGTTGACTTATTAGGGCTGATTAGATATAAATTAACCATAAAAGAAACATTAAAAAAGTAAGTTAGAGGTTCAATATTTATTCTTCATTTAACAGTAAACAAATTTCAGTTTGGTCAATTTATGCTCCCCTCCTTTAATTTAGCACACCTTGAAACCCTTAAGTTATTGTTCTGAGATGTAAGGTGCTTTCAAGTATGTCTTGATCATAATATTGGAACTTACTTCTTTTAAATTTTTTTTTTTTTTTACTTTTGCTCATTTGGGTTTTATTTACAATAAATAAATTTAAGTTTAAATTTAATTAAATCAACCTTAAATTTAAATAAATTTAAGGCTGAACTAGACAAATAATTTGGAGTGACCGGATGGGTAAAATGGGAAGGGTTTTTTTTTTTTTTTTTGGCTGATGCTCTCTAAGCTTGCTTTCTTGCATCATATGCCCAACTAATGCCAATGCTAACTCCAAACTCGCGAAACTTTAGCTTACAGAAGGAATTGCAGAGTAAATCCACTCTGCAATTCCGGTATGCCTGTGGACTGGGAACATATTCTTTACATTTGTCATCATTGCGTAGCCGAGTGGGCAGGAGCGGGAGTGCAGTAGCACACGCTCTTTGAGGAGACCGGGGTTCAAGCCCCTCACTGCTGAATACGGTCGATCTGCCAACCTGCACTGGACCAGCGTGGTAGATTATGGTCCATTTCCCTCAGCATGAAAAGTTGAGGAGGCTTCCATCCTGCAGTGGCTTGATAATGACTGCACTTTACTTTTTTTTACTTTTTACCATTCTTTTAGATGTAAGATCCTTCAAGCACTAGGTTCTCTTCCTTGTGGCAAAGAATTCTTTTTGTCACAAATGAAGACCACTACAAGGAATTTTCTGCATTTGCCCAGGCAGCATTTTTATACAGAAGAACAAACCTCAAAAGAATTTAACTCCCTTAGCCATACAAAACTACAAGTGGAAAGACACGTCATTCCGCTTATTTAACACCATGTGAAGACATTGCTGATGCCCTGGACACAGGATCCTTGATCTCTTCACCTGTATTCTGTAAAGTGGGTCAGGTACTGCTGACACCTGTCTTCCAGTGTGGAGGCCAAATTGGTGCACTACTTTGCGGGGCACCTTAACCCTGCAATCTTTCTACTTTTCATGTATCTGGGTGGGCTACCCACCTCAGTGAGATCCAACTCTTCGGTCCCTCCTACTTCTCTCTCTCCCAGAGAATGCCTTCTCTCCTCATCTTCCTACTTCTTACCCACTTTAACTCCCACTCTTTTACTGTCATTCTCACTCACCTTTTTTTTTTTTTACTTGGACTATATCCAGGAAGCTCAGGCAACCCTGGCAGAGATTAGCTAGAGAAAATGAACCGACTGACTCAACTTGCAGTGGTGGTGGTGGGCAATGTAGAGTCCCACTAGGGACCCTGCAGCCAAGTAGTCAGAATCACAACAGAACATAACACAACTCTAACATAAACCACACACTACAATCAATTCTGTCTTTTACTGCATACTGTATTTCTTCAGAAGAGTACTTCTGGTGTAGATGTGGGGAAACCACTGCTGGTGGCTTACGCCAAACACAATGCCACTATGTGCCAGCATAGTGTGAAATTGATATGAATATTGTTCATATAATGTCCGCCATTCACTTTTCAAATGAAACATGCACGCTCCATCTGACAACTATATAGTACTTCTAATAGGAGATACTTCTGCAGCTTAAAGTATTTGCTCTTCAACATTTGCAGTTCTTCAGAATCTCTCTCTTTCTCTCCCTCTCTCTCTCTCTCTGTCTGTGTTCTTTCATGATGGTTTCAGAAAATCTGTTTCTCTAAGTCATCTCTCCACAGCAGCAAATATTTTGATTTGTTATTTGGCATATCTGCAAATATCAGCAATTGCTGAAAAATTATAAAAAATGTCCTAATAACAGTTTTGCCAATTAATTAATCAGTAAAACTGTTATTGGGACAAAAAGAAATGGGTAAGCACAAGTCATTCATTTTGTTTGGTTATTTCTCTACTCAGAGTCTCTGATGAGTAGCTTAGGAATGCCCATTTGGATGAATGGATTGATAATAATATTATTTTTAGTTTAAGCATTAGTTTAAACATGGGCTAATATGATGCTACTAAATTGTGCCTTTAGGCACACATATCAATTGTTAACACTGTATAGGCTTAATCTGCCTGTTCTGCAACTAAATGATTCATCTGGTCTCACATAATTTCTGATCCCACACTATAATGTGTATTAGGCTAAAATTATACATAATATCAGATTTCATGTGCATATAATGACTAATTGTATACAACAGTAGTAGTACGAATACCACATATTAATAGACTCTTAAATCATTTTATAAAAGTACCGTATTATTAAGATTAATTCAGTTGTGTGTTTGTATGTATGTAAATATATTTATCTTTGTTTACATTTTTTTTACAGTCATTTGTACTTTCTCCAGTATGAAATATAAAAAGTGTGTAATTTATTTGCATTTATTACAGAAGCCATTTAAGACACTGGGACCACTACCATTTTATATTGCTGAAGTCCATCACAAAATAACATCTCATTCTCATTTGTTGTCATTGCAAGAACCAGCTCTTAAATATTCACCAACAGAGGTATCCATAAAATCATAAAATTTTTTATTTAAAATTTTTGTTTTAATTGATCCTCCTCTCTGCTTCCACATGTAAGTCAAGAGCAAATTCCATTATAAGTCTAGACCTTTGTGGAATTATTCACCTAAGCCAGGGTGGCTAACCTGCAGCACATGCCCTACACAGCCTCTTTTTTGTTGAATGCCTCTAGTGTGAAATAAATTATGCAATGATTTTAAAAAATCAGAATTAACTTAAACATGCATAGCAGAGTTTTCTTTAGTGGACGTCATAATATATCCTGAAGGGTCTTGCCAAATTTTAACATCATAATATCACTTAGTTCAGTAATTTAAATAATCAGTTATATGGAAATTAATCAATTATGAAATCTACAAATAATCTCATAATTAATTATATGCAGATTAGCTGATTTTGAAATTGACAAGGATAGTGATCAAACAGAACTACCGCTCAGACATATACAATGCATGCCAGCTATTGTGATCATGGAAAATGATTATCACTTTTATGAAATCCTATGTAATGTTATCACTATATGAAATCCTATATTATTATTATATATATATTTTTTCTGTTTATACTCCGGCACGACAACCAAGTCAGTATAGTTTACAATAAATCGTCAATACAAATATTAATCGTATTTAGTAGTCACGGGCTTGAACCCTTGTCCACTCAAGGAACACGTGCTGTGCACTCTCGCTCCTGACCACTGGGCTATGTCAGCCCTATAATGTTATTACTATATGAAATCCTCTATAATGTTATTTTATGAAATCCTACTCAGAATATGTAGAAAAAATTAAGTTTGTTGT
The DNA here is from genome assembly GCF_048544385.1 of Mastigoproctus giganteus. Classification (NCBI taxonomy): domain Eukaryota; kingdom Metazoa; phylum Arthropoda; class Arachnida; order Uropygi; family Thelyphonidae; genus Mastigoproctus; species Mastigoproctus giganteus. The sequence goes on from NC_143578.1 coordinate 191,304,712, forward strand.
AACCAGTGCTTTGGTTTATGTGATAATTTTTTATAAACTAAGGTATTTGTTTGCATAAAGCATGAGACTTGAATTGAAAATTCATTAATGAATGATCAGTGTAGTAATGAACGATTAGTGTAATATGAGTGTCATTCATTACGCAAACATCTACTTTAATTTATACTAATGCACAGCATTAGGCATCTCTTATATTGTGTAGTTATACTTACTTCATAACTGGATTGTTGTGATTGCAACATCAGGGTACCTATCCGCCCACCAGTGAAAGGCGAACAAGCCTTGAAATGATGCCATCTGGGTGCTCCACTGAGAATAAGTAACATTAATCTTCTCCATTGGTGAAGTGTTACTTATTTGAGGTAGTGCAATATCAAATTAAATCGGTGCCATTCCAACTACTTGACAGTTCACTAAGAACAAAATATGGTGTATTTACACTGATTGTTCGTTAGCATTTTTTATTGCAGTTTACACTTGTATTGGAAGTTATTACATAACTTCCCAATTTGTTCTTGAACTCTGACACTTTGCATGTGTAGTTACTGTTGCTTCAACAGTTTGTTGGTGTCATTACTTCATGACACCAGCAGTGCTGTATCTCTACTCTTTCCAAACTGACTGTTTTACAACATTGTATTAATCCTTTTCTGATTCTTGATTTTAATATTTCTTTATTTTTTTTAATGGTTTATAGATTTCCAGAAATATTATATAATTTCATTTTTATTGAAGACTTTTTTAAAGAAATAGTGGAGAGTCAGAGTATGTGTTATTGCTTGATTTTACTATTTAATCTCTGTCCACTTCTACCTTTTTATTTACACATCTGTACTCTGCAAAATACAATGATGCACAGCTCATTCTTGTTCCATCAGTTATTGTTATCAATTAAGCTGTGTCTCAAAGTGATCACAATAAATGGTGTCCACTATATATATATACGTACATACATATACATACATATATATAAAATAACTAAATGGAACTTTTGGCAAAGTATTAACAGCACTTTCTCTTTAGTTTTGATAAGAACGTTGGACTGAATCCACCCATTGTCCTCCCCTTCTATTTTAATTCCTCCTGCTTTTGTAATCATGTAATTTGCATATAATTGATTTTGAAAGTACCATACTCAATTATTTAAAACATGACTCTCGATTATACCCATCACTAAATCATATTAGTAGTTTGCATTCTGAGTTTTCTTAATAGATATAATTTATTGATGCTTATATTGCTTAAAATTATATTCAAATACAATTATTGATTAATACCTAAAAATTTATGACATTTCTTTCTTCACATGCTTTATATTTGGAGGTTAATGAGCTCTGGACTTATTCCTCTTGTTTGAAAGCTAAAAACTGATCTAGTCTTCTCTCCCCCCCTTGGCCCTAAGTGCCAAGTTAGTGATCATAGTGATTTGAAAGCGCATCTCTCTACTTGACTGATTAAAGATATCATAAAAGTCTTTTAAATTACAAAGTTATTTTTGGCTTTTTCCAAATAAAGAAGTAAGCTTTGTATCAAAGAAAGGAAAGACGCCTTTCTTGTATATATAACTTCATTTCTCTCTCTCTCTCTCTTTTTTTTTTTTTTTTTTTTTTTTTTTGTTAGAACAAATCTCTAGAATATTACACACCTGTTAGACACACTGTGTGCAGCTACCGGTGTGAAGATTGCACACAGTCATATCAAAGTTAAAGGACCCTGTACCTTGAAGTTATAAGTGGTATTATATATGAACTCCAGACTGTGGGGAGAGCTATGTTGGAGAGACAGAACACAGGAAATCTGATAAGGGAGCACAACCACCAAATTTCTCCAGGTGATATTGTCATCGTTGATCATTTGTATAGGTATTAGAATCATAAATGGCTCGAGAGCTTGTGGATTATGTTCTCTGGAACATAATGTAACAGGGTGCTTAATGATTTTGTATTAACTGAGAGCAAAGTGGAGGAGAAATTGTTGAAGTTGTACATAAGAAAGGCACCTGGGGTGGATGGGATCTATCCAATTATATTAAAGGAGGCAGCAAAGGAAGTAAGCAAACCCTTACTCATAATTATGAGAGCATCCTCAGATTCAGGAACTGTCCTCGTGGACTGGAGATGTGCAAATGTATCCCCAATTCACAAAGGGGGATCAAAGGGTGACACGAATAATTACAGGCCAGCTAGTTTAACTTCTGTTCCTGGGAAAATAATGGAGTCACTGGTTAAAGATGCATTGCAGGATCATCTAGACAAGACTGCAGTGATAATTCAGACAGGGCATGGGTTTGTTAAGGGAAAGTCTTGTCTTACAAATTTGATTGAATACTATGATGTTGTTACAAAGGAACTGGATGCAAAAAATAATTTTAATATTATATATGCAAAAAATAATTTTGTCACCACCATCTGTGACACCACTTTTCCTCATTCTCCATTCCATTGGAGAGCAGGTACTCGGGAAAATGTCACCCTTCTTCATCCAGAAAGGATTAGAAGGGTTGACAGGATCTCCAAAATCTGTCAAAAGGCTACGTTCTGGAGACAATTTAGTTGATCATAGTGCAGTAAAAACATTCGCAGTAACTACTGAAAGCCACATCATTAAGGGGATTACCCATCATCGTTACTTACCCCCCCCCCATAAAACCTTGAATTTCTCACGAAGTGTCATATCAGAGTGAGACCTTCTTCATGTTTCTGAAAAAGAGATCTACTCTGAACTTAAAGACCAAGGAGTGACGGCTGTCAAAAGAATATCGATGTAGATGGGAATCTCGTCCCTACCCGAGTTATCATCCTAACGTTCAACACCCCACGGCCTCCAAGTTCCATAAAAGCAGGCTATTTAAACTGCCCAGTGAGGATTTATATTCTGAACCCACTAAGGTGTTTTAAATGCCAAAAATATGGCGACTCTCAAACAGCTTGTTGTGGCACTCCTGACCGTGCTTGCCATGGTCTTTAGCTCGTGGTGCTAAAGACCATGAGAGCAAGGAATGTTTAGCTTCGAAGCCAAGTTTTACTAACTGCCAAGGAGAATACCCTGCATACTCTCGAGCATGCCAGCGGTGGAAAGATGTAAAGGAAATTCAAAAACTAAAAACAGAGCTAAACATCTCCTATCAGGAAGCCAGAAAACACATCCAACCAATAAATAGCACCAAGCCCTCATATGTCCAGAAAGCTTCTTGGAAAAGTATTGGTACTCAGACTGATACGAGTATTCCATCAAGGGAGTCATTTACCTCCATTGAGCGCTATTTATTAAGTTCCCAAAAGCCCACCCAAAAATCAGTCAGCCGCCACTCCTATATCCGTACCTCCTAGTGTTCCAGCACTTCCAAAACACAGTGCTAAAGAAACTCCGAAGAAAGGGGAACAGGCATCTACAATCCAAGAGACAATGGATGTCAAAGAGAAGGAGGTATAGGACGAGTCTACCCTGGAACTATTTGCGAAATAAAAAAAAGAAGAAATGGGTACAGGCCAACGTCCAGTCTTTCCAAAGAGAGAGAGATAAACCCAGGACTGAAAAAATGAAGCTCTCAGCCCTTCGGAAGCCACCAGACGGACCCAATAAATCTAAATAACGGGTACATTTAAATTTCTACAATGGAATTGCCGTGGATTCTGTAGAAATAGAGATGACATCAAGGCTTTCTTGAATAAGCATGAACCAACTTGCTTTTGCTTACAGGAGACGTATTTAAAGTTAAATGAGGACCATTACTTACGTAACTGCTCAGTTATTTGCAGAGACAGAGCTGGAGATGGACCTGCCCACGGAGGAGTCGCTATCCTTGTTGGTAACCACACCCCCTTTCAAGCTGTGCTTCTCACCACTAATCTAGAAGCTGTAGAGGTTCGTCTTACAGTAGGGTTCCTTTTAACTGTTTGCTCCATTTATTTGCCACCTGGGAACGACACCACCCATGCAGACCTTGATGATCTCATTAAGAAATTTCCACCCCCATTTCTATTATTAGGGGATTTCAATGGACATAATACTCTGTGGGATAGTTCTGACATCAATAGAAGAGGTCGGATTATCGAGCAATTGCTTGAAAACAATGATCTGGCCCTTCTAAATGTGGGATCTAACACCTTTTTCCACACGGCTACCCATACATTTACTGCCATTGATCTTTCCATCTGCTCTGCTTCCCTCCTGCCTCTGAGTATATGGGAGGTTGAAGAAAACCTTTATGGTAGTGATCACTTCCCCATGTTATCCACCATTTCTAATGGAAGACAATGTCATCAGTCGAAGATACCATGTTGGAAGATCGATCACGCTGACTGGAATGCCTTTCATCATCTGGCAACGTTCAATACCACAACAGTCGGCCAGGAGCCAATTAATCAGTCAGTAAAGCACATCTTGGAAAGTATGGTCCAGGCAGTTGCAATTCCAAGGACATCGTCCCGCTTTACACGTTTTCCAAAACCATGGTGGAATGGAGAATGCACAGCAGATAGGAAGGCTCAAAACAAAGCATGGGGGAAATATTTCGTCGTTACTTCACCACAGATAATTTAATAGCCTTCGCACGTGCCAAAGCACGGTACGTCAAAGCCAAAAGGAATCTTGGATCAGATTTTCATCTTCCCTTACATGGGCTGCCAATCCCAAAGCCATCTGGGACAAAGTTTGGAAAATGAAAGGCAAATACACCTTACACCCTTCATCGATCCTGGAACATAATGGATGTACAATTGCAGATTTAACTCAATTGCAAATACTCTCGAGGAGACATTCGCTAAAGTGTCTTCAGAAACATCGTACCCCCCCCACCCAGAGTTCCTTGCGCTCAAACAAAGATCAGAAAAACATCACCTGAAGCTGTCCTCTAACAATTGCGAGGAATACAATCAGCCCTTTACACAGTGGGAGTTGAAAGCAGCACTCTCACTCTCCAAAGCAAGTGCTGTTGTGCCAGATGACATCCATAATGAGATGATTAAACACCTTTCATCAGAATCTGTGGATTGTTTGCTCTGTCTCTATAATAGAATCTATATTGAAGATTCCAGACTCATGGCATATGGCAACCATCCTTCCCTTTCTGAAACCAGGAAAGGATCCAAAAATACCAAAAAATTACCGTCTTATTGCTCTGACAAGCTGCTTGTGCAAGATCCTGGAAAGAATGGTCAGTGCTCGTCTTTTGTGGTATTTAGAAGCTAATGACCTGCTTTCCAGGATACAATGTGGCTTCCGAAGGAACAGGTCAGCACTTGACCATTTAATCCACTTGGAAACGTCTATACGTGATGCTCTCCTGAAACGTGAGCACCAGTGAGGTGTTGGTTTTCTTTGATATGGAAAAAACGTACAACACGGCTTGGAGTTATGGAATTTTAAAAGACATATATAACTTTGGTCTTAGGGGACACATTGCCCTCTTTATTAAAAACTTCCTTTCAGACCAGTCTTTCCAAGTTCGTGTAGGATCCACCCTCTTCCGGCCATTCTGCCAAGAAGAGGGAGTTCCACAAGGATCAGTTTAAAGTGTTATGCTTTTTGCTATCAAAGTTAACTCTATAACTGAACAACTTCCTCCAACTGTAAACAGTGCTCTCTTTGTAGACGACTTTAGCATCATTTTGCAGTCATGCAATATGAGGCTCATTGAAAGACAATTGCAGCATGCCTTGACCACATCAACTCTTGGGCAGTGACTAATGGTTTTAGGTTCTTGCCACAGAAGACTGTCTGCATGCACTTTTGTTGCAAACGGAACCTTCATCCCGAATCAGAACTTAAACTTGGACAAGACATCATTCCAGTAGCACCCGAGACAAAATTCTTGGGGCTCATTTTTGACATTTTTACCCTATATTCGTCAACTGCGGACAAAGTGCACGAGAGGGTTGACGCTCCTACATGCTATCTCCTCCAATAAATGGGGAGCAGACCGCTCCACTTTACTCAGCCTCTATTGCGCGCTTGTCCACTCTAAACTAGACTATGGGTCCCAAGTGTACACATTGGCTAGAAACAGCGTACTTAGGAGGCTGGACCCAGTTCACCACCAAGCTATCCGTATTGCTACTGGAGCATTTAGAACATCCCTTGTCCAGAGTTTATATCTTGAAGCAACTGAACCACCACTATCATTCCAACCAAAGCAATTGTCTTTAAAATATACCTATAAATTAAAATCTCCTGCCAGACAACCCTACGTGGACATCCATTTTCAAGCCTCAATGGGAAAACCTGTATAACACTCGTCAGACTGCCAACTGCCTTTTGGTATCCGTGTCCAAGAGCTGCTCAGAGAGCTCGACATCATTGTAGACAACATTGTCCAGTCACCAAGGCAACCACTTCCACTCTGGCATGCTTGCTTACCATCATGCGACTTCTCCATTAAAAATTGGGATAAGTCCATAACTCCATCTTCTGTCTACCAACAACTCTACGCTGCCCACTGGGCTGAATATTCCGATCTTGCCTGGCTTTACTGATGGCTCGATGTCGGAGTTGTCTTTTGGATCTACTGCTGTCTTTCCAGGTCGTTCTATATCTGGAAAGATTCCCCATGAATGCAGCATATATACAGCTGAGTAGTATGCTATCGAGTTAGTCTTGGACCACATTAAAACCCATAGGTATCAAAGGTGTATGGCGTACGCTGACTCTAAGTACACTGCAGGCTTTATCGGGTATGAGATATAATCAGTATCCATTTGTGACCCGGATTCAGCAGATGCTACACTCTCTGTCTGAGCATCTCTAGCATATGCTTCTTGATTAGACCGGGATTCGAGCCTGTGACCACCAAATATGGAGGATGCAGAAAGGTCAGGGAATGACCACCGCATATCCCCGGAGCAATATGGCCTTAGTTGCTAATGCTCCTAAAAAAAAAAAAAAAACCAAATAACAAATAACAACTCTCTGTCTGAGTGTTCTTTCGACATTCGTTTCTGCGGAATTCCAAGCCACATTGGGATTGGGGGAAATGAACTGGTAGATGCTGTGGCCAGATCACCAGAACCCACAACACTTATTGCCTGTTGTTAGTTCTCTATACAGACTGCAGGCAGCTAATACACACTAAATTACTCTCCCAATGGCAACAATCTTGGCATGAGCAAGTCACAAACAAGCTCTATCAGATAAAGCCTATAATCCGACACTGGCAGTCTAATCTGCGAAGAAACTGCAGAGAGGAACTTGTTCTAGCTTGCATAGGACACTGTCATCTTACACATGCATTTCTGCTGAGGGCAGATGACTATCCTATGTCTATCCTGTTAACAGGAGAGACCTGCTTCTACAGGGATGGGATACACTTAAATAGAAAGGGTGCAAGAATGTTTCCTGATGCTATCGAGGCAGTGTTAGGTGCGTCGGAAAACTGCTAGATTGGGGGGATACAAGGACTAATAGTTTAACAGAAGCCACTGGCAGAGGTGAAAGTGATTCTTGCACTGCTTCTATTGGAATGAGCAGCAGCTTGGAAAATAAGATGCAGGATATTTCAGAGACTGCTGGGAGTCATTGGTGTACAAGTAAACACATGGGTTGCATTAGGGTAGCTAAGAAAAAGAACAGGTGCATGAATACTTAGGTGTACACCAATGCTAGGAGTTTGGTAAATAAATTTGATGAATTTGAGGTATTGCTCAAAGCATCAAAGGCGGATATTGTTGGGATATCAGAGACGTGGTGTCACAGAGAGATAAGTAATGCAGAACTGGAATTTGGGGAGTACAACATCTACAGAAAAGATAGACAGGATAGGAAGGGGGGAGGGGTTATGCTATTAGTTAAGAAATACATAAAATCCAAGGAAGTGAAGCCAGTCGACATCACTGGACAGTGCAGTGTCGAGTCAGTTTGGTGTGACATTAGCATTGGGAGATCAAAATTGAGAGTAGGAGTGTGCTATAGGCCTAATGACTCTGATAGGTATAATAAGAAACTGTACAGGGAAATAGAGTGGGCCAGTAAATCAGAGAGTCTTATAATGGGGGATTTTAATTTCCCAGATATTGACTGGAATTTGTGGGTTAGTCACTCACACACTAGCAAGGCTTTTGTGGATTTATTGAATGATTGTTTTCTAAATCAGCATGTTCGGGAGGCAACTAGAGGGATCAATACTCTTGATTTGATTATCAGTAGTGATTCTTCATGCATTAAGAATTTGCAGATATAGGAACCACTAGGTAGCAGTGATCACAGTGTGCTGAAGTGGGATTTACTCAAGGAGGTAACTACCATCAGGGGTAAAGGGAAGGGTTATTGCTTTCGTAAAGGCGACTACGATGGTCTGAGACAGTATTTAAATTCTATACAGTGGGACCAACTGATGATGTTACCAACAGCAAACTCAAAATGGAAGCATTCAAAGAACTTATCTTGGAAGCTACTAGGCTTTACATACCAACTAAGAAATATAGTTCAAGGTTCAGACCTAAATGGATGTCAGATGAACTAATGAGACATATGGCAGAGAAGAAAAATGCATGGGATACATATAAATTAACATGTGACACAGAAGCCTATGATAGATATAAGTTGATCTGTAACCAAGTTACAAAGGAGGTTAGGCAGGCGAAGGCAGATTACGAGAAATCTTTGTCAAGGGATGCAAAGAAAAACAGCAAGGAGTTCTTTACTTATGTAAACTCTAGAGGGAAGGGGATGAATCAGATTGGTCCACTTGATATCGATGGTTCAACTGTTCATGATCCTGCTCAGGTAGCTAACAAACTAAATCAATATTTTGCATCTACATTCACACATGAGGAGTTATTCAGGAAGGGGAATGCCATAGATGAAGTAAACACTGGCAGTGAACTAGATAATCTTGTAATAACTGAGAGAAAAGTGGAGGAGAAATTGTTGAAGATAAATACAAGAAAGGCACCTGGGGTGGATGGGATCTATCCAGTTATATTAAAGGAGGCAGCAAAGGAAGTAAGCAATCCGTTAGCCTTAATTATGAGAGCTTCCCTGGACTCAGGGGAGGTACCCACAGACTGTAGATATGCAAATGTAACCCCAATTCACAAAGGAGGGTCAAATACTGACACAAGTAATTATAGACCTGTGAGTTTAACTTCTATTCCAGGAAAATTAATGGAAGCACTGGTTAAAGAAGCAATGCAGGATCATCTTGACAAGAATTCAGTTATAGTTCAGACACAGCATGGTTTTGTTAAGGAAAGGTCTTGCCTGACCAATTTGATTGGATACTATGATGTAGTCACAAAAGAATTGGATGCAGGGAGTAACTTTGATATTATATATTTGGATCTTAGAAAGGCTTTTGATACTGTTGCACATGGAAGACTGCTGCACAAATTGGAGCAATATGGCATTGGTGGCAAATTATTGCTATGGATAAAGGGATGGTTGAATGGCAGAAGACAGAGTGGTAATTAATGGACACTGCTCATCATGGACTAATGTTATTAGTGGAGTCCCTCATGGTTCAGTGTTGGGTCCATTGTTGTTTTATGTATTTATAAATAATATTGATGATGGTATATCAAGCTTAATGTTCAAGTTTGCAGACGATACAAAGGTTTGCAGGGTTGTTAAGGATGCCACTGACGCTATGCTGCTGCAACAGGATCTGGAAAGGTTGAGCAGATGGGCTGAGAGGTGGCAAATGAAGTTTAACATTGACAAATGTAAAGTACTACATATGGGTAAACAGCAACCCCAGAGCAACGTATCAACTGTGTGGTACTACACTGACAGTGGTAGAGAATGAAAAGGACCTGGGGGTAATTGTGCAGACAGATATGAAGATCTCTGCACAGTGTAGACAGGCTGCAAGAGTAGTTCATGGTGTCTTATCAATGATATACAGGAATTTTTATAGCAGGGATAGGGAGGTGATTATATTCCATTGTATAAGGCAATGGTCAGGCCGCACCTTGAGTACTGTTTATAGGTCTGGAGGCCTCATTTGAAGAAGGATGTAGAGCTGCTGGAACGAGTACAGAGAAGGGCAACAAGGTTAGTGAACGGAACAAAGTTTTTCTCTTACGAAGAAAGGCTTAAGATTTGCAAATTACAGTGTCTGGAGACTAGGCACCGGCGAGGTGATCTGATAGAGGTGTATAAAGCCTTGAATGGTTTTAGCATGCTCAGTGCTGATGGGATACTGCCTCTTGCTCAGAATAATCATCTGAGAGGGCATAAATTCAAATTGAGGAAAGACAGATGCAGGATTGATGTGTGGAAATTTGCCTTTAGCCAGCGGGTAGTTGGTTGGTGGAAGTTGATAGCCTAAATAAATTTAAGGCTCAGCTGGACAGGTATTTCGAATGAACGGAAGGGTGTAGTGGAAGAGTTTTTTTTTTTTTTTTTTTTTTTTTTGGCTGATGCTGCATAAGCTTGCTTTCTTGTCTTGCATTATATGCCTCTGCTAGGCCACTTGTCTTCTGTTTCTAGTTATTTAAAATCAGTTAACCTTTATACTTATATTTAAAATTTACCATGTTATTGCTTTATTTTTATTGTTATATTTTATAGATTTTTTATGCATTTATTGTAATATATATATATATATATATATATAGTGTGACATAATGACCTAATTTTTTAGGTTACTAAAATTTTAATTCTATACCTTTATGACCTGGTTTTGACACACTATAACTTCTGAATTATTATATTATTATATAGCCTCAGTAGCTAATCCACCAATAAAACCCAACCCGACCGGTATAGTAGTAGTGGTAGAAAAGACATGTGATGCAAGAAAGCAAGCTTATGTAGCATCAGCCAAAAAAAAAAAAAAAAAAAAAAACCACACCATTTCACACATCCATTCCCTCTAAACGTTTGTCCAGTTCCTTCCTGAATTTATATAAGCTATCAACTTCCACAGCTACGGATCAAAGTTTCTTCTAGCAATCAACTACCCACTGGCTAAAGGCAAATTTCAACACATCTTTCCCTACAACTGTCTTTCCTCAATTTGAATTTATGCTTCCTTGGGTTTGTCATCTGAGCAAGAGGAAGAATCCCATCAGAATTGAATGCCTAGTCTCCAGATGCTGCAATTTACAGAACTTAAACCTTGCTTGGTAAGATAGTCCCTTCGTTCCTCCTCACCAGTCTTGTTGTCCTTCTCTGCTTCCTAAATTGAGGCCTCCAGACCTATACGCAGTACTCAAGGCATCGCCTGACCATTTTGAGGAATTTTGCTACTAGGGAAAAGGAGATGATATCCCCGTATACAAGGGGATATCATCTCCTTTTCTCTACTAGCAAAATTCCTAATCATTGACAATACCCCATGACCTGCTCTGGCAGCCTGTCTGCACTGCTCAGAAAACTTCATATATGACTGCACAATTATTCCAGGTCTTTTATTTTCTACCACCTTGTGTAGTACCATTCAGTTGGTACATTTCTCTGGGATTACTTCTAAAATGCATTACTTTGCATTTATCAATATTAAACTTCGGTTGCCACTTCTCAGCCCATCTTTTCTAGATCCTGTTGCAATAACGCACTACTATTATTGTCATTAACAACCCTGCCAACCTCTGTATCATCTAAAAACTTGGACATTAAGCCTGATATACCTTCATCAGTATTATTGATAAATATAAAAAACAACACTGGGCTCAACACTGAACCCTGTTGGACTCCACTAATAACATTAGTGCATGAAGAGCAGCATCCATTGATTATCAGTCTGTCTTCTCCCACTCAAACACCCTTTTATCCATTGTAGCAACTTGCCCTTAATACCATACTACTGCAATTTGTACAGTAGTCTTCCATACACAATAATATCAAAAGCTTTCCTGAAACCCAAGTACAGTCGATTCCGGTTATTTGGGACACATCGGGACTAGTGCATTTTGGCCCGATTAAGCGGCTGCCCCAATTATCCGAAGTTTCACGTAAAGAGTTAAAAATACAATTTACCCCCCCCCCCCCTTTTACAATTAGTTCACTGTACAATCAAATCACGTTACGACGAACTCAAAATAGTAAAGTACCGTGCACTATACGATGTGCAGTAAGCGCCGGTCATTATGATCACGTTTGTGAATTGAATTTTAATTCTATTAAACAGCGATTCTAATTAGCGAAAATAGGAGGAATGTTATCCACAGGCTATAAAAGTAAAGATATATTAAGCACAAATTTACCCTTTATTACCTTACCAATTACAAAATTGAATGATACGTGAAAATCGGAAGAATATACGTGATAATCGGAATAATTAATACGTACTGTAATATGTACATACTAACTAAACTAGTTGACATTTTTGTTCACCGACATTTGTTGGTGGGGGCTGAAATTTAAAACAGTAAAAAGATAAGCAATCAATAACAAAGAAGAGGGCACACACAAATTGCAAGTGGCGCCTCCGTAGCCAGGTGGGAAGGAGCAGCAGTGCGTAGCACACGCTTCTTGATTAGAACGGGTTCGAGCCCGTGACCACCAAATACGGAGGATGCAGAAAGGTCAGGGAATGACCACCGCATATCTCGGAGCAATATGGCCTTAGTTGCTAATGCTCCTAAAAACCTAACAACAACAACAAATTGCAAGTAACACAACATGCGCAAGTGAGAACGGAGTAACAAATTAGGAAGCTTTAAAAATAGGAATGAAGAGAAGATTCTGAAAATTATTTTTTTTATATGATTGAAGATTCCATGGAAGTGTAAACACATTTTACCATAATAACCCACAGAATTCCAGCTGCCGGTATTATAGCAAATTCAATAAGATCGAGTTTACTGTCCGTTTATGATAGATTGCACTAACAGAAAAGCCCAATAAACAGGTGACTGCTAATTGTTTTTATTGTTTTATGGTTGTGACCTCCAGAAGTTGTCGGAGACAATCGTAGGGTAATCTCCAGTGCTGAGGTCCCCTGCCCCGATTAAACGGCATTTTGTCCCAATTAAGAGAAGTAAACCCTGGCTATTTTCTCGATTGGTTTTTGTTTTTTAAGATTTGCCCCAAATAAACGGCTGCCCCGATTAACTGGTGGCCCAAATAACCGGAATCCACTGTATATGATATCAAAATTATTTTTTGCATCCAATTCCTTTGTAATAACATCTCAGTATCCAATGAAATTTTTCAGACAAGACTTTCCCTGAACAAACCCATGCTGTGTCTGAATTATTACTGCAATCTTTTCTAGATGATACTGCAATGCTTCTTTAACCAGTGACTCCATTATTTTCCCCAAATAAGAAGTTAAACTAACAGGTCTGTAATTACTCGTGTCACCCTTTGATCCCCATTTGTGAACTTGGGATACATTTGTATATCTCCAGTCCGTGGGAACTTCCCCCTGAGTCCAAGGATGCTGCCATAATTATGGCTAAGTGTTTGCTTTCTTCTTTTGCCCCATCCTTTAATAATAACTGGATAGATCCCATCCACCCCAGGTGTCTTTCTTATGTTTAACTAAAACAATGACAAAGCAGATAATGCAGCTAAGTCAGAATCACAACTACCAAAAAACATTGACAGTTCCTTATGTTGACTTTAAACTAATTATTAGAAGATCAGGTGTAGATGAATGGGTCCAAGCATTGAGAAACCAAACCAACAATAAATTACATAAAATAAAATAAAAAAAAAACAAAAACAACTAACCCACAAATAGGGGTCTTCAGCATCAGGAAAAAGCAGAGAGAGGTAATGCTTGCTAGACTGCAAATTGGCCACACACATCATTTCTTAGTTAATGAACCAACTTATAATAAATCCATGCTGTAAAACTGTTGTAGATGGTGTTTATTTATTGGTACCTAAAAATTAAATTTAAAAGCAGTTTTGCTATAAAATGTAAATGCATTCCCATCAGTTTTTCTACATCATGCTATTGTCTTGGAAGAAACATGAAAGTATGTCCAAGATCCTGAGTGCAATAAAGTACCATGACTGTTTTTGTGGTTATTATGAAGTAATAACCACAACTATAGTGCAACCTTTATTAGCATTAGCATTAGTAGAGGCATTTGATGCAAGAAAGCAAGCTTATGCAGCATCAGCCAAAAAAAAAAAAAAACCCACTTCCACTTCACCCCTCTGTTCGTTCAAAATACCTGTCCAGCTGAGCCTTAAACTTATTTAGGCTATCAACCTCCACCACAAGGGATGGCAGTCTGTTCCACCAACCAACCACCCGCTGGCTAAAGGCAAATTTCCGCACGTCTATCCTACATCTGTCTTTCCGCAATTTGAATTTATGCCCTCTCAGGTGATTTTTCTGAGCTAGAGGTAGAATCCCATCAGCATTGAGCATGCTTAAACCATTCAAGGCTTTATACACCTCTATCAGATCACCTCGCTGGTGCCTAGTCTCCAGACACTGTAACTTCAAAACTTAAGCCTTTCTTCGTAAGAGCACCCCTTTGTTCCATTCACTAATCTTGTTGCCCTTCTCTGTACTCGTTCCAGCAGCTCTACATCCTTCTTGAAATGAGGCCTCCAGACCTGTATACAGTACTCTAGGTGTGGCCTGACCATTGCCTTATACAATGGAATAATCACCTCCTTATCCCTGCTGGAAAAATTCCTGTATATCATTGACAATACTCCATGAGCTACTCTTGCAGCCCGTCTGCACTGCTCAGAGAACTTCATATCTGCCTGCACAATCACCCCCAAGTCCCTTTCATTCTCTACCACTGTCAGTGTAGTACCACACAGTTGATACGTTGCTCTGGGGTTGCTGTTTCCCATGTGTAGTACTTTACATTTGTCAATGTTAAACTTCATTTGCCACCTCTCAGCCCATCTGCTCAACCTTTCCAGATCCTGTTGCAGCAGCATAGTGTCAGTAGTGTCCTTGACAACCCTGCCAACCTTTGTATCATCTGCAAACTTGGACATTAAGCTTGATATACCATCATCAATATCATTTATAAATACAGAAAACAATAAAGGACCCAACACTGAGCCCTGAGGGACTCCAGTAATAACATTAGTCCACGATGAGCAGTGTCCATTGATTACCACTCTCTGTCTTCTCCCCCTCAACCACCCCTTTATCCATAGCAGCAATTTGCCTCCAATGTCACACTGCTCCAATTTGTGTAGCAGTCTTCCATGTGCAACAGTATCAAAAGCCTTTCTAAGATCCAAGTATATAATATCAAAGTTATTCCCTGCATCCAGTTCTTTTGTGACTGCATCATAGTATCCAATCAAGTTGGTCAGGCAAGGCTTCCCCTTAACAAAACCATGCTGTGTCTGAGCTATAACTGAAGTCTTGTCTAAATGATCCTGCAGTGCTTCTTTAACCAGTGCCTCCATTAAATTTCCTGGAACAGAAGTTAAGCTCACAGGTCTATAATTACTTGTGTCAGCCTTTGATCCTCCTTTGTGAATTGGGGTCACATTTGCACATTTCCAGTCTATGGGTACCTTCCCTGAGTCCAAGGAAGCTCTCATAATTATGGCTAAGGGTTTGCTTACTTCCTTTGCTGCCTCCTTTAATATAACTGGATAGATCCCATCCACCCCGGGTGCCTTTCTTGTGTTTATCTTCAACAGTTTCTCCTCCACTTTACTCCCAGTTATTTCAAGATTCTGTATCTGACTGCTAGAGTTCAATACACCTCTGGCATTCCCCTTGCTGAATAACTCCTCATGTGTGAATGTCGATGCAAAATATTCATTTAGTTTGTTAGCTACCTGAGCAGGATCATCAACAGTTGACCCATCAATATCAAGTGGACCAATCTGATTCATCCCCTTCCTTCTAGAGTTTACATAAGTAAAGAACTCTTTGCTGTTTTTCTTTGCATCCCTTGCCAAGGATTTCTCGTAATCTGCCTTCGCCTGCCTAACCTCCTTTGTAACTTGGTTGCATATCAACTTGTATCTATCATAGGCTTCTGTGTCATGTGTTAATTTGTAAGTATCCCATGCATTTTTCTTCTCTGCCATATGCCTCATTAGTTCATCTGACATCCATTTTGGCCTAAACCTTGAACAATATTTCTTAGTTGGTATGTAAAGCCTAGTAGCTTCCAAGATAAGTTCTTTGAATGCTTCCCATTTTGAATTTGCTGTTGGTAACATCATCAGTTGGTCCCACTGTATAGAATTTAAATACTGTCTCAGTCCATCGTAGTCGCCTTTACGGAAGCAATAACCCTTCCCTTTACCCCTAATGGTAGTTACCTCTTTCAGTAACTCCCACTTCAGCACACTGTGATCACTGCCACCTAGTGGTTCATTTATCTGCAGATTCTTAATGCATGAAGAATCACTGCTGATAATCAAATCAAGAGTATTGCTCCCTCTAGTAGCCTCCCGAACATGCTGATGTAGAAAACAATCATCCAATAAATCCACAAAAGCCCTGCTAGTGTGTGAGTAACCAGTCCCCAAATTCCAGTCAATATCTGGGAAATTAAAATCTCCCATTATAAGACTCTCTGATTTACTGGCCCACTCTATTTCCCTGTACAGTTCCTTATTATACTCATCAGAGTCATTAGGCCTATAGCACACTCCTACTCTCAATTTTGATCTCCCAATGCTTATGTCACACCAAACTGACTCAACACTGCACTGTCCAGCGATGTCGACTGGCTTCACTTCCTTGGTTTTTATGTGTTTCTTAACTAATAGCATAACCCCTCCCCCTTCCTATCCTGTCTATCCTTTCTGTAGACGTTGTACTCCCTAAATTGCAGTTCTGCATCCCCTATATCTGTGTGACACCACGTCTCTGATATCCCAACAATATCTGCCTTTGATGTTTTGAGCAATACCTCAAATTCATCAAATTTATTTACTAAACTCCTAGCATTGGTGTACATGCAAGTATACCTGCACCTGTTTCTATTCTTAGCTACCCTAACACAACCCATGTGTTTACTTGTACCGCAATGGCTCCCAGCAGTCTCTGAAATACCATGCATCTTGTTTTTCAGGCTTCTGCTCATTCTAATAGAAGCAGTGCAAGAATCTCTTTCACCTCTGCCAGTGGCTACTGTCAATCTATTGGTCTTTGTCTCCCCCCAAGCTAGCAGTTTTCCGACCCACCTAACACTGCCTCGATAGCATCAGCAAATATTCTTGCACCCTTTCTATTTAAGTGTATCCCATCCCTGTAGAAGCAATCTCTCCTGTTAACAAGTACAGTCCAGGCTGAAAAAAATTCTACCCCTTGAGCCTTGCACAATCTTTCCAGGGCCGAATTGATCGACAAGGCTCTCATCATATACTCCCTCCTATCGTGTCTGGGCAGAATTGCAGACACTTTCAAATTCAACCCTAATTCTCGGCTTTTGTTCAACAGTGACCTGTACTTGTTAAGTAATTCTGCCAGTCTCCTACTCTTAATATTATTAGTGCCAACGTGTACAACTATATCACCTTTTGTGCCCTTAAAAGATGATATTCGCTGTACAACGTCATCAACCTTTGCCCCTGGCAGACATACCCTGGTCCTGTTCCACCTATCTTTTTTACAAAGCATGTTCCCCGTTTCCCTGACAATAGAGTCACCAACAACTACTAGTTCCTTCGGGACCAGCGCATTCTGCCTTGGGGGTTGTCTCTGTGTCACGCGATGCCCAAGTGCAAGCTCTGGCGTTGATATATAACACAGGTGTCAGGTAACAACTTTATTGCTCACATTATTAGCAAAAGTGTGTTATAGCCAAAACGTTTTTACCATTTTTTTCTCAGTTTTTGTAACATAAATAAACTTTATATAATAAATAAATACTTTATTTACTAATGTGTTGTTAAGGGTATACAGACTAAATAAAAAACAAAGTATTAAAGGTTATATCATTCCCTTTACATTCTACTTTTAGCTAGTACGTTGTGATTTTTTAAGTTGTAACTAACAGAATCACTAGCTAGAAATTTAGCTAGTGATTTTGTAAGTTACAACTCGCTACTCATACCGATGTTTTGGCGGGAATATCGTAGCGTTAACAAGTAGCGCAGAAGAATAGTATGGTTTTAATTGTAATAAATAAGTATTTTGAAGGTGTTAATCACTTTTTGAGCATATATCTTTTGTATTTAGCAAGGATATAACTAATTTAACATTGTGATCATTACAGTATTGCATAACTTGATAACATATATCTCAAACTTCATAGCTAAGGTATAACATAAAACTACATAGCAGAAAAAATATTACTGCATTAGCTTAGTATAGTAGTCTATAGTCAAGTGTAGTATAGTAAATTAATCAATTAAATTTATTAACCTTATTAATTTTCATTGTTAATTAATTAAATCATATTTATACGGAGGGGAAGGTAACTACAATATCAAATTCCTGGTCCCTCAGGTTGAGCTTTGAGGCGTCGGGCCAGCACCCCGGCACTTGGAAAACCACTTTACTGCTAAAAATACCATTATTGCAAATAAGCCGGATGGACTAAAAGGAAAACAACCTTAAGTGTGGAAAGAGGACTATTCGTATTGGTATATGGAATATTTGTGGAAGCTCACACATCACAAGAGATAGTTACAGAAGCAAATGAGATGCACTTGGTATGCTTGTCATGATCGAAACAAAGAAAAAAGAGAAAAGGAAATGAACAGATTGGAGAATATGCCCATTACTGGAGTGGGGTTGAAAAATCAGAAAGAGCTAAAGCAGGTGTTGGTGTTCTAGTGGGCAAGAGACTAAAAGGATTTGTTAAGGGCTGTGATCAAATTAATGAAAGATGCATTAAAGTTATTTTCAACATACATGGCCAGGAAATGGCTATGTTGGGTGTATATGCACCTGTAGACAATGCGCCTGATGCCGAAAAGGATAAGTTCTATCATATGCTTAATGAACAAATGGATTTGGTTAAGAAGAACCAACAAATAGTTTTGACAGATCTAAATTGATGGGTTGATTCAAAAAGGAATGACAAGGTCATGGATCACTTTGGAGAAGAGACTGTGAATGACAATAGTGAGAGACTTATTGGTTTCTGTAAACAGTACCACCTGAAAATTCTTAACACCTTTTTTCAACACAAAAACATGGACAACAAAAGACTGCAGTGTAATGAGAGATGCCAACTCCTGGTCGGATCAGTACCTACTGATTGCAGATATATTATTCAAATATATAGATAAGGGGTAAGTGAGACCTTATTATGGTCAGTAAAGACAATAGGGTAGTATAAGAAAATATTGCTTATAAACCGGAACTATTGTCGCAGTATTAAAGATCTTTATCAGAAAAGACTCCAGAACCACCTATCTCGCATTGGAGAAATAGAAGAGGTGAATATCTTATATAACAACATTAAAACTGCCATACACAAGGCTGCTAACGAAGCACTAGGCCAAATTGATCACAGCTTTAAGCAACAGTATTGGTGGAATGAGGAGGTAGTGAGTTTGGTGAAAAAAAAGAAAAGAGCCCATAACAAATGGTTAATGAATACAAATCAGGAAAATTGAGAAGAATACAAAAGGTGCAATAGAGCAGTTAAAAGCAAAATTGCTGAATCCAAGAATGCAGCATGCGAGAAAAGATGTCAAGAAATTGACAGCTCATTAGGAGCAACACAGTCATCTGAAGCCTGGCAAAGCTTGAGAGCACTGAAAACATGAATCTCAATCGAATAAACACTTTATAGATATGCCAACATGGTAAAATCATTATAATAGCCTCCTAAATGAAAGATGATCACAGTATCAGGGCACCACCAGTAGATAATAGGGAGATAGAAATTACAAAACATCAAGTTCTTGACTGTGCAAAAATTAATGAAGAAGAAAAAATCTCCAGGCCCTGGCCACACAGCGATGGAACTAATTAAATATGGACCACCAAGTCTTTTCGATCTGATAGCATAGCTGATTAACAGTTGTACACATCTAAGGAAAACTCCAAATGAATGGAAAGTAAGTTATATTTCATCCACATATAAAAAAGGAAATAATCTGGATCCAGGGAACTATAGCAGCTTAAGTGATAATTTCACTGTGTCCAGACTATACTCTAAAATGCTTCAGTGAAAATTACGAGAGGAGGAAAAGGATAAAATAAGTGAAGAACAAAGTGGATTAGGTCAGGTTGCTCTTGTGTGGACAATCTGTTTGTTCTACAACAGCTGGTGGAGAAAAGCAAAGAATAAAGATACCTTCTTTGCCTTTGTTGATTTTGAAAAGACTTATGACTCTGTTCCAAGAAAGGAACAGAGTCATAAATCTTCAAAATATGTCGTTTGATCCAGAGCTTAGGGAATTGTACGATAACAACGTGGCATATATTAAAGTTGGGAATACTTTATCGAACCCAGTCTATCCAACAAAGCTGGAGACAAGGATGTAGCCTATCACCTTTTTTGTTTAATATATAATGTTTTCTTGGAATGTGCTTTACAAGAATGGAAAAGAAAAACTGTTTTGGAATGGCAGTACCAATTAATGACATATCTTTGGAGTTTAAATTTTGCCAATGATCAGGTTATCATTGCCCAAGAAGCTTATGATTTAGCATTAGTAGCGGCATACGATGCACGAAAGCAAGATTATACAGAATGAAATACTATTAAAATGAGATAACGCTGACGAGGCTACTAGAGACGGTCGTGTTCAAAGCCGCTAAGTAGATTTTTCTTATTTATTGATTTGAAATTATTGTTTTTCTAAAACTTTTGATTTCAATTTAGTAGTATAACATTATTTTGTGATTTTCTGATTAACTTGGTGTATTTATTCTTTACTCGGCCTTGGAAGCTACTAGGCTTTACATACCAACTAAGAAATATTGTTCAAGGTTTAGGCCAAAATGGATGTCAGATGAACTAATGAGGCATATGGCAGAGAAGAAAAATGCATGGGATACTTACAAATTAACACATGACACAGAAGCCTATGATAGATACAAGTTGATATGCAACCAAGTTACAAAGGAGGTTAGGCAGGCGAAGGCAGATTACGAGAAATCCTTGGCAAGGGATGCAAAGAAAAACATCACAGAGTTCTTTATTTATGTAAACTCTAGAAGGAAGGGGATGAATCAGATTGGTCCACTTGATATTGATGGGTCAACTGTTGATGATCCTGCTCAGGTAGCTAACAAACTAAATGAATATTTTGAATCGACATTCACACATGAGGAGTTATTTAGCGAGGGGAAAGCCAGAGGTGTATTCAACTCTAGCAGTAAGCTAGAGAATCTTGAAATAACTGGGAGTAAAGTGGAGGAGAAACTGTTGAAGATAAACACAAGAAAGGCACCCAGGGTGGATGGGATCTATCCAGTTATATTAAAGGAGGCAGCAAAGGAAGTAAGCAAACCCTTAGCCATAATTATGAGAGCTTCCTTGGACTCAGGGGAGGTACCCATAGACTGTAAATGTGCAAATGTGACCCTAATTCACAAAGGAGGATCAAAGGCTGACACAAGTAATTATAGACCAGTGAGCTTAACTTCTGTTCCAGGAAAATTAATGGAGGCACTGGTTAAAGAAGCACTGCAGGATCATTTAGACAAGACTTCAGTTATATGTCAGACACAGCATGGTTTGTTCTTTCCTGACCAACTTGATTGGATACTATGATGCAGTCACAAAAGAACTGGATGCAGGGAATAACTTTGATATTATATACTTGGATCTTAGAAAGTCTTTTGATACTGTTGCACATGGAAGACTGCTACACAAATTGGAGCAGTGTGACATTGGAGGCAAATTGCTGCTATGGATAAAGGGGTGGTTGAGGGGGAGAAGACAGAGAGTGGTAATCAATGGACACTGCTCATCGTGGACTAATGTTATTAGTGGAGTCCCTCAGGGGTCAGTGTTGGGTCCATTATTGTTTTCTGTATTTATAAATGATATTGATGATGGTATATCAGGCTTAATGTCCAAGTTTGCAGACGATACGAAGGTTGGCAGGGTTGTCAAGGACACTACTGACACTATGCTGCTGCAACAGGATCTGGAAAGGTTGAGCAGATGGGCTGAGAGGTGGCAAATGAAGTTTAACATTGACAAATGTAAAGTACTACACATGGGAAACAGCAACCCCAGAGCAACGTATCAACTGTGTGGTACTACACTGACAGTGGTAGAGAATGAAAGGGACTTGGGGGTGATTGTGCAGGCAGATATGAAGTTCTCTGAGCAGTGCAGACGGGCTGCAAGAGTAGCTCATGGAGTATTGTCAATGATATACAGGAATTTTTCCAGCAGGGATAAGGAGGTGATTATTCCATTGTATAAGGCAATGGTTAGGCCACATCTTGCTGTATACAGGTCTGGAGGCCTCATTTCAAGAAGGATGTAGAGCTGCTGGAACGAGTACAGAGAAGAGCAACAAGATTAGTGAATGGAACAAAGAGCTGCTCTTACGAAGAAAGGCTTAAGTTTTGCAAATTACAGTGTCTGGAGACTAGGCACCAGCGAGGTGATCTGATAGAGGTGTATAAAGCCTTGAATGGTTTAAGCATGCATCAATGCTGATGGGATTTTTCCTCTAGCTCAGAAAAATCACCTGAGAGGGCATAAATTCAAATCGAGGAAAGACAGATGTAGGATAGACGTGCGGAAATTTGCCTTTAGCCAGCGGGTGGTTGGTTGGTGGAACAGACTTCCATCCCTTGTGGTGGAGGTTGATAGCCTAAATAAGTTTAAGGCTCAGCTGGACAGGTATTTTGAACAAACAGAGGGGTGAAGTGGAAGTGGGTTTTTTTTTTTTTTTTTTGGCTGATGCTGCATAAGCTTGCTTTCTTGCATCAAATGCCTCTACTAATGCTAATGCTAATAAAAGTACGATAAAACAATGAATTTAAAATCCACTAAAAGTTTATTATCTCATTTTAATAGTATTTCATTCGTACAGGTGACCCCCGCTTAACGCTGATAATTTGTTCCGGAAAAACAGAGCGCTAAGTGAGCTCCGCATTCCCATAAGGTAACATATGTACAGTAAACCCTCGCTATTTGCAGTATCTGTATTCGCGATCACTGATTTAATATAAAATGAAACATAAAAAAATGTGAATTTTAAAGCGGCGTGAATATTATCCGCTATAAAAAATCATGGGCGTGGCTAAAATTATCTTACCCGGTCAAAACAGCGCTCAGTGGGTTGGGGGAGAGGGGTGACAAAATCGCCAGCGTGGATGTTTTTTGCTAATCCTTGTTCAGTATGTGTTATGCGCTTGCAATTGAAGTTTTTGTTGTTTTCTTTTAATTTATATGTTTATAAATTGAATAAATTTATAAATTGATATGCTTATAAAAGTGATAAATCTACCGTTTTGCAGTGTAAAACAGATTTTTTCGAGTGTGTTAACGGATGAAAGTGACTTTATTGTGGAAAAGTTCTTTCTAACCCGTACAAAAATATGGCTACGAATAACAAGAGAAATGTGAAAATATCAAAGAAGGTGATGACATTAGCGAATAAAATTGAGTTAATAGACAAAATTTCTAAAGGTGAAAGTGTCTCCTAAGTGGCAAAACATTATAAAATCAATGAGTCAACAGTACGATCAATTAAAAAATCCGCCGTAGTGTCCGTGAAAACGCGCTAGTTGCTTCAAAAATTTGCTCTGTAACTCGTGATATTAACTTAGGAAAAATGGAAAAGGCTTTAAATCTTTGGATAGAAGACCGAACTGAAAATAAAATTCTGTTAAGTTCACTCATTATTCGTGAAAAGGCAAAACACCTTTATTAACACTAGTGAAACTGGTGATAGCACTGGCGGGATAAGTTTTTTTTTTCTAGCGAAGGCACTGGTTTGAAAGATTTGTTCGAAATTTCTAATAAATATTACATTTAATATTAAATTGTTTCTTATTTTCATTTGGATGCCATATGCTTGCATTTCACTATGTGCATAGTCATATTATGAAGGTACATATAATACATACATAGACAAAATTTTAGACTAGTTTTTCTTATATGTTTCATACTTTGGAACGGAACCCCTTTATTACTATGGAAGCCATAACTCAGTATTCGCGGCATTTCTCAGGAACGTAACCCCCGCGAATAGCGGGAGTTTACTGTATTTGTAGGTTGCGGTTGATGCCATAGGGTATTTCCTAATCAATAATAAACGGTAGTGAAAAGATGCACAAATGTCGGGCAAAATATTTAATATTCAAATATTTGTACATATAAAATATTCTCCATTACATACGTATCTAATTATGTGGTAACTATTTATGTATCAAAATTAAACTTAAAATTCCATTTAAAATCATGAATTTAAGTAATCTAAATTGATTTTAATCGATTTAATTTAATTGATGAATTTAATCATGAAAAATGTGTCGATTTTGGGTTGAAATTTGGCCCTCTTTCAAATAAACTAAAAGGGGTATTAATTTTAAATCCCCTGCAGCGTTACCTCCCAACAATAAAGTCAACCGATCCTTCGTCGCTTTGAAACCTGGCATGTTTTTTTCTTCTTTCAATATGAAACTTCTTTTAGGCATTCGTTTCCACAAAATTCCTGCTTCATCTGTGTTAAAAACTTTACAAGTATAACGCACAATATTCCTCTTCAATAATTTTAACAAATTCTTTTTTGAAAGTTTCGGCTCCTTGATCTGCACTTGCGGCTTCTCCCTGGATTTTAAATCTATTCAACCAGTCCTTACCAGTTTTAAATTGTTCCACATTTTTTTTTAGGTGAATTTTCTTCAGATCATCATATCGGCTAATCTTTTTCTCTCTCTCTCTCTCTCTCTCTCTCTCTTTTTTTTATAATATTTAACTTCACTGAATTCTGCATTGGATATTATCTTCAATAAAATTAGGTAACGTCTTTCCATTTCAATCCTAATAGCTGGCCTAGCCCTAGTTGCTTGCAGTGGAACAGCTATCTTTTCTGCTGCTAAAATTAATTCTTTATTTTTTTTATAATTGTTCTTACAGTTAAACTTGCAAGTCCTAAATTATGGCACACATCTGCTTGTTGTTGACCGGAATCGATTCGCTTCAAAACGTCTAATTTGATTTTCAAATTCAGTCTTCTTTTTACATCCATAGTCTTCGTACTGCGCTCAGACGTTGTTTTTTCATTCTTATCGGCCATTATTAACTCTTCGAAAATGTAACTGTGTTGGTTGCATTAATTACGATACAATGTTCGAGTAAACTGTCTGGAATGCATGATGTCTAACACTATACTGAGTGATGACTAGACTTCGGATAAATGCATTTAACGCAAATATTACAAGCAATATACGTCATAATTTTTTTTTTAAAATGTTGATCTCGGAACTATGTAATAAGTCACTGTACTGCAATTAAATTAGCGTGTGAGAAAATTTCACTGAGCGTGGGAAAATTTCTCAAGTTGGCGTGGGAAACGTTTTAATGTTGTTTTGATATTCATTTTCAAGCTATTGACTCCATCAAATGAAACAATTTCGTTAAATATGCCAAAAATGCAATCTGTAAAAGAGCATTATAGTGATCTGTAACAGCATTACAAATTATAGTGATCTGTGATTCCTGTCAGCGTTATAGTCAGATACGGGTTATAATATAAGAACAGCGTTATAGCGAATCAGCGTAAAGCGAACTGCATTATAATGGGGGCCTGCTGTATTTCAAATTCACATTTAGGACAAAATACCTTTCAAACCCCTTTTGATATTTCTGGGTTCGGGTTCACCACTGTGATTGATCCTGGAGCGTTGGACTGCCCGTGTGTCAATAGTGAGGAACACATTATGAATTTTAAATTATGTAATCTTGTTTTAACGTATCATTTCGTAATTTATTCACATAAGGAGAATTGGTAAAGAAGAAATCCTTCTGACTGAATAAAAGGTAACTCCTTATTTATTTCTAAAATATTAATAGAACATAGGAAAAATTGAGCATATGTAAGCTCTCATTTATATATCTATAACTACTTTGACTAATCATTTACTTCGACTTCTCCTCATAATAGCTGATCATTATCAACACGATCTTATTATATCTATCAATAACAAAATGGGAGATTAGTTTGACACATGCTTACATTAATATAACTTTAAAATATTTTGCCCAAAAATATCACATTTTATTTTTAAGACAATGTCTTCAATAGAATATTATACCTTAGTTTGGGAAGATAAATTTTAACCAGAGGATCCTGGGTAAAAATCGATTAGTTTTGTCTATGTCACGTAAAATTATTAAAGGGAGGAATTTTTAGTGAATTTTAAATTCATTGTTTTATCATACTTTTATCTCATTTTAATAGTATTTCATTCGTATTTCAAATTTGCATTTATGACAAAATGTCTTCATTTACTAAAGGTTGCATGGGGGGTTTTGATATTTCTGGGGTCGGGTTAGGGGTTCATCACTGTGATCCTGGAGTGTTGGACTGCCTGTGTGTCAATAGTGAGGAACACATTGAGTTTTAAATTATTTTAAATTATGTAATCTTGTTTTAATGTATCATTTTGTAATTTATTTGCATAAGGATAAATTCTACTCACTGAATTAAAGATAGCTCCTTGTTTATTTCTAAAATATTAATAGAGTGTAGGAAAAATTGAGCATATGTGCGCTCTCATTTATGTAGTTCTAGAGTTTATTAAGTAAAGAACTCTTTGCTGTTTTTATTTGCATCCTTTGCCAAAGATTTCTCGGAATCTGCCTTTGCCTGCCTAACCTCCTTTGTGACTTGATTACAAACAAGCTTATATCTGCCATAGGCTTCTGTGTCATGTGATAATTTATATGCATCCCATACATTTTTCTTCTCTGCCATGAGCCTCTTTAATTCATCTGACATCCATTTAGACCTGAACCTTGAACAGTATTTCTTAGTTGGAATGGCAAGCCTAGTAGCTTCAAAGATTAAGTCCCTGAAGGCTTCCCATTTATTATTCAATGTTGGTAATATCATCAGTTGATATCATTGTACAGAATTTAAAAACTGTCTGAGAGTCCTGTAGTCACCTTTACGAAAGCAAAAGCACTTCCCTTTAGTCTTGATAGTAGTTACATCTTTAGGTAATTCACATGTCAGCAGATTGTGATCACTGTCACCCAGTGGTTCCTTTATCTGCAAATTCTTAATGCATGAATAATCACTGCTGATAATCAGATCAAGAGTATTACTGCCTCTTGTTGCCTCTCGAACATGCTGCTGTACAAAATAGCAGTCTTGCTAGTGTGCGAGTGACAAACCAATCTACAAGTTCCAGTCAATATCTGGAAAGTTAAAATCCCCTATTATCCGACATTCTGATTTACTGGCCCACTCTATTTCTCTGCACAATTGCTCATCATATTCTTTAGGCCTATAACAAACACCTACTCTCATTTTTCTTTTCTCAATGCTTACGTCACACCAAACAGACTCAACATTGCATTGTCCACAAACATCCATTGGATGCACTTCCATAGATTTTGTGTTTCTTAACTAAAAGCATAACCTCTCCTCCCTTCCTGTCCTGTCCATCGTTTCTGTACACATTGTACTTCCCAAATTCAATTCTGCACTGCTTATATCCGCGTGACGTTTCTGATATCCCAACAATATCTGCATTTGATGTCCTGACTAGCACATCAAGCTCATCAAATTTATTAACTATACTCCGAGCATTGGTGTACATGTCTATGCACTTGTTACAGACACCTGTACATACATCTATACATGCATCTCTTTCTACTGTTAGTTACCTTAAAACAGCCCACGTATTTATTTGTTCCACTATGGCCCCCAACAGTCCTGGAAATCTCCATTGCCTTGCATTACATGCTGTTGTTCATTCTAATAGAAGCAGTGCAAGAATCACTTTTGCCTCTGCCTGCAGCCACTGTTAACCTATTAGTATGTGTATCCCTCCCCCAAGCTAGCAGTTTTCTGACCCACCTAACACTGCCTCGATAGCATCAGCAAATCCGGGGCCTGACTTAGCCCAGTGGTCAGGAGCGAGAGTGCATAGCACGTGTTCCTTGAGTAGACCGGCGTTCAAGCCCATGACTACTAAATACAATAAATATTTGTATTGATGATTTATTGTAAATTCTACTGACTTGGTTGTCGTGCTGGAGTATAAACAGAAAATTTTCAGGACTGACATAGCCGAGTGATCAGGAGCAAGGGTGCATAGCACATGCTTCTTGATTAGACCGGGGTTTGAGCCCGTGACCACCAAATACAGAGGATGTGGAAAGGTCAGGGAATAACCACCGCATATCCCTGGAGCAATATGGCCTTAGTTGCTAATGCTCCTAAAAACCAAATAACAAACAAACACATACCATGGTCCTGTTCCACCTATCCTTTTTGCATAGTATATTCCCGTCTCCCTGACAATAGTCACCAACAATAACTAGTTCCTGTGGGACCAGTGCATTCTGCCTTGTAGATTGCCTCTGTGTTGCCTGATGCACAGGAATGAGCTGTGCCGTTGAGCTGGGCAGCTGAAAGCTTGATGGGCCCCTCATTAATTTTTTCAAGGGCAATTACCCTACGCCTCAAGCTCTCTTAGGTGCCCATCAGAATGCTGAGTTGGTGCCTAATTTCTTGACACCCTAGGCATCTAACACACACACACACACACACAAAGACATCCTCCTTGGCTAGATCATGTTCTATTTTAGAAAGTTCAGCAAACATTTCACATATTTTGAGACTGTGATGCATTGGAGAATCGTCCCTTCATTTCTCCCCCGACTCACAGCACTCTCGCTAGTCTGTGATCTTTACTTCGCAGCTCTAGTCTGTGTCATGATTTCCATTTAAATACAGTTTAATTGACAATGAAATTTAATAAGATTAATAAATATTTTTGATTAATTGATTATACTATACTAAGCTAACAGATTACTAATACAGTATTTCGTATTAAATTATACCTTACCCTATCAGTTCGAGATTATACACCAAGTGATCATTGAATTATGACCACCTACCTAATACTTTGTAGGCTCTCCTTTTGCCTTCAGTACAACAGCTATCCGACATGGTATTGATTCAACAAGATGTCGGAAGCGTTCCGGAGGTCTGGCCAACCAAGCTATGTGTAATGCGGTTAGCAATGCAGGTATGGAGGTGATTGGTGTATTCAGATGCCTGATATGCCTTTCCATAGTGTCCCACAAGTGCTCTATGGGATTGATATCAGGGGGGGGAGTTCGGAGGCCATTTGACATCCTGGAAATCAGAACTATGTTCTTGAAACCATTCCTGCACAACAAGTGCCCATTGGCTCGGTGCATTGTCATCTTGGAAGACACCATCGCCTTTCTGGAAAAAGTGTAACATAGCTGGGTGTACACAGTCAGCAAGCAGTTGACAATAGCGGAGACTACTGATACATTGTTCATGTACCAGGGTCTAAGTTCCTGCCAGTGAAACATGCCTAACACTAACACCATACAGCCACCTCCACCGGCCTGCACTTTCGATACCATGCATGATGGATCAAAGGCTTCATGTTCTTGATGCCAAATCTGTACACGACCATCTACAGTATGATGTAAATAACTTGCCTCATCCGAACAGCACACATTCTTCCAGTATTAAAACATCTATCTTTCATACTCTTTGCACCAGGCGAGTCTTTTACACCGATGAAACTTGGTTAGGAGAGGATGCTGTAGGGGTCGTCTGCTGGTATAGCCCATACGTGCGATGCATGGTCATGCCAGATATTGTTCCAGGTTGGCCCGTGTTGTATTGGGTAGTTAACTCTTCAACAGTGCTGTGCCTGTTCACCTGTACGATTCGTCGGACCCCGCACTCACCTCTAACATCAACCTTTCGCTGACCTTTGCAGTTTTGCCGTCAGGTCGTTGTTTGACCATTTTGATGCCAGTCCTGGTACACTTTAACTATGGTGGCTCTCAAACACCCCAAACCAGTTCAGCGGGAATTCGAGGCACCAGATTGTTGAGCAACCACAATCTGTCATTTATCAAAGTTTGATAAATCCTTCCTTTTACCCATCAAGCTCGGAATTTTACTACCTACTGAACCACTGACACCTTATCTACACTACATAGGTCGACTAACTCCGCACTCTCGTTCCTCATGTGATTAACGGGTCGCATTCAGTTTTCATAGGGGTGGTCACAATTTAGTGATCATTCAGTGTACTTTACGCTGTTTCTTATTGAATAGAATGTGCCGGCTAGTTCAACAATATTGGGCCAACACCGGCAGTCGTAACTTCTAAAAATCACAAGTTAAATTCAAAATAATAAGCTAATGAATGCTGCTAAACCTATTTAATATCTTTGTAAAACACAATGTAGTATTTATCCCTACAGTAGCCAAAAATCCACCGACTGTCACCTTTAGATTACATGTTGACAAAATTGTATCTTACATATGACCAATGGGACTTCACTATCAATTTTACAAAGACCAAATACCTGAGCACAGCGGAACATCCTAATGAATTGAAAGTTACACAGTCTATACATCTAAACCCTGTTGACCTTTTCAAATAACTCGGATGTAGATTAACTAAGGAAGGACTGGGGAAAGAGGAAGTTTACACAACAAGTCATCAAAGTAAGAAGATTTGTAGTACCCTAAACTCTATATGGTGGGACAATAATATTTCCAGTAGAACTAAAAAACATATCGGGCAGTTGTTAGTGGAATTGGTACTTTGCTACGGATGTGAGGTGTGGACACTGAAAAAGGATGACAAAAAGAATCTTAGAGCCTTAGAGATGGATGTTTTGTTCTGTTGTTTGTTATTTGGAGCATTAGCAACTAAGGCTATATTGCTCCGGGATATGCGGTGGTCATTCCCTGACCTTTCTGCATCCTCCATATTTGGTGGTGACGGGGGTCGAACCACGGTCTAATCAAGAAACGTGTGCTGCTCACTGCTGCTCCTTCCCACCTGGCTACGGTGGTGCCTTCCTTAGAGATGGACTACCTACGTTGGAAGGCTAGAGTTTGTAGGGTAGCGAGGATAACAGATGAGGAAATAAGACGTATGCACGCAGGTGAAGATATTATAGAACAAATAAATAATAGGAGATTGAGATGGTTGGACATCTGCTGCGCATGAATGAAGGTGTAAGGTGTATTTAGTGTCAGACGGCACCAGGGGTTTCCCCCATCTCCGTGTTGCTTTCATTGTGGGTGTACCAGTTCACTGGGAAATGCCAGAGATTTAAAAGTGTGTGGGCTTTGTATCTGTGTGATGTCGTGTACCGTTGTTCATCTGGTCGTTTAGCCGCTGGACCCCTGCTGAGGCCCAACGTTGCCCCACCTTCGCCCCGTGGAGGCAGACCAGGAACCCAGTAGTTTTAGTTTCACTCTGGCAGGTCCTGCCACCTAATTTCCTGAGATTTCAGAGGCTAGAACCTAAAAAAAAAAAAAAAAACGCGCGTGCTCTTTTATATGCACGTACGTACAGAGACATATATCCATCATCGTCGGTTTGATGATCGTTAGGTGAGGGGGGATAATGCTTGCATAATAAAAGCCGAAAGAATGGGCGAACGGGAATTTTGACATAATTAAGATTTTGTGTGCGGGACATTCGCTAGCATAAAGATAGAGTGGGTGGGAGACTGAAGGCTGGGGGAGTTAAGGCAGAAATATGGGGATGATAGAGTAGGAAACCCCAGAAGTCAGTGAGGCATGCCCATGCCTCACCAGGAGAAAGTAGGGGGCGCCGGGGGGACCGTCCCACCACCGGCGCAGGGGAGGGGGTGGAAAGGCACCAGGCAAGGGAGTCCGGTGAGCTGAAGAACAGATGTTCTTTGGTTATAATGGTAGTGGGTTGTGGGCTGCGGCCATTTGGTTTCTCCTCGTCCTCCTCCTCATGAACAGTGCCTGTGCATAATCCGAGAAGGCTTGATACTCCTCCTTCGTGTCTAGGAGGTGATGTTCTTGTCCCTGTGGTAAGTAGTGGATTCTGGTGAGTAAAACACCACGTAGGTCTTCATAGAGCCTGCAGTCATACATTAGGTGCTGCCAGCTCTCCAGCCCCCCGCAAGTGCAAGTTGGATCAACCTGGATCCCAAGTAGAGACAGTTTGGCATTAATAGCTCCGTGTCCAGTTAAGAGGTACGTTGCTTGTAGACCTGGGGAGAACCAGTTGGGTGAGGTTGGGTAGTTTTGTTCAATATTGGGTAGAAATTTCTTTGTGATCTCTCCCTTTTGAGAGTTGCTCCACCTTTCCTGCCATGCCTGCTGCAGGTGAGTTTGTATCCGCTTCTTTTCCACATTTCTGTTGCTGGCTAGGTCAATAGTGAACCCCAGAAAAGTCTGTGGGGTGCCTTTGTCTAGGTAGTATA
Organism: Mastigoproctus giganteus; assembly: GCF_048544385.1. Lineage (NCBI taxonomy): Eukaryota > Metazoa > Arthropoda > Arachnida > Uropygi > Thelyphonidae > Mastigoproctus > Mastigoproctus giganteus. The sequence goes on from NC_143578.1 coordinate 191,336,916, forward strand.
GTAGGCCGCGTTGTATGATTTCTAGGTCCAGCGGGAGAGTGCCTGCGAGCACTTGCAGGGCGTGGGTGCTCACCGTGCGGCAAGCGCGAGTGATAGTTAGGAGGATGGATCTGTGAATTTGGTCCGTGATACGTCTGTTTACTGCTGTTGTAGTTTTTTGAAACCATGCACCAGATGCGTAGGTGACGATCGGGGTGAAGATAGCTTTGTAGAACAGTTTGAGGACTCGCTTTTTCAAGCCCCATTCTTTACGCGTGACCCTGGCAACCATGGCTGCGTAGCATCTTATTTTTTTACGGAGATATTTCAGATGGTCCTGAAATGACAGGTTTTGGTCCAATATCACGCCTAGGTATTTCAGTTGGTTGGAGAATTTGATTGTTTCCTGCCCAATTTTTATTTGCGGAGGCCGCCTAAGATCAAGGCGTCCCTTTAGTAGGATGGAGTTTGTTTTTGTGGAGGATATTTTGAGTTGATTTCGGTTTGCCCATTCTTGGAGAGTGGTCAGGGCCCGATTTGCGAGGACCTCTAACGCAGCTCTTGAGTTTGCCTGTATCGTCAGAATGAGGTCGTCCGCGAATGCCTGAGATTGTACTTCATTGAGATCGATGTTAAGAAAGGTGTCCAAGACAATATTCCACAGTAGTGGGCCAAGGACCGAACCTTGAGGGCAGCCCCGATGGACATGCCTGGAGAGTGTGCCATAGGGGGCGGTGACTTTGATGGTTCTGTTGCTTAGGTAACTTTTGATGGTGTTATAGAGGTTTTCCGGCATGTTGGCTTCGCGCAACCTCGCCAGGACGCTCGGCCACCAAAGTGAGTCGAACGCCCCAGCGAAGTCGACGGCTATCACTAGGAAGTACTTTGTATTACATCTGTTTACCTTGGTCAGGAGGTGAGTTAAGGCATCCACGGCGGAGGTTCCCCGTCTGAAGCCGAATTGGTTTGCTGAGGCCAGGCCTGCCTCATCATAGTAATGTTGGATCCGTGTGTAAAGTAGTCATTCAAATAGCTTACTGATAACTGTCAAAAGTGCAATGGGCCGATAGGAGTCTGGAAGGTGTGGTGGCTTTGTTGGATTCTTTAGGATGAGTTTAACGTTTGCCATCTTCCAGGAATTCGGGAAGATACCTTCTCTGAGACAGAGGTTATATAGGTTTAGTAGTAAGTTCGGAGCGTACTCTACCGTTTTTTTGATAATTTCGGGTTCCAGAAGGTCCGGTCCAGGGCATCTATTTCCCTTTAGTAGGTCTGCTGCATTGCTGATCTCTTCCATGGTGAAAGGGTGCTCTTTTGTTGCCGTTTGATGAGTCTCGTTGGCTTGGCAAACTCGGCTCTGTTCTGTTGTCATTGTTTGTATCTCTGGGTGAAAGGCAGCGTCAAGGATATTGTTGATGGTGTGTTCCCAAGTGATAGTCAAGTTTCCTTTAGGTGTTTTAGTGGCTTCAACTACTTCCCCTCTGGGAAGTTTGTTGGTGACGATCTTGTATACAAGTCCCCAAGGGTCCTTGTTTCCAGTGGTGGAGACCAGGCGCTCCCAGGATTGGTTTTTTCTTTCTCTAATTTGTGCTGTATAGGCGTTTCTCGCCTCTTTGTAGCTCTGTCGTAGGGTTTCAATTTCCGCCATCGGCCAGGAGCGTCTGGCTCGCTGGAAGGCCTTTCTTCTTTCCTGTGCCTCCTTCCTGAGTCGCTGGAGGTTTTGATTCCACCAGGGCACTTTCCCTGGTGTTGGATTTTTCTTCCTGACGGCTGTGTCGCTGGCTTGTTTTATGATTTCAGTCGTTTTAATTTGGAGGATTCTTGGGTCCTCGATACGTTGGAGTTCTCTCTGTCGTTGTTGTATGCTATTCCGTAGGGTGGTCTGGAAGAGTTCCCAGTCTGCCTTTGCTATGGCATATCTATGGGCAGTTTTTCTGTTCACAGGTACTGTGGCCAGTGATTTGTTTAGACTGAACGTAATGGCGCGATGATCAGACGTTGTCCAGGCCTCACGGACGGTCCATTTTGAAATGTTGTTGGCAGCATTCCTAGTTGCCATGGTAACGTCTATAGTGGCCTCCCATAATGTGTTGCAGAATGTAGGCAGATTGTTGGGTAAGTTTAGTACAGTTAATGTTGAGGTTGCCAGGAACTCTTCCAACTTGGTCCCGTTTCTGGTACCCTGTCTATCTGGGGTATGGCTGTGCCACATTGGCGACCGGCAGTTAACGTCTGCTCCCACGATGATTTTTGCATTTGGGAGCATATCACTAGCCAGACTTAGGTACCTTACTGCGAAGTCGATGTCCTCACCCGGACGGCAGTAAAGGGCTATGACATAAAACGCGCCCAAGGCCGTAGTGAGTTGGGCACATGCGGCCCAAGATGTGCATTGCTGAGTGATTTTGGTCACCGTTATATCTGGGTTTCTTACCAAAATCGCTGCCCATGGGGTGTCAACCCCCGTTTGGACTACTTTGTATGTTATGGGATAGCCCCTGACAGTCTTCATATGTACATATGGTTCTTGTAATATTACTACATCAATGTTTTCTTCTTCCGCCTTCTTGCGGATTTGGTCGGCGACCGCCTTGGCTCTATGTGCATTTATCTGCATGAATTTAACCTCTGTGATGTTATATTTTTTAGGATGTGTTCCCATAGTTGAGTCTTGATTGGAATAAACTCTTTGCTTTCAGGTATGTAGGACATTGACCATCTCTGATTGAATGCGCGCTATCTAACTTTAAACTCTTGCAGTTTGCACAGGTTGGGTCGGTGTTTTTGTTTGGGCAGTCACGGAAGGCGTGACCTTTTGCCGAACAATGCCCTCAAGTGGGAATTGTCTGGGTGCATGTGTGGGTTGTATGCCCAAATTTGCAGCACCTGTAGCATTTGGGCACAGTCACATGCTCCCGAAAGCGGTGACTGCCCCAGTTAACATAGATTCTGTTCTGGGTGCTTAAAGCCCTCCATGCCATGGGCGCGAGCTCGACAATCCAGTTTTGGCGGCTTCCGTCTCTTGACTTGGTTATGTACTTGGGCGTCACTAGGTCTTCCTTATTCCTGTCCGGAAATATGGCCTGTAGATTTCTTTGGAATAGCTCCTCTGATAGGTGATCTGGGGTAAGGTCTTTGGCCAGGTCATATATTACGATTGAAGGGCCTCGGTTTTTGGGCGCAGCAGCGGTTAGTCCTAGTTCAGGTATTTTCGGATTTTCTATTATTCTTTGTGCTTCCTCTCTTGTTTCCGTTTCTATCAGTAGTCCGACATTCCTTGTTTTCCTTACGGCCTTTATTCTTGTTGTCTTAAATTCTTCGTTTAGATTAGTCATTATTTGGGATTTGAGTTGTTCACTGGACTGGTTGTCGTGGGGTTTTGTTGGTCGTAGGACCACTAAGTGTGGTTGTTTAGGTAGGATCTTTCTTTCGGGTTCGGGTGCTTTGCCGGCCACTATCGAGCCACTTGCTGGTGTCCTCAGCGCTTGTGCATACGACGGAGCGCACTGTAGCATTTGTTTGTCTCCATCCATGTTTCGTGCTTCCAATATTGCCTCTGCCTTCTGTAGTTGGCCGAATGTGTTCATTAAGATGGCTTCAAGTTTATTCCATTGGTGTACGAGTTCTGCTCGTAATACGGATGTTATTTTGCTGCAGTTTTCCTTCATCAGATTTTCTAAGGCCGTTCGCAGCAGTAATGTTTGCTCTGGAACGGTTCCCTTTGGTAGTGTTGGATCGAGTTTAGCATTTTCTGAAGGCTTGGGTTGGTCATCTGTCCCTCCTGGGTGTTCATGCTGATCCTTTATTTGGCTGGTGCTCCGGGTTTTCCGGTCAGATTTTGGTACTGTTCCATTTTTGTTTTTTCTTTTGGCAATTGGTCTATGATCCTCGGCCTCTTCCTGTTTCTCTTCAGTTTGGCTGAGGGTACCAATCTCAATGACTTCCATGTCGTTTTCTTGCATTTTATTTGTTTTCCGGATAATCGGAATTGTCTGGTTTATCGAGGTGCTGCTGTTTTCCTACACAGGTCTCTTCGGGAGTCGCTGAAAGATGCCTCACACGAGTCCGTACGTTAATTTGGAGAGGTATACTACGTGTGTGTTTTTCCTTCCCCCCCCCACCGAAACACATGGGGGGAAACAGCCGAGGGTAGAAATTCCCCTAGGATGATGGGAAATTTTTCCTTAGCGGTTTCTGAGGACGCTAAAGATGATGGTCAGATGAAAAGATCAAAAAAGTTGGGAAATGCACGAGAGAGAAGTTCCACTTCACAATGAAAGTTTATGGCAGAGAGGGGGGGGGAGGGCAGTCACTGAACGCATAGTTTGTAATTATAGGTTAACTCAGTCACAAGAAAGTTGGGGCTCTCGTTCAGCCCAGGGTACACACTATTTGGGGGATCCTTCCCCAGTCAAGGGCCAGATCCTAGCGCGGCAGCCGCGTTATACCGGAGCACTTCTCTATTTTCCCTTCGCGAGCCGCATGGTGACCATACAAAGTCTCGCAAACAAAGGAAAACAGAGAATAACGCTAGTATCTGGCGTAAATCCCAAAAGAAAAGCAAAGGTTTCTCACCAAGGCACTCCAATAAGGTTAGTCTTCTTGTGGAAATACATTGTAGCACTTACACTGTTGATTAAATACTTTTTTTTTTTTTTTCCTAATTTCCAATGTTCAGTTTCTTAGAACGAATGTCCGCATGAATGAAGTGAGATGGCCTAAAATCATATATGAGTGGATACCACAAGGGAAGAGATGGTGAACATGCCTAGAAAAACATGGAAAGAAAATGCGCCATCAGCCATGAGAAAGAGAAATTTGAAAGCTGAAGAAGCCCACGTCCGGCGACTTTGGAAAATAGGAATGACAAGGCCGTGATCTGCCGTATTAAGTTGAATATAGATAGATAGATAGATAGATATTTATACAGAAATCATGCCCCAAACTAGAGCAGCATAGCAATGTGAACAAAGTAGCTAGAGTGCAGTGGCTTGGTGGAGAACCGAAGGGGGTGATTCTCCAACGCATTTCAGTGCTGATGGGATTCTTCTTCTTGCTCAGAATAATTGCCTGTGAGGATATGAATTCAAATTGAGGATAGATGGTTTTAGGATAGATGTGTGAAAGTTTGCCTTTAGCTAGTGGGTGGTTGATTGGCAGAACAAACCTCCGTGAGAGTGGCAAAAAAACTTCCATCCATTGTAGAAGTCGATAGCTTAAATAGATTCAAGGCAGAACTAGACAAACATTTGGAGTGAGTGGATGGATGAAATGAGAAGGTTTTTTTTTTTGTCTGTTGCTATATAAACTTACTTTCTTGCATCATGTGCCTTTGCTAATGCATCATAACCTATAAAAATGTGCAACATGTGTGAAATGTTTGCTGGTCTTTCTGGAATGGGACATGATATTGCCAAGGGGGATGTTTTTGTGTGTGCTTGATGTAAGCATTGTAAAGAAGTTAGGGCCTTTATGAGAGCTTGAAAAACAGGGTAGATTCCCTCGAAGGACTTAAATTGGGAGACCCATCAAGATCTCAGCTGCCCACATCAATGCTAGGGCTTGCACTTGATTGTCAGGCAACACAGCAGCAAACTTCAGGGCAGAATACATTGGTCCCACAGGAATTATTGTCAGTGACTCTATTGTGTGAGAGAGAGAGAGAGAGACACACGGGAAATTATATTGTGCAAAAAGGATGGGGGAATAGGAACAGGGTATGCCTGCAAGGGGAAAAAGTTGATGATGTAGAGCAGTTATCATATTTTAAGGGCACAAAGGGCGATATTGTTGTATCACCGTTTGTTAACAAGTATAAGTCAATGTTGAAAAAAAGTCATGAGTTAGGGTTAAATTTGAAAGTGTCTGCAATTCTGCCCAGACATGATAGGAGGGAGTATATGATAAGAGCCTTGTCAATCAATTCACCCTGGAGAGATTGTGCAATGCTCGTGGGCAGAATTTTTCGCAGTGTGGTCTGTGCTTGTTAACAGGAGAGATTGTTTCTACATGGATAGGATACACTTAAATAGAAAGGGTGCAAGAATATTTGTTGATGCTATCGAGGCAGTGTTAGGTGGGCCGGAAAACTGCTAGCTTGGGGGGGGGGGATTCATAGACTAATAGATTAATGGTAGCCACAGGCAGAGGTGAAAGTGATTCTTACACTTCTTCTATTGGAACAAGCAGCAGCCTGGAAAGCGAGGTACTGGGGATTTTGGGAGCTGCTGGGAGTCATCTTGGAACAGGTAAATACATGGGTTGTTTTAGGGTAGCTAAGAATAGAAACATGTATAGTTGCATGTACACCAATGATAGGATAGGCCAAGGACTCAAATGAGTACAATGAACAATGAGTATAGGGAAATAGTGGGCTAGTAAATCAGATTGTCTTATAATGGGGGATTTTAATTTCCCAGACAGACTGGAACTTGTGGGTTAGTCACTCACACACTAACAAGATTTTTGTGGATTTATTGGATGATTGTTTTCTTGTAGAAAACAGTCATCCAATGTAGAACAAACAGCAGTATGTTCGAGAGGCAACCAGAGGAAGTAAAATCTTGATCCGATTATCAGCAGTAATTCTTCATGCATTAAGAATCTACAGATAAAGGAACCACTAAGTGGTAGTGAGCACAATATAGTGATGCTAGATTTACTTAAAGATGTATCTACCATCAGGGGTGAAGGGAAGGGTTTTTGCTTTCGTGAATTTGACTACAGTGGTCTCAGAGATTTTTTAAATTTTATGCTGAGTGACCAACTGATGATGTTACCAACAGCAAATTCTAAATGGGAACCATGGAAGAAATTAATCTTGGAAGTTAATAGGCTTTTCAGATGAACTGTGAAATACTGTTCTTAGGCCTCAACGGATGTCGGATGACCTAATGAGACTCTAGGCAGAGAAGAAAAAAGCAAAGAAAAAAATCAGTAAAGACTTCTATAGTTATGTAAACTGTAGAAGGAAGGGGATGAATCAGATCGGTCCACTTGACATCGACGGTTCGATTGTTGATGTAGGTAGCCGACAAACTAAATGAGTATTTTTCATCTAACATTTACACACGAGGAGGTCTATTGGGAAGTGGAGACCAGAAGCTTATCAATCTCTGGCAGTGAGCTAAAAGATTTTGTAATAACTTAGAGTAAAGTGGAGGAGTAATTGTTGAAATTGGACATAAGAAAGGCACTTGCGGTGGATGGGTTCTATCCAGTTATATTAAAGGAAGCAGCAAAGGAGGTAAGCAAACCGTTAGCCATAATTATGTCAAATATTCTCGTGGACTGGAGATGTGCAAATGTGTCCCCATTCACAAAAATGGATCAAGTAATTACAGACCTGTTAATTTAACTTCTGTTTCAGGGAAAATAATGGAATCACTGGTTAAGGAAGCGATGCAGGATCATCTAGACAAGAATGCTGTTATAGTTGAGACAGCATGGGTTTGTTAAGGGAAAGTCTCATCTGACAAATTTGTTTGGATACTATGATGTGGTCACAAAGGAGCTGGATGCAAAAAATAATTTTGATATCATATACAGCTACTCCCTGGCTAACGTAATATTCTAATTAAGGAAATGCGATTTTACGTAAGTTTTTGCCACCTGGTGGAAACTTAAAAAAATCGTGCAAACCTATTTTGTTTCCTTAGGAATAAATGGGGGTATCGTGAAAATATCGTAATGTGAACCCTATAACACATTGGGTTTTTTATTTTTTTTTTTGTATTCGTTGCAAGCCCTTGGAAGTTGAAAATTTTGCTACATAACTAAACTATTTATCTCTCTAAAAGTCATTTTTATAATGGAAGTTGCATCACCCTTTCATCATTATCATATGTTCGTTATAAGAATCAATTTTGAATGCCTTTGTTTCAGAAAGTGTTTTTCTAAAACACTTTTCTGGAGGTCACTACCATAAAACAATTTGCACTTTTCAGTTTATTGAGCTTTTCGTTTAGTGCAATCTATTTTAACATTATGATATTTTGTACAACAATAACAATCTTATTGCATTAGCAATAATGCCGATAATTGGAATTCTGTGGGTTTTTACATTACGGTATTATGGTGAAATGAGTTCTCCTTCACTGAAATCTTCAGTCATATAAAAAACAGAATAAATTTTCAGAATCTCCTCTTCATTACTATTTACTTATTACAATGGTGAAGGGACAACGAAAAAAGGGAAAACCAAGTGCTGGCAGTGCTAGGAAACAAAACAAAATTGATTTAGAAATGAAGATGATTAATTAAGAAGTATGAAGAAGGGCAAATTTTGTCATCTATTGCATGGAATTAGGTCTCACTGCTTCAACAGTGAATACTATTTTAAGAGGCAGTGCATTTATAAAAGAACATGTTAAAGGTTCAATGCATTTAAGATCAACAGTGATCACAAAATAGCTCTGTAGCCATGTGGGCAGGAGCAGCAGTGTGTAGCACACGCTTCTTAATTAGACCGGGATTCGAGCCCGTGACTACCAATTACGGAGGATGTGGAAAGGTCAGGGAATGACCACCGCATATCCCCGGAGCAATATGGCCTTAGTTGCTAATGCTTCTAAAAACCAAATAACAAACAAACACAAAACAGCATTCAAGTACTGTATCAAAGATGGAAAAGCTATTAATAATTAGCATTAGTAGAGGCATTTGATGCAAGAAAGCAAGCTTATGCAGCATCAGCCAAAAAAATAAAAAAAAATAAAATAAATAAATAAAAAAATAACCACTTCCACTTCACCCCTCTATTTAGGCTATCAACTTCCATGACAAGGGATGGAAGTCTATTCCCCCAACCAACCACCCACTGGCTAAAGGCAAATTTCCTCATGTCTATCCTATATCTGTCTTTTCTCAATTTGAATTTATGCCCTCTCAGGTGATTATTCTGAGCAAGAGGAAGAATCCCATCAGCATTGAGAATGCTAAAACCATTCAAGGCTTTATACACCTCTATCAGATCACCTCGCTGGTGCTTAGTCCCCAGACACTGTAATTTGCAAAACTTAAGCCTTTCTTCATAAGAGCACCCCTTTGTTCCATTCACTAATCTTGTTGCCCTTCTCTGTACTCGTTCCAGCATCTCTACATCCTTCTTGAAATGAGGCCTCCAGACCTGTATACAGTACTCTAGGTGTGGCCTGACCATTGCCTTATACAAGGGAATAATCACCTCCTTATCCCTGCTAGAAAAATTCCTATATATCATCGACAATACGCCATGAGCTACTCTTGCAGCCCGTCTGCACTGCTCAGAAAACTTCATATCTGCCTGCACAACCACCCCCAAGTCCCTTTCATTCTCTACCACTGTCAGTGTAGTACCATAGAGTGGATATGTTGCTCTGGGGTTGCTGTTTCCCATATGTAGTACTTCACATTTGTCAATGTTAAACTTCATTTGCCACCTCTCAGCCCATCTGCTCAACCTTTCCAGATCCTGTTGCAGCAGCATAGCGTCAGTAGCATCCTTAACAACCCTGCCAACCTTTGTATCGTCTGCAAACGTGGACATTAAGCTTGATATACCATCATCAATATCATTTATAAATACAGAAAACAATAATGGACCCAATAATGAACCCTGAGGGACTCCACTAATAACGTTAGTCCACGATGAGCAGTGTCCATTAATTACCACTCTCTGTCTTCTCCCCCTCAACCACCCCTTTATCCATAGCAGCAATTTGCCTCCAGTGCCACACTGCTCCAATTTGTGCAGCAGTTTTCAATGTGCAACAGTATCAAAAGCCTTTCTATGATCCAAGTATATAATAATATCAAAGTTATTCCCTGCATCCAGTTCTTTTGTGACTGCATCATGGTATCCAATCAAATTGGTCAGCAAGACTTCCCCTTAACAAAACCATGCTGTCTGAGCTATAACTGAAGTCTTGTCTAGATGATCCTGCAGTGCTTCTTTAACCAGTGCCTCCATTAATTTTCCTGGAACAGAAGTTAAACTAACAGGTCTATAATTACTTTTGTCGCCCTTTGATCCTCCTTTGTGAATTGGGGTCACATTTGAACATCTCCAGTCCATGGGTACTTCCCCTGAGTCCAAGGAAGCTCTCATAATTATGGCTAAGGGTGTGCTTACTTCCTTTGCTGCCTCCTTTAATATAACTGAATAGATCCCATCCACCCCAGGTGTCTTTCTTGTATTTATTTTCAACAATTTCTCCTTCACTTTACTCTCAGTTATTACAAGATTCTCTAGCTTACTGCCAGAGTTGAATACACCTCTGGCATTCCCCTCGCTGAATAGCTCCTCACGTGAATGTCGATGCAAAATATTCATTCAGTTTGTTAGCTACCTGAGCAGGATTATCAACAGTTTACCCATCGATATCAAGTGGACCAATCTGATTCATCTCCTTCCTTCTAGAGTTTACATAAGTAAAGAACTCTTTGCAGTTTTTCTTTGCATCCCTTGCCAAATTCTCGTAATCTGCCTTCGCCTGCCTAACCTCCTTTGTAACTTGGTTACAGATCAACTTGTATCTGTCATAGGCTTCTGTGTCACCCATGCATTTTTCTTCTCTGCCATATGTCTCATTAGTTCATCTGACATCCACTTAGGCCTAAACCTTGAACAATATTTCTTAGTTGGTATGTAAAGCCTAGTAGCTTCCAAGATAAGTTCTTTGAATGCTTCCCATTTTGAATTTGCTGTTGGTAACATCATCAGTTGGTCCCACTGTATAGAATTTAAATACTGTCTCAGTCCATCGTAGTTGCCTTTACGAAAGCAATAACCCTTCCCTTTACCCTTAATTATAGTTACCTCTTTGAGTAAATCCCACTTCAGCACACTGTGATCACTGCCACCTAGTGGTTCGTTTACCTGCAGATTCTTAATGCATGAAGACTCACTACTGATAATCAAATCAAGAGTATTACTTCCCCAATTGCCTCCCGAACATGCTGATGTAGAAAACAATCATCCAATAAATCCACAAAAGCCTTGCTAGTGTGTCAGTGACCAGCCCCCAAATTCCAGTCAATATCTGGGAAATTAAAATCCCCCATTACAAGACTCTCTGTTTTACTGGCTCACTCTATTTCCCTGTACAGTTTCTTATTATACTCATCAGAGTCATTAGGCCTATAACACACTGCTACTCTCAATTTTGATCTCCCAATGCTTATGTCACACCAAACTGACTCGACACTGCACTGTCCAGCAATGTCGACTGGCTTCACTTACTTGGATTTTATGTATTTCTTAACTAATAGCATAACCCCTGCTCCCTTCCTATCCTGTCTATCCTTTCTGTAGACATTGTACTCCCCAAATTCCAGTTCTGCATTCCTTATGTCCGTGTGACACCACGTCTCTGAAATCCCCACAATATCTGCCTTTGATGTTTTGAGCAATACCTCAAATTCATCAAATTTATTTACTAAACTCCTAGCATTGGTGTACACGCAAGTATACATGCACCTGTTCTTTTTCTTAGCTACCCTAACACAACCTATGTGTTTATTTGTACCCCAATGATTCACAGCAGTCTCTGAAATATCCTGCATCTTATTTTCCAAGCTGCGGCTCATTCCAGTAGAAGCAGTGCAAGAATCACTTTCACCTCTGCCAGTGGCTACTGTTAATCTATTAGTCCTTGTATCCCCCCAATCTAGCAGTTTTCCGACCCACCTAACACTGCTTCGATAGCATCAGCAAACATTCTTGCACCCTTTCCATTTAAGTGTATCCCATCCCTGTAGAAGCGGTACAGACCAGGCTGAAAAATATTTTACCCCTTGAGCCTTGCACAAAATTTCCAGGGCCGAATTGATCGACAGGGCTCTCATCATATACCCCCTCCTATCGTGTCTAGGCAGAATTGCAGACACTTTCAAATTCAAATATGGATGGAATCCATATTTGAATTTGAAATAATAATATGGATGGAAAATCAGATTCAAAAGCAAGTGCCCCAAGTCCAATGACCATTCAAGCAAAAGCAAGAAGTATTTATGAAGATAAGTACGGCGAACCCCAACACAAGTTTGTGGCAAGCAACAGGTGGTTTAATAGTTTCAAGCATTGTGCTGGTTTCCAAAATTTAAAGTATGCGGTGAAGTCACCAGTGTTGGTTCTGCAGCTACAGATAAATTTTGTGATTTGTTGGAAAAGACCCTTCTAAATCTCCACAGCCCTCAACTTTCGCAGTGGCATGCTTATCAGCTGGAGAGTTAATTCTGGCAACGATGTCTAAAGATAAAACTTGCTGGCGTTATGCCTGTCTATTCTCTCTTTTTGTAATTTTATAATTTTGAAATTTTTGTAATTATGTACACTTTTGTAATTTTTCCTGCTAATGAGATAAAAAAAATTTAATAAATAATTCTATTTACATGTTGTTGAGCATTTTTTTTTTTTTTTTTCTTCAATCAAATTCAATGAAATTTGCAAGTGCTGCATAAGCATTTAGGGAAATTCCAACTTACATAGAGTTCCACAGAACGCACCCTTACGTAAGTCAAGGAGTGGCTGTACCCGGATATGTATTAAGGTATGCTACAATGGATAAAAGGATGGTTGAGTGAGAGAAGACCGAGTGTGGTAATCAATGTACACTGTCTTCGTGGACTAATGTTATTAGTGGAAACCCCCCAGGGTTCAGGGTTGGGCCGATCCATTATTTTCTGTATTTATCAATGATATTGATGAAGGTATATCATGGCTAATATCGATGATAGCAGAAGATACAAAGATTGGCAGGGTTGTTAATGACAGTAATGATAGTACACTACTGCAACAGGATCTGGAAAAGTTGAGCAGATGGGCTGAGAAGTGGCAACTGAAGTTTGGCATTGACAAATGTAAAGTACTGCATATGGGTAGCCGTAGCCCCAGAGTAATGTATCAACTGGTTGATACTGAACTCGGGGTAGTGGAGAATGAAAGGGACCTGGGAGTAATTGTGCAGTCAGATATGAAGTTTTCTGAGTAATGCAGACAGGCTGCAAGAGTAGCTGATGGTGTCTTGTCACTGATATACAGGAATTTTGCTAGCAGGGATAATGGGGTGATTGTCCCCTTGTCAAAGGCAGTGGTCAGTCCACACCTTGAGTACTGTATATAGGTCTGGATGCCTCATTTTAGGAAAGATGTAGAGTGCTGGAACAAGCACAGGGAAGGGCAACAAGATTGGTGAGTGGAACAAAGGGTTGGTGTTACCAAGAAGGGCAACAAGATTTGAGTGGAACAAAGAGTTGGTGTTACCAAAAAAAGCTTAAGTTCTACAAATTGCAGCATCTTGAGACTAGGCACCTGCAAGATGATATAATTGAGTTGTATAAAGCTTTGAATGGTTTGAGAAAGCTCAATGCTAATGGAATTCTACCTCTTTCTCAGATTACTCACCTGAAAGGACATAAATTCAAATTGAGGAAAAAAAGGGTGAAATGGGAAGATTTTTTTAAAATTTTTTGATTTATTGAGGCTATATAAGCTCGCTTTCTTGCATCATACTAATGCTACTATTAATACACAATGCTCTTATGATCTTACATTTTTTACATTCGTTCTGAAATGTTCATATAATTTAGTTTGCTGGAACTGATGACAGCATTTTTTCAGTACATAATTCTTGATAGTTGTCAGATGCAATAAATGAAGATGTTCACTGTCACTCTGACATTCTAACCATATCACACCTCTTTAAAGTTTTCAAACACTTGGTTAATTTCCAGTGCTTTTTCCTTTCATGAGTCATCCACATTATCTTCTGAGTCACTTCCTGTTCACTGGTCATCTGTTGATTGTCTTCTCACTATTCACAGAGTCCAGTTGTGTATTACCTGCTTCTCTCAGGTAATACACAACTGGAGCTTCTGCATTCAACTTAATCCAAGCAGGTAGTGGTAATTTGCTCCAAGACTGCCATCAAGTTTGTTACAAGCAGCTTTTGCTTCTTGTTCTAAAAATGCTGATAATTCAAAGTTATTATTAGTGATTCATCTTTTTCAGTAGTTTTCAGTTGCTGTTGACTTACTTTCTTCCATGCTAATCCAATATTGTATGCAATGTCTTTCATTGTTAATGTTTTCAAAAATTCTGGAACCTGAATTTCTGAGAAGCAGCAAGTAACTCACAAGGATAGTAGGCTTTGAAGGCTTGAATAATGCCCTGATCTGTGTGCTGAATTATTGAAGTTTGTTCCTTTGCAGAAATACAAAATGTGACCTTGCCATCTTTTTATTTCAGCACATCAGTTGAAGGATGAGCTGGACAGTGATCCAACTGTAACAGAGCCTTTTCAAGTTTTTTGTAAAGCAAGTGGCATCTCACTAATGATACAAACTCATTTTCAAACCATGAAATAAAAAGGATCACATGTCATCCAAGTTTTAGAGCTATATTTGCAAATCACAGTAGAGATTTCATGTTGACATGTTTAAAAGACATCTACGTACCAATGTACAATAGCTTTAGCTTGTTTGCATACAGTTGTTTGTTTGTTATTTGGTTTTTAGGAGCATTAGCAGTTAAGGCCATATTGCTCCGGGGATATGTGGTGGTCATTCCCACACCTTTCCACATCCTCCGTATTTGGTCTTCATGGGCTCGAACCCCGGTCTAATCAAGAAGCGTGTGCTACGCCCTGCTGCTCCTGCCCCTCTGGCTATGGAGGCACCTTTGCATACAGTAATTCTGTCTTTGTTAGGTTTCATGTCTCCTTTGTTGGGCGTCTTGTTAATATCCAGTGACTTGTTGAGGAAAAGTTTATAGTACAGCAGTGTTTTGTCACAGTTGTGCAACTATTCATCTGTGAATTCACCATCTTGAATCATATTATGCAGAAATTAAGGAAACGCTTCTGTTGCTGTAATATTATGAAATGCAGATTCGCCTATAAGACTAATCTTGTATATCCAATGAGAAGCTTTCCATCTCCAAAGCCACCTTTTAGAAGCTTTAAACGTGTCATCATCTTCATCAAGTAGCTTATGAAATTTAAGTTCCTGTGCTTTCAAAATTACCCCATTTATCGGTACTCCCCTTCGCTATGCTTCTGTAGAAACCACTTCTATAGGTATTGGTTCACATCACTGTTTTTACAAAGTATCGTTTTTTTTTTTTTTTTTTTTTCTCTCCATTTAGAGGCATACTTCATTTATTATAGAGTATACGAATGAATGCAATTCTTATTCCTCTTTCATCCAACTATGGATCTTTCCTTCTGGAATTCCACACTCACAAAATACACTGCATTTTGTTTTGACACTCTTAACTCTTTTGATAATTTTTAACATTTCTTCAATTGTAATTTTTTATTTTGGTGCATATTACTTCAGTCCTAATGATTTACTAATTTTGCTGTGTATTTATTTATGCTGCCCTAGAATTTACTGTGTTTTGAGAAAACCATAGTTTTAAACCAAACTACTTATCATAGTACTGAAGTCATGTCATTTCTTGTCACATGTCACACTTGTCATTTCATTTATACTTTTGTCTAGTTTAGTCTTTAGCAATTTTCACTATCCTAAGTGAAAATTTCTGGTTGAAGAAAGGATGTCATCTGCTATTGTTTACAAAAATTTACTTTGTTACTAATGTAACACAGTCAACAAATGGTAGCAAATGTATTCCCATTCTAGAGGTAGCTGTTTGTAATTAGCATTCCATTGATATACTCTTTTATATCACATCTTTAGCTGAGGGAAGAAACTGGGTGTCTGCAGTAATTAGCCCCTAACAAGTCCTGTTGTTTGCAAAATTATTCTGCTACTGAATATATCAAAGTGAATATACAAGCAATTTTTAATTAATTTCCCCTCTTGGAAATATGATAATCGGGTGTACAGTTGATATGAGTATATTATAGTATTCACTTTTGCTAGTTCTTTGAACATGCACCTTTTTTTTTTTTTCATAATTCGTTTTGGTCCAGTTGAAGATACCATGGGACGTGATCCCATGGTATCTTGGACTGGTCCCATGGTATTCTTGAACTGGACAAAATCAGTTGATGTCTTACAGACAATCCAAACAGCAATCCACAGACAGAAAAATCCTATTGAAGTTAATCTTTGAAGGCATGCTGTACTGCTAAAAAATATCATGTTTAATATAAAATATGTGGTGGGAATCAAATTTAATCCCTGATGCATTGTGGGTGTTACAAAAACCTCTTGCTTTTTTCTGAAACGTCCTATATTTCTTCTGTTTTTTGGGACGGACTTTTTTTTTTTTTTTTTTGCAAAAAAAAAAAAAAAAATTTTTTTTCCTAAAAAATTTCTTGTGTTCCTCCTGATTTTAATTGCCTGAAAGTGGTTTAAGGGAAATTTTATGTGAGGTGAAAATTTGATCAAAGATGAAATTAACTTTATGCAGGTTTTTGTATGTGTGTGTTTCTGTTCATGATATGTTCATTGATCTGTTCATTTCACTTATGAAAATATAGGTTACAGGTTATATTTATTTTTCAGCATCAGCGTCATTTGGACCTTTCAAGAATAAGGGAAGATCAAAGAATGCTTTCTTTATTTACAAGAATTAAAGTTTTGATTGAGGTATAGTATTCTTCTGATTATAAATTAATTTTGATAAATTTATGCTTCATAATAATAGTTACTTGGTTATTTTTTAAGGAATAAATTATTTTAGCAATGAAATAAAGTGCAAAAAACTCCCTGTTACTCAGTGTTAAAATATTTTTGTGTATACATTTTTTTAATTTGTTTTCTTTTAATATTTGTTGCTTGACAAAGTTAATTACTATGAAAAATAAATATCTATAAAGTGACGTAGACTTCCATTTTTCTCTGATTCCCATGTTTTGTGTTTCAAACAGTATATTTTTAAGTTTTATGATTCCTTCCAAAGTATGTGGTGATTATAAATGTACAATTTAAAAAATTTTTTTTAGAAATTATTATTTAATAATATTATTTCATAAACCATCAAATTTATTGATTGTTTATAAAACCATGCATTGTCATTAGGGTGCCATGATCTCAGCAGGGAAGTGCATTTGAGATGCTCCTCTGCCTTTACATTTTCTCTAGGTTGTGCCTGTTTTACTGTACACTCTAAGTGAGACACATTTAAATGAGCTTATTATATATGATATAGATTACAATAGAAAAAGTCTTAGAAATTCATAAAAAATAACATTAAAAGAAAATGTAAAAAAGTATTAATGTATGTGTACATATATATAATCACACGGAATAATATTACTATTTTATAAATTTGATGCATGCACCTACAAATATAATACTGGCTATATAATACTATTTCTACAGGTGTTGTGAATTTGTTTGTTTGTTTTTTGTTTGTTTGTTATTTGGATTTTTAGGAGCGTTAGCAACTAAGGCCATATTGCTCCGGGATACGCGGTGGTCATTCACTGACCTTTCTGCATCCTCCGTATTTGGTGGTGACGGGCTCGAACCCTGGTCTAATCAAGAAGCGTGTGCTACACACTGCTGCTCCTTCCCACCTAGCTACGGAGGCGCCTTGTGAATTTGTGAAAATTTTATTTTGCAAAAGGACTTTTGACCAAACAAAATTGAAAAAGTACTAGTATTGTAAGCTTTGCCCTTTGGTGAAACTTACTAGTGTTGTTAGCTTCAACAAAGGATGAAGCTTAAAACACCATTCCTTCTCATTCAGTTTTAATTTCTTTTCTCATGAATGCTTAAATTACACTGTTTTTTATTAGACTGTACTTATGGTCACCATAACTTGGTATTTTCAGTACAATATTTACTAACACTCTATGTAACACAGTACTCTATGATCTCTTCAGAGTACCACAAAAGCCCTACTTATTTTCATGCTATGGCCAACTCTCTCTCTCTCTCTCTCTCTCTCTCTCTCTCTCTCTCTCTCTCTCTCTCTCTCTCTCTCTCTCTCTCTCTCTCTCTCTCTCTCTCTCTCTCTCTCTCTCTCTCAGGCGCCTCCATAGCCAGGTGGGAAGGAGCAGCGGTGCGTTAGCACATGCTTCTTGATTAGACTGGGGTTCGAGCCCATCACCACCAAATATGGAGGATGCGGAAAGGTCAGGGAATGACCACCGCATATCCCGGAGCAATATGGCCTTAGTTGCTAATGTTCCTAAAAAAAACCAAATAACAATAACTCTCTCTCTCTCTCTCTCTCTCTCTCTCTCTCTCTCTCTCATTTGTACATGGTCTATACTTAAACTCCACACCATGTTATGCTGAACCAAAATTTCCTCCCCAAAGAATTCAAAGATAAAAGATAGGGCTTAGCATATTGCAAAGGGCTTTAATCAGAAATTAGTTCTGAGATAGCCTGTTAATATTCTACAGAGTATTTGAAAACAAAGTACACACATTTTCATCCTAATTATATTATCATTCATTTATAGGTGAATTTTCTCACCTTTGATTAATATGTTTTACTGGGAAAAGATGCCATTAGTTGTTAAAACAAAGAAGAAATGGAGATTACATCAATTCAGTGCAGGGACAATTTGTTGTATGACAGTTTGATGCAGGAAAATTCATTGTATGACAGTTCAGTGCATAGCAATTTAGTGGGTGTAACAGTTTGGTATATGCACAGTGTATCACATAGAGACCAGAAATCAATGAACCAAAATTTCTGAATTGTGGTCAATAAATTGGCCATAGTCAGAAATTAAACATTTACAACATGGCACATTAAAAGTTTGTATTTTTAGTATTACTTTGTCTCACAATGAATTCTTGCATAGAATTCACTAAAATGTCACGCTCACCAAATTATCATAGCCATCTATTCTTTCACTAAATTGTTGTAGCCTCCAGTTGTCTTAAACCAAATTGTCTCAAACACTGAACTGTCAGGCACCAGATTGTCAAATAAAGTGAATTGTCAGGCACCAATTTGTGCATACACTGAACTGCGAATCACCAAATTGGCAATGCATTGAACTGTTAAGTGCCAAATTGTCATATACACTGAATTGCTCATGTACCAAACTGGTGTGGACCCAGAGAAATGTTGCACATAATTGCAAAGTATAAACAAAATGGCTGCTGGACGTTTGACATTGAAAAAAATGCAAAGTAGTTTTAACCCTCCAGCTGGCACATTTGTGTCCTCCCTAGTACCATGGAAGTGTTTGAAATAAAAGCAGTCAGTTGTTGAAATTGGACACTTCTTAATGTATTCATTGCCTTGAGAAATGCAGATATAAGAAGGAATAACATTTTTTTTTATTATTATTATTATTTTTTTATAAATTAACGTCAAACAGGATTAAAAAATCATCAGAATAGCTAGTAGATATTTTCATAAGTATAAACATATAAACTAAAAAATCTTTTAAGCATATGTGGCATCATGTAGGTTAGTGCAAATGCACCATTTTAACATGGTTATCTACCAAAGTAGTTGGATTAATTAATTCTTCTCCACTGGTGAAGTGTTATTTATTTGAGGTAGTATAATACCATGGCAACTTGTTGTGAAGGCATTTACAATATGAGATATAACCAAAACAATCCAAAGTAATTAATTAATTCAACTACTTTGGTAGCTAGCTATGTTAAAAAGATGCATTTGCACTAATCTACACGATAGTCATTCTACCTCGTAGCATGAAGTCTTTGCCCTTAAAACACTTTATAGCATATGTGGCAGAAATATATTTTTAAATGTTAAAATTATTTTTAAATTAAAAGTTTAAGAATAAAGACAAAAATAAAAGTTTTTCAATATTTTAAAAAGTAACATTAAAAAATAATGAATTAAAAAAAAAATTAAATAATTTCAGAGCCTGATTTGCTCCTACCACTTTCTTGTGTTTGATTGAATTTTCACATAGTCAAGCACATAATCAGATTGTGTATAAAAGTAGATAGTAAATTAGCAAATGAAATCATCAGTAATCTTGGATGCTGATGAAATAACAAAGCAGCTTTAATATTTTATTTTTTAGCATTGTGAGCAATAATAACAGGTGTATACAGAATTGAAGCACCCATGTGTTTGGAATTTCTACTGTATCAGCATCCCACTAGTGCCATTATATTTTTAATGCCATGCTAGACTGTGCTAGCTGAATACTACTACTGGAAAACTGGCAAAAAGATTTATTGAAATAAGTATTCCACTTACATCCAGTTTACTTACATAGTACAGAATGTAAAGTAGTAGTAGTAGTAGTAGTTGGCATGTGATGCAAGAAAGAAAGTGTATGAGCTTATGCAGCATCAGCCAAAAAAAAAAAAAAAATCACACCATTCCCTCCAAATGCCTGTCCAGTTCCTCCTTAAATTTATTTAACCTGTCAACTTCCACAATGACAGATGGAAGTTTGTTCCAGCAATTAACCACCCGCTGGCTAAAGGCAAATTTCCGCACATCTATTCTACATCTGTCTTTTCTTAATTTGAATTTATGTCCCCTTAGGTTCGTAATCTGAACAAATGGAAGGATCCCATCAAAATTCAGTGTGCTCAACCCATTCAAGGCCTTATATACCTCAATCAGATCACCGCGCAGGTGCCTAGTCTCCAGCCACTGCAATTTGCAGAACTTAAGCCTCTCTTGGTAAGAGGATACATTCATTCCCCTCACCAATCTTGTTGCCCTTCTCTGTACACGCTCAAGTAAATCTACATCCTTCCTAAAATGAGGCCTCCAGACCTGTACGCAGTACTCAAGGCGTGGCCTGACCATTGCCTTATACAGAGGGACAATCACCTCCTCCCTGCTAGCAAAATTCCTATATATCATTGACATTCCTATATATATCCTATATATCTACCCATATGCAGTACTTTGCATTTGTCAAGGTTAAACTTCAGTTGCCACTCTTAGCCCATCTCCCCAAATTATCTAGATCCTGTTACAGTAGCACACTGCCATTACTGTCATTAACAACCCTGCCAACCTTTGTATCATCTGCAAACTTTGACATTAAGCCTGATATACCTTCATCAATATCGTTGATAAATATACAAAACAACAGAGGACCTAACACCGAACCCTGTGGAACTCCACTAATAACATTAGTCCACCAAGAGCAGCACCCATTGATTACCGCCCTCTGTCTTCTCCCACTTAACCATCCTTTTATCCATTGTAGCAACTTACCCTTAATACCATTCTGCTCCAATTTGTACAATAGTCTTCCATGCGCAACAGTGTCAAAAGCTTTCCTGAAATCCAAATATATGATATCAAAATTATTTTTTTGCATCCAGTTCCTTTGTAACCACATCATAATATCCTATCAAATTTGTCAGACAAGACTTTCCCTTAACAAACCCATGCTGTCTGAATTATTGCTGCAGTCTTGTCTAGATGATCCTGCAATGCATCTTTAACCAGTGACTCCATTATGTTACCCGGAACAGATGTTTCGGGTAAAATAAGTCAAGTAACAATAGTAAAACAAGTCTTAGTATCAACCAAAAACTTGTAATCCAAATTAAGTTATCCAGCAGAGAATTATAATCTAACTAATACACTTCAAACTGAAACAATACATGTAAGATATCAAATTAAAATCAAGAAGAAATTAATGTTACACATCTACATCCCTGTAGAAGAAATTTCACAAACCTGTAACTACCTCTCAGGGGTCGATTGGGCTGCTGGAACACTGGGCAAAATCCTGGAGGGCCAGTGGCTTAAACATACACTAGTTGAGGAATATATCCTGCATACAAATTGTCAAGACTCTGTTAGTGAGACATATCTCAGTGTCTCACTAACAGAGTTAGTGACTCTGGTTATGACCAGAATCTTATCTGTAAACATTGCCACAATTATGCAGTATGTGTTTAATTCACATTGTACAAACACAATTCTATTCAATGAGGTATAAGAAAACATCTACTGTACAATCAAATCACTTTACGATAGACTCTCCATAGTAAAATTCCGTTCACTGTACGATATGTAGTAAGCACCAGTCATTGCAATCATGTTTGAAAATTGAATTTTAATTCTATTAAACAGTGATTCTAATAAGCAAAAATAGGAGGAATATTTTTAAAGATATAAAGCACAAATTACCTTACCAATTAACAAGTCAGCGATGGTAGCACAGTGTTATCACCATGCTCCACACTGGCTGGAAAAGGCCCATGTTCGAATCCCATTGATGATGCTAGAAACTTTAATGAGCCTTTTCTGCTCCATGGTTGTGTTAGTCAGTCTCAGGTGTAGATAGCAAGGTTTTTTTTTTCCATCAGAAACTGGGGTTTTTTTCTTCCAGCAAAACAAGCAAATCGACCAGAGGACACATGCAATTTACAGACACAAGTGCGGTATATGTAAGAAATTACCGAGTGACCCTAATATAATAGTTTGGTTTTTTACCAATTAAGAAAATTCAATTATGTGAAAGTCGGAAGAATATTTTCCACAGGTTAGCAAAATAAAAATAAATTTATTTTGCTAACATACGTAGCTTAATTAATACTGTAATATGTACATGCTAACTAACCGATAATTCTTCACTAACATTTTTTGCCATGGGTTGTAAAATTTAAAATAGTAAAAAAGATAAGCAATCAATAACAAAGAACACGGCACACACACAAATTGCAACTAGCACAATTCGCACAAGTGAGATATGGAGTAACAAATTTACAAAGCTTAAAATAGAAGGAATGAAGAGAAGATACTGAAAATTTAATTATGTTTTTCATATAAGATCGAAGTTTAACACATTTCACCATAATAATGTACACACTCACAGAATTCCAGCTATCGGTATTATTGAAAATGCAATAAGATCGAGTTTATTACCCATTTATTATCTGACTCCATTAAATCGAAAACAGCAAATTCTTTTTTATTGTTTTATGGTCGTGATCTCCAGAAATGTGCTTTAGAAAAATATCACAAAGCATTCAAAATTGATTCTTATAATTGAACATATGATAACGATTAAAGTGTAGTGCAATTTAATGATTTGAATTTTGGTTTTTTGAAATTGAAGCCTCTGATTCTACTGACCAGTGATCATGTCAACCTGCACCTACTTATTTCACTTTACGATGAGCTAAAAATTGACCCCAACTGGACCACATGGTCCTTCCTCTCAGCCATTATTAGTGTTTGTAAACGTGTTGGCTGCATGTTTTGTTTTTGCATCCTTTAGTTGAAGGATGCAAAATTGTAAAGTGGGTCATGATTTTTTATGTTGTGCTCATTTGACATAAATTTACTGTATTGAATTTCTGTATGTATAACATTGTATAAACTGATAAATCACCTTTCAGAGAGATAAATCAATGCAATGTTGAGTCTGTTTGGAGTGACATAAGCACTGGGAAAGGAAAAATGAGAGTAGGTGTGTGTTATAGGCTTAATGAATCTGATGAGTATAATGAGCAATTCTGCAGAGAAATACACACCCTTCTAAGTACACGGTCAAAGTGAGAGGTCCTTTAGGCACTTCAGATCACAACTTGGTGATTGTCTCTTCTCCAACGGAACCTTTATCTCATGACTATTCCCAACCTCGTGTTGTTTGGCATTACAATATTGCAAAATGGGATGGTGCCTCCATAGCCAGGTGGGAAGGAGCAGCAGTGTGTAGCACACGCTTCTTGATTAGACCAGGGTTCGAGCCCGTCACCACCAAATACGGAGGATGCAGAAAGGTCAGGGAATGACCACCGCATATCTTGGAGCAATATGGCCTTACTTGCCAATGCTCCTAAAAACCAAAATAACAAAACATAACAAAAAGCAAAATGGGATGACCCGCGAGACTTCTTTCCCTTGGTCGGATTACTGTTTCAAAACTTCTGATGTCAACGTTTGCTCAGATCATGTCAGTGAAATTTTCTTGCAGGAATGGAATCCTTTATCCCACACTCCACTTTAAAATCTCGTCCTTTATCTCTAAACCTTGGTTTTCCAATAAATGTGCTAAGGCTGTTCAAGAGAAGAATGTTGCATATCGTAATTGGCTTGTTTCTAATTCTTCAGTTTCATTTTCTTCCTACACCAAGCTCCCAAAAATTGTAAAGCAGTTATTAATCAGTCCAAACTAGAGTTTGAACAGGCTAAGAGTAGAAAACTTGCTTCTTGCCCTAATAGTAGTCAAGCATTCTGGTCTCTTGCCAAAGCTATTGGTCGCAACTTTTGCCCATCTCTGCTCCCACCTCTGTCCAAACCAGATCGGCGCCTCCGTAGCCAGGTGGGAAGGAGCAGCAGTGCGTAGCACACGCTTCTTGATTAGACCGGGGTTCGAGCCTGTCACCACCAAATACGGAGGATGTGGAAAGGTCAGGGAATGACCACCGCATATTCCCGGAGCAATATGGCCTTAGTTGCTAATGCTCCTAAAAACCAAATAACAAACAAACCAAACCAGATGGTTCTGTTGTCACTTCAGCCAAGGATAAAGTTGACCTGCTAGCACTTCATTTTTCTTCCAACTCGTGTATTAATGATCTTGGTAAAACACCTTCCACCATTCCCAACACACTCCATTCAATGCCTCCTGTGGTCTTCCGTCAAAAGGATGATGCCTCAGTTCGTGCATCTCGTTGAGCAGCGTCAGAATTAGCCTTTCATGCCATTAACGAAAAACATACTTTTTTATTTAATGAAGCCAAAATACTTAATGTTCAATGTAATTATACGTGACTATTAATTGCAGAAACCGTAGAAATTAAATTACACGAGAATTCTGTTAATGTTCGGTGGCCATATTTGATCTCTGATGTGTGGACCTTTACGCGCATGCGTGAAAACAAATAATCACTATTTAAGTTTCAGGTTTAACCCGATTCGGTAATTTTCATTCCTGTGATCACGACATATGGTGGAAAAGTGTTGTCAGCTTCAGGAAGGAAAATCGTTTTGAATATTTTCGTTAGATTCTTTTAATTGCGTTAATTTGATTTTTTAATTATTTATATTTTACTCTAAAGTACCGGTAAGTTGTCGATTTTTTTCGTTTTTTCCGCTTTAATTTTTGGAGGGTATCATACGGAAGTGTTCTACGTACTATATTGAGGTAAACTCCTCTTATTATTTTAAAAATATTAGAGTGTCTTATAATGGGAGATTTTAATTTCCCGGATATTGACTGGAATTTGTGGGTTGGTCACTCACACACTAGCAAGGCTTTTGTGGATTTATTGGATGATTGTTTTCTACAGCAGCATGTTTGGGAGGCAACTAGAGGGAGTAATTCTCTTGATCTGATTATCAGTAGTGATTCTTCATACATCAAGAATCTGCAGATAAAGGAACCACTAGGTGGCAGTGATCACAGTGTGCTAAAGTGGGATTTACTCAAAGACGTAACTACCATCAAGGGTAAAGGGAAGGGTTTTCAAGTTTAAAATTCATCAAGAAATGGTTAAGTAGCACTTTAAATTCATACCGATTTACAGGCATTTGTTCTGATGTCAGTGGAAAAAGACATTGTCCCTTGTATAGATCATGACAGTATCTGTGAATGTGTCAAAAACATTCTTTACTACTACAGAAAAATTTATATTATCATTAATTTATAATTATAAATAATTTGTTGCTTTTACTTACAAGTCTGTCTTCAATGTGCCGATTATTACATGCATGGGATGCATGTAAATTCATAGGTGATGCAGAAGCCTACAGTAGATATAAACTAGTCTGCAATCAAGTGACAAAGGAAGCTAAGATGAGGTAGATTACAAGATATCTCTGGCAAGGAATGCAAAGATAAAGACTTCTCAATTTATGTAAACTATAAAAGGAAGTCTATGACTCTTATTGGACCACTAGCTGAGAGTGGTTTAACTGTTGATGATCCTGCTCGGGTTGCTGAAAAACGGTGAATAGTGTTTAGTATCTTCATTACTGCAGGAGGGTAATGTAGATGCAAAAGTATATCAATTTATGATAGCAAGCTGAATGATTTTATGATAACTGAGAAGAAAGTTTAAAAGGAGTTGTAGCTAAATTGTAGGAATAATAGTAACTTTTGAGTCTAGATTGAGTGCATCACATACCTCTACTACTACTCTTATCCTGTTGTTTAAGGCAATGGTTAGGCCACATCTTGTAATGCATACAGGTTTGGAATCTTCATTTGTGGAAAGATGTTAATCATTTAGAACAGAGAAGAGCATTGAAATTTCTCAGAGGAACAAAGGGGGTACTCTTACCAGGAATGGCTTCAGTTCTGCAAATTGCGGCATCTGGAGTAACGTCACCTACAAGAAGATCTGATTAAGGTTTTTAAGGCTTTTAATGGATTGATGAGTAAGCTCAATGCCAGGAATCTGTAATCTGGAAATCCTTCCGCTTGCTCACAATATACACAAGGGGTATAAATTCAAATTGAGAAATGATGGTTGCATGGTAAGTGTATGGAAATTTATCTTCAGCCAGTGGATAGTTGATCATTAGACCTAAGTTCCATCTGGTATTATAGAGGTTGTTAGTTTGAATTAATTAAATGAAGAACTAGACATACTTTTAGAAGGGATGGATATGGTGAAATGGGAAGGTTTTTTTTTTTTTTTTTTTCCCCTGCTGATGTTCAAGTGTCTTTTAATACTAATTTGATATTGAATTATTCATCCGAAATGTATTTATTCATATTTCAAAGTTACTGTTGTACTCCATCAATGATATTGGGTTTTAAATGCATTCTGGTTTATTAAAAATTTGCCTTCAGTGAAATTTTGAGGTCTGAATTGAGCCTTATGATTGCGAATGGCTATTCTAATTTTTTCGTGCTGCTGGCTACTGTCTATGCTAAATGCAGTGGCTCTGGGTTCCAAGCGATTGTGATCAAGCGTTTTCTCTGTGCTTTAAGTGTAATTATCCAAAAGCGATTTAAAGTTATATTTAGTTCCTACCCTTAAGAAATTTATTTATTTAATATCAGCTACTGTTACAAAAGTACTTGTACTGAGCAAGAAAGAAAAGCTACCTTTCTTTATTTCTCATATTTCTTTTACTAACACTTACTACTTTACGCTTGGTCACACCGGGCACTGCTCCTGCCTCCCCGTGGCTGGGCCGGAAATCTTGGCAGAAAAGCTAATCTGCCAAGGGTCAAAAGAAGCAAGCATGGACCAAAATACATTTTGGTCCATGCTTGCTCCTTTTGACCAGATTGTTCATTTATCTACAAGAATACCGGACAATCCTAATCATACAGCCAACACGCTTGATCTTTTTCTCACAAACAACCCTTCTAAGTACATGGTCGAAGTGAGAGGTCCTTTAGGCACTTCAGATCACAACTTGGTGATTGTCTCTTCTCCAATGGAACCTTTATCTCATGGCTATTCCCAAACTCATGTTGTTTGGCATTACAAGAATGCAAAATGGGATGACCTGTGAGACTTCTTTTCTTCTTTTCCTTGGTCGGATTACTGTTTCAAAACTTCTGATGTCAACGTTTGCTCAGATTGTATCAGTGAAATTATTCTTGCAGGAATGGAATCCTTTATCCCACACTCCACTTTAAAATCTCGTCCTTTATCTAAACCTTGGTTTTCCAATAAATGTGCTAAGGCTGTTCAAGAGAAGAATGTTGCATATCGTAATTGGCTTGTTTCTAATTCTTCAGTTTCATTTTCTGCCTACACCAAAGCTTGCAACAATTGTAAAGCAGTTATTAATCAGTCCAAACTAGAGTTTGAACAGGCTAAGAGTAGAAAACTTGCTTCTTGCTCTAATGGTAGCCGAGCATTCTGGTCTCTTGCCAAAGCTATTGACCGCAACTTGTGCCCATCTCTGCTCCCACCTCTGTCCAAACCAGATGGTTCTGTTGTCACTTCAGCCAAGGATAAAGCTGACCTGCTAGCATCCCATTTTTCTTCCAGCTCATGTATTAATGATCTTAGTAAAACACCTCCCACCATTCCCAACACGCCCCATTCAATGCCTCCTGTGGGCTTCCGTCAAAACGATATCAGAAGGATTTTGATGAATCTTGATGTTAAGAAAGCTCCAGGTCCTGAGGGTATTTCTCCACTTTTTCTCAAAACCTGTGCTCCTGAACTTACTCCTATTCTTTGCCGCCTATTTTCACTTTCTTATTCCAAAGGTGTTTTTCCTTCTGCATGGAAATTTGCTCATATCCAGCCAGTTCCTAAAAAGGGTCACAAACCCTCCCATCCAATTATCGTCCCATTGCAATTAAAAAAAAATAAATTTTCTGTTTATACTCCGGGATGACCAAATGGTCAGAGGAGTTAACAAGATAGAAAGAATACAAGAAACAGCACCGTATTCAGCAGTCACGGGCTTGAACGCCGGTCACTCAAGGCACATGTAGTTATGCACCCGCGCGCCTGACCACTAGGCTACGGCGGCCTTTATTTCTACTCTTTCTAAAGTAATGGAGAAATCAATTAATCCCCAACTCTTAAACTACCTAGAAACCTTCCGTCTGATCAATGATCGCCAGTATGGTTTCCGGCAGTGTCGATCCACTGGTGATATTCTGGCTTATGTTACCCATTTATGGACTAATTCAATGGAAAGGTTCGGTGAAACACAAATAGTTGCTCTTGACATCTCAAAGGCCTTATGATCGTGTTTGGCATAAAGGTCTGCTAAACAAGCTTCCATCTTATAGTTTGCCAACTGTTTTTAGTAATTGGTTATCCAGTTTTCTCTCTGATCGCTCACTGAGGGTGATGGTAGATGGCTCTCTGTCTTCTAACTTCTCCACTAATGCCGGTGTCCCCGAAGGTTCACTTCTTTCCACCACTCTTTTCCTCTTGTATATTAATGACCCTTCTTCCATTGACTGGAAATCCTATCCATAGTTTTGCCGATGATAGCACATTGCATTCTACTTTCCATTTTGAGAAACCTTGTCCTGCTCATTCAGCTTCATCTTCTCGAAAATCTGCTACCAATTCCTTAAATGCCGATCTTCAGGTAATTCTCCAGTGGGGCAAAGACAACTCAGTTGATTTCAACCCTTCTAAAACTAAGTCTTGTCTTATATCTCGCAAAAAGAATTTTTCTGCTCCTATGCTTATCTTTGGTGACACTTCGATTTCTAGGCAAAATGATATATCTCAAATATTGCTTCCTCTGCATCTAAAAAACTTGGTTTTCTCGTGGAAAGAAAAGTAACCCTCTCGGCGTTACTTTTCTTCCAAACAGCTGCTCACTTTTGGGGGCACCACCCGAGAATTGTATCTGGGGTGGTGCCCCCAAAACCTCTCTTAGGCTTCTTGATTCCATTCAGAAGAGGGCAGTTAGGTTAATTAATTATTCATATCTAACAGAGTCTCTCCACTTGCTTTCTCATAGACGTACTGTTTCTGCTGCATGCCTTTACTACAGATACTTCCATGGGCACTGTTCTTCTGAATTGGCTTCTATAATTCCCGCTCTCTCTTTCAAAACAGTCCGAACATGTGCTGCCACCAGCCAACATCCATTTACTGTCCAACTTCAAACCCACAGAACCAACTTTTCATCTTCCTCATTTATTCATTGAACTGCCATTTCCTGGAACAACCTTCCTTCATACATATTTCCTGAAAATTACAATCTACAGAAGTTCAAGTCCAATGTCAACAAATATCTTCTTTCGTCTTCTCAACCTCCAACCCAAGCACGCTGCTAAGTACTATAGGTTCTAATACCTCTCGTGTTTGGGGTTCACATAAAAAAAAACAAAACCTTTACTGCAAAGTGTTTGAACATACAGTATATTTTAAAAAGTTTGTAAGGCACAAAAGGTCTTGCAAATACCTATTTCTCTGGACAAGAATAGTATGTGAAAATAAAACAATTTTAAAGGGTGCTCAGGGATATAGCCAACATCAATTTAATCCCTCTATCATACTGCCACCTAAGACGCGGCATTTTGTCAATTTTGGGAAAGATGGCTCAGCATAGTTCAAAAGTATATAGTCAGTAGGGGGTCTAATGGTAGGAGATGAAAAGGTTCCGTGGTAAGGGAAACAAAGTTGGTATTAGTAATGTACACTGAAAGGACAGAATTCATGGAATACCTGGTTCCTCGGCAATGGGATGCTGTCAGCCCTGTTGCTGATAGTTGAATCCACCATTTGGCAAGTATATAGGTACACTGCATTCATGTAGACTGTAATTCGATGTCAGTATGGATAAACGTCATGACTTAACCGACTTTAAAAGAAGGATGATAGTGTGTGCCCGATGCATGGGTCACTCCATTGCGGAGATGGTAAAGAAATTGCACTATCACTGTTCGACAGTATCAACAGTGTATCAGGAATATGTCATTTCTGGAATTGCATCTCATCATGGAGCATTGTGGGCTGAGAAAGGTGGTGGATGAATGTGGTCCTCAACGTCTATCTTGCATTGTTTCAGCCAACAGGAGAATGACAGTGGCACAAATCACACTGACTTCAACATGGAAGGTTGCCAGAAATGATAGTTAGCCACAATGGGTTGTGGGGGCTTCGACCCATTAGCGTCCCATTGCTAACACCACAACACATTGCGGAGATGGTAAAGAAATTGCACTATCACTGTTCGACAGTATCAACAGTGTATCAGGAATATGTCATTTCTGGAATTGCATCTCATCATGGAGCATTGTGGGCTGAGAAAGGTGGTGGATGAATGTGGTCCTCAACGTCTATCTTGCATTGTTTCAGCCAACAGGAGAATGACAGTGGCACAAATCACACTGACTTCAACATGGAAGGTGCCAGAAGTGATAGTTAGCCACAATGGGTTGTGGGGGCTTCGACCCATTAGCGTCCCATTGCTAACACCACAACACAGGACTCTACGCCTCAACCAGGTGAAAGAACATCGGCACTGGACCTTGTATGATTGGAGACGGGTCTCCTAGTCTGATGAGTCCCGTTATTTTAAATGGACAGGAGGGTGTGTATCTGGCAGAAACTGCACAAAGCTATGCACCCGTCATGTCAACAAGGAACTGTTCGAGCAGGTTGATGGACGGTAATGATCTGGGGCGGCGTGTTTAACTTGCACATGTTGGGACCTCTGGTATGTCTGGATGCACCTCTCAATTTCTAGGTTACGTGTCCATCTTTGCGGACCATCTGCATCCCTTCATGGCCATCGTGCACCCACAGGGCAATGGTTTCTTCCAGCAGGACAATGCACCTTCTCATAGAGCCGTGGTGACTAGAACATGGTTCGAAGAGCATTCAGCAGATTTTACCACCATGGAATGGTCTACTTGTTCACTGGACACAAACCCCGTGGAGCATCTTTTGATGCTGTGGAAAAGTCCATTCTGGATTTGGATCCTCCACACAGGAATGCAACATAATTATGAACAGCAGTGCAGCAAGCATGGATGGAAATAGCTGTGGAACGCTCATGAATTGGTGGACTTAATGCCTCGCTGTGTTGTGACTGCCCTTATCCAGGCAAAAGGTAGGCCTACCCGTTACTAGGTAGGTATCCCATTTCTGTCCACTCAGTGTATCAGAAGAATAAGTTTAAGAAATAACATAGTGATTAGGTCTGTACAAATTAGTTAGGTGGAGATATGCAAAGAGGAAAATAAGTAGTGTTTTTGTGCGGTTTGGTTTTTTTTTTATTTTATTTTTATTTTAGGAGTATTAGCAACTAAGGATATATTGATCCGGGGATATGCGGTGGTCATTCCCTGACCTTTCCACATCCTCCGTATTTGGTGATCATGTGCTCAAACCCCGGTCTAATCAAGAAGCGTGTGCTTCTTGATTAGACCAGCACTACAAAATCGAGCAATAATGTAACAGCACAGGAAACCCAACTGCCAGCCGCGGTTGAAGAAAAAATGGATGTTGAAACCAAGGAGGTACCTGATGAAACAGTTTTAGAGCTCTCTGCAGAGGAAGAAATTTACACAGGACAGCATCCATACTTCCCCAAAAAAAAGATAATTCCAAGGCTGAAAATCTTAAGCTCTCAGCACATTGGAAGGCAACCGATAGATCCACCAAGCCTAGTAATGGCCAAATTCCTACAGTGGAATTGTCGTGGATTCTGGGAAATTGCAGAAGACATCAAGGCACTTTTGCAAAAGCTTGAACCAGCCTGCGTTTGCTTACAAGGGACTTAACTAAAAGCAAACGATGATCCCACCATAAGTAGCATAATGATTATTCGTAAGGATGGATGGATGGCTGTTCTCGTGGAGAAATCACTATTCTTGCGAGTAACCAGACCCCATTTGAGCCTTTGCAATTTACAAACAGCATAGAGGCTGTTGCAGTTTGCATTACAGCAGGGTTTTTATTAACATCTGACCCATTTATTTGCCAATTGGGACTGACATTCCCCAGACGGGCTGTGATCTTATTATGCATTTGCCCCTCCCCCCCTTTCTTTCTTTTTGAGGATTTTAATGGACAAACATCTTGTAGAGTAGCACTGATATCAATGGAAAGGGATGAGTCACAGAGCATATGCTTACTGACAATGACCTATCCCTTCTAAAAAAATGGCCGACTGGGCTAGCCGGGTGAGTAAAGTGCCTGCCTGCCTGGCAAACCAAAGGTCACGGGTTTGAATCCCGCCTCGGCCTTGGATCAGAGTAGTGCAAAAACTTTGTGAGGTGCATTATGGCCACAGAAGCTGATGTGCCAACAACTAACAAAGAAAAAAAAAATCCCTTGTAAATGTGTGAGCAAACATCATTTTCTGTATGCCTACCCATAACTTTTTTGCCATTGGTTTTCTATATTCTCCTTTTCTCTTACCAGGAGGTGGAGGAAAACCCATAATGGTTGCAGTCTCTCACTATGTAAGCAGGTTATCCCTTCCCTGTGAGGCACCTCTGTAGCCAGGTGGGCAGGAGCAGCTGTGTGTAGCACACACTTCTTGATTAGACTGGGGTTCGAGCCCGTGACCACCAAATACGGAGGATGCAGAAAGGTCAGGGAATGACTTCTGTATAGCCCCGGAGCAATATGGCCTTAATTGCTAATGCTCCTAAAAACTAAAAACAACAACAACCTTCCCCGTAATAACTTTCTTACATAGTGTAAGACGGTGCCTCCGTAGCTGGTTGGGCAGGAGCAGCAGTGCGTAGCACGTGCTTCTTGATTAGACCGGGGTTCGAGCCTGTGCCCACCAAATACAGAGGATGCGGAAAGGTCAGGGAATGACCACCGCATATCCCCCCAAAGCAATATGGCCTTAGCTGCTAATGCTCCTAAAAACCAAATAACAAACATAGTGTAAGACTGTATCTTCCTTTTAGGTTACCGCAGTGGAAGAGTGATCACACTGACCAGAATGCCTTTCAAGATCTGGCAAATTTTATTATCACTACAGTTCATCTAGGAGCCTATCAGTGATGTAGTCATGTGCATTACATCCACCTGGTTTTGACCATTTCCCAAACAGTTGTGGAATTCAGAATGCACACCAACAAAAAAAGATGCAAAACAAAGCCTGGGGGATATTCTGCTGATATCCCACCACAGCCAATTTCATTGCTTTTAAATGTGCACTCATTAAATGTGTTAAAGCGTTATATTTATTAGAGCAGAAAGGAATCCTGGATCTCTGCTACAACTTATATTAACCAGGTGACCAGCTCTAAGGTTGTCTTTTTTTTTTTTTTTTTTATGTAAACCCCAAACACCGCTTTAGATCTGTACCCTCAAAATGTAAGGAAGATTGGATCTCGCCACAATATTCATCATAACTTCAAAAGTCATCAATCATACTGCATGATGGAAGAGATAGGGAATAGTTGACCGGAACTTAGCTCTAGAGACTTAACATGGGTTCCACCACTTCAAGCTTCCAATAAGCAAAGTGGTGGTATTGCACTGTTTGATGAGAGTCATCTACCACCTAGTACTGCCTGGTAACATAGAGGGGCGGTGTTCTTCCATGTGGTGTGGGTGCCACACCTCGACCCCTGCTTACGTTGGTTCACATCTGGGTGGTCACATGTTTAGTGACCACCCAGGTGTGAACTTGTGCATGGAGGTTATACCCAGGATTACTAACAGTCTCCCACCATTGTGAAGGTGCAAGCAGAGGATTTGGCTGTCTGGGAAAAAGTCTGGAAAATTAAGTGAAAAGACACCCCCACCCCACCCCCATGGTTCCTAGAATATAAAAAGTAAAAAGTAAAGTGCAGCCATTATCAACCCACTGCAGGATGGAAGCCTCCTCAACAATTCATGCTGAGGGAAATGGACCATAATCTGCCACGCTGGTCCAGTGCGGGTTGGCAAATCGACCGTATTCAGCATTCAGGGGCTTGAACCCCGGTCTACTCAGAGCGTGTGCTACTGCACTCCCGCTCCTGCCCACTCGGCTACGGAGGCACCCTAGAATATAATGGATGTACTATTGCAGACTCAACTGCAATAGCGCGAAATGCTTTTGGAAAGACATTTTCTGACATCTCAGCAGCATTATCCTTCTCCCAAGAGTTTTTGGTTCTTAAACACAAAACTGAAAAACAGGCCCTTAATTTTACATCAATGGGTTTTGGCCCATATAGTGGACCATTTACTGTTCACAAGCTGAAAACAACACTTGTCCTAATGAAGGCTACCACTGCTGGACCAAAATAAATCCATTATGAAATGATCAAACACCTTTTACCAAAATTCATGGAATGCCTACTCTTCCATACAACAGAATCTTACTTGAAGAGCTGGTTTTGGACACCCTGTGCAAGGCAATTTTTCTTACTTTTGCTAAGCCAGGCAAGGATCCTAAATTTCTAACAACTTATTGCTCTATTGCTCTGACTAGCTGCTTGTGTAAATTATTGGAGAGAATGGTCAATGCTCGTCTTTTATGGTACTTAGAATCAAATGACCTTTTCTCCCAAACCTAGTGTGGCTTCCAAAAGAACAGGTCTATTTAATTAGAATGACAACATCTGTTTGAGATGTTTTCCTCAAAAGAGAGTACCTGGTGTCAAATCTTCTTTGATATGGAAAAAGTGTATGATAAAAACTTTTTATCTTCTCGTTTTTTCCAAGTTTAAGTAGCATCCGCCCTCTCTCAGTCCTTTTGCGAAGAGGAGAGAGTACCACAAGGATCTGTTTTATAAGTGTTATGCTTTTTGCCATTAAAGTTAACTCTATTACAGAGAAACTTCCTCCAGTCGTAAACAGTGCACTCCATGTTGATGACTTCAGGGGGGGGGGAAGAAGTCTCCTGATATTAAGAGCTGTTTTGATCATAATGCGCTTTGTTTTTGCCACAGAGATTGTAAGTTTGTGAATACTGGTCCATTTTCTATAGTGCTTGCAAGGGAAGTTTGGCTCTTTCCTTCCTAACTGCTCTGGTATTAGCTGCTATAGGAGGCATAAAGTCATCTGCAAAGACAACCCTATCTACAGGATCTGAGTTTGTATTGAGAAATTCATCTGAAACCAAGTTCTAAAAGACAAGACCCAGTACTGAACCTTGACAGGGGGGGGGGCATCCTTTAGTCACAGTGAATGTGATTGCTTGGAATCTGATATGCACTGTGACAAGTCTGTTGCTTAGGAAGCCTTGAATGAGATGATATAAGTCGAGAGGAACAGTTTAGTGCAGCCTCCTAAGAATGCTGGACCACTAAAGTGCGTAAAATGTGCCTTCAAAGTTCTCCACGATAGCCAGCAAGTATTTTTCCTCTACTGTATTTGCTTTATTTATGAAATACTGCATTAAGTCTGCTGTTGGATTTTCTGGTTTGAAGGCAAATTGTCTGTCCAATTTTCATTTTAGCTGCTGTGTAAATTTCATTCAGACGGAGAAAGATTAATCTTTCTAGCATTTTTGCTAGCACTGTAAATAATGCTATAGACTTATGTGGCTTTTCTGGGTTTATAAAGATTATTCTATGATTGGCCTGTTTCTAAGTAGCTGGGAACTTGCCTGTGAAGAGGCAGTCATTGAATAGTTGAAGGATAGATTTGGATATAATTATAATATGGCTATTTTCTTAATTACTTCACCCTCACTGGGATCATGGTTTGGGCATTTGTTCTCTTTAGTTCTTTTTATGACAAATTTCATTTCTTCTAATATGAAAAAAGGTTCTGTCAGGTCCATTTGATAATTGAAATTGTTAGCACAGATTTTTTCCTGTTCTTGTGTCAGTAGCTGGCTGTCTGTGGGGGAAGAGCACATTCAGAATGTTTTCCCTGGTGTCCTCCCATTTGTGGTTCAGGGACCTGTCTGGTGTGGTGTTGTTGTTGTGTTTATAATTTCATTTTTTTGGCAGCTTGTTTGTGACAATCTGGTAGACCATATCCCAGGGATCAGCGTTCCTATAGGTCCCAACCAAGCGTGCCAA
Organism: Mastigoproctus giganteus; assembly: GCF_048544385.1. Taxonomy (NCBI): domain Eukaryota; kingdom Metazoa; phylum Arthropoda; class Arachnida; order Uropygi; family Thelyphonidae; genus Mastigoproctus; species Mastigoproctus giganteus. The sequence continues at coordinate 191,373,104 of NC_143578.1, forward strand.
GACTTCTTCTATCTTATATGTGCCGTGTTGGAACATTGGAAAACTTTTCTTGCCCAGTGGACTCTGTGCCTGAGAGTCTCAAGTTCAGGGTACAGCATATTTTCTGTCATTTTTTAAATCATCGAGGAGTTACAGGCTATAATTGTTATATCAGTTAGACCACTCTGTGTGGTTTTTGATGTTTGTGAAATGATAACGTTTTAACTCAGTTTTTTACACTGATTTCAGAAATGTTATTTTTGTTTTTTTCTATCACTTACCATTTTTTCACAAATCATTTTAGTTGATGCCATGAGTTGTATTATTGAACTTATTAAGTTAGGAGTAAATGCTGTAAAGTAAATCTTCACATATTGGCATCACTGCCTTCAGTCATTTGTTTCTTGACCTTGAGAGCTACAGGTTAGCAGTGTTTATAAGTGTGAGCTCAGTTTATTTTTGAGGTTACTGTATCAGACTCTTGCTGAAAAGTGAGTAAATGTCTTCATGCAAGTGTTTGAACAATTCAAACTTAGTTTATTATTTGTGGAAGTTATGTAGTCCTCAAGCAATGACAAGATATTAATTTGTAAAAATTGTGTATTGTGCTTATTTTGGAGCAAAACTTGGTGACTAATATAAACAATGGGCACCACATAAAGTTTGCTGGACCTGTGTTGAAGCATTGAGATTATAGAAAAATGGTAAAAAGATGGCTGTGCCATTTGCAGTTCTTATGATTTGTCATGATCACTGTGATGACTGTTACGGTTTGCTTAGTTAATATAGAGGGATACAATGTAAAGGGTAAGAGTTGTGTATCCTAATATTCCATCTGCTATTAGATCAGTTCCACAAAGAGATAACCTGCCAATTCCAAGCTCTCCACTTATATTGGAGAATGTAGCAGCAGAGAGTGTTGGAAGTGAAGTTTCTCAAGATGAAGCTGAAGTTTACATGCCTGGAAGCATTGCGACTAGCACTCAACTGTTTTCACAGCATAAACTTAATGATCTGGCAAGAGATTTAAATTTACCAAAAGAATCTTCAGAACTCTTTGGTTCTTGCCGTAAGTAAAAAATTCTTCTATCACATGAGACATTTTTCTCATGGTACAGACACAGAGAACAGCACTAGTTCTCTTCTTTTTCGAAGACTATTATGGTTTTTTGCAGTGATATAAATGACTTAATGAACTATTTAGGAATTAGTTGCAATCCTACACAGTGGAGCCTTTTTATTAACTTATCAAATACTCTCAAGGGCATGTTGCTCCACAATGGAAATAAATATTGGTTAATTCCAGTAGCTCACTCTTGTGCATTTGAAAGAAATATATGAGAATTTGAAGACGTTGTTAGGGTTATCTACATGTTCTTGTATTATTACTGTTACTTAAATTTATTCGAATAAAATTTTTGGGCAGCAAGCCTCAAACAAATTTACATAGTTTGAAGCTTTCTGCCATGAAATTTTATTAGTCTAAGAAGTATATGCTTTTTAGCATCTCTTATATTGCATAAATAAATCACAACTGGATCATCAGCCCTTATACATCTGAGACTAGGCACCTGCCAGGTAAACTACCTGCTTACTGATGAAAAGCCAGGCGCCTCCGTAGCCAGGTGGGAAGGAGCAGCAGTGCGTAGCACACGCTTCTTGATTAGACCGGGGTTCGAGCCCGTCACCACCAAATACAGAGGATGCGGAAAGGTCAAGGGAATGACCACCGCATATTCCCGGAGCAATATGGCCTTAGTCGCTAATGCTCCTAAAAACCAAACAACTGATGAAAAGCCAAACAATTTCCTAATTGGTCTGTTTAAGTAGTGGTACTGAACTGAGAATAATTAACAGTAAAATTCTTTAAGGGGGAAAGGGTTACTTATTTGAAGTATAAGAGGAAGGCATCTCCTTGTAAAGGATTTCATGAGATGTTATAATAATGATGCCTAACGTACAAACTTTGGTTTTCTTAAACTTCAACTATGTAGTAATGATGCAAATACACTAACCAGTGTCATATTTAAGTTTATACTCAAGTGTTCTCAATAATTATAACTTCGTGGTTCCGCACATTTTGTTTTCCAATTTTTATAATTACTGTTTGCTCCTTACTGATGTCGAAATGCCTTGTTATATTTTGTAATTTTAAAGTTTTGTTTAATAGCATGATTCCATTTCCTTGTTCTGAATGTTGTTCTGATATGAGTCCATTTTCAATTTAGGTCCATTCCTGTAGTTTCTTTACATTTTGGCACATTATAGCCTTAGATGCTAATGCGCCATAAAATCCTAAAACAAACAAATCTTTACAGTTTGAGTCTGAGCAACAGGGAGAAACGGTTTGAATCTAATTAAACAATATACCAGTAAATTGACTCGTGACTAATGCCTTCACAACAAAAGTTTCATATATTTGCACATATAGGAATTTCTTCAACTGGGAAAGTATATGTTTGCAAAGCAAACTACACTAGCATAACTCTGATGATGGCTATACTGGTTTGGCTGTATTTTCCAAAGATCATGGTTGGCTGAAAAACGGGAGGTAGAGGGTTGTGATTAATGGTTACTCTTCAGATTTAGCTATGGTTAGAAGGTGGATACTTTAGATATAGTTATCTAGTTGGCTTGCTAGATAACCATGTCTAGAAAAGAAGATGTGGACTGGTCAGATCAGATTCCATATTGATTATTCCTATCTAACCTTTTTTTTTTTTATTTATTTAGTTTTGGTTGAAAGTCCTTTCCAGTGTGTGAAATGACAAACCCAGTTAGCGCTGCTTCAAAATGACTGTTTTAGATTTCATGGATAGTCTTAAGTGGTAGTAATGTTTTTATGTTGAATGTAGTGTTTTTCATTTTGATAAATAATAATCCCAAAATATGCAATATAAGAGTTTGAGTTATAAATGGAAGAGAAAGAAAGTAATTTGGGAATTATGATACAGACAGTTATACGTTCTCTGTGCAGTGCAGGCAGGAGGAGACCAACAATGTTCTGTTTTTGATTGATCAAAAATTTTCTTGTAAATGTAGGTCACATATAATTCTGTGTCCAAGTGCAGAGAATGCACCAAAAAGACATTGAGGTTTTTGAAGAAGACACCAGAGATGGGCAATGTGCTTATTGAGATTGACTGAAGTACCCTTTAAAGGGATAGCTGTGATGAATAAAAAAAGCTTAAATGGGTTTATAGCCATTTCAGCTGTTTTAAGGTTAAAATCTTATTTTATATTAAAAATCGAAATTTTTAATATAAATTGATGGACTTGTGGGGTAGTATACTTGATGGATTTTTACACAAACAAACAAACAAAACAACTTGAAATTATATGAAAGCATTATAATTTTAAATTGTTTTTTTGTAGCCACCTGTTTCTGTGGAACAAATCCTGATGTCAACAAGAAAACACTTATTATTTACAAGCTTTATATCTTCGTTGCCCTTAAGGTTTAACTTTTGGACTTTTACTTCACTGTATACTGGTAAGTCCTTTCTGTGCAGTACTTTTTAGCAGTTTATGAATGAAAGAACCTTTTATTAGAGAAATCAAAAATTAAGAAAATAAAAGTTAACATGCTTCATTTTTTTGTAATCATGTGGATGGCTTTTTAGGTATCTGCTGAACATATGAGGATTGGGGAGGCTGAAACCCAGCAGACATCCTACTCTACTAGTTGCCTTCCATTATGCAATGAATACCTGCTGTATATCAGGAAGGCAAAAATGAGCAAAAAATTAATTTATTGTCTGAGGAAACTTTGCTGTTCTTTCTGAAGTTGGTTCATGTTTCCAGTGATAAATGAGCAATCTTTTGAGAATGAGAATGGAACTGTATAACTTCAATTTGACTTATACAAGAGGGCTGGGGGGCAACTACTTAAGTCTGAGCTAGAAAAATGTTACTTTTGTGATCATTTATATTTATATTAAAGATTAATAACTGTTCTCAAGCCATTGTGTTAAACCGTAGTGCTGTAGTGATTTTTTATAAGCAGAAATATTGTGTACTTGTATATTTTATTAACTTATAAGTATAATTCTTCATATGAAACACACCTCTATTGTATATATTAATAAAGATCTTCCAGGTCTCACACAATTATTCCCAAAGGTGAGACAGTGAACCTTAGAACTCTTAAGAGTTCTAAGGTTCATTGTCTCACCTCGTCTCCTGGACTGCCCTTTTTCCCCTACCTCAGGTGCTATTTCAAGAGATAAATCAGATCCCATGTCCACTGTTACTGGCACCAGGAGGGCCTAAGGACTCAGAGACATACTTTCAAGACAGTTAGCAACCAGCCAGCCAAACTGACCTTTCTCCGGGCAGTGATTGCACCCAGTTTGGGTGCAATCACTGCCCGGAGAAAATTTTAAGAAGGATGTAGAGTTGCTAGAATGTGCAGAGAAGGGCAACTAGTTTGGTGAGAGGAACAAAGGGATCCTCTTGCCAAGAAATGCTTAAGTTCTGCAAATTGCAGCATTTGGAGACTAGGCACCTGCCAGGTAATCTGATTGAGGTGTATAATGCTTTGAATGGTTTGAGCAGGCTCAATGCAGTCCTGCATGCCAAGCAATCTGTCTAGTGCTATTCCTAGGGTGAGTATTAGTGCTTTCATAAACCCTTCACTGCTTGCAGTGTTACTGCTGACCACTTGCAATGTTACTGCTTCCCTTACTGAGCAACGTCACTGCTTTGCCACTAGCGATTTTACTGCTAACCGCGCTTCCAGTGTTACTGCTATTGCTAGCAACATATTGTTCTCCTCTTCTGCTGATCGCTTGGTCACTGGTTGGCACTGCTCCTGCCTCCATGTGGTGGGAGGAGCAGTAGCCTTGGAAAAGGAATTCCCTCTTTCACTGCTAAAAGGAGTAACGATGGATTGCAATAAATATCCATCACTAGAGCCCACATGCGGCAAAGCTGTTAACTCATGTCTCAGAACATGAATTGAATCGTCTGAAGAGACTACGGATGGATAAACAGAATTCAGATATGCTAACATTTCTTATAATGCGCTCACTTGTCCACACAGTCTGTCAGCAAACTATCACCTTTTCTAATACAAAAATGTTTAGAATCAGTTGTTGGATCTCCTAAAATGGTAAATTATATCTAGTCTGGAGACCTAATTGAAACTTCAAAAACCCTCACACATTCAGGAAAATTGTTAACATTAATGACATTTAACAATATTCCAGTGTCAGTTACGCCCCATAACACTCTGAACATCTAAAGGCATTATCAGCGAATGGGACTTACTAACTGTCTCTGAAGAAGAAATAGCACAAGAGCTTAGAGAACAAAAGGTGACACATGCTTGCAGAATAATGATCAAGAAAGATGTCAACCTGCTACCAACCAAGTCCATTATTTCGATGTTGAGTACTCCAAATCTTCCATCTTCTGTTAAAGGAGGTTACCTAAACTGCAAGATTTGACCTTACAGCCTGAATCCCATTCGCTGCTTTAAGTGGCAGAATTACGGCCATGCATAGACAGCATGCCGAGGCGATGCTGTGTGCTAATAGTAGCTCCAAGGAGATTATACAACTTGCACTTATTTGTCCAAACTGTAAAGGAAGCCATCCTGCATTTTCCAAAGTATGTGACCTTTGGAAAACAGGCAAAAAAAATCTAGAAATATAGAGTGGAGCACAAAGTCACGTACCCTGAAGCAAGAAAGCAAATACTGCTAACCACGCCTAGCCGATCATATGCATCTGTCACCAAAAACAGCCATCATCTTCAACTCAAATAGATGTCTCCACAGAACCCAATATTTCCTTTGCCACCTCAGCCAAAACTGTCCTAATGTGCAATAAGAAACCTGCAGTCAACGAAACTAGCAATATGCCAATCAGTATCCCAACTGATGCTATCTCAACCTTGCCAGAAACAAAAAAATCAACTATTGTTGAAAATCAGAAGAAACTGAAAACACACAATAGCAACATGGAAATGGATGTTCAATCAGAGGATGAGGACACAGTAGAGTTGCATGCTAATGATACCATGGACACAGGACGCCCAACCTTTCCCAGAAATGAAAAATCAAAACTAAGCAGACAGAAACCTCAGAAAAAACAGTCAGATCAATCTTTCTCAAATAAACCCAACCAGTGAACAAATTCCTAAAATGGAACTGCAGAGGATTACCCAGTAATATAGATGACCTGAATGATATGCTCATACAAACTAATGCAGTAGGCGTATGCTTACAGGAAACATTTTTATCACCAAAAGTTTCACTCAAATTCAAAAACTATACTATATTTAGGCGAGACTGGGATTCTGACTCTTCTTTTTTCGTGGAGGGGTAGGTATTCTTGTCAAAACTACCATACTACCAAGACATTTACAACTAGAAACTTCCTTAGAAGTTAACAGTTCGGATGGCAATGGGAATATTATTAACCCTTGCATCTGTTTATATACCACCTAATTATCCTTGTTCCCAGACTGAACTTGACGACCTTTTAAGGCGCCTCCGTAGCCAGGTGGGCAGGAGCAGCAGTGCATAGCACATGCTTCTTGATTAGACCACCGGGTTCGAGCCTGTGCCCACCAAATACGGAGGATGCGGAAAGGTCAGAGAATGACCACCGCATATCCCCGGAGCAATATGGCCTTAGTTGCTAATGGTCCTAAAAACCAAATAACAATAACAACAACAACGACCTTTTAACACAACTGCCACCTAAATCTTCTCTAAATTTACTTGTAAAAATTGAATTCAACATACAAAAATGCCTTCCTGATGAAACAGCATCTAATGATTGTCAACCTAGATATTCAGAAATCATTTGATACATAAAATACATATTCTCTCTCATGGCAGCATTCTTATATTTGTGCTATACCAAGCTGTTTGCACAAAATATTTGAAAGGATGGTACATAAGAGACTCACCTGGATTCTAGACTCCCAAAATCTTGAAATCTTCAGAAAGACTTGGCGTCATGGTATTATTAAAAATATGCATCAGTTGGGGCTGAGAGGCTACCTTCCTCAAATAATTCAGATCTTTTTAAAATTACTCACCTTTCAAGTCTGATATCAAAACTGTTTGATATCGGACTTGAAAGGACTAACCATCTGTTTGAAGAAGCTGAATATCCTGCAGTATGTATGTGTCATCCATATCATGGGGTGTTGATATTATAGAGCTCTCATCAGGTCCCGCTTGGACTATGGCTCTCCAATGTATGACTCTGCAAGGAAAAGTACTTTAGAGTGGTTAAACGTGATCCAGTACAGTGCTCTGTGAGTTTCTCTAGGGACTTTCAGAACCTCCCCAGTTCATAGTCTTTACATTGAAGCCCACAAACCTCCTTTACATCTCCGGAGGAAAGCATTACTTCTCCTGTATGCTACAAAAATTCGTAGTCTTTCTTCTCACCCTAATTGGAGATGCGTATACGATACCCAATTGGGAATCATTTTATAATAGTAAACGAAATGAAAACAGACTTGTTCCAATCAAACTTAAAGAACTGATTCAATCATGGAATATAGGAATCGACAATATATTTCAGGACATGAAACCATCAAATCCATCTTGGGCAAATATTCCTGCAATTTACGATGACTATTTTGAACAATGGTGAAAGAACACCTTGTCTCCCTCCAATATCGCACATTTACATGAAATTCACTCTCTTTCTAACTCACAGGCACGTAAGATCTATACAGATGGATCAAAAACTGAGACCCAAGTAAGTACAGCGGCAGTCTTCCCCTCGTTCACCACTTCTGTCTCATTGCCAGTAGAATGCAGTATCTTCACTGCTGAACTCTACACCATAACTTAGCCCTAGATCATGTTACTGAACTAGATATTCTTGCCGTGACTGCACTAGCTGCTACTTTGGAGAGACTGGACGTCGGCTCGAGAAACGTCTCTCAGAACATAAAAAGGACGATCCGTTTGGCAGATGTGGAACACTCAGCTATTGCCGAGCATGTCTGGTCAACCCACCACGACATTGACCCGCACTGCGATGTCGTGGTTGTGGACAGGTCCCACCATTACCTACGGCGCACCTGGTTGGAATCGTTAAACATAAAATGCTCAGATACCTCTGAACAGGAACAGTGGTTGTCAAGTTAACCCCATCACAGAAGCAATAATTCTGTCCATAGACAAACACTGGCCACGCCACCACCATACGTCACAGCCACAAACTGCAACCTCAAACAATTAGCCACGTGCCTCACGCACCAACTTGGCAGTGCACATCTAACTGTCATTTAATATATATTTTCTGTTTAACTGAAGAAGGCTGTCTATCAGCCGAAAGCTCTTTGTATATTAACTGTTCTTTGTATGTATGTTCTAGTATTAAACCGCTCTGAGGAATCATAATTTTTTCATTTCAATAATGTTACTGAACTTTTAATTACGACTGCTTTAATATACACTGACTCACTCAGTGCTGTCTCTGCTATGAGTAGTAATACCAACCCCTCTCACCCTCCTTCCTCTCTCTCTCTCTCATTTCCTGCTATCCTAGAATGTCAGAGTTTGGTTTCTCTCATTACGAGCAATTAACTTAGAATGAATTTGTCGTAATAAAGCAAATTCATTCTAAGTTAATTGCTTTTAATGAAAACAAAGTGTGACATTCTGCTGGATCCTGGGGAATTCTGGGATACCAGGAAATGAGAGAGAGATTTTGCAGCCAAACAACCAGACTCTACCATTTCACTGACTTTTCAAGCTCCATACTCTGATTACAAACATGTTATCTATAAAGCATGTTACAATAGCTGGTCACTAATCTATCCAGGAAACAAACTTTACAAAACAAAACCAAACTCAAAACTGTGGCTCTCCAGCTTCCAGAAAAGCAGGTGAGAAGAAATAATTCTGACAAGGCTAAGGATTGGGCATACTCGTCTTTAGTCATCTGTATATATTAATGAATGACAGCGCTCGCAAAGCACATCATGTCATATACAACTGACTGTTCACCATTTATTAGTAGACTGCGTTCAGTTTCTAAATATCTGTTCAAACACCTTTAAGTCATCACTAACATTATTGCAGATTCTTGGAGATGACCCTAATGAAACAGAACTATTTAGCTTTCTAAATTGCGTAGGAATATATCATAAAATATAACAGTTATTTTAAATAAAGTCAGTATTTCATTATTAACCATTAGAAAGGCACAGTATGGCCCTGGCAGCCTATATGTTGCTGAACTCCAACACAACAGGATCAGTTCTGATGGGATTCTTCCTCTTGCCCAGATTACAAACCTGAGGAGGCATAAACTCAAATTGAGGAAAGACAGTTGTAGAATAGATATGCAGAAATTTGCCTTTAGCTAGCGGGTGGTTGATTGCCAGAACAAGCTTCCATCTGTCATTGTGGAAGTTGATAGCATAAATAAATTCAAGGAAGGACTGGATAAACTTTTAGAGCAAGTGGATGTTTGAAATGGGATTTTTTTTTTTTTTGCCTGATGCTGTATAAGTTTGCTTTCTTGGATCATATGCCTTTACTAATGCCAATTTATATAGTTCTTGAATTTATTCCAACAACCAACTAACCTCTGGCTAAGGCAGCAAATTTCTGCACATCTGTCCTGCAACCATCCTTCCTCAATTTGAATTTATGCCCCTCATGTGTATTATATCAGCAAGGGAAGAATGCCATCAACATTGAGCTTACTCAATCCATTCAAGGCTTTAAAAGCCTCAATCAGAAATCCCCACAGGTGCCTAGTAGTAGCAGTGGCATGTGATGCAAGAAAGCAAGTGTATGAGCTTATTCAGCATCAGCCAAAAAAAAAAAAATCACACCATTCCCTCCAAATGCCCGTCCAGTTCCTCCTTAAATTTATTCAACATATCAACTTCCACGATGACAGATGAAAGTTTGTTCCAGCAATTAACCACCCGCTGGCTAAAGGCAAATTTCCGCACATCTATTCTACATCTGTCTTTTCTTAATTTTAATTTATGCCCCCTTAGGTTCGTAATCTGAACAAGAGGAAGGATCCCATCAGAATTCAGTGTGCTCAACCCATTCAAGGCCTTATATACCTCAATCAGATCACCGCGCAGGTGCCTAGTCTCCAGCCACTGCAATTTGCAGAACTTAAGCCTCTCTTGGTAAGAGGATACATTCATTCCCCTCACCAATCTTGTTGCCCTTCTCTGTACACGCTCAAGTAAATCTACATCCTTCCTAAAATGAGGCCTCCAGACATGTACGCAGTACTCAAGGCATGGCCTGACCATTGCCTTATACAGAGGGACAATCACGTCCTTTTCCCTGCTAGCAAAATTCCTATATATCATTGACAAAACCCCATGACCTGCCCTGGCAGCCAGTTTCCCTCTGAATCACAGCCTTTTAAAATGCACTGCTTGCTTGATGTTTCTGGTGCAATCATGGATGGGACATGATATAGCCAATGCCAATGTCTCTTTGTGTGTGCGCAATGTAAGGAGTGTGAGGAAATGAGGCGACAACTCAGCATTGTTATGTGCCTATATGAGAGCTAGAAGGACAGGGTGGATGCCTCGAAGGATCTAAATTGAGGGTCCCGTCAAGCTCTCAGCTGCCCACATCAACGCCAGAGCTTGCACTTGATCACCACCAACACAGCGGCAACCCCCAAGGCAGAATGCGCTGGTCCCACAGAAACTAGTAGTTGTTGGAGACTATTGTCGGGGAAACGGGAAACATGCTTTGTAAAAAGGATAGGTGAAACAGGACCAGGGTATGTCGGCCAGGGGCAAAAGTTGATGACGTTGTAGAGCAGATATCATCTTTTAAGGGCACAAAAGTTGTACACGTTGGCACTAATGATATTAGGAGTAGGTGACTGGCAGAATTACTTAACAAGTACAGGTCACTGTTGAATAAAAGCCGTGAATTAGGGTTGAATTTGAAAGTGTCTGCAATTCTGCCCAGACACGATAGGAGGGAGTATATGACGAGAGCCTTGTCGATCAGTCCGGCTCTGGAAAGATTGTGTAAGGCTCAATGAATAGAATTTTTTTCAGCCTGGCTGTACTTGTTAACAGGAGAGACTGCTTCTACAGGGATGGGATACGCTTAAATAGAAAGGGTGCAAGAATATTTGCTGATGCTATCGAGGCAGTGATAGGTGGGTCAGAAAACTGCTAGCTTTGCTGCGGATACAAGGACTAATAGATTAACAGTAGCCACTGGCAGAGGTAAAAGTGATTATTGCACTGCTTCTATTGGAATGAGTAGCAGCCTGGAAAACAAGATGCAGGGTATTTCAGAGACTGCTGTGAATCACTGCGGTACAAGTAAACACATGGGTTGTGTTAGGGTAGCTAAGAATAGAAACAGGTGCATGTATACTTGCATGTACACCAATGCTAAGAGTTTGGTAATTAAATTTGATAAATTTGATGTATTGCTCAAAACATCAAAGGCAGACATTGTTGGGATATCAGAGACATGGTGTCACACAGATATAACGAATGCAGAACTAGAATTTGGGGAGTACAATGCTTACAGGAAGGGTTATGCTATTAGTTAAGAAACACATAAAATCCAAGGAAGTGAAGCAGTTGACATCGCTGGACAGTGCAGTGTTGAGTCAGTTTGGTGTGACATAAGCATTGGGAGATCAAAATTGAGAGTAGGAGTTTTAGGCTCTAACGACTCTGATGAGTATAATAAGAATGTACAGGGAAATAGAGTGGGCCAGCAAATCAGAGAGTCTTATAATGGGGATTTTAATTCCCAGATATTGACTGGAATTTATGGGTTGGTCACTCACACACTAGCAAGGCTTTTGTGGATTTATTGGATGATTGTTTTCTACATCAGCATATTCGGAAGGCAACTAGAGGGAGTAATACTCTTGATCTGATAATCAGTAGTGATTCTTCATGCATTAAGAATCTGCAGATAAAGGAACCACTAGGTGGCAGCGATGAGTGCACAGAAGTGGGATTTACTCAAAGAGGTAACTACCATCAGGGGTAAAGGGAAGGGTTTTTGCTTTCGTAAAGGTGACTACGGTGGTCTGAGACAGTATGTTTAAATTCTATATGGTGGGACCAACTGATGATGTTAACAACAGCAAATTCAAAATGGGAAGCATTCAAAGAATTTACCTTGGAAGCTACTAGGCTTTACATACCAACTAAGAAATATTGTTCAAGGTTTAGGCCTAAATGGATGTCAGATGAACTAATGAGACATATGGCAGAGAAGAAAAATGCATGGGATGCATATAAATTAATGGGTGACACAGAAGCTTATGATAGATCTGGTCTGTAACCAAGTCACGAAGGAGATTAGACAGGCAGAGGCAGATTATGAGAAATCCTTCGCAAAGGATGCAAAGAAAAACAACAAAGAGTTCTTTACCTATGTAAACTCTAAAAAGAAAGGGATGAATCAGATTGGTCCACTGGATATTGATGGTTCAACTATTGATGATCCTGCACAGGTGGCTAATAAACTAAATGAGTATTTGGCATCTACATTCACCCATGAGGAGTTATTCAGGGAGGGAATGACAGAGGTGAGTTAAATGATTTTGTAATAACTGAGAAAAGTGGAGGAGAAATTGTTGAAGTTAAACATAAAAAAGGCACCCCAGGGTGAATGGGATCTATCCAGTTATATTAAAGGAGGCAGCAAAGGAAGTAAGCAAACCTTTAGTCATAATTATGAAAGCTTCTTTGGACTCAGCGGAGGTACCCATGAACTGAGATGTGCAAATGTTACCCCAATTCACAAAGGAGTATCAAAGGACAACGCCCTTTTATCCTCTTTTGTGATAATAATATTATAGACCTGTTAGTTTAACTTCTGTTCCAGGAAAATTAATGGAGGCACTGGTTAAAGAAGCACTGCAGAATCATCTAGACAAGACTTCAGTAATAGCTTAGACACAGCATGGTTTTGTTAAGGGGAAGTCTTGCCTGACCAACTTGATTGGATACTATGATGTGGTCACAAAGGAACTGGATGCAGGGAATAACTTTGATATCATATATTTGGATCTTAGAAAGGCTTTTGATACTGTTGCACATGGAAGACTGCTGAACAAATTGGTGCAGTGTGGCATTGGAGGCAAACTGCTGCTATTGATAAAGGGATGGTTGAGTGGGAGAAGACAGATAGTGGTAATCAATGGACACTGCTCATTGTGGATTAATTTTATTAGTGGAGTCTCTCAGGGTTCATTGTTTGATCCATTGTTGTTTTCGATATTGATGTTGGTATATCAAGCTTAATGTCCAAGTTTGCAGACAATACGAATATTGACAGGGTTGTTAAAGTCACTAATGACAATATGCTGCTGCTGCGACAGGATCTAGAAAAGTTAAGTAGATGGGCTGAGAGGTCTCAAATGAAGTTTAACATTGACAAATGTAAAGTACCACATATGGGAAGCAGTAAACCCAGAGTGACATATCAATTCTGTGGTACTACACTGACAGTGGTAGAAAACAAAAAGGACCTGTGGGTAATTGTGTAAGCAGATATGAAGTTTTTTGAGCAGTGCAGACGGGCTGCAAGAGTAGCTCATAGTGTCTTGTCAATGATATACAGGAATTTTTCTAGCAGGGATAAGGAGGTGATTATCCCCTTGTATAAAGCAATGGTCAGGCCACACCTTTAGTACAGTATACCGGTCTGAAGGCCTGATTTTAAGAAGGATATAGAGCTGTTGGAACAAGTACAGAGATGGGCAACAAGATTAGTGAATGGAACAAAGGGTTGTTCTTATGAAGAAAGGCCTAAATTTTGCAAATTACTGTGTCTGGAGACTAGGCACCTGCGAGGTGATCTGATTGAAATGTATAAAGTCTTGAATGGTTTGAGCATGCTCAATGCTGATGGCATTCCTCCTGTTGCTCAGGATAAGCACCTGAATGGGGATAAATTCAAATTGAGGAAAGACAAATGTAGGATAGATGTGCAGAAGTTTGCCTTTAGCCAGCAGGTAGCTGATTGGTTGGTGGAACAGGCTTCCATCCTTTGTTGTGCAAGTTGATAGCCTAAATAAATTTAAGGCTGAGCTGGACAGGAACGAACGGAGTGGTCAAATAGGAGTGGGTTTTTTTTTTTTTTTTTTTTTGTTTGGCTGATGCTGCATAAGCTTGCTTTCTTGTATCATATGCCTCTACTAGTACTAATGCCCTAAATTTGAGGAACTCCTCAAGCTCTCAGCTGCCCACATCAAGCCAGAGCTTGCACGTGATCATCAGGCAACACATTGGCAACCTACAAGGTAGAGTCGTTGTTACTATTGGTATTCCGTCATCACCAAATACAGAGGATGCGGAAAGGTCAGGGAATGACCACCGCATATCCCGGACCAATATGGCCTTAGTTGCTAATGCTCCTAAAAACCAAATAACAACTATTGGTATTACTGGTCATGCAATGCATGACTTGGATGCTTGGAATGCATACCACTGATCCAAACAGAAATCTATAGAAAGAAAAATCCTGCTGGGCTAATGCTTGGAGGCATTCTGTACTGCTTAGCAATCTTATATATGTATATTAATATAAATTTAATTCAAATGTTTTGATTTTAAAAAGGTTTCTTTTTCTATTTTTCTTATGCTTTTTTAGTAATATCTCTATTCAATTTTCTCAAAAAAAAAAAAAAAAAAATCCTGCTTTCCCTATGGTAACACTTGCCAAACTCCAGTTGTTCAAAAGTCAAATTGTGGTAGTAAAGACATAAATATATGCCTGGGATATGGTTCACCCTGGAAGTGGGAAATATCCCACATGATGAATGTTAGAGGACCAAGAAACTTGTGATAGCTTCCCGACCAATGTTGTTTGATTCATTGAAATCTATCCATTTTGCATCTCTCAGTATAAGCTTGAAATGTTCTTCATATTGGTTAAGACTGATGAAGAAAATGCAGTTTTGAAAGTTAATACTTGAATGATTTTTATTTGTTTTTAGTGTATCAATTTTTACCAGATTTTTATGTATTCTATATGTTGTAATATTAAACTTGGATAATGCTAGCAAAAATCTCCCCTGCTTGCTATGTCTTACCAAGTTTATGGTATAGCATATTAAAGATATGTTTGGTTACTAATATGACATTATTTTTTAGAATATAATGACCATCCTTACTCTAGTCAGTACAATGGTAGACAGTTGCTTAAATTATTACTAGAAGTTACAGAAGAAATTCAGGTAAGCTTTTGTTTAATGAAAATCGTTTTAAAATTCTTGTAAAAAATTGATATTTAAAGACATTTGATTTTAACTGACTCTTCATCTACAATCCAGTATAGGCGCCTCCGTAGCCAGGTGGGAAGGAGCAGCAGTGCGTAGCACATGCTTCTTGATTAGACCAGGGTTCGAGCCCGTCACCACCAAATACGGAAGATGCAGAAAGGTCAGGGAATGACCGCCGCATATTCCCGGAGCAATATGCCCTTAGTTGCTAATGCTCCAAAAAACAACAACAATCCAGTATATTTGATGTAATTTGCACATTATATCATTGCATTTCTTAGAAAATAAACTATTATTACTGCTAAAAGTTTTTCTGCTGAGAATCTCCATTACCATATTTATTTGTAGAGAGCCCTTAACTGCTAAATTATATTAATATTTGTAGAGGCAAAATAATGGAAGGAAACAAGCCCATAGAGTATCAGCCATAAAAAAAAAAAAAAAAAAAAAAATCACCTGCCCATCATTTCTTATAATTTGTCCAGTTCTTTGTATAAATTTATTCAAACTACACACTTCCACTCACCAGGTACAAGTTTATTCCAACAAGTAGTTATTCTGGCTGAAACTTAATTTCTAAACATTGATCCTACAACTATCCTTTTCTAATTTAAACTTATATCCATGTATATGTGCATGCATGCATATGTGTGTGTGTGTGTTATTTGAGGAAGAACAAGAATGCCATTGGCATTTAGTTTACTTAATCAGATCACCTCATAGGCATCTTAGTTTCTAGATGTTGCAGTTAATAGAGTTAAAGTCTTTCTTGTTAAAGGTATCCTTTGGCTGCCACAAAACTGGCAGACTTTATCACCTGACTTCTTCTAATAAGCGATTCTCAAAAGATCATGTTTAATTAAACAATTCCCATAATCTCCAGTCATCTTATTCCAATAAGACATTGCATTGTCTTATTGGAATATGATGATGCAGGTGGTACAGAAGGTTATGGCTGAAAATATTGCCCTAAAAGTGAAGCTGGAAGTGCTGTTAGGTGAGCAAGTCTCATCTATAAGGACTTATGCTGCTGTAGTTCGTCCTTCAGAACAAGAAAAAGTCAAAACAAAGACTATAATCCTGAACTGAAGACTAGGACTGAGAGATACCAGACTAGTGACTAGGTAAAAGCAGAACTGGTGGGTGGAATCGCCCCAGTTCTGCCGACAGTAAGAGTTATTGCTGTTTGTCCAATCCGAAATCGGAATGTGGCTGTTGAGGCCGCAACCGAGAATGATATTAAGAAGAGTAGGGACTGTGCTCAACTACAAGAGATGGGGCTGGAGGTAGAAAGGCCCATCGGACAAAATCCTCAGCTTGTGGTGTTTGAGGGAAGCATAGAAGTCACTAAAGAACATTTTCTAGAACTATGGAGAAGGAACTTGACTGATGCTGGTTTAGCAAGAGATCAAGTTTTTTATGAGGTTACAGTGCTGTCAAAAAATAAAGCAAGAAGTTCTTCTGATATTAACTATGTGCTGGAGGTATCCAGCAGTGTTAGGAATACTTATAAATTGCTCAAGAATTTATGTTGAGAGTAGCTCTCATCAGGTCTGTGACTTGTTGACCCAGTGTTATTGATGTATGTCATTCAGCCATGTGGCCAAGTATTGTGAGGCAGAAGAGTTCTGCGGGTATTTGCTAGACGGGGTGATGTGTATAGGAACTGTACTCTGAAAAATGAAACACCAAAGTGTGTGAACTGCTGGAGGGAAGTCGCCATCGGCTCATGAGGCTGTTGATAAGATCTGCCCAGATTATGCCTGATTGGTCAATATCTTGAAAAGGAGGACTGACTTTGGTGGTTAGGTGAGGGATCTCTTCGGTTGGCGGCAACGGCCTCTGCTGTATATTTACGATGGTTTGGCTCCATCTACCAGTGCCTGTGGATGTTCTGTTAATCGGAATGTCAGATAAAGGGTCAAGGGCCAGGAGTCCTGAGCTGTGTGTGGCTCTGAAGTGGAAATTTTTCATACAAGTTGTAGGAACTGTAAAGAGAAGGATGTCTTCTCTGATTGAGTCGCTTAAATGAAAATAGATTTAGATCAGATCTGTTTTTTAGTTGTCAGACTGGTTTGTTAGATATGCTGACCTATCTCCTTGTGGTAGGAACGGAGATGCCGTCCAAAATGCGAGGCTAAAGGTTGTTCAAAAACATTTTTTATGTTCTTTTAATAGTCAAGATTGACAGTTAGCATTAGTTGGGGTATATGATGCAAGAAAAAAAGCTTATACAGCATCAGCCGAAAAAAAAAAACTTTCCCATTTCACCCACCTGGTCACTCCAAATATTTGTCTAGTTCAGCCTTAAATTTATTTAAGCTATTAACTTCCATAACAGCAGATGGAAGTCTTTTCCAGCAACCAACTACTTGTTTGTTAAAGGCAAACTTTTGCAAATCTGTTCTACAACTGTCTTTCCTCAATTTGAATCTATGTCCCCTCAAGTTCTTAGTCTGAGCCGGCAGAAGTATCTCGTCAGCATTGAGCCTGCTCAAACCATTCAAGGCCTTATACATGCCTTAACCAGATCACCTCTTAGGTGCCTAGTCTCCAGATGCTGCAACTTGCAGAACTTAAGCATTTCTTCATGTGCACCCACTTTGTTCCTCTCACCAGTCATGTTGCCTTTCTCTGTACTCGTTCTAGCAACTCTACATCCTTCCTAAAATGAGGCCTCCAGACCTGTACGCAGTACTCAAGGTGTTGCCTGACTATTGCCTTATACAAAGGCATAATCACCCCTTGTCTCTGCGGCTCCGAGTGCCAAGTGTTAGTGTCCAAGCGATTTTTCCTGAGTGATAAATAGTGATTTTCTCAGCAATCTCATTCTGTTTAATTTCTAGTGCTTTTCAAATTTTAAGTTTATTATAAGTGGTTCTGTACTTTACAGATAGTGAGTAAGAACTCAGAAGGGGAAATCGCCTTTCTTTTTCTTAGTATATATATATTAATTTTCACTGACAAACTAATTTTTCCAGCCACTTGGTCACTAGGTAGCACTGCTCCTGCCTCCACGTGGTGGGGCTGGTAACCTGGGGGAAAAGTTATCCTCCAGGGCAAAGATGAACAACCATGGATATAAATGACTATCCTCCTCTAGAGCCTTCTAGCTCAAGGCCAGAGACATCACTTGATAATGAACTGAACCAACCCAAAAGGCTTCATAGGGAAGCACAATGCCATGACTTGGCAAATTTTTTGGTAATTCAGATTATCCACCCTATCCACCCAACTTGTGGGAAAGTTATCGCCACTTCTAATTCAAAGATATTTGGAATCCATCACCAGATTACCAAAAATGGTCAAACTACGAATTGGAAGACCTCCTGATTGAAACAGCTTCCTCTAAACATTCTGAATGGCTGCTAAAAACAAAAACGTTTGGTACGCTCCCAGTATCTGTAACTCCCCACACCATAAATTCATCCAAAGGTGTTATCACAGAGTGGGACCTACTTACAGTCTCTGAGGAGAAATAGTTCAAGAACCTAGCAGTCAAAAAGTGATCAGTGCCAAATGAATTATAACAAAAAAAGATGGAAATCTCGTTCCTACTAGATGCATCATCTTAACATTTAGCTCTCCAGAATTGCCATCCACAGTAAAAGCTGGCTATTTAAATTGCCGAATTTGCCCTTACATCCCAAACCCGATTTGATGTTTTAAATGCCAAAAATATGGACATTCTCAGCAGGCGTGCAGAGGGAATGCCATTGTCCAATTTGTGGATCAAAATACCATACAGAAACAGATTGTTCAACCTCAACTCCCATTTGCCCCAACTGCAAAGGAAACCATCCTGCTTTTTCCAAATCATGTGAAATGTGGAAAACTGGAAAAAAAATCCAAAATGCAAAATTGAACATAGTCACATATCCTGAGGCACGCAGACAGATTATGTTGACTATGCCTAGTTAGTCCTATGTATCTCACACCCAGAGGTATTCGTCAACTGCACTTCAAACAGATGTGTCAATTCCACCCAGCACTTCTCTTGGTAACTGGGTTAAAGCTACCCTGTCAACATCTGGAAAAGACACTCCTAAAACTAAAACCAGTGAAGCCACTAACACTCCAATCAGTATTCCAACTGATACTCCAATGGTCTTGAGTGACATACAGAATTTGAAAACTACTAAAGATTCAAAGGAAACCAAAGTACCCACTAACAGTATGGAAGTGGATGAACACCAAGGTTATGAGGAACCTGTCTTGGAACTTCATGCCTATGACACAATGGATACTGGACACCCCCATGTACCCAAGAAAAGACCGGAAGAAATGTCCCCTTACAAAAAAAAAAAAACAGTCGAACTAATCTTCCTGAACTAAACCCAAATAATGCAAAGCATCATATAATGGAACTGCAGAGGACTAAGAAGCCATTCAGATGACTTGAAGGATTTACTCACCCAATTTAATCCCATAGGCATATGCCTACATAAGGTATAAGGTATGTTCGTGTCAGACGGCACCTGGGATTTCTCCCATCTCCGCGTGTGTTTCACTGTATCGAGGACAGTACACTGTCAAGCCAGAGACTTGAAAGTGTGTGGGTCGTGTCTGTGCAGTGTGATATGTTGTGCCCATTGTTTATCCGGCTAATTGGCCGCCAGGCCCGTAGTGGGGCCCGACGTTGCCCATACCCTGCCACGTGGAGGCTAGCCGGGTGTATCCAGTATCACAACAATTTGCTCTGGCAGGTCCTGCCACCTAGTTTCCTGGGATTTCAGTGGCTAGGGCCTATTTAAAAAAAAAAAAAAAAAAATTTTATGCATTTGACATTAATGCTTAATGGGATTGCTGTTAGGAAATCGCTGGTTAGGGTTGAACACTAAAGAGATGTGTTAAAGGCCAAATAGGTCGGGCAAAATTTTGATGTTATTAAATTTAGACATGTAACGCTAGATAAAAGCTGATAGTGTTAGATATCTTAGAGATTTGCACAAAACCGGTAGAATTTAGACGTTGGTTATAATTTGGCGGCATTGTTAAGGGGTGTACTAGGTCGATTTAGTGAGAGAGAGAGGGGGGGAGATTGAAGACTGGGGAGGAAACAGATAGAAGAATAGGGACGGATAGAGTAGGCATCCCCAAAGAGGTCAGTGGAGACGAGCCCCACCAGGCGAAATATGGGGGGTAGGCAGGGAGGAGAGGAGACAGAGATCCGTCTCCTCCATTCCCTGCCTGTGGATGGGGTTTTAAAGGGAACCAGGTTAGAGTACCCAGTTCGGATCGCCAATGGCGTGTTGGCAGCAAAGCCGCAGAATGTCTTCGTCGGTGTCATGTCCAAGGAGTGTCGAATCCGGTATGAAGGTCCAGCTGCCCATCCCGCTCTGGGGGTGGGATATGTTAGCTGGCAGTGGGGAACCTACCAGGTGAAGGGGGGGGGGGACACACACATTTACTTCATTCGTAATGTGCATTCTCACTCTACTTGCATTCTTTTTTTTTTTTTTTTTTTAATACTTTTTTCTTATTTTATAATTATTTTTTTTTTTTTTTTATTTTATTTTATTTTTTTTTTTTTATACTTTTTTCTTATTTTATAATTTTTTTTTATATATATATATATATATATATATATATATATATATTTTTTTTTTATTTATTTATTTATTTTATTTATTTTTTTTTTTTTTTATTATTTCACTCAACTCATTCATCTTTTTCTCACACACCAGGAGGGGATGCAATGATGGGTAGCGTAAATTTAAATACTAATTAAAACCAGGGTTAGTGTGTACTTAACTTAGCATTTGTGGTTTGTGTTCTTTTCTCTCACGCTTGCACTTTTATTCATTCTTCTAGCTCTCATCTCATTTATTCGACTCTTTCTTTCTGCACTGCATTCTCTGGGCACCGCAACTTACTGTTATTCTTCAGTTGTGGTGCAGGCCTAGCTGCAAGGTTTTTTTTTTTTTTTTTGCAGGCCAGGGGAGAATGCAGTGATAGTGTTTATGTGGTTTGTAAATGTTTGTTGGTACAATATATATAAAGTAATGTAAGTTATTTTTAACTTTGTATTCTTTTGGCCAATTACATTTGCTCTTCTGCTCATTCCCATTCACTTTCTCTGCATGCATTCCCATCCCCCTCCCCTACACTGGTTTGGGGCCCCAGGTTCCTACACATGGCATGGTAGTCATGGGGAGTTTTGTTATGTCAAGTTTCTGTCAGGGTGCAGAATTCTGCTACCCTAACAGTTTTTAAGTCATCATCTGGTCGTGGTGGGAAACTTGGGCAATTTTACTATTGATTATTGTTTAATTGCTGGGGGGCTGAATTGCCATTCTTTGCATTGCTCTGCGCATTTCGAAAACTTTCTGTGTGAAAGATGTAAAAGCTTTATAATTTTGCTCTTCTATGATGAAGAGATGTTCTTCTCCCCTGGGAAGGGGACCAATCTGTGCTATTAGCTCTGTTCTGGGGATGTCATATATTATACATTCATAGAGAATGTGTGCCCAGTCTTCACTTTCGCCACAGGTGCAGTTTGGGTCATCGGTCAGGCCTAAGGAGGTTAGTTTCGCCTTTAGGGAGCCGTGCCCTGTCAATATAAATGATGTAAAAAGTCCAGGGGCATACCACTTAGGTGGCTTTGGGCTGACCATTGACACCAGTGGCAGAAACCGTTTGGTGACCAGACCTCTGGTTTCCTGCTCCCACTTTGTTTGCCATAGCTCGTGGAGCTTTGTGGCTATTCTTTTTCTTTCATCATTGAAGGTATTGGTTGTATCAAGGGCTATCCCCAGAAATTCTGTGGGTATGCCCTTTTTAAATCTATAATATAAGCCTCTTTTGGCTACTTCCAGGTAAAGTGGGAGAGTTCCGGCCAGCAACTGTAGTGCAGGTGTGCTTACTGTGCGACATGCTCTGGTAATAGTGAGTAGTATTGTCCTTTGTATCGATTCTAATTTATTCCTATTTCTTACTATGGCCGAGCGGATCAACCACGCACCGGCTCCATAGGTGATAACAGGTAGGAACATTGCACGGTATATGATTGCCAAGGTCTTTCTTTTGAGTCCCCAGTCTGCTCGACTGATCCTGGCAATCATACCTGCATAATTTCGCACTTTCTTCGCCAAGTAGATCAAATGGGGGTAAAAAGTTAATTTTGAATCAAAGACCACTCCAAGATATTTTAGTTCTGTTACCATTTTTATAGTGATTGTGTTAATTTTGATTTGTGGACGTCTTCTTATGTCCAAATTACCTTTTAGAAGTATTTGTTTGGTTTTTTCAGGCGATATTTTGAGCATGTGCATTTGTGCCCATTCCTGCAGCTGCAAGAGAGCGGCATTTGATCTTTGCTCTACAACCACTCGTGAGTTGCCTTTTACAAGGAAAATCATGTCATCTGCAAAGGCCAGGCTTTCCACGGGGCCCAGATCCAAGGCCAGAAATTCATCCAGAACAATGTTCCAAAAGAAAGGGCCAAGGATTGATCCCTGCGGGCAGCCTTTATTCACAGGGCGTGTCAATTCCTGGAACCTTGTGCATACTGAGACACTTCTGTCTGTAAGGTAGCTGTTTATTACCTTATAGAGGTTTTGTGGGGCATTTGCCTGGCGAAGTCTCCTAAGGACACTAGGCCACCACAGTGAGTCAAATGCCCCAGCAAAGTCAATGGAGATTGCCAGCATATATTTCTCCTCTGTGTTTTTAACTGCTGTCAGTAGGTGGTGCATGGCATCCTACGTAGAATTGCCCTGCTTAAAACCATACTGATTGTTGGAATGCAAGCCTGCTTCTGTGTAATATTGAGCTAATCTGCTGTATATTAATCTTTCGTATATTTTCCCTAGTACAGGGAGTAGGGCTATTGGTCTATATGATTTGGGATCAGTAGGGAGTTTTTCAGGGTTTTTCAGGATTAACCTTAACACAGCTTGTTTCCATATTTTTGGGAATATACCTTCTGTCATACAGTTATTATATAGTGCTATTAATTTATCTGGTGCTATTTCTGCTAATTTTTTGATAATCTCAACCTCTAAGAGGTCAAAACCTGGGCATTTATTGTTTTTGGTTTTAGATAGTGCTATTTCTAAGTCTTGTATAGTGAACAGAGGTTCAATATTGGCATTGTCATATTCAGTGTTTTCTTTTATAATGTCGAGTTGGGTGGGGGAATGATTTCCAGTTTTAGTCTGAATGATACTGTCTAGGATGTTATTTACAGAATCCACCCAACACAGGGTTGGGGTTCCATCTGGTTTGACAGTAGTTTCTAAGACATCTCCTCTTGGCAGCTTGTTGGTCACTATTCTGTAGACAACTCCCCAAGGGTTATTGTTTCCAGTAGTTCCCACCAAGTGCTTCCAGCATTCCTTTTTCTTATCTCTTATGAGGGCTGTATACTGATTCCTGAGAGTTTTATAAGAATCTCTCAGTGCATCCATCTCATTTTGTGACCAAGATGTTCTGGCTCTTTGAAAATGTCTCCGTGCCTGGTGTACCCTACTTCTGAGTATAGTCAGTTCCGGACACCACCAGGGAACTGTCTGCTTCCTCGGTTTTTTCCGTGGGATAGACAGGGTTGCTGTTTTTGTTAAAATGTTTGTCATAGTCAGTGCTTGCTCGTCCGGGCTACAGTTGCCTGATCTAGACCACTCATTTTCCTGTTTTTGCAGCTCAGCTGCTGTATGTTCTGCAAAAATCTGCCAGTTTGCCTTTTTAAGGTTATACCTTTTGATATCCAACAGAGAGTGTTGGGTTGTTTGTAATTGCCTGTTTAGTTTGAAGGAAATGGCTGTGTGATCTGATGTGGTCCAGGCTGGCTGGACACACCAGTCTGTGATTTTATAAGCTATTGAATTGGTGGCAAGAGTGATATCAATGTCACTCTCCCACATGGTACTGCTAAAAGTCGGGAGGTTGTTTGGTTGGTTTAGCACTTGAAAGGGTGAGGTGGCTATATAGTCTGAAAGTATCTGGCCGTTGTGTGTGCCTGCTCTGTCTTCTGTACGGCTATGCCATAAGGCTGACCGGCAGTTGACATCAGCACACACGATGATATTTGCAGTAGGTAGCAAGT